>NC_134403.1:188869147-189532144 GCF_038048845.1 Mixophyes fleayi | reverse complement strand
CTCTGACTCATTAGCGTTGCAGCACGCGACGGTGGGAGGGGGGGGAAGCCGCGGAGAGAGGGGGGCCCGGAGCAGTTGCCCCCTGTGCCCCCCCCTTAATCCGGCTATGGCCGCACAGCAGGCCAGCAAACGGTTCTGCCGAACCGCAAGTAGTTTAGGAATCGGTTCTATAGAACCGGTGCGAACCGGCTGAATCCCACCACTGGTTAGGACGTTCTGCGCATGCGCAGAACAGTGAATGCCGATCCAGGAAGCAGAGAGACAGTGCTGGAGGGGAGCTGCAGCGTGGAACTTAGTAAGTGAAACAGGGGATAGATGTCAGGCGGGGGGAGCAGCGGAGACCAGTTTAGACACGCCGGCTCCCGCCGCTGGATAGCTGGAGTGTGGCGTGTGAGAGTACCTCCCCCTTCAAGGGTGGATACTGAACACCGAGGACCTGGCTTCTTCGGAAATCTGGAGTGGAATTTCTTTAGCAGAAGAAGGGCGCAAATGTCAGCAGCCCGTACCCAGGAGCGCTCTTCGGGTCCATACCCCTTCCAGTCCACTAGATATTTGATTGTTCCTCTAGAAATCTTGGAATCCAGGATATGGTTGATCTCAAATTCATCACTTTGTTGGAGAGAGGAATAGTAGGTGTAGTCGGGCCCGTGAACCGGTTGATGATGAGTGGTCTCAACCGAGAAATGTGAAAGGCGTTGGCAATGCGTAGAGTGGGTGGTAATCTTAATTTAAAGCAAACGGGACTGATTACTTGAGTGATCTTATAGGGACCAATGTAGCGAGGAGCTAGTTTCATACAAGGCACTTTAAGATGAATGTTTTTTGTAGATAACCAAACCTTGTCTCCCACTTTCAGAAGGGGAACAGCTCTGCGTTTCCTATCTGCTGCCAACTTATAGCGGGTAGAAGACTTCTTGAGTGACTTCCTGACTTGAGACCAAATGGATAAAAAAGTCTGTCGTAGGACATTAACTGCAGGAACTTGGGTGGGAGGGAGGCCAGAAAACTCCGGAACACGAGGATGGCTGCCGAACACAATGGAGAAAGGAGTAGCTAGCGTGGATTCATGGAAGGAATTGTTGTGGACAAATTCTGCCCCAGGGTAAGACATCCACCCAATTATCCTAATTGGCTGAGGAAAATATTCTGAGGAACGTTTCAAGATCTTGATTTACCCTCTCGGTCTGACCGTTCGACTGGGGATGATATGCGGAGGAGAAATTCAAACGAATACCCAGAAGATGACAGAGAGACCTCCAAAACTTTGAGACAAATTGTACACCTCGATCCGAAACAATTTCAACAGGACACCCATGTAGTCGGAATATTTCTTTCATGAAATGTTGAGCTAAGCACATTGAAGATGGAAGACCAATGAGTGGAACGAAGTGTGCCATTTTGGAAAAAACGGTCTACTATGACCAGATGGTATTAAATCTTTTGGCAATGGGTAAGTCGGTGATAAAATCCATGCTAATATGGGTCCAGGGTTTGGTAGGTAGTGGAAGCGGGGTGCAGTAACCCTGATGGGGCTTGGTGAGGAGTCTTGTTCTGAGCACAAATAGAACAGGTGACCACGAAATCTTTGACCTCGGAGTGAAATTTGGGCCACCAATACTGTCGAGAAATCAGTTCCGCGGTTTTACGTGAACCAAGATGTCCAGCGAATCGTGAAGCATGGAACCAACGTAAGAGACTTTTTCGAAGACGAGGTGGACAAAAGTTTTCCCTTGCCGAGGAGTAGGATTGACTGAGAGCAAATTAAGGCACTTGGAATCCAAGATGGGACGGTCCGGGAGAGCATCGGAAGTTGAACTCCCGGGGAATGCCCGTGATAGAGCATCTGCTTTCTTGTTTTTAAGACCAGGTTTGAAGGTAATCCGTAGATCAAAACGAGTAAAAAACAGAGACCAGCGGGTTTGACGCGGATTCAGGCATTGGGCAGTCTGAAGGTAGAGTAAATTTTTGTGATCCGTGAAGATCGTAACTGGATGGCGAGCCCCCTCTAGGAGGTGACGCCACTCACTTAAGGCTAACTTCATGGCCAAGAGTTCTTTGTCCCCGATAGCGTAGTTACTCTCTGCAGGCAGGAACTTACGAGAGAAGAAGGCGCAAGGATGGAATTTCCCTTGGATGTCCTTTGGAAGAGAACTGCCCCCACTCCAGTGGAGGAGGCATCTACCTCTAAGAAAAAAGGAAGGGAAACAACAGGTTGTTGGAGAATCGGAGCCGTGGAGAAGGCACTCTTTAGAAATTGGAAGGCCTCTACCGCTTCTGGTAGCCAATTCTGTGGGTTAGCGCCTTTCCGCGTAAGAGCCACCAGGGGAGCCACAATAGAAGAGTAACCGGATATAAAACGTCTATAATAATTGGCGAAGCCCAGAAAATGTTGAATAGCTTTAAGAGTGGTCGGCTGGGGCCAGTCGATAATACAACGGACCTTCCCAGGATCCATTTGTAGGTTTGCTCCGGAAACTATGTAACCTAGGAAAGGTAACTTGGAAGCTTCGAAAACACACTTTTCCAATTTGCAAAACAGATGGTTGGAGCGTAGTCAAGAGAGAACTTCAGCCACATGCATACTGTGTGAAAGGAGATTCCTGGAGAAGATGAGAATGTCGTCCAGATATACTACTACATATGAATATAACAGATCACGGAAGATTTCATTCACAAAGCTTTTAAAAACGGCAGGGGCGTTACAAAGTTACAAGATATTCATAATGACCGTCCCGAGTATTGAAAGCGGTTTTCCACTCATCGCCAGAACGGATCCTAATAAGGTTGTATGCTCCCCGTAGGTCTAATTTTGTGAAAACCTTAGCACCCTTAATGCGATCGAACAGCTCAGTGATTAATGGGATAGGGTAACGGTTTTTAATAGTGATGGCATTCAACCCTCTGTAATCAATGCAGGGATGGAGAGCCCCATCTTTCTTTTTTACGAAGAAAAATGCGGCCCCGGCAGGTGAAGATGAGGTTCTAATGAATCCCCGTTGAAGATTTTCTTTAATATAGAGCGTAGTAGCCTCAGTTTCTGGTAGTGAAAGGTGGTAGACCCTTCCACGTGGAGGAATCTTCCCGGGAAGGAGTTCGATGGGACAATCCCAGGGTCGGTGAGGTGGTAGACGCTCAGAGGAAGCTTTAGAGAACACTTCTGAAAATGAAGAATACTGGGAAGGTAAGTTAACAAAAACGGGTTCCAGAGGAATCTGAGTAGAGCAGATAGGTTTAACAGACGTCAAGCACTTGTGGAAGCATGCAGGACCCCATGCAATTATTTGTGAAGAAGGCCAATCCAGGTGGGGTGAGTGAAGATGTAGCCAAGGTAGTCCGAGGATGATGGGGCTGATAGTCAATGGCAGAACAAGGAAGGAAATTTTTTCCCAATGGAGTGCCCCAACTTGCATGGAGATGGGTCTGGTCCGTTTATGAATGCTGCCATTAGGGAGTGGGGAACCATCAATGCCGGTAGTAACCACAGGTTTCTTCAGTGGAACAGTAGGTAAGGCGAGCTGGGTAACTAGAGATTGTGAAATAAAATTCCCGGCTGCTCCCGAGTCCAATAATGCCATGGATGGAGTGGATCCTGAAGGCAAACTTAAAGTGACAGGAAAGGAACATGTAGGGTCTGAGGAAGAAGTTGGAGAGGAAGCAAAAGTCCTAGCCTGACCTCTCCAGAGCAGGCTAAGGTCTGTCGTTTCCCGAACGCCGGGTACAGGAGGCTAAGAGATGGCTAGAATCTCCACAGTATAAACATAACTTATTCTTCATCCTTCTGTCCCTTTCTTCAGGAGTTAACCAGGAGCGTCCCAGCTGCATCGGCTCATCAGCAGGAGTGGGTGATGAAAATCGGGGACCTGGATAGGGCGTTTAGGGAAATCCTTCTCGGAGGTCCTCTCCGGAAGCGAAGATCCACTCGGTTACAGAGGGAAATCAAAGCGTCCAAGGTGGGTGGTAACTCTTGAGAAGAAAGGACGTCTATGACTTTGTCTGATAGCCCTTGCCAAAAGCCGCAATTAGAGCCTCCTCATTCCATTGGAGTTCGGAGGATAGGTCCGGAACTCAATAACGTATTGCGCCACCGAGCGGGAACCCTGGCGCAGTCTCAGGACACTAGAAGCCGCAGAGGTCACCCGTCCTGGTTCATCGAATATCCTCCGGAATGCTGAGGTAAAGGCTGAAATATCATTGAGGAGGACGTCATTATGCTCCCAGAGAGGAGAGGCCCATGCCAGGGCTTGACCAGTTAGGAGGGAGACCATATAGGCCACTTTTGACCTGGAAGTGGGGAAGTTCTGAGGTAGGAGCTCAAACTGGATGGAGCATTGATTCAAGAATCCGCGGCAAGCTTTTGGGTCTCCATCGAATTTGGCAGGGGAAGGTAAACGCAAAGAAGAAGCAGCGGCTTGAGGAATCTCGGCGGCTATTGATTGAGGTGGGGGAGGCGGAGCCACCTGTAGTGCATCCAGGCGAGTTGTCAGCGTTTGAATACACTGTAATAATTGCATCTGAATGGCATCTTGACCCTCCACCCTTCCAACCAAGTGTTGAAGCATGTCCTTGGCGGAAGGTTCTCTGTCAGGATCAGACATTGCTGTTTCTTAATGTCACGGTTCCAACGAGGGACAACTGGATCCTGGTGATTTACTGGAATTGACGTGACTTCAGCTAGGGGTGCGGAGTCTAACATGTGAAATGGTGTTCACCAGTGATTCCCGCAAGGGAATATGGACTTCGCGGCTTCCACTTGCAGGTCGCGGCCCCCTAGGAAGTTCCCAGCGCACCACGAGAGAGAGAGAGAGCGTAGACTGATGTGTGTAGGATGCGTTGCTACTGGCAACTGACGAGAAGATGAGCTAAGGAATGTTGCTAGGAGAAAATTTACCGGATAGCCTGCTGCGTTGCCACTGGAGATGGTAGTGATAATGAGGTGTAACCAACTCCAGGAGGAAATAGAGGAATATACTGTGGCGTAGAAGCCCGGAGATGCAGGAACTCGGAAAGGCTGAGTAGGAATCCCCGAAAACTTGAGACGACACAGGAGCTGTATTCAGTACGGTTGTCAGAGACTGACTGAAAGAACCAGCACAGATTCCAAGTCAGGAAGGCATTAAATAGTGTAGTTCCAATTATGCAGCAAATAGAGGGCAGTAGAAGCTGAGAAAAGGGTTAGGACGTTCTGCGCATGCGCAGAACAGTAAATGCCGATCCAGAAAGCAGAGAGACAGCGCTGGAGGGGAGCTGCAGCATGGAACTCGGTAAGTGAAACAGGGGATAGATGTCAGGCGGGGGGAGCAGCGGAGACCAGTTTAGACACGCCGGCTCCCACGCTGGATAGCGGGAGTGCGGCGTGTGACAGAAAGCCTAAATACGTGCGTTTAATACTAAACACAGGTTGTGCTCCAAATATGTGCCTTGATGAATCAGGCCCTCTGAATTTACTAGAAGAGCTGAAACTGCAGGGGCAAAGCCAGCTGCACTAGTTTTAGGAAAACATAGTCGTAAAGATGAGCAAATATTGTGTAAAAACTGCTCAAAACTGGGATTTTTTCATTTTGTTTGCTAATAAAGGGGAAAATGCTAAATATTATTACCACAACCCCCATGAGTGAAAAGATCTGTTTTAGGTCTGCTCAATAAAAAAAATATCTGGTACTATGGTAGGTCTCCACCTTCTGTTTCTATCCTAGCATTTAGTTTCCAGCAATCTCCAGTCCTATATTAGGCCTGCTAAAACTCTACGGGGGGAATTCAATTAGCCACATTACTTGCAAAAGTAACGTGGCGTTAAAACTAGTACTGTTATTACGGTAATCCTAACCTGGATCAGGGAGCTGCGAGCAGAAAGCCAGCGTGAAAAGTACCGTAATAACGGTAATTATGTGCACTATTACTGTAATAATGGTTTAAAGTAACGCGGCTAATTGAATTCCCCCCTACATATAGCAGGTTGATTTTGTGGAATGCGCCCAGGCCCGGGCTCTGGAGCGTGCCACAGAATTAAAATTACTAATTATTAAAACTGTGCGGCGAACGCTGACCATACCTTCCACGGCCGCCGCACAGCTTCAGATAAATCCACGGGGAGGAGGAAGGGACTATTGATCACCACCGCCGCCTCTCTGCTCCGTCTCCTCCCCTCCACTCACTGACTGTCGGCGTGACATCATCATCACGGTCCGACAGTGTCAGTGAGGGGAGGAGAGGAGACGGAGCATAGAGGAGCAGCTTTATGGAGGCAAGTTAAGGTAAGGAAAGACGTGGGGAGGGGGGGGGGGTTTGCGGATTTTGAAAGTGTGCCTGGGGGGGAAGGGAACTACATGATAAATAGGGAGAAGCACTATCTCCAGAAAAAAACACCTGTTTTCACTGGAGACAGCACTTTTGTTTACATAATAAATGAAACCCTTAGGGCTAGATTTACTAAAGGGTGGTATGGTCAAACCGCCGGTTTTTGGCTATTTTTCCGGCAGTTTTGAAACCGTCGGATTTACTAAAGCCCAAACCACCGTAAAAAACGGCCAGAATTGACATTTTTCAAAACCACCACTTTACAACAACTATCCCGATTTTAACAATGATAGACATACAAACCACCAGATTTACTAAGGTGGGGTTTTCAAAACCGCCGCAAAACAGCCATCCAAACGGCCAAAATGAAAGAGGTGGTTATAAGTGGCGAGATTGCTCAAACTGCTGCTGTTTGAGCTATTTTACCATTCAGAACATGAGAGGAAGAATCAATCATACATAAATTATTGATGCAATCATTATTTATTGATTAAGGTGCAAGATTAATTATATATTATTTATTAGGAAAAAAAAAATTGTCAAAATTTTAAGGGGGCAAAATGATTGATTATTATATTATTATGGCACTATGTAATGCCAAATTATGCAACAAATATAATATTAATAATGTTAAGTGATTGCTAATAGTGAATATTATTGTTTTGATTGCGCAATTTGGCATTACATAGTGCCAGATTAATATAATAATTCAATAATTTTGCCCCCTTAAATATTTTAAAAAAAATTTGTCTTGATAAGTTAATCATAAATTAATTTTGCGCCTTAATAAATAAATGATTGCCTCAATAATGTATATATGATTGATGCTTCCTCTTATGTTCTGAATGACAAAATTGCTCAAACAGCATGTTTGAACTATCAAGTCATTCAGAAGCAGGTATTAAAACTGTCCTGCCTTGTCTTTTGGGTGGGGGTTTTGATTGCGGTTTAGCTTTTTCAATCCGCCAGACATCGCCATTCATTTTAAATTGCAGCCGCAAATCCTCCTATAGTAAATGTGGTGGTTTGGACCACTAAACCGCCGGCGATGTGTGGCGGTTTCAAACTACCACCAAACTCAATTATTAGAAAATCTAGCTCTTAGTCTTAGGCAGGGCCTGATCAACCACTAGGCTGATCAGGCTGCAGCCTGGGGCGCTGGGTCCCGGGGGGCGCTGCACTGTGGGTATTTTATTTATTTTTTTAATTTTTTTTTTTTTCTTCATTCATTTTTTTTTTCGGGGTGGGGGAGGGGGGGGGTCGCTGCTGGGGATCGCCGCGGGGGGGGGTGGAGGGCTCGACGATCAAAAGCATTGGTGGTCAGTGGTTAGCAACACACAGCCAATCGCCAGGCTGCCTGTTGCTGTGCAGCAGACAGGAAGCAGGACGTCTTCACTTCCTATCTGCTGATCTGAGGAGAGGAGCGACGCTGGCACAACTACAGGTAAGTGAAGGGGGGAACTGCCCTGCATATCTATAGGGAGGAGGGGGAACTGCCCTGCATATCTATAGGGAGGGGGGGGGAACTGCCCTGCATATCTATAGGGAGGGGGGGGGGATCTGCCCTGCATATCTATAGGGACGGGGGGGAACTGCCCTGCATATCTATAGGGAGGGAAACTGCCCTGCATATCTATAGGGAGGGGGAACTGCCCTGCATATCTATAGGGAGGGGGGGGGGACTGCCCTGCATATCTATAGGGAGGGGGGGGGAACTGCCCTGCATATCTATAGGGAGGGGGGGAACTGCCCTGCATATCTATAGGGAGGGGGGGGAACTGCCCTGCATATCTATAGGGAGGGGGGGGACTACCCTGCATATCTATAGGGAGGGGGGGACTACCCTGCATAGCTATAGGGAGGGAGAGGGGGGACTGTCATGCATATGTATAGGGAGGGAGAGGGGGACTGTCATACAAATCTATAAGGTGGGAGGGGGGGGGCTGCCATGAAAATCTATAGGGAGGTAGAGAGGTTGATATGTATGAAGGAGGGCAGAGGAGGGGGGCTGATATATGTGACTGGGGGAGTTTTGATGTGACGGGGGGGGGGGATAGCTAGCTAGCAGAGTGTAGGTAAGGAAAATAGCTGCAAGGGGGATGGATGCAGGGTGGGAGGTAAAGAAAATGGCTGCAGCAGGGGTTAAGGAAAATGGCTGTGCGGGGGGGGGGGGGGGTTGTGGTTAAGGAAAATGGCTGCAGGGGGTATTTAAAAAATAGAGCAGCTTTGGGGGGCAGAATCTCATGATTGTGTGATGGTCACATGGGTGGTCTCAGCAATCACTAGAAAACTAAATATTAGTGAGATGGGGCTGGTAGAGGTTTGTATTTGATTGACAACAAATATTCAGATATTGCTTATATATGCCTGTCCAATGGGGTACTTTTAGCTGGCCATAATGGGGTGTTTTGTTTTAACTAAAGGGCCTAATCATTCAGGGTTTGTTAACATTTTGCATTATAATAAATTTTTGCTTTTTCAAAACAGGATGACAACTTTCCAGAAGCCAGCGAGAGGATAACAAAATTGCAAGAGAGAAGAGCAAGAACAGGTAAGAGACAATGGCACAATCTGTCTAAATTTGAATGCTGGAGAATACACCTGAACATTCATATTCAGAAGTGTTCCTATACACCTATATATTCGGAGGAGGGGGGGGGGGGGGCGCTGCGGCCGTATTAGCCTAGGGCGGCCAGAACCCTTAATCAGGCCCTGGTCTTAGGGGTATATTTACTATGCGGCGGTTCCATAGAATCACTGATTCTCGGCCCTTTGAAGGCATTTTTTAAAACGTAACTTTTATTAAAGATAAAGCCCATCAGGTTTTGTTTTTAATAAAATTGCCGAGTCCTGAACCAACAGCAGACTGTCACCCATATACTTTACCATCACCATGTTAAACTAAGGCAAATTGTGAAAATCACTCTTTTTGGATGCAAAGCATTTAACTTCAAGCTCGCCTGCCACTATTTCTTTCCAATAGTTTCTCTCTGTCTCAACCATGTTGCGGTGGAGGTACCTCATCATGATCCTAAAACCTAACTGGCTGACAGATTGGCATGCATGATAAAAATGTTCTGGTACTGGTAAGCCCAGTTTTTCCATATGATTTTTGATCTATGCTAAATGCAATGTAACCTGCAAGAATGATTAATAGAAAACATCTTTCCAGATCTGGGATGTGTAAAGAAATCCCTCTTAATAAGAAGCAGGGGTTTGTGTATATGCCAAATCCTATGTAAGACCTGTTCTGTGAGAATTATGAGAATGTCCTTATAGGCAGGGCCCTCTTAACAACATTATGGGCCCCAGGGCAAAGCAGTGCACTGGGGCCCATATATATATATATATATATATATATATATATATATATATATATATATAAAACAAAATAAGTAGGAGGGGGCGCCACATAGTATAATACTGTATTCAACAATACAGATAGGTGTACCACAAGCCAGAATTTTAGATCACCAAGTGGATATAGGCACTCAGGTGTTAGGAGTGAATCAGTAAGGAAAAAAGTCAGAGCACTGACTTTAGGCACACCCTTGGCAGTTTGCTGTGGGAAAAGACATTTTAAACCCTCGTGGCAGCGTGTTCTTTGTTGAACCCTGCTGAGGATTATTTCCCTTAAGACTCAGTGACCTGTATCTCTGGCAACGAGGTAGCGTGATAGTTATTGGATCCTGCTGTCCTGTTCCAGCTTAAAGATACCCAGATAAGCATATATCTTAATCTTTAATGTAAGTGTACATCTGTATTTTACTCTGCAATAAATATGTAACCATATGGTATTACACTATGAGAATCTTTTTTCTTCATATAAATATGGTTATTACTGAGGATATATGAAGTGCCTGTCTGTCATCCTGTAAATGTTGAGCAACAACACTCCACCAGCCTGAAGGGGAATCAAAGTTATTTTAATCTATGAAGGGACCAACTATACCTACAGATAAGCTCTAAAGTTCTTTTATCTGGTACGCATATTGGTATGGTGCTGGGGGTCTTGGAAATATTTCCTCCTGCGTGTGTGTGTTTTTTTCCTTACTGATTCACTCCTAACACCTGAGTGCCTATATCCACTTGGTGATCTAAAATTCTGGCTTGTGGTACACCTATCTGTATTGTTGAATACAGTATTATACTATGTGGCGCCCCCTCCTACTTATTTTGTTTTAGATTTATTCCAGTCCACCATCTGGCTTTGTGGGAATTTTGGCAGCCTCCTGAACATAGGATACCTACTTCTTCCAAAGGACAATATTTGAATTGGAACTTGTTTATCTTCACAGAGTTACGCGCTGCACTATCTATTGTAATTGTTTATATATATATATATAGGAATAAAGGAAACACGGCGCCACATAGTGTATTACCACAATATAAATAGGTAATGCTGTGAGAGAAAATAAGGTGTGATGAGTCAGATACATACTCAAGAATTATAACAACTCTCCAATATGAGTGATGGAACCGAAAGGGTGATTAGAGATATGCACGCGTGACAGCACACTATGTTCAGTGCCACAAATATAATCACCAATATCATATATCTGCGTACCAGATGGTAGAACCAAAAGGTGTAAGAATCAGTTGAATGGATGTCTCCAAAGCTGTACAGATGTTACCAGTAACGTCACTCATCCAAATGAATAATCTCGTTAGGACTGGAATCTCAGCATCATAGGGGCAATATAAAAAACTCATATAGTGTAATATTGTAAAAATCTAATTTTACTTAATAAACAGTAAGTATCACACTTACATAAAACCACAAGGTAAAAAGCATATATTGGTATCTAGGTACTCATCTGGGATGCATTCAGAGATGTATGCATGGATATCAACCAGCTCACAGATGGATCTCTACAGCGCTCCCACCACGCTAGTACCACAATGTCCAAACAGATAATAAAAAAGTCCTCAGACACTCCTCAACGCGTTTCGTCTGGTTAGATGTTCAGACTTCATCAGGAGGTGATTATTGTGTAATAAAGACACTAGGATCTCCAGCGCCTTTTAAATGATGTCAGCGCCATTTTGGACATGCGCAGTAGCGTCTATGACGCGCGCATTACTACAATCACATGATTGATTCATCAGTCACATGGTTACCTCTAGTGATGAACACCAGAGACTAGAGGATGCTTATTATAATAAAACAATGTCCTCGTTATAGCATCCAATAATAGATAATAATACAGCTTGGAAAATACAATCAACAATATCTAATCTCCTAAATAACAATCAAAACAATATCTCAAGAGTAAATATACAATATAAAAGACATAATACAGGTGTAATACCCATCATACATTAGTATATGAAAGGTGTAATATATGGGTCATTATTAAGAATCATATGATACACTAATAAGTGCACAATCATGAAATGTGCCAATTAACAAAACCCAGCACATATACCAATACTGGCTAGTCAGCAGTAATCTATATGCAATTTGGAAAACCACTGTGGTATGTATATATAAGGCTTATAGATATAGTTGAGGAATAAAAATACATCTAAGGATGATAAAGATCTAAACATAAAAAGATAACATATTCCTCATATGCAATGTGACAAAAAATACACAGGTGTGGAACCCACCATATTAGTACAACCATTAAATAATACTCTTAGTACTAAACCCTGTAACCCTGTTATTAGAGTGGTAGTAAAGATGCTAGCAGACACATAGTAGCTAACAATAATTCAAAACATATTTATGTGCATAATGTGCAATTATAGACATTTCTAAGAGGAAACCTCAAAACCCGACTGGGGGTGAACCATGCCATCAATGATGAAATGACAATTTTTATATATAAATATATATATGAAAGAAATACCACACATCCATTGACCATAATCTAAACTAATAAGAATACAATCCTGACAATAATGAAGTAAAAATAGATACACCGGAAAGAGACTCATAAAAATGGGGCTGTCATAGCTGTCATTAAGCCCAAAAGGGGGGAGTGTATTCAATGTAAAAATCCAATACATTTCTCTCTGGGACAGTTTCCTCTGTAAGTCACCACCTCTCGGTCCTAATTCCACTTTCTCTATGGCCATGAACTTAATAGACAAGGGATCTGCTTGATGTCTCTCTGCAAAATGTTTAGACACAGAGTGACTAAGAACCCTATTTTCTATATTTCTGACATGTTCTTGTATGCGGATTTTCAAAAATCTCTTGGTCTTACCAACATACTTAAGACCACAATCACATTCAAGGAGATAAATGAGCACTACTCTGATAAGATAAAGCAGCATATGTTCCAATCCCCTATACCCCTTTGTTTGCCTCACTCAGCTCATCCCCACCTGCCACTGTGTAAAAAAAAGTGAGATATATATATATATATATATATCACTTTTTTTACACACACACATATATATATATATATATATATATATATATATATACAAAAAAAAAAGGTGATATATATATATATATATATATATATATATATGTGTGTGTGTGTGTGTAAAAAAAGTGATATATATATATATATATATATCACTTTTTTTTACACAGTGGCAGGTGGGGATGAGCTGAGTGAGGCAAACAAAGGGGTATAGGGGATTGGAACATATGCTGCTTTATCTTATCAGAGTAGTGCTGTGAAATAATGCTCTAAATATCATTATTACAGTGTATGCACTATATGTATTAGACTTTTATACACGGGTAACCAATGCATCATTTATAGCGCAAAGGGGTGGTTGTAGTAAAGCAAAGCCGTCAGCGTCCCTTGAAATAATAAAAAAAAAACAAAACCCCTTAACTTACCTTATTCTCCGATGCGATCCTCTTCTTCCAAGTCACTGCAGCGCAAAAACAACTTTAATCAGCAGGCAGCAGGGGACTCCTCCGTGCTGCGCTCAGCAATGGATGTCGGGTGGGCGTGATGACGTTACGTCCGACATGCACTGCAAGCACCGCACGGCAGAGGAGACCAGGGAGGGAGCCGGATCGCCAGCTGACTGCAAGGTAAGTATTTTCTTCTTTTTTTTTTTTGCAGGATTTTTTTGGGCGCTGCATCTGACGGGCCCATTGGCCTGCAGGGCTCCCGGCCACCTGCCCATTGTGCCCAATGGAAGAGACGGCCCTGCTTATAGGTAGATACATGAAGCACAGATCACCAGTAAAGAACTGACAGATCAGGCTTTCTATGTTAACATTTATTTACATAGCGCCAGCATCCATCTTTGCTTGGAATTTGATTAGTCTTTCGGATCTCAACTTTGTACTTTGCCCATTTATATTTCTCCTCTGCTTTGAACTAGAGATGTTCACTGACCCCCGTATTTTGGTTTTGGTTTTGCAAAACCCTCCCTATTTTTTTTGTGCTAAAATCAGATAATTTTGCTTTCCCCCCCAACATTATTATTAACCACACTAAAACTTCAACTTAATTTCAATCATTTGCAGTCAATTTTGACCACCTCACAGGTCACAATATTATTTACATACACTTTCAAACAAAGACTGCAGCAGTTCTTGCCAGTGATAAGAAGAAGGCCATTGTCATGCCTGGGCATAAGACATGTGTGGAATTATTTTTACAAAAATCCTTACAACAGTTGTCTAGCCATTTGTAGCATTGTAAAGCCACAGTCAGTAGAGGCAGGGACCTTAACTATCTAGGAACCTCATCCATGTTACACCATTTGAGGTGAGTTCGTGGAAAGCTTATATGAAAATCAGAAACTTATGCTAAAAAATATCAACAAGCAGTCCAGCATCAGCTACCCCCCTTCTCTCAGCTAGGTCCCAGCACCTGCAATCTACACCCCCAACACCTTCATCATCAATATCCTCCCAAGTGATCGGATTTAGTCCTGCATCCAAGTTTCTAAGGCGAGATGACTCCTCCCCTATCCAGGACTCCTCAGAAGAATCCTTGAGCGTTAGGCCCACTGCTGCTGCTCCTGCTGCTGCTGCTGCTGCAGGTGGATCTTCAACTCAGAAGCAGACCAAGAAGAAGACTACTAGTAGTTTACAACAATTGACTGTTAAACAATCCTTTGCAAGAGGAAGCAAGTATGAAAGCTGTCACCCAGTCGCAAAGTGGATCACAGACGCCATGGCGACCACGCTAGTATAAGATCTGCGTCCATATCCACTATTAATGCAGCTGGTTTTAGACAGTTACTTGAGGTCTTCTGTCCCCGTTACCAAATTCTATCACGACACCATTTTACTAGAAAATCTATTCCTCACCTCTACCAGAAGGTTTGTAAAATGTAATTATTGGGCTACAAAATGCCCTTCTACCCACTGTACACTTAACCACAGATATGGGGACAAGCGGAACTGGGCAAACTGAAGATTATATTATTGTGACAGCCCACTGGGTTGGTGATTCGCCTTCACCAGCAGGAACAGCAGCAGAATGTACCCAAGAACGTCACATTTTTCAGAGGCAGGCTACTGTGTGTATCATCTGCTTCACTAAGTGGAGTGAGAGGTGGTTATCAGAGATGAGACAAGGCGCAAGCCAGAGGTAATACCACTGACAACCTGTTTGAAAAACTAAGGGATGTCATTGCAACATGGCTTATCCTGCTTGGACTCTCCTGAGGATATGTGATTTCTGATAGCACCACCAATATTGTTAGAGCATTACAGCAAGGAGAATTCCATCACATTCCCTGTTTTGCTCACACAATCAACTTGGTGGAACAGAACTTTTTAAAATAATGACAATGACATGCAGGAGATGCTGTCTGTGTCCTGAAATATTTAGGGTCATTTTCGGTATTCTGCAACAGTATGTAGGAGAATGCAGCAGCTGCAAGAAGAATAGAATTTAGGGGGAATGTACTTTAGTACAGCGTAGTGGGGAATACTTTCCGTGTTGTGCAAGGTGCTGAAACCACTCGAAGTAATCTCCTGTGAAGAGAGTGCAGACACTGTTAGCTTGAGTCAAGTGATTCCCCTTATTAGAATACATCTTGAAGTCGGATCATTATATTTTGGCAACTGTGCTTGACCTAGGTTTAAGAGCTATGTCTTCTCTTTCTTTCCAACTGACCCAGGTCTCAAGAGATGCAATGAGCTCCTGGTCAGCAAGCTGACAGCTCAAGTGGTACATGACACAATGACGTCTCCTCCTTCAGATTCTCTGGAAATTGCTGCTAGGAAAAAACTTAGCTTTCCCAAGACACCCAGTGGTGATGCAGATGAGTCTGCACAACATTTTGACATTTGGTCTGGTCTAAAAGAATTGCCCAAATATTGTGACAGCTCTTCCGTAACATGAACTACAAATTCCATGAGGAAGGCCATTACCGGCAATTACATCAAAGTACACAGACTTCTGTGATGGTGGATTCCAGCGGGGATGAATTCATATTGTTTGAGGATGATGTACACAATGATGAGGGTGAATATGATGACAGTGTAGATTGCAGGTGCTGAGATCTAGCTGAGAGAAGGGAGCTAGCTGATGCTGGTATGCTTGTTAATATTTTAGGTAGAATGGCATGTTGGCAATTTTATGTTTTTCTACAGTAAACATTTACCTTTTCACCTTTATTGTGTTTTTGTTTCTTTAAAAAGGTACAAGCTTTTTATTTACATTATTGTTTCCTGACTTAAAACCACTATGAACTTTAACATAGGCTTTAGCACATGAGGTAGAGAGTTTGGAGAGTGCAGAGTATCCCTGTTTTCTTGTCTATACAATGTGGGCAACCCCCTCTTGCACCCCAGTCTGTACATGGTGAGTGCAGAGGATCTAAGTCTGTTTTTGTTTATACAATGTAAGTCCCATGACTCTTGCACCCCATTCTTTACATTAATTAATTCCAACTTGTGTCAGGTGAATCCCAGGTCTCCCATGGCTGCTAGTGCTTAGGAAAGACTTGCCGTTAAAAGCTGTATGCAGGTGAGCCTTAAGCCCATATAAAATAGCATAGCATTTAATCATGTTAGGACTGACCAGAATGGGAAGACTTTGGCGTGAGTTGGTCAGCTTAACATATATTGCAATATGTGGAACTAACTTTCCCTGTTTTTAATATAGATCAGTACTTGGTACAGCATTAATTATGTGTTTGGAGAGTGCAGAGTATCCCTGGTTTCTTGTCTATACAATGTGGGCAACCCCCTCTTGCACCCCAGTCTGTACATGGTGAGTGCAGAGGATCTATGTCTGGTCTAAAAGAATTGCCCAAAAATTGTGACAGCTCTTCCGTAACATGAACTACAAATTCCATTAGGACGGCCATTACCGGCAATTACATCAAAGTACACAGACTTCTGTGATGGTGGATTCCAGCGGGGATGAATTAGTATAGTTTGAGGATGATGTACACACTGATGAGGGTGAATATGATGACAGTGTAGATTGCAGGTGCTGAGATCTAGCTGAGAGAAGAGAGCTAGCTGATGCTGGTATGCTTGTTAATATTTTGGGTAGAATGGCATGTTGGCAATTTTATGTTTTTCTATAGTAAACTTTCACCTTTTCACCTTTATTGTGTTTTTTTCTTTAAAAAGGTACAGCTTTTTATTTACATTATTGTTTCCTGACTTAAAACCACTATGAACTTGAACATACGCTTTAGCACATGAGGTAGAGGGATTAGTATCATCATGACTGAGACTGGAGAGTGACAAGAACAATGCATCACCTCCTGTTTCTGTATGAGCTATGGCACAGTAGAATGTCACTGGAGACTTTTAAGAACACTGACAGCCCTATTATTACAATTTCTGTTTCAGCACTGAACCCTGCCAACTTTCCTGTTTCTGATTGAGCTATGGTACAGTAAAATGTAACTGCAGATTTAAAAGGCCAAGCCTGCCAGCCCTATTATTTCTATTTCAGCAATGACAATTAGCAATGAAGCAATTGAGCTCTCCTCTTTGTGTGTTACCTATATAACACAGTACAATGTGACTGCAGATTTAGAAGACCAAGCCTGCCATCCCTATTATTTCTATTTCAGTAATGACAATTAGCAATGGAGCAATGGAGCTCTCCTGAATGTCACTGGAGATTTTGAAGAACACTGCAACCCCTCCTCTTTCTTTTCTACCTTTGACTCTGCCCAACTGCACTAGAGACTGCCAAGAACTGTGCTACCCCTTTTGTGTCTCTCTGTGAAATGGCGCTGGATCGCCGTGTAGGGCGGTATATATAGAATCCAATACTCGCGAGATCCGGCGAAGTAACAATGACGCTTTGCCTCATTTTCAATTCCGAGGGCGCGCAAAAGTATCGAGCCGAGCCGCATCTGCTAAGGTCGGATGTGTTCGGTTCTCAGGGAACTGAGCCTGAGCATCTCTACTTTGAACTGACCCTTTATCTAGATTGTGAATTTGGTACCATACTTCTTATTTCTTTTCTTTTTCATTTTATACTCTTTATTTTTAAAAGACATATGTGTTGAATGCAAACAACTGAGAAAATATGAGAAGTAAGATTTACAAAGTCTACATTTTGTTACAAATATATATAACTGTTTTAAATAACCAACAACATTGCACAAACAGGGTTTAGGGGGAGGGAAGGAAAGTTGGAGAAAAAAAAGAAGAGAGGAAAAATCTATTGCATGCATGTGACTTGCCAGATGCGGTTCTTGACTGCTGAAAGAAGAAGTGAGTCAGCTGGCTTCCCATGGACAGCAGGGTGGCTTAGTGGTAAGCACTTTTGCATCACAGCACTGGAGTCATGAGTTCATTTCCAAACCATGGGCCCGATTCATCAAAGTTCGCAAACGCATACGCATCTGCTAAATGGCTCTGCGCATGCGCGAAACAACACTTAAGCTGCGCAAAACGCCACATACGCTATGCAATCACGACAGATACAGCTCTCAAAAGTCAACTCAATCTCAAACTCCAACGCAAATAGATTTGAGATGACTGTTGACCACTTGAGAACAAATGGGTGGGAATGGGCGGAGAGTAGGCGCGGACTGGGCGGAGATGAGATACTACTTGAGTAAATTAGGCGTTATGCTTTTTCACTTGAGAATAGTAGGCTTTCCCTCTGGCCAGATGAGTGAAACTGACGTCACTCCTGTCTCAAATCTTTCACAAAAGTTAAGGAAGGCCAGGGTCATGTTTAACTCCAATACAGCTAGCTAAAACAACTATTAAACGCCTTTAGGAGCATCTTTTGCGTTTAAAACGCAAAACGAAATATGCACAATCAATACAGACTGCTTTTAGCATTTTTTTTTTTTTCTAAAAAAAATTTTTTTATTGGGATTTTAGATATCTTACAAATGTTCCATTAGTATGTTTTTATGTAAATTAAGCCTTTTTTCTTTACATACACCTTTCTAATCAATGCAATTCGCAAGTGCAACATGTTTGATGTTATTTTGGCCCTTTGGCCTCAATCCGGAACTGCCGGAATGCCGGAATTAGTTAGCTGAAAAGAGCGTCCTCTGCTGCTTACTGCCTCTTCAGTAAAGAGGACTGGCTTTTATAGGCCTGTACACTGCACTTTGGTATGCTAGCCACATATCTTCTCAGCATTATGGGGAGAATCCAGTTCACAGTGCATTCCACTGCCGGAATGGTTGCCTCAGTGCATTCCACATTCATTCCACTGCCGGAATGGTTGCCTCAGTGCATTCCACATTCATTCCACTGCCGAAATGATTGCCTCAGTGCATTCCACATTCATTCCACTGCCGGAATGGTTGCCTCAGTGCATTCCACATTCATTCCGGCTGCCGGAATGGTTGCCTCAGTGCATTCCACATTCATTCAGGCTGCCGGAATGGTTGCCTCAGTGCATTCCACATTCATTCCGGCTGCCGGAATGGTTGCCTCAGTGCATTCCACATTCATTCCACTGCCGGAATGGTTGCCTCAGTGCATTCCCCATTCTTTCCACTGCCGGAATGGTGTGCACACTGCATGGGTAATTATTTCATTTTATTTAAAATGTTGGCCAAACAATAGACTTTGCCATAAATATTTATTATAAATCTCCTACGATTCTCAACAATTACCAATATCATTAGTCTCAATATGTTACATGCCTGATTTGACAGTTGGTGATGGTGCGTTTGCATTAACAAATAATAATAATAGAAATATAATAACTCTAAACTATATTTTAGCGATTTACACGCATGATTTATGCAAATTTCAAACAAGTGTACTATTACCACAGGGACACTTTTAACAGCAACACAAATAGTGTAAGGATATTAATGATCCCTAAGAGGTGAGAGAATTGGTGAGGACTCGAACCCACGTAGAAAGCTTGTAAGGTGGATTGCCTAACTGCTACACCACTGTACAAGTGGTGATGTCATGGGAATAGAATACAAATGAAAGATGACCAGCAACTTATAGCATAAGTTGGTTCCCTTAAAACATGGGGAAAAATGCCTATACTTTGAAATATTATACCCAGAAAGATTTGGTGCATGCAGAGTCAAAATGTAGGCATATAGAAATATATCCATGTTGATTAATACAAACCGAAAGGAAAACATTTATTGCTCCCATTTCTTATATTTGATTTGGTGGAGCACTTAGTTTTTTCCACTGTTGCCAGTACAGAATTCCTATGTCTTTGAAATCAAGTCTTTGCCAACAACTGCTTTGCTGTGTTGTAGCTGATAACACTGTTCAACATGACATATAGCCACCTTACACACCAAAACATATACTAAGTAACAGAGTGGAATAAACACCCTCAAACTTGTAAATATACCAAGTTTAGCCACATACACGCATCATTCGGGGTTCAAACTCATTACCTTGTTGTTGCAAGCTCATTTCTTTATTTACTGAGGTATACTTCACATTGAGACACCAACACCAAACTGCACATTAACTATTTTGCACAGCTGAATGGCTGTCTTAGCCCTGATAAATCGGTCATGTTGCAATTAATATGAACAGCATGACGGATAACGTGCTATTAAATTATTAACCCTAGATAAACAAACACATAAATTAAAAACACTGTTTTACTAAAGCAGCAGGAGCTGCAAAAACTTCACCAATATGCAAGGAATGAGTGCGTTTGCGAATCTTACGCTAAATACAAGCATCTGCATATTGATTTTTACTTTTAGGAGTATGCTTAATAATGTTGTTTACTAACTCACTTGGTGCTTAGGGTTGACCTGGGGCCTTGAACTTCTGCACTTAGTATTGGTGGGTGGAATACCTAACCACTACACTATCATGCCACATATAAATTTGCCACATATAAATTTGCCACATGCAAATTATTCTTACGCCATATAATTGTACTTAAAACTATTTTACCCATACTATTGCCACAACACTAACAGCTTAGCTCATTAATGCCATCTGTAATAATCGTTAGAATCTCTACTTACCCTACATAGAATCAACTTTGCTAACATGTCAGGTCACTTTTAGACAAAAACACACTTGGTACTCACCTTAAAGACATTAAAGACACATTAACACTTTGTATTTAGTGTTTCACTACCTTCACATTCCTATGTCACATAAATTGTAATCTAAGTAATGTGATTTGTGAAAGGGTATATGGCGATGGTAAGTATCACGTTTGCAAGCACTTTGGTGGTGGTTCTATATGAATAGATGGTGTTTGGACAATCAATAGGTTTTGTTTGCCTTTTTTTTTCTCCTTTATATGTCACGTTCCGCATTACTTCCATCTACTTATGGACTGTCCTTTTACACCAAAAAGCGAGACGATGAATTGCGACTACTTTGCCACAAATGACACAACCAATACTTACAAAGTCAGATAATGCCAAGTGTCCACGTTTCACCTAAGTGCTGGTTTGTAATCTTTTCCTTTTGAAACACATACAGGCACTCCTGGAGTTGGACCACATTCTGTTTCACGAGGGGCCTGCTCCTCGGCCCCGTCCGAACCAGCAACTACAACAACGTCGCCGTCCGAGGGAGCGCATCTTCAGGCCACGTGTCAGCCTCTTTGGGATGCCAGATGCGGAGGTTGTCCGTCGCTATCGGCTTCCTCCACATCTGATCTTGGACACCCTGCGCATTGTGGAGCTTGACCTTGAGCCAAGGCGCATCATCCCGACAGCAGTACCGCCTTTGACCAAACTTGTGGCGGTACTGCACTTCTGTGCCACTGGTTCATTCCAGTGCACAGTCGGGGTCGCGGCAGGTATGTCCCAGGCGACCTTCAGCCGTGTGCTGGAGGTTGTCCTGAGGGCGTTTATGTTGCGGCTCCGGCAATTTATCCATCTGCCACTCGATGAGGAGTCTCTTGTGCGGATCAAGCAGCAGTTTGCCACCATAGCTGGCTTTTCGTACGTCATAGGGGCTGTAGAAGGGGCGCATGTGGCCCTGGTACCGGTGAGTGGAAATGCTTTGGTTTTCATGAACCGGAAGCATTTCCACTTAATAAATGTCCAGGCCATATGTGACCCGTCTCTCCTGTTTCGAAACCTGGTTGCGAAATGGGATGGGAGTACCCATGACTCCTATGCGTTTCGTAACTCAGAGTTGTGGCCTAGATTGCAACAGAGGCAAGGGGGTGTCAGGCCACACGGAGATGCGTGGCTTCTTGGTAATTATGTGCAAATAATGGTTCTGCCAACTCTAAGTTATTAATAATATTGTTTGAGAAACCTAGAGTTGTAAAATATAATATTGGACTTGAGATGTTACTGTTACCCAATGTGTTATATAGTGCATGTGCCTTGTATGTTTAGTTTCCGCTACTATAGAGTGATAGAATCAATGTTTACAATAGTGAGATATATAATGGTAATGTAGGCCTATTTTTGAAACTCACCTAGTAGCAAAGGGTATGTGTCCTGTGAATAGTGGACGCCGCCAGGTGTGTAATTATTAGTTTGGTGTACATTGTCAATCTCCAATGTGGATTGTGCTTTGTTTAGCAGCCATTAATAGACATGGGTAGTTTGCATTGGATGCTAATTATACAGTATTATGACTTTGTAACCTTACTATTTAGCTTAGAATGTAGTTTCGGGTCATATATTTGAATGTTACCATTTAATTTCTTGCAGGTATAGTTGTACTCTTAAATGGTGTCAATCTTGCTTTATTTGTCTTTCCTCTCTTCCTACATAGGAGATAATGCGTATCCCTCCTGCCCTTGGCTCCTCACTCCTATATTAAACCCACACACAGAGCGGGAGGAGGCCTATAACTCCGCTCATAGGGCCACCAGATCGGTCATTGAAAGAGCCTTTGGCGTTTTGAAGGCTCGTTTTAGATGTCTTGACCGGTCTGGTGGCGCCCTCATGTATGATCCCAGGAAGGTGTGTAAGATCATTGCTCTGTGTGTGGTGTTTCATAATATTGCCATCAGGAGTGGGGCACCAAGGGTCCTGGACGAGGTTGCTGGGGTGGACGAGGAGGAGGAGGAGGAGGCGGAGGCGGAGGAGGAAGATCTTGGAGACCCCCCTCATGAAGCAGTGCATGGCTCCAACTTCAGGAGCTATGTTGTGGAGACATATTTTTGAGGTAATTCTTTGGGGTTGTGACTTTTTATATCTTCACATTTCAAAGATCTGTGGTCAAATCATGTGCAAGCTTAGTCAAGGGTAGATTATCTAAGGTATGGTAATTCAAAATGGGAGTATGAATAGACATGGCCTGGTGTGATAGTGAAATGTTTAATATGTGTAATAATAGGAGAAAAACCATGCCAAACTGTATTTTACCTTTACAATGTGTGTAGAAAGTATAGCTTCATGCCTCTAAGTTTAGCCTCAATGTCTTTTGCTAAATGCACGTTAATGGGGTAGATTTAATCTACAGCCTAATGTGGCAACATATTTAACGTTTGGTTTTCTACAGTTTAAACAGTCCAGACTTTGCACACTTGATGCTTGTATTAGCTGAGGCACCAAAGGTGCTAATGGTCTAGTATGTATATGTCCCCTAGTGTCAAAATGGCGTGCCAAAATAGTTCTAGCAAAAATGTACCCTAACTCTGCTCATTTAGCCATGTGCGGTTTATAGTTTATTGATCAGCACATATAGTGTTGAGATGTGCTCATTTCTCACACTTTATTTGTTTTTCTTATATCTACAGCCTTTAGATTACACTTGGCCTGCAGTGCTGGCCTTTGTGCCATGGAGTTGGTGGATGTTGCCATGGTGAAGGGTGTTGACAAATGTAAGTAGTATAGTGTTATCAGCACTAAAATGTGATTGTCCAGTGAGTGTGCTCCATACAATAATGTCGTTACTAAGCCTGCAATGTGTGGTTGCGCAAACAAAACATATGGCCAGATGCTAGCTATGTTACATATGGGTTTGGGGTTTGTAATTAAGTCAAATAGTGCATTCAGAATCCAATATATAGTCCAAACACGCAAGCCATTATTATACACTATAGTGTAGAATATTACCGGCTTTTTTACACATGCCAATACAGTGGTCAACCTCTTGATTAACAAGTCATCAACTAGATATCAAAATGCAAGTTATGTGTGAGCTAATATTGCCATATTAAATTGTTGATTCTCATTCAACAGGGTGCGTTGCCGTGGATTTTGGAGTTGTGCAATTCGTGTCTCACTACATGTTGTAGTATTTCTCCAGAGCTCCAAGCCTGCTTATGTCTCTCTTCAGTCTGGCCAGATTGTCATCTCTTCATCCAAGGAACTTTGACACACACAGACCATTAAATTGTTTGCTTTGTTTTTGTTAGCACGTTTGGGTACATATATGTAATAAATCTAGCCTATGCTGCAAATGTCTCAGCAATCAGTTGTCATGCCATTTTGTACCATTGCTATAGTACAGTGAATCATCTTTAAATACACATAAATCCATGTGTAGTGCTTTCCAAACTATTGTGGAACAGGTGTTTTTTGAAAATATATTAAATCTATGTGTGGTTCTTTTGTCCTTTGCCACAGATACACCATAGCCTACAAACACGCTCAATGGGGTTAATGTTCAGTTTTTGAAAATGTGCATAGTGTGGAGGTTTGTATGTGTGTTTGTTTTCTTAGTAGTAAATTGTTTGGACACTTTCAGCTTTTAGAGCGAACATGGGATGTGCCTAGCAATATAGGCATGACATTACAGGTAAATGTATATAAAGAAAGCAAAAATGTTAGCAGTGTTAGGTCAAACACTACCAACTTTTGGCCCTTGCCCAAACAGGATAACAATCTTCTTCTCTAGTGCTAGTGGCACTTTGTTTCAAAGTGGTCCAACACCCGCATGCCAGACACAAACCCCACACTAACAATCATGGGGAATGCGTTAGGGCACTAAGCTAGTGGAGTCTTGCTACAAGGCCATAATAACAATATGTGTTAGGCACCTTTGGTTTAGCAAATATTCCAGTCTCCACCCTTTTCTTGGTGTTTTTACAATGTTTAATTGGTGGGTTATGTAATACCTCACCTAGTTTGCTAATTGGTTAAGCCACCTATATTTGAACTTACAGCCAACACAGATACTCCACATGAGCACTAGTTACATTAGTCTGATTACACACATTGTTAGGCAGCAGTCACTTGACATGTTTGCTGAACCTGACAATGTAGGTCTCCAATGTTATTGTGGTGTATAAATGTGTAATTGTTTCTCGATACCATTTTCAGGTCGATTGCCCTCTGAAAGTGGAAAGTAGTAACAAATTCACATTCCAGCTTGGTTTCTCTTCAAATCCTATGTGTGTGTGTGTGGGGGGAGTAAATTGTGTTAGTTTGCGCCCTAATACCACCTATGTCTGTTTAAACATGCTAGTCAATGTTAACAATAATTTCCTGCTCTTGCATTTGCCCATGCCTTGGCCAAGGGAAGTACAAATCCTTAATGTACACATATCCTCCCTTTAGGATGATGGGTCCATGTTCAAATTTCTTAAACAACACCATCTAATCCAAGAGTGTTGGCCCGAGCACACAGTCATTTGAGGGTTTAATGTCTGGTAGATATTGTTGATGTTTACATTGTTAGGTGAGGCATGCACTTTATTTAGCTTATAGATGGTGAACATGTGCAATGGGTACCTGTATTGCAAAGAAATCACAACATACCAAACTTCAAATTATAATAAGTTGGCCGTTATATAAAATAGCTTGGCCTTGCTTAAATGTTTTCCAAAACTGTAAGGGAGCCAAATCCAAGTGACGTGGCCACTCTAACAATGAATGAATCACAGTGTACATAACGTAAGAAAATCTAAGGTCAGTTTGTTTTAATAATGTATTCAAGGTTCCAGATTGGTTTAAACTATCATGGATCATGGATTGGGGGGATCAGATCATAGAGTTTTGAAAAGTCACTACAGGATAGAGGCGTTTGGTGGACAAACTACCTCTTGGACATCCATCACTAGATGAGGTGGAGTCTACTTACAGAGTGTGCTTCTTTGCCTGAGCAAACCATAGCTATACTGCAAGGTTTTTCATTTGATTTTTACATGATTAGTCAGACACACAGCACTACATACACCCTTAAATTGTGTCAAACTGTCACGTTAGTCTGTATTTCTTGACCCGATTCGGGACCCTTGGGACTAGCTGTAGCAGGACTGAATCTGAACAGAGCAGCCTGGATGATCTTCCTGCTCATGTTCTTGCTGATTGTTGAATCTAGCAGGGGAATGAGCAGTCTGAAAATGTGGATAGAAACATTGGAGCCAATAACTATCCTCTGGAGAGAAGTGTGTTGTTCAGGCAATGAACAGATCACAGCAGCAGGTTTAAATAGGTTGTCCCAAACAACTATTGGCTGATCACTTCATGGGATCACAGATGCTGAATCTGGTTGGTCTGGAAGGATCACCTGACTGCATCCAAGATGCCTTTAAAAAAAAGTTATAAAAAAAAATACAAAAAACTAATTAAAATTTGTTTTAATTACAACAAAATTTGCAAAACCAATCCTGCAGTATAAGCCCATTGGTACTGCAATATTACCAAGTTCACACATTCAGCCGTAAAAGTCCAGTGGTACTGCTGCAATATTACAAAGTTCACACATTCTGCAGTATCAGTCCAGTGGTGCTGTGTGCTGTGCTCTGTCAATTTTGAGTTCAGTGGTGCTGCTGGGTCCTGTGCTGTGTCCTGTTCAGTCCAGTGGTGCTGTGTCCTGTGCTCTGTGCTCTGTGCTTCTAAGGGCATAGTTATTTCCCCAATATTCCCAAGTGTTTAAAAAATTTAAAAAAAGTTATAAAAAAAAATACAAAAAACTAATTAATTTTTTTTTTAATTACAACAAAATTTGCAAAACCAATCCTGCAGTATAAGCCCATTGGTACTGCAATATTACCAAGTTCACACATTCAGCAGTAAAAGTCCAGTGGTACTGCTGCAATATTACAAAGTTCACACATTCTGCAGTATCAGTCCAGTGGTGCTGTGTGCTGTGCTCTGTCAATTTTGAGTTCAGTGGTGCTGCTGGGTCCTGTGCTGTGTCCTGTTCAGTCCAGTGGTGCTGTGTCCTGTGCTCTGTGCTTCTAAGGGCATAGTTATAACTTATTTCCCCATTATTCCCAAGTGTTTAAAAAAAGTAAAAAAAAGTTATAAAAAAAAATACAAAAAATTTTTTTTAAAAAAAATTAATTACAACAAAATTTGCAAAACCAATCCTGCAGTATAAGCCCATTGGTACTGCAATATTACCAAGTTCACACATTCTGCAGTATCTTGTGCTACATATAATGGAGACAAAAAATTTGGAGGATAAAGTAGGGAAAGATCAAGATCCACTTCCTCCTAATGCTGAAGCTGCTGCCACTAGTCATGACATAGACGATGAAATGCCATCAACGTCGTCTTTCAAGCCCGATGCCCAATCTCCTAGTACAGGGCATTTAAAATCCAAAAAGCCCAAGTTCTCCAAAAATAGCAAAAAGAGAAACTTAAAATCATCTGAGGAGAAACGTAAAGTTGGCAATATGCCATTTACGACACGTAGTGGCAAGGAACGGCTTAGGCCCTGGCCCGTGTTCATGACTAGTGGTCCAGCTTCACCCAAGGATCTTAGCCCTCCTCCTCCTCCCCCCCTACAAAAAATTGAAGAGAGTTATGCTGTCAGCAACAAAACAGCAAACAACTCTGCCTTCTAAAGAGAAATTATCGCAAATCCCCAAGGCGAGTCCAAGGGTGTTGGTGGTTGTCAAGCCTGACCTTCCCATCACTGTACGGGAAGAGGTGGCTCGGGAGGAGGCTATTCATGATGTAGCTGGCGCTGTGGAGGAACTTGATGATGAGGATGGTGATGTGGTTATTGTAAATGAGGCACCAGGGGGGGAAACAGCTGATGTCCATGGGATGAAAAAGCCCATCGTCATGCCTGGTCAGAAGACCAAAAAATGCACCTCTTCGGTCTGGAGTTATTTTTATCCAAATCCGGACAACCAATGTATGGCCATATGTAGCTTATGTAAAGCTCAAATAAGCAGGGGTAAGGATCTTGCCCACCTAGGGACATCCTCCCTTATACGTCACCTGAATAACCTTCATAGTTCAGTGGTTAGTTCAGGAACTGGGGCTAGGACAGTCATCGGTACTGGGACACCTAAATCCCGTGATCCAGTTGGATACACACCAGCAACACCCTCCTCGTCAACTTCCTCCAAGATCTCCGTCAGATTCAGTCCTGCAGCCCAAGTCAGCAGCCAGACTGAGTCCTCTTCAATACGGGATTCATCCGAGGAATCCTGCAGCGGTACGCCTACTACTGCCACTGCTGCTGTTGCTGCTGTTAGTCGGTCATCTTCCCAGAGGGGAAGTCATAAGACCGCTAAGTCTTTCACAAAACAATTGACCGTCCAACAGTCGTTTGCCATGACCACAAAATACGATAGTAGTCACCCTATTGCAAAGCGTATAACTGCGGCTGTAACTGCAATGTTGGTGTTAGACGTGCGCCCGGTGTCCGCCATCAGTGGAGTGGGATTTAGAGGGTTGATGGAGGTATTGTGTCCCCGTTACCAAATCCCGTCGAGATTCCACTTCACTAGGCAGGCGATACCAAAAATGTACAGAGAAGTACGATCAAGTTGTACCCACTGTCCACTTAACCACGGACATGTGGACAAGTGGTTCTGGGCAAACGAATGACTATATGACTGTGACAGCCCACTGGGTAGATGCATCCCCTTCCGCAGCAACAGCAACAGCTGCATCAGTAGCAGCATCTACAAAATGGCTGCTCGTGCAAAGGCAGGCAACATTGTGTATTACAGGCTTTAATAAGAGGCACAACGCTGACAACATATTAGAGAAACTGAGGGAAATTATCTCCCAGTGGCTTACCCCACTTAGACTCTCATGGGGATTTGTGGTGTCAGACAATGCCAGTAACATTGTGCGAGCATTAAATATGGACAATTTCCAGCACGTCCCATGTTTTGCCCACACCATTAATTTGGTGGTGCAGCATTACCTCAAGAGTGACAGGGGTGTGCAGGACATGCTTGCAGTGGCGCGCAAAATTGCTGGACACTTTCGGCATTCAGCCAGTGCCTACCGCAGACTAGAGGCACATCAAAAAACCATGAACCTGCCCTGCCATCACCTCAAACAAGAGGTTGGACGCGCTGGAACTCCACCCTCTATATGCTGCAGAGGATGGAGGAGCAGCAAAAGGCCATTCAGGCCTACACAGCCACCTACGACATAGGCAAAGAAGTGGGGATGCGCCTGAGTCAAGCGCAGTGGAGACTGATTTCCGTCTTGTGCAAGGTTCTCCAGCCGTTTGAACTTGCCACACGAGAAGTCAGTTCTGACACTGCCAGCTTGAGTCAGGTCATTCCCCTGATCAGGCTGTTGCAGAAGCAGCTGGAGAAAGTGAGGGAGGAGCTGGTAAACCATTGCGATTACACCAAGCATGTAGCTCTTGTGGATGTAGCCCTTCGTACGCTTTGCCAGGATCCGAGGGTGGTCACTCTTTTAAAGTCAGAGGAATACATTCTGGCCACCGTGCTCGATCCTCGGTTTAAAGCGTATGTTGTGTCTCTGTTTCCGGCGGACACAAGTCTACAGCGGTGCAAAGACCTGCTGGTCAGGAGATTGTCCTCTGAAGAGGACCGTGACATGTTAACAGCTCCACCCTCATTTTCTTCCACATCTATGGCTGCGAGGAAAAAGCTCAGTTTTCCCAAAAGAGGCACTGGCGGGGATGCTGATAACATCTGGTCCGGACTGAAGGACCTGCCAACCATTGCAGACATGTCTACTGTCGCTGCATTGGATGCTGTCACAATTGAAAAAATGGTGGAGGATTATTTTGCTGACACCATCCAAATAGACATGTCAGACAGTCCATATTGTTACTGGCAGGAAAAAAAGGCAGTTTGGAAGCCCATGTACAAACTGGCTCTATTTTACCTGAGTTGTCCCCCCTCCAGTGTGTACTCGGAAAGAGTTTTTAGTGCAGCGGGGAACCTGGTCAGTGAGCGGCGAAGGAGGTTGCTTCCTCACAACGTTGAAAAAATGATGTTTATAAAAATGAATAATCAATTCCTCAATGAAGTACAGCACTGCCCTCCAGATAGTACAGAGGGACCTGTGGTTGTGGAGTCCAGCAGGGACGAATTGATAATGTGTGAGGAGGAGGAAGTACACACTGTAGGGGGAGAGGAAACAGAGGTTGAGGATGAGGATGACATCTTTCCTTAGTAGAGCCTGTTTAGTTTGTACTTTGTACAGGGAGAGATGAATTGTTTTTTTGGTGTGGGGGCCCAAACAAACCAATCATTTCAGCCACAGTTGTTTGGTAGGCCCTGTCGCTGAAATGATTGGTTTGTTAAAGTGTGCATGTCCTATTTCAACAACATAAGGGTGGGTGGGAGGGCCCAAGGACAATTCCATCTTGCAACTCTTTTTTTGGCATTATGTGACCATTCAACAGTCGTTTGCCATGTTCAAAAAGTAAAAGAAAATGCCAACAAATTCAATAAATTAAATCAAAAGTTAAATGCCCTGTCATTATTTAAAACAAGAGGTTTTGACGTGCTAGAATTAGTGTAGTGTTAAGATGTTATAAACACTACACTTGGAACTTGGAGGAGGTATTGTGGCCCCGGTATCAAATTGGGTACCGGGGCCACCCCACTACGCAGTCCAGATACTTGTTTGGTGGAATTCTGACCAGTTGAGGGTGTATTAATTATATTGTGGCCCCGGTATCAAATTGGGTACCGGGGCCACCCCACTACGCAGTCCAGATACTTGTTTGGTGGAATTCTGACCAGTTGAGGGTGTATTAATTATATTGTGGCTCCGGTATCAAATTGGGTACCGGGGCCACCCCACTACGCAGTCCAGAATTTTTTTGGGGGGAATTCAGAGCCGTGGAGGGTTTTTTATTAATTATATTGTGGTGACCACTCCTCTACGCAGTCCAGGTACATTATTCGATGCGATTCAGACCAGTTGATGGTTTTCTTATTATATTGTGGTGACCACTCCTCTACGCAGTCCAGGTACATTATTCGGTGCGATTTTGACCAGTTGATGGTTTTCTTATTATATTGTGGTGACCACTCCTCTACGCAGTCCAGGTACATTATTTGGTGCGATTCATACAAGTTCAGGGTTTTTAAATTATATTGTGGGGACCACTCCACTACGCAGTCCAGAAAGAGACCTCGTTGCAACGTTTTGGACTAAAAACAATATTGTGAGGTGTTCAGAATAGACTGTAAATTAGTGGAAATGATTGTTATTGAATGTTATTGAGGTTAATAATAACGTAGGAGTGAAAATAAGCCCAAAAACTTGATTTTTTAACTTTTTATGCTTTTTTCAAAATAAATCCGAATCCAAAACCTTAAATCCGAACCAAAACCTTTCGGCAGGTGTTTTGCGAAACAAATCCAAACCCAAAACCTCAAGAAAATCCGAATCCAAAACACAAAACACGAGACACCAAAAGTCGCCGATGCACATCCCTAATTAACACCTGTCTTTTGTGGCTCCTTTGTGTCAGGTTAACAGTTTGCAAATGCAATACTTCCTTTGCAGGATGATTTGCCCTACCTCTAAAGGGGCACTGTAGTTGCACGCTTTGTTTGAAATAATTTACTCGGGCAAATAAAGAAACACTGTGGCAAAATCATTAAGAAGCTTACCTTGATACACTTCTTGTTTAAGTCTTCTTTAGCAAACCATGGCCCTGAATCATTCTGGAAAGGTAAGGCAAAGTAACTAAGCAAGGCCAAATCATGTGAGTTTGGAGGGGGATGTAAACCAAAAATGTCATTGGAGATCTAATTTTGGGGTAGGAGAGGTCCTAGCTGACATGGACATTTCAGTGTACAAATAAGCTATCAAGTATTTGTGCGGTACATTAGGATACAGACAGTATTTTTTTTTGGGCCCTAAACCTATTGCTAATTTGCACCACTTGCATTTTAAAAGGCTTTTGAGCAGCATACAGAAATATGTATCCTTGACATCTAGGTTCATTACTCAATCAGGGTCGTGGTTTTGGTCAGCACACTGACATTAGATACATATTTGTTTGACTACGTTAATGAATCAGGCCCTGTGTTCGGAGATGATACTTTGGTTAGAGTTGATAACAAGTATTGTTATTAAAAAAGCATAATGGAATATGCCTCACCAAATAAAGACACATTTCAGTAGTAGGAAATTTTTTGTTCAAAACAAAAACTATACATATTTTTGCCATATATTAAATCATATTTTTAGGTTAAAACAATACCAATTATTTTTTCCGAGCCTTTTTGAAGGGGGTTGCAAGGGAGGCTCCCCTACTCCGACTTCTTGTCACCCGTGATGTAGAGGAGTCAGAGGAACCAGGCAATGGGGCAAGGCAAGCGGGTTGTGTCCGACAAGGTGAAGGTGCAGGGTCAGGGGATGGGGATGGGGCCACGACAGGCGAGGGGGAAGTGGGCACAACAGGGGATTGGCCAAAGCCACGGACAAAGGCTAAACACATAAGACGACATAGTTGGGGGTCAGGGAGGGTGGACGCGTCAGACACACCAGGGAGGGTGGACGCAACAGACACACCAGGGAGGGAGGACAGAACAGACACACCAGGGAGGGTGGACGCAACAGACACACCAGGGAGGGTGGACGCGTCAGACACACCAGGGAGGGTGGACGCGTCAGACACACCAGGGAGGGTGGACGCAACAGACACACCAGGGAGGGAGGAGTCAGACTCAACATGGAGGTTGGAGGCAACAGACAACTGGGTATGGGGGCTGGCCAACAAAAAATCTGAGCTGGGTGAAGGGATTGTGCCGGAGGTGCGTTGGGAGTGGGCATGCAAGATATCACCCAGGAGTGTTGCAATATTTGTCACTGTAGTATTTAAATTATCCATTTTGGTGGTGAGTGTCGTCATTAAAGAGGTGTGTGTGCTCATGAAAGTGGACAGTGTGTTAGTGAGACTGGTGATTTGCTGATCCGTGTGTTGGACAGTGCTCGATATTTGTGACAGGTGAACATTTTGTGCATCAGTGGCTTTTCTAAGATATTGGGCTGCGTGTGTGAGTGCCCGCTGCCTTACATATTCAGCTGGAGGCAGCTGAGGCTCCTCCACATCACGGGCAACTTCCTCCTGCACTGGTGAAGCAGGCGCCTGCTGCTCACATTCTGTAGAGAGATAATAAGTACAATAAAGTAATTAGAATCAAAGAGTAAGGTACGATATTATATTTGCAAAAAAATCTTACAACGCGTAATGCAGCATTAGTAAAGTGTCAGCTTCCCTTGAATGTGCTTGCAGCCCTTGCCGATCCCCAAATACATACATTGCCACTTATGGTCTCACATTTTCGGATAAGTCCTACATATTGAGACCATTTGTCTTCAGTGTGTAAAATTCATTTCCTACTATGTGATAGGCAAACACATTGTGCAATAAAAGTTTACATTCACACACACATCCTGAGAGTTGACACTTTTAATTAGACAGATACAAAGCTTTACAGACATTAAGTAAGCAAACTCATCATGTACCTAGTGGAGCGGCCTCTCCTGTTCGGGGTGGGCTAGAGCCAGTGTCTATGTCGCCCACCCCAACTATCTCCACCAGGGCTATAGCAGTCCTTGCCCGCTCCTCGAGGGGTGTTAAATTAGTACGTAGTGGAGGCCCCCCACCAGTGCCTTGGGCATGCCTGTGAATCTCAACAAGCTACGCTTTCAGGCGTCCTTTATAGTCTGCCCATCTGTGGAATAGACGAACATTATTGCCTCACATAGTAGCTTCCACTCCAAATGACACAATTTTCCTAAAATACATTGCACGTTTGCTAATCACACCAATTTAACCTACACATACAGTAATACAGATTTTGCACTTTTGAAGCGCGGATAATGTGGGAAACATTATGTCAGTGTGACCAAGGGCCATGCTGTTAGTTTCAGGAAACAAAGGGCCTGATCAAAAAATGCATTGGAGACACAAGGTGCTTTCACCTCACAGGTGACTAATGCTACTATGTCACAATATCCATATTTATCTATAGCGATATCTATATATATTATTTTACAAATAGACACAGTCAGCCAAGTTAAATAGGGCTATTGATTTAAAATTGGATTAGTACCTTTTCTGCACTTCAACCTTTGTACGCTCATATGGAGATATTGCATTGAAGAGCCGTGTGATTTCTTGCCAATGCGTTTGGCGCTCGCGTCCGGTTAGTTGCCGGTTGCCACTGTGGAACCTCGCCAGAACCTCTTCTACCAGCACCTCCAGCTCCTCCTCAATGAAATTGTTTTTACGCCTACTTGGCAGCCCTGGTGCCTGCACATTACTTGGCCCAGCATCAGACATATTCCTATTTTAAAGATAAGTCGTGTCTTTATAGGCAATGCACACAGTCAGGTGGTGATACAGAATCTAAGCACATTCCCCCCCTACATAAGGTACCATTTCACAAACTTCTAACTATATCTAAAACACATGCTCCTTATTATACTAAACATTGTGGCTTGTCTATTTAACGAGCATTGAGTTTGGCCACTGCATTTTGACAGACATATTCGTCAAATACTATTGCAACATTCTCCTACTACTACTACTCGTCACTTTTCAAACCATAACATTGGTTTACAGGTTAGCAACACACCAAAATGAAGGATATCACTCAATTGCAAACCCTATATTGTGTAATTAATATTAATATTTGGTTACAAATCAGCCAGCAACACACTTAAGTGTGTACTCCAACTGCAATTTGGGAGGTATGGCCCAAACTAAGTGTATACATTTGGACCCATGTGTCCATCAATGCAATGAGCTAGTTATTAGTGTGTTGAACATGGATAAGGTTAAAAAGAACTTAGCTAACTGTAGGCTACTATTGCATTCTTTTCATGTTAAATGTGAGGGCAAGGTCCATTTCTATAGCAGTTTAATTACAGTTCGGCCACACATATTTCTTAGCAGTTTGCTACATTAGGAGATAAACATTTTTTCAAAATTACAATATCTGATTTAGTTTAGTACTTACTTTTTTTTAAATGGTTTATTAGGCAAAGCATCCAAATGTAATCCAAACTTTAATGTGTCCTGTCCTGCCAAAAAAAAACTCGTGAACAGGCAGTAAGGCAAAACACAGGTGGGTTTAAATGGAGGTTTGGATTAATAAACCAGGTGTACACTCTTCTTCCTAATTGCAACGCACAGAGTACTCGTCTCATCGTAGGGGGCCGCCATGTTCTTGGTGGGAGAGGCACCCATTGCACACGCAGGTGTGTGAAAGATCCGCGTGTGATGCGAGTTACGCCCATACGTGCTCTGAGAACCAATCGGAGCTCTGAATACTGCTGAACTGGTTTCTGTGAGGAAAAATGAGGGCCAGTATTTTCTCGAGGCGTGAGCTCCGTGTCCTCACAGAGGCCATGGACAACGTGCCCTCAGGGCGATATGTGTCCAATGAGGGTAAACTGCAGGCATATCAAAGGGTCCGCAGACATTTCCGCCTGCGGTATGGGATACGCAGGAGCGTCGTCCAGCTCCAGAGACGCTGGAGCGATCTCCGGCGCCGTCAGCCCAGGCTCCTTGATGACCTCCGGCAGGAGATTGTAAGAAGTGAGTTCTGTATTAATCGCAAAAACCATCACATGTGTACATATATATTTGCTATATGTTTGTAAATATGTTCACCCTAATCATCTGACATGGCCTACATAACAATGTGCAAGCACACTCTAAAGGACATGCCCCTTCCAGTGCACCCAAAATGCTTTGCCTCCTGTCTCCTACATTTGTCTGCTGTCAATTTAATGACCTAAATGTTTATTTGTTCAAAATCTGACCATTAAGGGTGGGTTTTTGAATCAGCCATTCTAACTCTTGACCCCTGTGCTGTAACTTGCTGGTCTAACCTTAAAAACATTTTGTAGTGGCAGATGTGTTGTCATTATTTGGCAAAGATGTAAAAGCCAGGTTTCAAATTCCAAACACCTTAGTGTATAGACTAATTTTTTAAAAATCCCATAAGATGCAAACAGATTACAGAGTGTACTAGCTATAGCTAATCAATCATTACTTAACTGACTATTTATACTATTTTAGACTGTGAGGTAGTCCCAACAAAGGGTGATTTTCAAAGTATACTCAACATTCTAAGATTTGGAGCTCCATCCACTAATTCTGTGGTCATGTAAAGAGAGAACTAATTGACATGATTACCAGGGCCATGGGAGTTTGCAGACTTAAATTCACCAACATGAAAAAACATAATAGGGGAAAAATTTGTACAAAACCAAATTAGGCGCCCAGTAGTATGTTTGGGGAGTGTGTTCGACAACACATGCAAATATGGAGCAAGCCTCCAAACTCCACACATATGAAACAATAATCAGGGAGTTGAACTCTTGACCCCAGTGCTGTGAGAGCAAAGTGCTGACCACTAGGCCACTGCGATATTCCACATCTCTATGTAAAATACCAAAAATTGTGCCAGCTCATCATTTATTTATATAGTGCCACTAATTCCACAGCACTGTACAGAGAACTCATTCACATCAGTCCCTGCCCCATTGGAGTTTACAGTCTAAATTTTCCTAACACAGACACACTAGGGTCAATTTTGATAGCAGCCAATTAACCTACCAGTATGTTTTTGGACTGTGGGAGGAAACCCACACAAACACATGGAGAATATACAAACTCCACACAGATAAGGCCATGATTGGGAATTGAACTCATGACCCCAGTGCTGTGAGGCAGATGTGCTAACCACTAGACCACTGTGCCGGCCTGACAAGCTAATATTTCTGTCTCCTGACAATGCAAAGTTGATTAAACATGTATGATCATCAGATTTTCCAAATATCAGTTTTTTAAGCTGGTGCTTGTGTTAACATGCCCTTTTTTTAAAAAATCCTTTTTTCAAACAGACCGGGCACGCTGGGAACGCAGCCAACGGCGCCGGGCAGTGGTGGAGGTGCAGGCAGCAGAGGAGCCCGTGGAGGAGGAGGAGGAGCAGGAGGAGGCAGTGGCGGCGGTGGTGGTGGAGTCGGAGTCGGAGGCAGACGAGGAGGAGCAGGAGGAGGTGGTGGAGGCTGAGGAGCAGGAGGAGCAGGAGGAGGTGGTGGAGGCTGAGGAGCAGGAGGAGGTGGTGGATGCGGAGGCTGAGGAGCAGGAGGCCGACCAGCTGCGTCTGCCGGTGGTGATGCTGGAAGAGGAGAGTCGGCAGGAGGCAGCATCGGCCAGGCAAGAGCCAGAGGCCTTTGGAGATAGTAAGTATTTGCTATAAGTGCTGGACATAATTGGATAACATTGAGATGTCCATTATCCTTCCAAAAAAAACCTGCTTTCACACATGGGGATTTAATGGTAACCTACATGTCATAAGTTCAAATGGCCCTACACATGTAAATGTCTTTAACCACTCAAACCACAAACAGAACCATCATAACACATGTGCCCAATAGCCTTGTGAATGTGTCAGTATATGAATGGTTTTTTTTTTTCACTTCAAATGTAAACCAAATTACTGTAACTTCCTGTGAGTGGTTGTGTAGATAATGGGCCACTGTAGTGCTTTGCCTTGGGGCCTATAACGCTGTTAAGACCAGCCTGTCCACAGGCCTCTCCCCGGGCCACACCAGAATGTAGAACATGTATCCAAATGCAACACCAAATCCTTATTAAACGTCTATTGTGCAGCAAAATGCATTTGAACCTAGAGCCCTAACATTTGAAAGTAATGTAACAGTAGGCATCTCTAGCAAATCCTGTCTGTTTGTCAAGATAGGTATACATGTATTGAATGTTTTTTATCTGATTTTTTTCCAGCACACATGGAGGAAGTTGACAATTGCCCTCCCCCCCACCAACCTTGTCAGAGATGCGGGCTCAAATTGCTGCATCCTTTGCAAAAATAAAACACCACCAAAAGGCGCAGGAGATATGCATGCAAGAGCTGGAGCAGAAAATGGCATATTGGGAGACCTTATATGATTAGTTTGTGTTTTGTTTAAAGTTAACATGTAAATAGTTTGATTAATTGATGTAAATATGTTTTTTTTTTATATTATCTCCAAATTTATATAAATTTCCGAAAAAACAACCTTGGTGTGTGTGTCTTTATTCATCTAATTCACCTACATGTGGGTGTAAGGACAAAAAAGATTGTATATAATAATCCAAAAATATAAACATTTAAATAAGATGGTTTGTTTTGAAGTCCATCATGATTTCGCAAGCAGAAAAGATTGTGATTTGCTGTTTGCATGTAATCCTAAAGGAACATGTGCCCTCCACGAGCAAGCCACCCCTATAAGAGGTATTGCATCTGTAGGCCCTGTGCGCAAGATAAAATCCAAAAATGTCAAACGCTCTAGCTAGTTACCAATTCCCCCAAATACATATGTCATGTCATTGTAGTGATAGTCCAAGGTCACATTCAAGTATCAGAGCAAAGGCAGTCACACATTGAAGAGAACCTCGAAAGTGTACCCAGAAGTGGTGTAAGGCAGAAGTGCAAGCATTGCAAAGCTCCATGGTACTGGAGTATGGAGAGCGGCCTGTTTGGATAAAGGTGAGTCCATGACATAACGTGCACGCCGTGGATCCAGATGAAAGTCTGTTTGCAGACAATGTTGCATTTAACTCCAAGGAAGCTTTCCCCTACAACCCCCCGCCCCCTCTTAGTCCATTCAGAATAATCAATGTCAGCATGCACCTAATAATAATGTGCATGTGAAGTGTAGGGCATGAGGATTCTCGAAATTTCCCTCCAAATAAAGTTTTCCATTCAATACAGGATAAATATGGTTGAGCGTGTATAACAAATCCAAAATGAAACCATTGTGTCACATTCCTGCGTTCTTGTTACGATAATTATTCCAGTCCACACATTAGTTATGGGTATGTTTGGTATTTGAAGTCATGTCTGCTGTGTTGTGAGTCCAAAGTGCTAACCAGTGAGCTACCTGTGAGATTGGTGTTTTGTGAGTAATTTGTGTGAATAATGAGGAGTCGTATTAAGTGTGAGTTGTCTGTGTAGCACGCATGCTGTATTGTTGGTGTTGTCGGTGTATTTTCATGTGTCAGGATGGGCTAGTGGGTAGCTGTCCCACTTTGCATACAGTCACTCATGAGTTCTAATTCAGACAGAAACCCTTCCTCTATATGGAGGCTGTATACGCTCTTGTGTGTATCCTTCATGGAAAAGTATGCTGTGCATTTTGCTGAAAAGGCAAGATTTATTTACACCACATACATTTTGATACATTCGTTATTCATGTGTTTTTAATGTAGCCATTGTCCATGCATTTTGCGCACTATACGGCGACTTCAAATCCTCTAAACACAGAAAGATCGTGAAGAATGTGTTTGTTAACAGTGTGTATTACGCTAATTAGAAGCAAAGGAAAAACAACGGGGAGAGTGTTCCACATCATTGTTATTTGTCAGTGATTAATGAGTAAGAGCTATCTCGTTAAAATAAGCCCCAGGCATGTTTGTTGTGTTGTGTGTAAACAAACTGTTGGTCCCTCCCACAGTGGGCATGGAGGTTTGCATTGCTTGGCTTGCCGTCAATCAGTTGAGAGCCGTCGCTTGTGCTTGTAGCATGTTTAAAGATCCGCAGGTGGGTGTGTTTTCTAACGTTTGCGCTGCTTATTTCCACAAAAGGGTGTGTTTTTGCTGTTTGAGGTGCTTATATCGGTTTGCGTCACTCAAAGTATGCAAGGCAGATGCGTATGCGTTTGCGAACTTTGATGCATCGGGCCCCATGATCTTATCTGTATGGAGTTTGTATGTTCTCCCCGTGTTTGTGTGGATTTCCTTTGGGTGTTCTGGCTTCCTCCAACACTCCAAAAAAATATGCTAGTAGGTTAATTGGCTGCTATTAAATTGACCTTAGTGTCTGTTTGTTAGGGAATTAGACTGTAAGCTCCATTGGGGCAGGGACTGATGTGAGTGAGCTCGGAATTAGTGGCGCTATATAAATAGCTGATGATGATGGGGCTCAATCGCTGATTTGCCAGCTGCTAGTACAAGATTGGTTGAGAAAGATTTCGAGGGGGATAGGAAGGGAAGAATATCCATTAGGAATTCAAGCGTCCATCATGCAGTTGAGAGTTCTGTGTATTTTCTCCCCAGCCGGCCAGCTTTATAATGAACTTTGTGCAGTGACCCCCAACACCAGCATCCTACTGACACTCTAAAATGCAGTCACACTGTCTGGCATTCACCTGACCACAGAGCAGTTCTCTGAAAGAGTGTAATGTCTAATTTGAAAATATTAAAATAGTTTTGGGTATAGTAAAGGGTACTTTTGTTGAATAACATACAGTGAGGCTAGATGTGAGCCATTAGTGAGATTGGCAATACATTTAATACCTATTGCTCATTTCTAACTGATCTCTGCTCTGACTTTGATTAATGTTTAAGTTTATGACATTAGTAACAACAATGGCTTACATATTTGTACTGTAATAATTCTGCAAACATTTCCTTCTAGACATCATTATAAGTTATTAAGTGTATTAAATAATACAAATATTATTTGGCTCTTACAGACATATGAGACTGATTTAAAACTGTACTTTGAATTCTCCCAATTTGCCTATATTTTGGAGTTGATATCTGTCAACTTAATGCATTCTGCTCACTGCTAGGTTGGTCACATGATCTACAGATTATGTGATGTCACAATACCAATGTCACCTCACAGAACCCTGGTGTCAATGTAGCTGTCACAGCATCACCTGCTCAGTATGTGGGAAGCACTACATGGATCAGCTGCCTGGCCCAGAGCTGGAGATGATCTACAGTATAGTAAGTACAAAATGAAGGTAACTGATAAAATCAACAAAAGTATTAGGAGAACATCCCATTGTTCAATAGGTGACAGATAAAAATTTAAATCTGATTCTCCCATCCAATAACTTTACTTAGCCACATAACAAACAGCCATTCCCTATAGGTATAGGGGATAGCTAAGGCTTTATACTGTTGATCCTATTATTTAACAATCTTGATTGAAGCCCTTGGTTCTCATTTTTATTAAAAAAATTGGGGCACTGTGCAAAGAGATAAAATCAACCCCAAGCTATTACTTACCTATATGGTCCATTCCCTGAATCTACTGGGGTTCACAAAAGATTTAATAGATCCACCCCAGAGGCAAACACAGAATTTGTAGAATGAGATTTCCAAATGCTTGATTTTAGAAGCAAAAAAACCCACCAAAAACTGACACAATAAATTTGCCAATCCCACCACATCCCCTGTTCCAGTGTCCCTTGTACCCTTGTGATAAGAACAGGTAGGGCTGGATTTACTTTTTGTTGTCATCCAAGTCTTTGTTTTCGGTGCCACCTCCCCTCCCTGCTTATAATTCTGTTATCTTATGTATCACATGTTCCTTAAATCTCTTAGACTGTAAACTGATTTTTTTACCTTCTATTTCATGTCATTGTATGTGATTCATTTGCGTCATCTCAAATGCCTCAAGAAGTTTGGAAGGTAATGGGAGTTGAGAGATGAAGCGGTAATCTGAGAGAGAGCTTAGGTCAGAATCTTTTTTTTCAGAATAGGAGCAATAGGTTTGTGCCTGCGTCATATCGCCACAAATTTCTGGCAGTTTAGCGCTCCAAACCGCCGTATTTACTATAGGGTAGTTTGAGGCTTGAATGTAAAACTGCTGGTGATGTGTTGTGGTTTCAAAACACCTAAACCTCCGGCACTTTGGTCAAAACTGCCACAAAACCACCAGAAATAAGAGACGTTCTAAAATACCTGCTTCTGATAGGCTAGTTAGCTCAAACATGCTGTTTGAGATATCTTGCCATTGATAACATAACAACAGGCACCATTGGGATATGAACAATCATTTGTTGATAATGGGCACAAAATTAATTTATAATATTTTTTTTTTAATTTATATTAAAGAGACAATATTATTGTTTTATTATATTATTGGGGCAATATGACTATATAATCATATTAAGGGGAAATTTTGTTTGATTGATAACGGGGGCAGTAATTATTTATGATGGGGACAACACTTATTATTTCATGATGGGGCACCATATGTATTGCACACATGTGGCACTACAAGTGCCAGCATGCACATAGGTGCAAGTGTATGCTGGCACTTGTAGTGCCATATAATAAGTGTTGCCCCATCATCAATTATTATCGCCTCTGTTAGCAATGAAATATTATTACCCCTTAATATAATTATATACTCATATTGTCCCCTTAATATAATAATACAATAATATTGCCACTTAATATGATGAAAAATAAAATTTGCCCATAGGTTAATTATAAATTAATTTTGTGCTCATAATCAATCAATAATGATTTTCAGAATAATTCAGATGTTAGTGGTGCCTCCTCTTATGTTATCATCATCATCACCATTTATTTATATAGCGCCACTAATTCCGCAGCCCTGTACAGAAAACTCATTCACATCAGTCCCTGCCCCATTGGAGCTTACAGTCTAAATTCCCTAACATACACAGAGAGAGAGAGAAAGACTAAGGTCAATTTTTTTTAAAGCAGCCAAATTAACCTACTAGTATGTTTTTGGAGTGTGGGAGAAAACCGAAGCAAACACAGGGAGAACATACAAACTCCATACAGATAAGGCCATGGTCAGGAATTGAACTCATGACCCCAGCGATGTGAGGCAGAAGTGCTAACCACTAAGCCACTGTGCTGCCCTGAATGGGAGAAGAGCATAAACAGCATGATATTTGAGCAATCTCGCCTCTCACAATCCCCTCTTTTGTTTTGGCTGTTTTTCTGGCAGTTTTCCTGCAATTTGTCAAACCCGTGCTTAGTAAATCTGATGGTTTGTATTGTTATCATGTTAATAATCAGGATGGCGATATGTAAAGTGGTGCTTGTAATACTGTGGTTTTCTGGTGGTTTACTGGTGGTTTGGCCTTTGGTAAATCCAGTGGTTTTAAAACCGTAATCTGGTGGTTTCATCAAACCGTCCTTTAGTAAATCTAGCCCTAAGACTTTGACCTTTTCTAGACTACATTGGACAACTATCTCCTAAAGGGATTACAGAGCCTTTGTATTAGGGATGAGCGCACTCGGATTTATGAAATCCGAGCCCACCCGAATGTTGCGGATCCGAGTCGGATCCGAGACAGATCCGGGTATTGGCGCCAAATTCAAATCTGAAACTGAGGCTCTGACTCGTAATCCCGTTGTCGGATCTCGCGATACTCGGATCCTATAAATTCCCCGCTAGTCGCCGCCATCTTCACTCGGGCATTGATCAGGGTAGAGGGAGGGTGTGTTAGGTGGTCCTCTGTCCTGGTAGATCTCGTGCTGTGCTGTTTAGTTCTGTGCTGTGCTGTTTAGTTCTGTGCTGTGCTGTGCTGTGCTGTGCTGTGCTGTGCTGTGCTGTACTGTGCTGTGCTGTGCTGTGCTGTGCTGTGCTGTGCTGTGCTGTGCTGTGTTCTGCAGTATCAGTCCAGTGGTGCTGTGTGCTGTGCTCTGTCCTTCTGAGGTCAGTGGTGCTGCTGGGTCCTGTGCTGTGTCCTGTTCAGTCCAGTGGTGCTGTGTCCTGTGCTCTGTGCTTCTAAGGGCATAGTTATTTCCCCAATATTCCCCTGTGTTTAAAAAAATAAAAAAAAGTTATTTAAAAAAATACCAAAAACTAATTTAATTTTTTTTAATTACCACAAAATTTGCACAACCAATCCTGCAGTATAAGCCCATTGGTACTGCAATATTACCAAGTTCACACATTCAGCAGTAAAAGTCCAGTGGTACTGCAATATTACAAAGTTTACACATTCTGCAGTATCAGTCCAGTGGTGCTGTGTCCTGTGCTCTGTCCTGCTGAGTTCCGTAGTGCTGCTGGGTCCTGTGCCGTGTCCTGTTCAGTCCAGTGGTGCTGTGTCCTGTGCTCTGTGCTTCTAAGGGCATAGTTATTTCCCCATTATTCCCAAGGTTTTAAAAAATAAAAAAAAAGTAAAAAAAAAATTACAATTAAAAATTAAAAAAAATATATATATAATTATAACCAAATTTGCAAAACCAATCCAGCAGTATAAGTCCATTGGTACTGCAATATTACAAAGTTCACACATTCTGCAGTATCAGTCCAGTGGTGCTGTGTCCTGTGCTCTGTCCTGCTGAGTTCCGTAGTGCTGCTGGGTCCTGTGCCGTGTCCTGTTCAGTCCAGTGGTGCTGTGTCCTGTGCTCTGTGCTTCTAAGGGCATAGTTATTTCCCCATTATTCCCAAGTTTTTAAAAAATAAAAAAAAAGTAAAAAAAAATAAAAAATGTAAAAAAAAAAAAAAATATATAAAAATTATAACCAAATTTGCAAAACCAATCCAGCAGTATAAGTCCATTGGTACTGCAATATTACAAAGTTCACACATTCTGCAGTATCAGTCCAGTGGTGCTGTGTCCTGTGCTCTGTCCTGCTGAGTTCCGTAGTGCTGCTGTGTCCTGTGCCGTGTCCTGTTCAGTCCAGTGGTGCTGTGTCCTGTGCTCTGTGCTTCTAAGGGCATAGTTATTTCCCCATTATTCCCAAGTTTTTAAAAAATAAAAAAAAAGTAAAAAAAAATAAAAAATTAAAAAAAAATAAAAAATATAATAATTATAACCAAATTTGCAAAACCAATACAGCAGTATAAGTCCATTGGTACTGCAATATTACCAAGTTCACACATTCTGCAGTATCTTGTGCTACATATAATGGAGACCAAAAATTTGGAGGATAAAGTAGGGAAAGATCAAGACCCACTTCCTCCTAATGCTGAAGCTGCTGCCACTAGTCATGACATAGACGATGAAATGCCATCAACGTCGTCTTCCAAGCCCGATGCCCAATCTCGTAGTACCGGGCATGTAAAATCCAAAAAGCCCAAGTTAAGAAAAAGTAGCAAAAAGAGAAACTTACAATCATCTGAGGAGAAACGTAAAGTTGCCAATATGCCATTTACGACACGGAGTGGCAAGGAACGGCTTAGGCCCTGGCCCGTGTTCATGACTAGTGGTTCAGCTTCACCCACGGATCTTAGCCCTCCTCCTCCCCCCCCCCCCTACAAAAAATTGAAGAGAGTTATGCTGTCAGCAACAAAACAGCAAACAACTCTGCCTTCTAAAGAGAAATTATCACAAATCCACAAGGCGAGTCCAAGGATGTTGGTGGTTGTCAAGCCTGACCTTCCCATCACTGTACGGGAAGAGGTGGCTCGGGAGGAGGCTATTGATGATGTAGCTGGCGCTGTGGAGGAACTTGATGATGAGGATGGTGATGTGGTTATTGTAAATGAGGCACCAGGGGGGGAAACAGCTGATGTCCATGGGATGAAAAAGCCCATCGTCATGCCTGGTCAGAAGACAAAAAAATGCACCTCTTCAGTCTGGAGTTATTTTTATCCAAATCCAGACAACCAATGTATGGCCATATGTAGCTTATGTAAAGCTCAAATAAGCAGGGGTAAGGATCTTGCCCACCTAGGAACATCCTCCCTTATACGTCACCTGAATAACCTTCATAGTTCAGTGGTTAGTTCAGGAACTGGGGCTAGGACCCTCATCGGTACAGGGACACCTAAATCCCGTGGTCCAGTTGGATACACACCAGCAACACCCTCCTCGTCAACTTCCTCCACAATCTCCATCAGATTCAGTCCTGCAGCCCAAGTCAGCAGCCAGACTGAGTCCTCCTCAATACGGGATTCATCCGAGGAATCCTGCAGCGGTACGCCTACTACTGCCACTGCTGCTGTTGCTGCTGTTAGTCGGTCATCTTCCCAGAGGGGAAGTCGTAAGACCGCTAAGTCTTTCACAAAACAATTGACCGTCCAACAGTCGTTTGCCATGACCACAAAATACGATAGTAGTCACCCTATTGCAAAGCGTATAACTGCGGCTGTAACTGCAATGTTGGTGTTAGACGTGCGCCCGGTGTCCGCCATCAGTGGAGAGGGATTTAGAGGGTTGATGGAGGTATTGTGTCCCCGGTACCAAATCCCGTCGAGATTCCACTTCACTAGGCAGGCGATACCAAAAATGTACAGAGAAGTACGATCAAGTGTCCTCAGTGCTCTAAAAAATGCGGTTGTACCCACTGTCCACTTAACCACGGACATGTGGACAAGTGGTTCTGGGCAAACGAAGGACTATATGACTGTGACAGCCCACTGGGTAGATGCATCCCCTTCCGCAGCAACAGCAACAGCTGCATCAGTAGCAGCAACTACAAAATGGCGGCTCGTGCAAAGGCAGGCAACATTGTGTATTACAGGCTTTAATAAGAGGCACAACGCTGACAACATATTAGAGAAAATGAGGGAAATTATCTCCCAGTGGCTTACCCCACTTAGACTCTCATGGGGATTTGTGGTGTCAGACAATGCCAGTAACATTGTGCGGGCATTAAATATGGGCAATTTCCAGCACGTCCCATGTTTTGCCCACACCATTAATTTGGTGGTGCAGCATTACCTCAAGAGTGACAGGGGTGTGCAGGAGATGCTTGCGGTGGCGTGCAAAATTGCTGGACACTTTCGGCATTCAGCCAGTGCCTACCGCAGACTAGAGGCACATCAAAAAAGCATGAACCTGCCCTGCCATCACCTCAAACAAGAGGTTGTGACGCGCTGGAACTCCACCCTCTATATGCTGCAGAGGATGGAGGAGCAGCAAAAGGCCATTCAGGCCTACACAGCCACCTACGACATAGGCAAAGGAGTGGGGATGCGCCTCAGTCAAGCGCAGTGGAGACTGATTTCCGTGTTGTGCAAGGTTCTGCAGCCATTTGAACTTGCCACACGAGAAGTCAGTTCCGACACTGCCAGCTTGAGTCAGGTCATTCCCCTGATCAGGCTGTTGCAGAAGCAGCTGGAGAAAGTGAGGGAGGAGCTGGTAAGCCATTGCGATTACACCAAGCATGTAGCTCTTGTGGATGTAGCCCTTCGTACGCTTTGCCAGGATCCGAGGGTGGTCACTCTTTTAAAGTCAGAGGAATACATTCTGGCCACCGTGCTCGATCCTCGGTTTAAAGCGTATGTTGTGTCTCTGTTTCCGGCGGACACAAATCTACAGCGGTGCAAAGACCTGCTGGTCAGGAGATTGTCCTCTGAAGAGGACCGTGACATGCCAACAGCTCCACCCTCATTTTCTTCCACATCTATGGCTGCGAGGAAAAAGCTCAGTTTTCCCAAAAGAGGCACTGGCGGGGATGCTGATAACATCTGGTCCGGACTGAAGGACCTGCCAACCATTGCAGACATGTCTACTCTCGCTGCATTGGATGCTGTCACAATAGAAAAAATTGTGGATGATTACTTTGCTGACACCATCCAAGTAGACATGTCAGACAGTCCATATTGTTACTGGCAGGAAAAAAAGGCAGTTTGGAAGCCCCTGTACAAACTGGCTCTATTTTACCTGAGTTGTCCCCCCTCCAGTGTGTACTCGGAAAGAGTTTTTAGTGCAGCGGGGAACCTGGTCAGTGAGCGGCGAAGGAGGTTGCTTCCTCAGAACGTTGAAAAAATGATGTTTATAAAAATGAATAATCAATTCCTCAATGAAGTACAGCACTGCCCTCCAGATACTACAGAGGGACCTGTGGTTGTGGAGTCCAGCGGGGACGAACTGATAATGTGTGATGAGGAGGAAGTACACACTGTAGGGGGAGAGGAATCAGAGGTTGAGGATGAGGACGACATCTTGCCTCAGTAGAGCCTGTTTAGTCTGTACAGGGAGAGACGAATAGCTTTTTTGGTGTGGGGGCCCAAACAAACCAATCATTTCAGCCAAAGTTGTTTGGTAGGCCCTGTCGCTGAAATGATTGGTTTGTTAAAGTGTGCATGTCCTATTTCAACAACATAAGGGTGGGTGTGAGGGCCCAAGGACAATTCCATCTTGGACCTTTTTTTTTTGCATTATATGACCAATCAACAGTCATTTGCCATGTTCAAAAAGTAAAAACCAAATTTAACAAAATTCAAGAAATTAAACCAAAAGTAAAATGCCCTGTCATAATTTAAAACAAGAGGTATTGACGTGCTCTAAAACTACTGTATTGTTGTTTATATTTTATAAACACTACACTTGAAAGCTTGAGTCTTTCAATAAAAAAGTAACTGTCCATTGCACGAATATTTGCAACAGGGACAATTTTAGGGTTAAGAAAGTCAACTAATAACACTTCGACGCTGTCTGTCTTTATAAACACTACACTTGGAAGTTGGAGGAGGTATTGTGGGCCCGGCACCAAATTTACTACCGGGGCCACTCCACTGTGCAGTCCATATTTAGGTGTATCAGATATTAAACAACGGTGACAGTTGATGCCCAATTTTTTAATTATATTGTGGCCTCGGTACCAAATTGTGTACCGGGGCCACCACACTACACAGTCCATACCCTTTTTTGGTGGAATTCTGACACGTGGAGGGTTTTTTAATTATATTGTGGCCTCGGTACCAAATTGTGTACCGGGGCCACCACACTACGCAGTCAAGATAGATAGATGCGTATCATAGATAAAGTACATTCAATGGTGTGGGGCAAATTGAAAAATATTCAAAATGCACTGACATTATCAAAAACAAGAGGTTGTCACACGCTAAAACTCCAACATGTATATGATGGAGAGGATGGAGGAGCAGCCGTATGTGTAGTGTAATGCAGACCTGTTGAAGGTTTTTTATATATTTTATTGTGGTGCCCAGTGCCCACTCCTCTACGCAGTCCAGGTACATTTATTGGTGCGAATCATACAAGTTGATGGTTTTCTTATTATATATATTGTGGTGACCCACTCCTCTACGCAGTCCAGGTACATTTATTGGTGCGAATCATAAAAGTTCAGGGTTTTTAATATATTGTGGTGACCCACTCCTCTACGCAGTCCAGGTACATTTATTGGTGCGAATCAAACAAGTTGATGGTTTTCTTATTATATATATTGTGGTGACCCACTCCTCTACGCAGTCCAGGTACATTTATTGGTGCGAATCATAAAAGTTCAGGGTTTTTAATATATTGTGGTGACCCACTCCTCTACGCAGTCCAGGTACATTTATTGGTGCGAATCAAACAAGTTGATGGTTTTCTTATTATATATATTGTGGTGACCCACTCCTCTACGCAGTCCAGGTACATTTATTGGTGCGATTCATAAAAGTTCAGGGTTTTTAATATATTGTGGTGACCCACTCCTCTACGCAGTCCAGGTACATTTATTGGTGCGATTCATAAAAGTTCAGGGTTTTTAATATATTGTGGTGACCCACTCCTCTACGCAGTCCAGGTACATTTATTGGTGCGAATCAAACAAGTTGATGGTTTTCTTATTATATATATTGTGGTGACCCACTCCTCTACGCAGTCCAGGTACATTTATTGGTGCGATTCATAAAAGTTCAGGGTTTTTAATATATTGTGGTGACCCACTCCTCTACGCAGTCCAGGTACATTTATTGGTGCGATTCATAAAAGTTCAGGGTTTTTAATATATTGTGGTGACCCACTCCTCTACGCAGTCCAGGTACATTTATTGGTGCGAATCATACAAGTTGATGGTTTTCTTATTATATATATTGTGGTGACCCACTCCTCTAGGCAGTCCAGGTACATTTATTGGTGCGAATCATACAAGTTGATGGTTTTCTTATTATATATATTGTGGTGACCCACTCCTCTAGGCAGTCCAGGTACATTTATTGGTGCGAATCATAAAAGTTCAGGGTTTTTAATATATATTGTGGTGACCCACTCCTCTACGCAGTCCAGGTACATTTATTGGTGCGATTCATAAAAGTTCAGGGTTTTTAATATATATTGTGGTGACCCACTCCTCTACGCAGTCCAGGTACATTTATTGGTGCGAATCATAAAAGTTCAGGGTTTTTAATATATATTGTGGTGACCCACTCCTCTACGCAGTCCAGAAAGATACCTTGTTGCAACGTTTTGGACTAATAACTATATTGTGAGGTGTTCAGAATACACTGTAAATTAGTGGAAATGCTTGTTATTGAATGTTATTGAGGTTAATAATAGCCTAGGAGTGAAAATAAGCCCAAAAACTTGATTTTTAAACTTTTTATGTTTTTTTCAAAAAAAATCCGAATCCAAAACCTTAAATCCGAACCGAGACCTTTCGTCAAGTGTTTTGCGAGACAAATCCGCACCCCAAAAATAACGAAAATCCGGATCCAAAACACAAAACACGAGACCTCAAAAGTCGCCGGTGCACATCCCTACTTTGTATTGGACTATCTTCCATCATTGCACTGTAAGCTTAATTTGTGTACTGTACCGCTATCTGTGTAATAACATATGGGACTTGTTGGGATTGGAATATCAGGTGGGAGCAGATTGTCTTCTAAGGTTCATCGAGTTATTTATTGTTAGTGGTAATTTTTTGTGTACCCAACTATATGGGTTTATTCATCGAGTCACAGAATATGAGCAATGTTGATATGTGTGTTTAAGAATGATCAGATAACTATTTATCCACTGAAAAGATTGTTTTTATGTGTTTATTAGTTCAATTTGTATATTACAAAGAGAGATTTTGAAGTATTATTTTTGATCATTTTAATTTCTAATAAATTGTCTGTATATTAAATAATATTGGTTTTCCTTGTTGATTATATTTCTGCCATTACCATTATTTTATTGATTGAAGTAACTGAAAGAACCTTCTTTCAAGCGATGTTCAATTCTGGGTTTTTTTTGTGTTCTTTGCCTGTCTAGTTTTCTCTTTTGTTTTGGGCTCACCCATCATCTAGATTGTGAATTTAGTACCCTACTTCTCATTTCCAACTGACCTCTGCACTGACTGATTAATATCTGTGTTTATAACATTATTAGTAACAACATATTTGTACTGTAATAATTCTGCATACATTCCTTATAGATAACATGGTAATGAATGAAGTGTTTATATTATTACATACCCATACTTCATATAGTCTTATATATTTTATAATAAATATGATTTTTGGCTCCTACAGATAAACAAGGCTTATTTAAGAACTTACTAAGGAAATTTGAATTCTATCAATTGCCTATATTTTTGAGTTAATATCTGTCAAGTTAATGTATTCATCTCACTGCTAGGTTGGTCACATGACCGACAGATTATGTGATGTCACAATACCAATGTCACCTCACAGAACCCTGGTAAGTGTCAATGTTACTGTCACAACATCACCTGCTCAGTATGTGGGAAGCACTACATGGATCAGCTGCCTGGCCCAGAGCTAGAGATGATCTACAGTATAGTAAGTACAAAATGAAGGTAACTGCTAAAATTAGCCAAACTTTTAGGAAAACAGCCCATTGTTTAATAGGTGTCATATAACAATTTAAATCTGCTGATTCTCCCATCCAATAACATTACATATCCACATAGCGAATAGGCATTCCCTATATCTCATCAATGCTTTATACTGCTGATCTTCTTATTTAAATAATGTTAATTGAAGCCCTTGGTCCAAAAATCTTCATGAGACATAGTGCAGATCCCAGTTTTGCACATAGGCGCAAGTGTATGCTGGCACTTGTAGTGCCATATAATAAGTGTTACCTCATCATAAATTATTATCGCCCCTGTTAGCAATGAAATATTATTACCCCTTAATATAATTATATACTCATATTGGCCCCATTATATAATAATACAATAATCTTGCCCACTTAATATAATGAAAAATAAAAATTGCCCAATAGGGTAATTATAAATGAATTTTGTGCCCATAATCAATCAATAATGATTTTCACAATGAATCAGATGTTAGTGGTGCCTCCTCTTATGTTATGAATGGAAAAATAGCTTAAACAGCATGATATTTGAGCAATCTCGCATCTCAAAATCCCCTCTTTTGTTTTGGCTGTTTTTCTGGCAGTTTTCCTGCAATTTGTCAAACCTCTGCTTAGTAAATCTGATGGTTTGTATTGTTATCATGTTGATAATCAGGATGGCGATATGTAAAGTGGTGCTTGTAATACTGTGGTTTACTGGTGGTTTGGCCTTTGGTAAATCCAACAGTTTTAAAACCGTAATCTGGTGGTTTCATCAAACCGTCCTTTAGTAAATCTAGCCCTAAGACTCTGACCTTTTCTAGACTACAGTGGACAACTATCTCCTAAAAGGGATTACAGAAGGCTCAGTCCTTGTTCCTCTGCTTTTCTCTATCTATACTGCTTCTCTTGAAAAACTAATAAGCTCCTTTGAATTTCAGTATCATCTCTATGCAGTTGATACCCAAATTTATCTATCCTCTCCTGATCTGTCACCATCTGTGTTGACCCACGTTACTGACTGTCTTTCTGCCATTTCATCTTGCATGTCCTCTTGCCAACTCAAACTCAATCTTTCAAAAACAGAGTTTATAATATTCCCACCCATCCACAGAAGTTACCTACCTGACATACTGTATCTATTTCTGTTGACAACATGACAATAAATACTACCCCACAAGCCCGCTGCCTTGGTGTAATATTTGGCTTAGAATAATCCTTTGTTCCCCACATCAACTCTATAGCTAACACAAGATACTGCAAAAACTAAATTGATTTTCCTTGCAATCATTCTTCCAATGCTGAGCCACTCTGTCTCTACACTGGCTGCCTGTTTTTCACCGACTCCAGTATAAAATGCTTCTACTAACATAAAAGGCCATCAACAAAACTGCACTGACATACATCTCCTCACTTGTCTCAAAATATCTACCAACTCGACAACTCCATTCTGCACAAGATCTGCTATCATCTTCTTATCTTTTCATTACTTGCTCCCATTCCTGGTTACAGAATTTTTTTTTGGGCTGCACCCACTTTGTGAAATTCCCTCCCTCATACAATAAGACTTTCCTCTAGTCTTCAAACCTTCGAGCGTTCTCTGAAACCCACCTCTTCAGGCAAGCTTATAAAATTCCTCAACCACCCTCTTAACCTCCCTAGTTTGCCCTATTATCATCCCTTTACACAGTTCACACAAGACAAAAATCTTTTGGCCAACATTGATGTGTGACTGGTTCATATTGCCCTCTGAGCACTTTTTACCTTTGCAATCTCCTTTGCAATCTGGCTGGATCAACATGCAATAAGTATCACTTAACTTCATGTATCATACTCCCATGGTCTCATAGATTGTAAGCTTGGGAGCAGGGCCTTCTTACCTCTCTATCTGTCTGTATTACCCAGTATTGTTTTATTACTGTGTTTGTTTCGTAAAGCCCTACGGAATTTGGTAACGCTATATAAATAAATGTGGATGATTACTATGAGGATAACTGTGCACCCTGAAAGACAGCTTCCTGCGATTCCAATTTCTCAAAATATCTCTATCAAGCCTACTTTGTTAATACTAAAAATTATCTGAACCATATCAAGATAAATCAAAGCAAAGCTCAACGTAGTGCCTCAGAGACAAAAACTGTGGGCAAATGTGGATTTCTGTACCAGTCCATGTGTGTTTTAAGAGCTTGTACTACTTCCCAGGAAATGTTTTGCTAGTGTGGCCCCTGCCCTTAGCTGGAGCTGTAGGGGTGGTGTTGTTTTCCTACAGGCTCCTCTGTTTCTCTCACAGCTGCGTCTGAAAACGGGAGGGGATATGTGCGAGTGAGAGGACCAATCACAAACTGTGTTACCGCAATGAAGAGAAATATATCTTTCTGCAGAAAGAAATTTAAGTTAAGAGTAAAGATGCTCACTCATACATTTTGTTCTCATGATGTGATTATATTTGATATTACAGCTTTTGCCCCATGTGTGGCACATTACCTCTACTGTAGTGGGGATCCTTATGCTTCAGAAATGTTATCTCTGATTGTGGCATTTATAGTTTCTCTACTTTTTAAGGAGAAACTCTAAACTAGACCTCACCCCTTTCGGAAAGAAACAGTCCTTTTATACACAATGCCACTTCCTTTATTTTGGAATGTCTGTGAGACGCCTGGTCAGGTCTCTTCTGTCTCTGCAAGTCTGCTACTTGGGTGAAACAATGATCTGATAGAAAAAAATGAATTCTCAGGTGGTCACTAATTAAGGACAATTTCTGATAGGCCATCCCACCTTTAAATACTGGACACAATTTAAGTAATCATATATTCTGAGGAAAATGCAAGATAGCACTGAAACGCATTAAGGGCTAGATTTACTAAGCTGCGGGTTTGAAAAAGTGGAGATGTTGCCTATAGCAACCAATCAGATTCTAGCTGTCATTTTGTAGAATGTAATAAATTAATGAAAGCTAGAATCTGATTGGTTGCTATAGGCAACATCCCCACTTTTTCAAACTCGCAGCTTAGTAAATCTAGCCCTAAGTCTTGATTTTTATATATCTTTCAACAGGACAGAATTAATGTAAACCACAGGAACATTTGTTATATACATCATGATTCATTCAATTGCTAAAATCAAGGGATCCTTATACTGACACAGATAAGGGATATTTCCTGCTATATACCAACCATCAACAACCGTCTACATTTGCTCTCACTAAGAGTTTAAATTATTTCATTGAAACCTCTCAGATCTAAAGTATCCGGTAATCATCTATTCTCAGTAATCTAATCCAACTAATGAATGTTTATTGCTTATTGCCATTGTGAATTAAGTGCACAAATTCTATTGTATATCTATGTTTTTGTTACTAGCTGGTGTTAGTAGCTTTATTTATTATAAGTGCAAGCGCAGCCAGTTCTTTCTCTCTTTTTTCTCCAATATATGTTAAGGACCTCATAGGGCCTGATCAATTAAGGAAAGTAAAGCAAAAAAAAATTATTAACTTTGAACCTTGGCAAAACCATGTTGCATTGGAGAGGGAGGCAAATTTAAAATGTGATGGGCAGATTTATAGTTGGGCTAAGGCATGTCCAAGATCAACTTTAAATTTCAGTGTAAAAATAACGCTATCAAGTATGTGTGCTACATGAAAAAACAGCCAGTATTTTCCTTATGTGCAAAATAATAAACTAATTTGCACTCCTTGCATTGTAACATGGTTTTGCCAAGGTTCCAAGTTACTCATTTTTTTGCTTTACTTTCCTTATTGAATCAGGCCCATAGTCTCTTAATTGGCACCAGTTCACACTTATTCTAATTGATCACTTGTCTCACTGGTAGCACCAAAGGTTTAAAATCCTTTTTTTTTTTTTTTTTTTTAACAAGCCCTGGTAGCCACCCCCTGGCTAGGTATTTTGGACAAGGTCAAGAATAGGTTGTCAGGTCATGTATAGAGCTTATTAGTCCTTGTAATAAAATTGATGTCCAGTTCAGGGGATATACTCAGGAAATATAGAGAATATAGTGGCCACAAATTTCCAGTGCCCACTGCTTTCTTACCTTTGCAAGTTGACAATTTTTTTACAAAGAGAAATACATATGCAGATGATCCCTGGGTCTATGTATGTATTGTGGCATTGAGGAATATCTTGTCAGCCAGTGTCCCTAAATGACAGGAAATGCCAATGCAACCAATACAACCTTGTACCATCAAATTAATCCAAGGTACCACTCATTTTACAGGTAATTTCTATGAGCTTTCTGCACCTGAAACTACAGCCACAAATATTTTTCTTCTCGAACTGTTTCTTTTTAACAAAAGTACTAGCCTGTCTTGACCTCTGCCTGGATACTGACCTTGCTTATTAGCCACCTGCTCTGACCTCTGCCTGGCTATTGTACCCTGCTGTGTACCCTGGTGAGTCCTGGTCCTGTTATCTATCTCAGCACTGTCATCTGCATCAGTCTCCAATATAACCTGCATCATCATGCCTACCTCCACCTGATAAGTCTTGGGGGTAATTGAGTACCAGTGAGCATATTGCACTCTATAAGAAAGGGTGCTGCTCTAGGTGGAAACCACATATAGCTGGTTCTAAGGATCTCATTCCAGTTTACAGACAGCATCTATGTTTTATGCTTCCTTTAAAATGGTGTCTCTAGGATACTTTGTATTAATTAATATGTACTAATTTGCATTATAATATAATGTAAATTTAGTAACGCCTTTGATTATTCAGAAATGACACATTATAAAAATACATGAAAGTCACTGAATCAGCCACTATAATCTCTTTCTGATGATAGCCTTTGTTGCAAATAAACTTTCCTTCATTTAATAATACCTGGACATCTGAAGATACATTTGCTAACTCCTGAGAAAGTAACTGCTGTTTTAATGGTCCACAACCCATTGCCTGAAAGTCATTGACCTTTTTCTAATATATGAAAATTATTATAAACAATTTATCATAAATTATCACACCATCATAGTCTTCTCACTAAAAGGTAGGCCAATTCTCAAACCTGGCTACCAGACGCTGTATCCACCTGTATTTTACTGGAGGAAGCTTTGTCTACAGAGTGAATACTTTCAGCTACTGTGCTACATTTACCTGGGCAATACATTTGGAAATTTTTGCCTGCTGAAAATAATTATTCAACTGGGGATAGGGAACTATTAGCTGTAAAGCTTATCTTAATAGAATTTAGACATTTTTTGGAAGGGGCACTTCATTCCATTACCACCATCGCAGAACAAAAGAATCACAAGTATCTTTAAAGAGATCAGAAGCTACATCCTCAACAGGCCAGAGAAGCACTACTGGGGGTAAATGTACCAAGCTGAAAATTTTTGAAAAACCAATCAGATTCTAGCTATCATTTATTTAGTACATTCTACAAAATGATAGCTAGATTGGTTGCTATAGGCAACATCTCCACTTTTCAAACCCGCCCTAAAACTCTCAGCTTGATACATTTATCCCCTGGTTTGATTTTATCCTCACCTTTCTCCCTGGTTCCATAAATCCTAGAACTGATGCTCTACCTCAATATTTTGATTCTTTGGACTAAGAATATCCAAAACAGCCATGATATATCATAGATGCTTCCTCAATTGTGGCAGCTAGATACATCAACACATTTCTCCTGAGACAGCTTTTGTTGCTGCAGATTTTCTTTTTCAAGTATTCTTTATTTATACTTTGCTTAATAGACAACAATAGTCAATAATATCAATTTACAAGGAATCAATATAGCAATTCAACAATATAAAAAACATTTTTTTTACCGTAAATCAATAACAAATACAAAATACTATGGTGGAAAAACATCCAGACAAGGGAAGGTGGGAGAGGGGAAAAAATCATGTCGCTCCTAATCTTGTGGGAATGATTTAATTCCCAGTAACGGCTACCACTGGATAGAAAGGGGCATAAAAAATTGTGGAAGGTAGACCAAGAAATCAAAGGGTGTAAACTTCCAGGTTGCTAATTATGGAATAAACATATATGGGTATCTCATAAATTGGACAATAATTTGAAAGGATATGTTTTGAGTTATCACTATGGAAACGTTATCAGTATGAGGGGAGGGCTGTTAGTATTGTTTGATATTCACCAGTTTCTTTAAATTTCAACCAAGTAGCTGTGAACTGAGAGGTCTGGTTAATAGCTGAAAGGGATATTTCATATACTTATAAAATCAATACGAGTAAACCATTCCGACATATTAGGAGGTGAAGGGGATTTCCAGCGAACTGGTGTTAGAGATTTCGCTGCATTGTCCAGGTGTTTAAGGAGTGATTTTTATATGAAGAGATGATTATCTTGGATAAGGATAGAAACCATGGTCAGTTGGAACATCTGCACCCGTAATTTTCTATGTGATTCACTGAATACATATACAATTTGAATATAATGACCAAATGTGTAAGTTGTGAGGTCTTACACAATTGATCTCAGTTCTAGTACCCAAAATACCAAAGTGAACATTTTATTTTGTCATTTAAGCCAAACAAGGAACAAAGGCATTAGCTGTTAGAGTACCCCATGGATTGAGCTTTAGCCGACAACTGTTCTCTGTTTACACCACCTCTCTTGTTAAGCTGATATCAACATATGGGCTCCAGTATCACTTGTACACACAGGTTTACCCCTTCACCTCTGGCCTCACTCCCTCTGTATTATTATGTTTTATAGGTCACTTGTTTATACATTTAGGGCATGTTTAGACGTAAGACTACTTGAGTGCCGTATCTTATGTGTAATAACTTTGTGCATGCTCAGAAACAGACCATACGCCAATGATTGCAATTACATGCAAGCAGTGCCGGATTAAGGGAATGGAGGCCCCTGGCAGTACACTGGGGCCCCTATATATATCTATATGTATGTATATGTATATAGGGGCCCCGGTGTACTGCTTTGCCTGCGGGCCCATAATGTTGTTAAGATGGCCCTGCTCCTAGACAGTCGTGTCGTTCGCGTTTGGACATGACTTGCATGCAGGGCCGGATTAACCATAGGGCTAACTGGGCTCCAGCCCAGGGGCCTATGGCATCCAGGGAGCCCTTGAAAGTGCTCAGCAGCAGTATTGATCAGTCGGGGGCGGGGGCGCCCCCGGCGCGATCAGTGCTGCTGAGCACTTAGCTTTCAATCGCCTTGTTCTCCAAGTCCGATCCCCTTTTCTTCTTGTTACCTCGCTGAGTCTCTGTTCTGCGCTCCTCCATGCTGTGCTTGCAGTGAATTTCGGGCGTGACATCATGCCCGACATTTACTGCGAGCACAGCACGGAAGAGGGGAACAGGGAGGGAGCCGCATCGCCACCTGACCACCTGATCTGAACGGTCAGGTGACCGCATAAGGTAAGTACTTTGTTTTTTGTTTGTTTTTTTACAGGATTCTTTATTTACAGCAGTCCTGCCTTGGGCCCCCTTTCCCCCTGGGCCCCCGGGCACCTGCCCATCATGCCCAGTCGGAAAGACGGCCCTGCCTAAGAGAGCGGAACGAGGGTGGGAAGGGGCGGATGGATGTAGCTAATGTACAATAAAGGTGTGCTGAGGGCATGACAATGCAGATGCGGCTGAGTCCTGGATTTCTCTTAAGTACGCTTGTTTTCAGACATATCATTTGCACCAGCTACAGGGCAGGTGTAAGTGCTGACTGATTGTGTGACACGGCATAGTCTTTGTTCAGAAAAGTACAGTTATATGTGCCACTAGCTAGCACAGAACTTGTGTATGCAAATAAGATAGACCATTGTATGTACAGTACGCATTAAGAACATCTTGATTTATGTTTCTGTAGAAAAAAAAAATATATATATTTTTTAAACCAACCATATTTGTATTAATAATCATGCTGTTTAGAGTTTTTCCTTTATTTTAAATTGTAAACTTTTTTGTATGTGTTTTGATGGGACCTTAAACTGCACATATGCTTGTGCATATATTGCACTCTTTTCTGTCTATTAACAAACAGCAAGTACTGTGTAGCTAAAGCGTACTTACATCCAGATTCAAATTGAAATGCATCTTGAGATTGGATTTGAATATGGTCAAAACTGCGCTCAAGTTCTATGCTCTTTATTAAATTACAACTTGTGACAGTTACGTTCCTTCAGGGGAAAAGCTGGGAAAGTGGGGAAAGGGAAAAGCCGCTCCGCACTAGACAACAACCAACCTCACTGCTTGGATAACTCAACTTAGTGAGGGGGTGCTAAGGTCATATATATAGCATATGAATTAGAAGAGAAAGAGAGTTTTGACCTAAGAAGCACTCCAGGTGTGAAGTAAATAAACATTTAATACTAATATTTTAATGGTATGCGTTAAAAAGGTGTATGTCAGTATACAACTGATTAAAAAAGCGAAGTATTTAAAAGTAATAGTGTTGAAAAAAGATAGAGTTAAAAATAATGTTACCCTGTGGTGGAGCCAATCTTAAGAGTACTGATGATGGGGGAAGATCTGCCAAATAGAAATTCCTTCCACATGTATATACACAATAGATAAGGTGAGAAATAGCCAAGGAGAATGATTATAAGGTCCTATAGTGTGGTAACTATGTTACATTCACCAAAACCCTATTCCTGTTGTATTCATGTAGACTCTAGATGGCAGTAGAACGTGAACTTCCTCCCTATGATCTTGACTCACTGGAGAATGTCCCTCTGTTATTAATAAATCAGAATCCTAACCATAGTCAGAAGCTGAATCGCTGGATATTCCCAGATAGACAAAACATATATAACGTGGCTTTACTTATTCCCTAATGGCATAACTTCAGGGAGACCACTCTTATGTGCGTTTTATATTGTTACCTTACCAATAAACTGTACAGTGTAGTGACAAAGCGCCTTATTTTATGTTATAATAGTGCGCTTATAACCAAAAGAATTTATAACCAAAGGGATTCACCCTAGTAGGAGACAGTGTAATACAGTGAAACCACTCATTCATACATCCTATATTACTGCCATGCCACAAGGCTGCACAGTGCAGCGACAAGGTACATTATTCAGTGTTGTTATTGTGGGTTTATAGGCAAAGGGATTCCCCTGGTAATAGGTTATAAAGTATAGTAATAGGTCGCTGTACTTAAATTTGGTATACACTTATAGAGAGAAAGATATCTACTCTAAAGGTCAGTTATTCCTTACAACGATAAAGCGCCGTAATTGTAGTTACTATGCGCCTGTGAGCAAAAGGATTTACTTTAAAGGTAAGTAATTCGGTTCAGCGGCGAAACAATAGGTGACGTCAAACCCGGAAGTGGGCGGAGCCAATCGCGGCGCTGTGCCTCTCTATCTAACTACTCACTACTAGGGGGAATCTCTCTGTCTATGAAATAAAATAAATAATATAATTCTCAGTGCGGTGTTTCGCCGCTGAACCGAATTACTTACCTTTAAAGTAAATCCTTTTGCTCACAGGCGCATAGTAACTACAATTACGGCGCTTTATCGTTGTAAGGAATAACTGACCTTTAGAGTAGATATCTTTCTCTCTATAAGTGTATACCAAATTTAAGTACAGCGACCTATTACTATACTTTATAACCTATTACCAGGGGAATCCCTTTGCCTATAAACCCACAATAACAACACTGAATAATGTACCTTGTCGCTGCACTGTGCAGCCTTGTGGCATGGCAGTAATATAGGATGTATGAATGAGTGGTTTCACTGTATTACACTGTCTCCTACTAGGGTGAATCCCTTTGGTTATAAATTCTTTTGGTTATAAGCGCACTATTATAACATAAAATAAGGCGCTTTGTCACTACACTGTACAGTTTATTGGTAAGGTAACAATATAAACCGCACATAAGAGTGGTCTCCCTGAAGTTATGCCATTAGGGAATAAGTAAAGCCACGTTATATATGTTTTGTCTATCTGGGAATATCCAGCGATTCAGCTTCTGACTATGGTTAGGATTCTGATTTATTAATAACAGAGGGACATTCTCCAGTGAGTCAAGATCATAGGGAGGAAGTTCACGTTCTACTGCCATCTAGAGTCTACATGAATACAACAGGAATAGGGTTTTGGTGAATGTAACATAGTTACCACACTATAGGACCTTATAATCATTCTCCTTGGCTATTTCTCACCTTATCTATTGTGTATATACATGTGGAAGGAATTTCTATTTGGCAGATCTTCCCCCATCATCAGTACTCTTAAGATTGGCTCCACCACAGGGTAACATTATTTTTAACTCTATCTTTTTTCAACACTATTACTTTTAAATACTTCGCTTTTTTAATCAGTTGTATACTGACATACACCTTTTTAACGCATACCATTAAAATATTAGTATTAAATGTTTATTTACTTCACACCTGGAGTGCTTCTTAGGTCAAAACTCTCTTTCTCTTCTAATTCAACAGTTACGTTCCTATTGGAATCAGGCCCTTAATACATAAGTAAGAATCTGAAATGCTCATTTATTTGTGTTGTTTTTCTTGCTAACATTGTGAGTTGTGCACAGTGTCAGTTGGAAAACCACTGAAAAAACAGAATTAATTTTCCATTGCTAACACATTTCATCATACAGTACACACAAACATATTGACATATCTGAATGTCCCTTGTGAGATACTGTAACACAGCAATTCTTTAGAGATCGTCCTGTCTCAGAGAGATCAATTAAAATAAAGCTTTCATAAGAATATTTTTATACGTTGTGTAAATTGGAATATAATTAAACATTGCTATTTCTCTCATAAAAGTTGCTTAGCATTAATGATCATTTCAGTTTAGTTTGATAAATTCTACTTATCTTCAGTAGCTGTCAAATTCAATTATCGCCGGAGAAAATCAATATATAGTAAGACTTAATGGCCACACGCCGGCAAATACTGTTTGAAATATTGGAAAATGGTTGCAGTATTGCCATGTGTGCAGCCCTAACACAAATGCAAAAGGCCTGAATGAAATTGAGCTGATCATTATCTGGCATGTCCATTAATGCAGATGACTGATAATGGTCTATATATGTTCATCTTCCAACTACAACAGATTCTAGTTTGATGCTGATGCTCTGCCTGTGCAAAGAGCAGCTGTATGTGTCCAATGGCGACACAGGCTATAGTTGCCCCCTTGCAAGGCCTTTTAGGCCTGATTTAAAGTTGGCTGTAAAGATGCGCCAAGAATGTACACACAGTAATGTGTCTGCACATGTGCACTTTAGTGTCTGCACATTTGCACTTTAGTGTCTGCACATTTGCACTTTAACGTCTGCATATTGAGCTGCACGTATCCTAAGTTACAACAAACTTAAAGTACAGTATATATATGCGCCTGGAGCAAAGATGTGTTTGGCATATACGATGCATCAGGGGTCATACATCAACTGCTCCTCTTTTGAGAATCGTACAAATTTTATATCTAGAAACTAACAAATGTCAAGGTGCGTCCAAATCTAAATAGGATACATCTTTAGGGAGCGTGTTGCACTTGCGTGCCCACCCCCTTTCTATATTGAACTTGCATGTGAATACCCCCCTACCGGCTTGTCAAAGTACAAGGGTCTGCAAGTACAAGATGCATGCAACTCCAAATATGTATGCAAGTGTGATGCATGCACATGTCACGTAAATGGTCTTGCATCAACTCTAAAACACACCCAGGGGGTAAATGTATCAAGATGAGAGTTTTCCAGCGGGTTTGAAAAACCAATCAGATTCTAGCTATCATTTATTTAGTACATTCTACAAAATAATAGCTAGAATCTGATTGGTTGCTATAGGCAACATCCCCACTTTTCAAACCCGCCAGAAAACTCTCAGCTTGATACATTTACCCCCCAATGTATCTTGTGGATTTCAACAAAACAAGTTATCATAAAATATTGCACAGTTTTTGTATGGCAATAACCAGCAATGAATGATTATTACAAAATGTCTTAGTTATGTCAATGCACTTGCTCAGCAAGAATATATCTACAATTACATATTGCTTTTAACAATGTATTTTTTCAGTAATTGAAACCTGCAGACATTTATCATTGCAGTATGAGAAACATGTATAAAACCAACGTAAATATTCATGTGAACACTTGAAAACACATTTTTAAAGCTAGAAAAAGGTGGCACTATTTATAAATAAAACAGGTACTGACATAAAGCTATACAATAGTTTGGTCACTCACTTTTGCAATCAAAATTTGCTATGACAGGGTCAGATCCCTCTTTAGGCCTAGGGAGTCCACCCGCCATCTACCATCTGCATTTTTTATAATATTATGTTGAGGTTCTCACCAGTTCTCAATGGGACCCCAGATTTGGAGTTGCAGGGAGAGCTGTGTGGGACTTGGTGCCCTGGTCTGGGCGGTCCGGGATAATTGGGGGGCCATGCTGTTGCTGTGCTTTCTGGTGGCTGGCCACTCTCCTGGGATCAGTGTAGGACTGGGGCATGAAGGGGAATGCAGTGATAGGGGCCCACTACATTGGGGTGTGGCAAACTATAAGAGTGGGTGTGGCCAGTCAAGGAGGTGTGGTCAGCCCATGGAGGGCAACTTACAAAGTAAAGAACAAGGACATCTGGTAAATATATATATATTTTTATATATATAAATATATATATATATATATGGAATCTAGAAAAAAGTAAAAAGAACAAGGTGCCACATAGTGTATTACCATAATATAAAATAGGAATAATATATTGAAAGAGTACAAGAACTGTGATGTAATCAGTTCCCAAATAAGAAAATGTTGAAGTGACTTTCAAAGTAGTGAAGTCAATGCAGTACACATGTGATTTCAGTGATTTAATTCCCAGGTGCAATCACCCCTAGTAGATATTCTGCGTACCAGATATAAAACTTGATAGGCTTAAAAAAAATCAGAACCCAAAACCCAAAATCAGAACCAAAACCTTTCGTGGGGTGTTTTGGCAAAACAAATCAGAACCCAAAACCTCAAGCTAATCAGAACCCAAAACACCAAAAGTGGCCGGTGCACACCCCTAGTCTGTGGTACAGGTGGGGAGGGTCTGTATGTACAGGCGGGACATTACTGTGAGGGATTTTGTGTATGTGTATAGAGATGGGGTGGTAATCCTGCACAGATGATATGGTATTGTGGGTAGGTGTATCTATTACTAGTGTGGCCTATACTAACACTATTAAATATACATCCAGCCATCAAACCTTCGGCCTTCGCAGATCTGTATACTGTGACTCAATTGTGGCAAAGTGAGTAACTTACCACATGTGTGTAGCAGAACCAGCTCCCAACATCGCTGGCAGGCTCCAGGGTGTGGCTGTGTTTAAGCCTTAAACACAGGCACAACAGCGCACCTGTACTGTTCAGCCTTATCTAGGGGAGTTGGGTGATGTCAATCTCAGGGGAGGGAAAGACATGGGTTTGACTGTCTGTCTAACAGAAAAGAGTTGGAGAGGAGAGTAGGGTTTAGAAAACTTGTGTTTCTTGTGGGCAGGGCGATCAAAGCTGGAGAAACTGGCCGATCTAATAGACAGATGGACAATGTTAGATTTGTTAGATTAGTGCTAGGTATCACCAAGGGGAATTTAGATGTGTACACAATTGGTGTCATCTTGGGATTCTTAGCACACAAAACAGGGGAAATGCTAAAGGCCGTGTTGCAAGTTGTTGCTACACAGCAAGCACAAGTATTGCAAGTAGCTATGACTCCGAAGGATACTACTCTGCAAATACATCTGAATCTATAATAATATAGACACAGCAGAATAAGGTGGTACAGCCCATTTCCGCTTTTCAGAAAATGACACCAGCAGACCATGTTGAGGCGTTCCTGAACAGGCCACTAAATGTGCAAACTGGCTGGATGGAGTAAAGGTGGAGCTGAGATTCTAATAAGATTCTAGTGCCCTGTTTATGCAGTGAAGCTCAACAAGGGTACATGGATTTAGGTTAAATGGAGGCCTTAGACTATAGGCAATTGAAGGACGAGCTTTTGGCCATGGATTAGAGTTACGACGTGAGTACAGATGAACAGTTCCAGGTCTGGCAGTTTGAGAGAGACACCAGTGAGGCCACAGCTGTGTGGTTTAACTTAACTCCTTACAAATTGGCTTCAACTTGAAAATATTTCACCTACGCAAATCATCGAGCTTCTTTTGAGGTCTTGAAAGAGCTTCTTCAGAGATGGGTTATGCAAAACGACCCACAAACAGTTATTGAAGTTTGCAGTTGTGGAGAGATTTGAGGCTATGCAGTTGATGACCAAATCACTACTGTTTCCAACTAAGCCCATACCACATCCAAATGAGGGCTCAAATGCCCCTGAGTCTAAGAATGCCCAGATAGTGCGGACTTCAGCAAGGAGAGCAAAGGATTCTGTATTTTTTGAATGTGAAAATTTTGGTTACTTCAAGGCCTAATGTCCAACATTACAGGAACCTATAGACTGTATTCTGTTCCGTTCTGCTCTGATTTACCAGTGCTACTGTACTATGAAACTGGCTGCAGGAAAGCCTCAATTATTCTGGGTGACCGTTATTGTGGACCAGAAAGTAGTACTGGCTTTAGTTGATTTGGGAAGTAAACTTACCCTTGCATCAAGCATGGTGTTGCCCAAGGCTGCTACCAAATGACTACCCAAGGTTCGGGTTTTCTGCATATATGGAACCACTGAAACTTATGGCAGAACCTAGTTGCCAAATACTATCAAGGATCAGATGGTCACTAGTAGCTGCCATAGTGCCAAAGCTACCATATCCTCTCATTTTAGGACAGGACTTTCCCTACTTTGTGGAAATCTTATGGGGGCAAGTGATAGAAGAGGAAGCTGTCCTGGAGGAACTGTCTTATTACGAAGCTACTTTATCAGAAGATGGGCCGCCTAAACCACTGAAAATCCGGTAGGTGAAGCAAAGTGAGTAATGGCAGGGAGCGAACAGTGCCATCAGACACCATCGATGAGGCCTCACCACCAAAGGCAAAGATAAGGACTATAACCTGGTGCCAGGACACAGGACAGTTTCCCCTGCAGGATTTTGCATGGGACCAGCTCAACAATACTGCCTTAGCTAATGTGTTTAAACCTGTGGTTGAAGTTAATGGGATAGTCAAGACTTCTTGACCTACTGGACGTGCAGCTTATTTTGTAGTTAAAAATTATTGTTGTAAAGAGTTTCTACTCACCAAGAGGAAAAAATAGAGCAGCTGTTGGTCCCACAAGTGCATGTCTCAGTGGTGTTAAAAATTTCACATGTATATATATGCTGGGGCCATCTTGGGAAAGACAAAACATGAGAGCAGGTTTTTCATAGTTTCTTCTGGACAGGGATATATGAGGAAGTTAAGAGGTATTACCTGGTCTGTCAGGGAACTGGTCCTAAACCTGCTTACTGGCCGTCCTGATACCTATACCTGTTGTGAAGTTCCCTTTTGAGCGCATTGAAATGGACCTTGTGGGTACACTAGAAAAGTCAGAGGCTGGACATCAGTATATCCTAGTTGTGGTAGAGTATGCCATCTGCTATCTGGAGGCTGAACCTCAAAGAATTATATACTCTAGTACGGCGGTTCTCAAAGTGTGCGCCGCGGCTCCCAGGGGTGCCGCGGCGCTGTCACTGGGGTGCCGTGGGCCAGGCAAAAAAAAAGAAAGAAAACAGAAACTTACCAATCCGCGCGGCGCCGGGACCCAGCAGCCTCCTCTCTCCCGCAGCAGCCGTCACTGACGTCATTCAGTGACAGCTGCGGGAAAGGAGGCTGCTGGGTCCCGGCGCCGCGCGGATTGGTAAGTTTCTGTTTTCTTTCTTTTTTTTGCCTGGCGTGGGGCAGAGGGAGGGGGACAGAGGGTAGACCGAGGGCAGAGGAGGAGGAGGACAGATGGCTAAGGAGGAGGACAAAGGGCAGAGGAGGAGGGGGACAGAGGGCAGACCGAGGGCAGAGGAGGAGGAGGACAGATGGCAAAGGAGGAGGACAAAGGGCAGAGGAGGAGGGGGACAGAGGGCAGACCAGGAGCACAGATGGCAGAGGAGGAGGGGGACAGAGAGCAGACCGAGGGCAGAGGAGGAGAAGGACAGATGGCAAAGGAGGAGGACAAAGGGCAGAGGAGGAGGGGGACAGAGGGCAGAGGGGGAGGGGGACAGAGGGCAGAGGGGGACAGAGGAGGAGGGCAGAGGAGGGGGACAGAGGGCAGACCAGGAGGACAGAGGAGGGGGACAGAGGGCAGAGGAGGAGGGCAGAGGAGGGGGGCAGAGAGCAGAGGAGGGGGACAGAGGGCAGAGGATGGGGACATATGGCAAAGGAGGAGGACAGATGGCAGAGGAGGAGGGCAGAGGAGGGGGAGAGAGGGCAGAGGAGGGGGACAGCGTGAGAGATGGCAGAGGAGGGGCCAGCGTGACAGAGGGCAGAGGAGGGGGCCAGCGTGACAGAGGGGGCAACGTGAGAGAGGGCAGTGTGCCTGGATGCAGAGGGGGCAGTGTGCCTGGCTGCAGAGGGGGTAGTGTGCCTGGTTGCAGAGGGGGCAGTGTGCCTGGATGCAGAGGGGACAGTGTGCCTGGATGCAGAGGGGCATTTTTGCATACAACTAAATAAGTATTTCTGTCGTGACCTAAATACTTATTACAACTTTTTGACCTAACTACCTCTAAAACAGGACTGTTCAGTAATTATTTTGGAGGGATGCCTTGAAAAAATTTGGAGACTCTAAGGGTGCCGCGAACTGCAAAAGTTTGGGAACCATTGCTCTAGTACCATAAAGATTTGGTACAGATATATGTAGCCTTACATACAGGCAAAACACTGCACCTGTTCCAAATAGCTTTATTTAAGGAAGATGTGAGATGTCAAACTCAGTGGAGGGAAAGACATGGATATTTGTCTATCAGGGTAGAACTGGGTTTAAAAGGCTTGTGTTTTCTGTGGGTGAGGTGATTGATGCTGTAGAAGCTTGTCAATCTAATAGACAAGAGGTCTATGTTAGATTAGTGCTAAAAAGCACTATGAGGAATTTGGAAGTGTATGTGAATCTAGTTTGCCTTTCTGACAATAAAACAAAAGATTGTTATAAAATACTTTAGCAGAGTCAACTTGGACGTGCCAGTGTCATATATATAAAAAATAAGATATATATTAGTTTAGGGTGCCTGTTTATTTAGAAAAGGGATATTTGCAGGGACGGAGCAGGGGGGAAGTGGGTGCAGAACCAGTTAGACCCCATGGAGTCTAAATCTGGCTCTGGTCTTCGATCCAATAGATTGTAAGCCCTCTTATAGACAGTGCACTCCCTACCCTTTGTTTTACCATCTGCATTTATTTAGTGTACCTTCTATGTCTCTATTTTGTGTGTGCTCTGTTATCCCCATTGTCCATGGCTGTGAAGCACTTTGTTGTTAACAAATCAATAATAATTATAATAATACATAATTAGTAATAGCATTGAGTGACATTTACATTGCCTCCAGCTTTATATGACTTTTTAGTCACAAAGTTTAATACGGCAGAGCTCCAGGTGCTTTTTCTGGACTCCTGGGGGTAAATGTATCAAGCTAAGTTTTCCGGCGGGTTTGAAAAACCAATCAGATTCTAGCTATCATTTATTTAGTACATTCTACAAAATGATAGCTTGAATCTGGTTGGTTGCTATAGGCAACATCTCGTTTCAAACCCGCCGGTGTGTTACTGGTTTCCAGGTGTTACTGCACTCCAAGCATGTTATTAGGTTTCACCTGTGTTACTAGTTTCCAGTTGTGTCATTGGATTACATTTTTACGACAGCACTCCAGTGGGGAAATGTATTAAGCATCAGATCCGTCAAATCGACGATATTCGGCCATATTTGAAACAACAATTTTATTAAAGGGTAAACCTAATGAGGGTCTGTATCCTACTGAAATTCTGCCCTAGTTCAGAGTACATCAGTTAAGCCCTGTATCCAGTGTTCCAGACTTGAGCCCTGTATGCTGTATTACAACTTTGTGGATTGTTATACATATACTAATACTCTGATCTTGATGAATGTATAAACATTGCTATTATTACTTTATTGGAAAACTGTGAAAGTTGCTGCACTGCCTTCTCTTTCTTTCTGAACACTCCAGCTAATTTAGAACGGTGGCTTAGTGGTTAGCACTTCTGCCTCACAGCACTGGGTTCTTGAGTTTAATTCCTGACCATGGCCTTATCTGTGTGGAGTTTGTATGTTCTCCCTGTGTTTGCATGAATTTCCTCCAGGTGCTCCGGTTTCCTCCCACACTCCAAAAACATACTGGTAGGTTAATTGGCTGCTATTAAATTGCCCTTGGTCTGTGTGTGTATATGTTAGGGTATTTAGATTGTACACTTCAATGGGGCAGGGACTGTTAAGAATGAGTTCTCTGTACAGCGCTGCGGAATTAGTGGCGCTATATGAATAAATAGATGATGATGTTATGGAGTAGATTGTATAGATATAAGGCTACTGCATCTCCAGACCAACTTCAACTCTCAAAGCAGGCCTGCAGTCATGATTACAATTCATATGTTTGCTGTTAAGTGTATTGCTATATATATATATATATATATATATATATACAGAGAATGGGTATTGGGAGTTACCAGACATTGGAGTCTATTCTTCAATATATATTTTGACAGAATCTTGACATCATAATATATAACCATATAATAATGGGAACTGGCTCCCTCCAATGCAACTATGTACTTCACACTTTGTAGCCAGAGGGCTTTGATTGTTGAGTGATACAAAAAACGTGTGTAGAATGGTAACAACAGCAGCACCTAAATATGGCTACAGTTTTATGAATTACTTATTTTAATAGCAAAGTGAAAATACATTACAAAATGCACCATAGCCCTTAGCAGACAGATGTTAGGTTTAATTAATATAACTTATGCTATACCAATAAAAAATAATATCTGACATCTGACTAGGAGATGCGTACTACAGAACATTGTTCTTTGTAGGCAACTAACCATCTCTGTATCTTTGTCCATTTAAGTGGTCACCTGAAACCACCAACGCCTCAGTGCAAATTTTACGTCTTTATTTTTTAAGCTGTAGATCAGTGGGTTAAGCATGGGGACAGCAGCTGTGTTAAATAGAGAGAACAGCTTGTTAGATTCCAGGGTGTCCATTGAGGCTGGTCTCATGTATTGATAGATGAGTGTCAGATAGAGAAGAATGACCACTGTGAGGTGTGAGGAACACGTGTAGAAGGCTTTATGTCTCCCAGTACGGATGCTCAGTATGGTCTGGATAATGAAGGTATATGGGATGAAGGTCAGGAGAAAGGGGAAGGTGGAAAGTAAAAGCCCACAAATAAAAATCAAGAATTCAGAAAGTGAAGTATCATTGCAAGAAAGTTTTACTAGAGGGAGAAGGTCACAGAAGAAGTGATTTATTTCTTGTGTTTTATAACAAGTGAACCTGGATATTAAAACAATATGCGGTATAGATTCTACAATGCCCAACACCCAACAAACACCTGCCATCCCAGCACAGACACAAGGTCTCATCACTGCAGAATAACGCAATGGGTTACAGATAGCAACGTAGCGGTCATAACTCATCGCCGTCAGTATCAATAGCTCATTGCACACTAGGGATATGAAGATGAACATCTGAGTCATACATGCATGTACAGATACTGTTTTATCCCCTGTTAAGAAGCTGATAAGGATCTTATGCAGTGTGACTGTACTGCAGGACATGTCCAAGGCTGACAGGTTACACAGAAAGAAGTACATGGGAGTGTGGAGCCGAGGGTCCAGGCAGACCAGTAGAAAAATACTCATATTACCACCAAGAGTGAGGAGATAAATGAAGAGAACCAGGAGGAATATTGGAATCTGAAGCATTGGAACATCTGAAATCCCCTTAATAATGAAGTAGGTCCTCGTTGTCTGATTTGTGACATTCATTTATCAAGTGTACCTATGAAACCTGAAAGAGAAAGACTTGATGATTTAACATTGGCATACAAGGACTTCCACCTGTTTACATTGGAAGAGAATAACACTTGAGATTATGGAGAAGTTGGAATACAGACTTTACGACCTGATTCAAATTGGAACTTGAGCATAGTTCCGGCCACATTCATATCCAAGTAGATCTAATTTCGATTTGAATCTGGGTGTTAGTACACTCTGCCTTTATGTAGACATACAGAACAGACTGCAGTATACACACAAACATATGGCCAATATAATGTATCAGAACACATACACAACATATGGTTGGTTTGAAAAAAAATATTTTTTTTATATATTTTGTTTACATAAATTATGATGTCCTTAATGAGTACTGTACATACAATGCATTATTATGGTCTATCTTAGTGGCATACACATGTGTGCTAGCTAGCGGCGTGCAGATGTGTACATTTCCAAACAAAGACTATGACGTGCCAGTTATCACTATCATTCGGCACTTATGCCTGCCCTGTAGCTGGTGTAAATGATTTGTCTGAAACCAAGCGCATTTACGAGAAACCCAGGACTTGAATCAGCTGCCTCTACGTTTGGCACTCCCTTACTGCACAGGGCCTATGTTAGTCTGCCCCTTCCCTCCCCTGTTCCACCCTTCAAGTCCTAGGCTGTTGTTTCATTCCCACAAATTGAAATATCTTTTTTCCATTTTAGTACATAATTAGGCACATTTATGAGCCTAATCTGTATTTAGCAAAAATTGTATTTGATTCATTTAACTCCTGTCATTGTCCAGTGCAAACTTTTGAACCCCACACATTTTGCCCCTCTAATTGATTGGATCCCATAAAAAACGAGGGCATTTGTGCAAAAGTAAGTCTGTGACATCACAGAAGAGCAGTTGCATTGCTAATTTTTGTAGTATGCCGTTGAATATGTTGCATAGCATACTAAATGCACTAGGTGAAATTAAATACCTAAACCCCCCATGATGTAAGGTAGTATAAAGTAGATGTATCACTTTTACATTTATGAATAGAAGCTTTGTACATGGAGTTATCACCCCTGGACAGTCTGCGTTTGGATTCTCATATCAGGTGTTCAGATCACTGTTCAGATTTCAGGACAGAAAAACTGATGCAGTTTAGGCTAAAGGAGGGATCACTGTCCAGAGGATAATTCTCATTGCTATGAGACAGTAAACCGTTACATACCTCTGTTGGCATCCTTTTGATTCTCAAAATATATTCTCACACCCCCTTGAAAAATATGTTCTGATTTTTTTATATCAGGAAAACATAAATCTATTGCAAAATACTTTTACATACATGTTTATTAAAATTCAGCTTAACTTTGAACAGGGCTCTCTTTTAGAAATAGCTACATGTATGTCATTACTCACATTTAGTCAGTCTCTGGCATTTGTTTTTATATGCAGAAGTGATAAAAAATAGCCTATTATTATCTATTGTTAACTGCATTGCTATGTGCAGCTACTTTATGACTTCTTGTAAAAATGCTAATTTCTGTATTTAAAGCACACTTTAGCATTATTCTGAATTTACTATCAAAGAAAATGAGCCACCTCGTGCGGGAGTTGCTCTTACATTATATTCACTTAACGTGTCAACACTACTCATACATATAGGGGTATTCAATTGTTCGGCTTGACGGCCGAAAAACTCGCGCTCTAAAACTGTTACCGTTAATACGGTAAAATTGCGCTTAAAAACCGTTCATACAGTAATTTACTCGCTGAATTTCGCTGCGAGCTGAAATTCAGCGAGTAATTACCGTATTAACGGTAATAGTTTTAGAGCGCGAATTTTTCGGCCGTCAAGCCGAACAATTGAATACCCCCCAAAAAGTTTGAAAATAAGCCTTTTTATATTTTGACTTTTGTTCCACTTTGAAGAAACTACACACTTGCATTTTAATTAACAAAAAAAAATAGAATCCTATTTATCATAATCTTTATCCTAGAATCCTTTTTATTGCATTTAATCACCAACTTGCTTAAACAACTCTTATTATTATTATTGTAGATTTGGAAGGCACCACAGTGCTCCGCAGCACCATTGTGTTACATTGCATATAGATTAGAGCAACGGTGAGCCTTCACCTGCAGCCCCCAAGCCAGCTGCTCTGCTCTGAATCTTATCAGAATGGGGCAGACAAATTCTGCGTCACAGTGCATGGCGGTCATGTGACATATTCGGAGGAGGAGAGACTGCAGTGCACTCTCCTTCCTCCCTCTGTGCGGCCCCTTTGAAGGCCCTTCAGCTATTTTACATTGCCCCTCCTGGACTAGAGGCTTCAATACCTATATGTTGCACATGTTGGGCCTGATTCATTAAGGCATGAAAAAATAACTCAAATTGTGTAAATCGTCCATATTCAACTACATGTGGATCTGAAGAAATGTCTCTTGTTGAATACAGGTCTAAGCGCGCTCTGCTCTAACAGACACAACATACTGCATGATATGTCCAATATATGTGGAATATAAACTCCCAGCAAACACACACAGAAAAAAAAGTATTCAATGTTAATAATATAGTCATTAGAAAACCTTTAAAGAAAATGTTGTTTTGTTTTCTCCCCATGACATACATGTATTATGATGTTATTGATGCCTACTGTACATAAAATGCATTTTTATAGTTGCTCCTGATTGCAAACACACGGTCTAGGATGCATAGACATCCATCATCACTATCAACCGGCACTTACACCTGCCCTGCAGGTTGGTTCAAGGGATACAGTAGAAAAATATGCACCTTTGAGATGCCCAAAGCTTGAATCGGTCGTTGTTGCGTGTGCTCATCACGCCCTTACTGTACATTGACTATGTGTAGACACCCATTCCCCTCCCCGTTCCTCCCATGAAATCGTAGGCTGTTGTAAGTGTCTTTTGCGCTCAAATTTGAATTGGATGATCTTGTACTCACTGTCGAATATATATTTTTATTTATTATCTAAATGTTTTTATGCATGGAAGTACGAATATGATCTATATAAGGATTGACTTAGGACATTTTAAAAGATGCAGGAGTTCCAAAACAAATTTAAACAGATTGTGTTGTATAATTTATGTTCTAATAAATACAGTAAACATTAAGCAGCCCCACAAACCAACCTCGCTATCCCAGATAATGATTGGTCTGAGTAAGGAATTTTAAAGAGGAAAGTGTGGTTGTCTGCATGGATGGCAGTTACAGTATAAACACTTCTACTATTTACCCATTATTAGATGGGATAGGAGAACAAAGTGGAATACTTCATTGTGGAATTAAGCATAACATATAAAATGATGCAGTGGATAAGCTATGAGCTTTATTGAGAACAACTAAAGATAATTTAAACTGGCTGCAAAGATAATTTTTCATTTGGAGCAAGTTTTCTTTTTATCTGTGTCGACCTACGGGAAATGATTGATGATGGCAATAACTTATAGCAATTTAACACAGAGGTGATACTATATAAAACCTACCTGCTCCTCCACAAACAACATTAAGTATTTCCTAATATACTGTACACATGATGGAAATATTTATAATAAAAAGGATTTAATTCTCAGGAGGTGAAACCTCAGTAGGGCTAATCTGGAAATCTTTTCAAGATTAATTAGATTGTATAGTGGGATAACACATTTACCACTAAAACATTTTTGTTTATTTGTCTAACTTGTTTTTGAAAAGTTAAGTTGAAGGTTTTTCATAATTATCCAGTTCCTTTATTTTTGCAAAAACTATTCTAACAATAACATATATGGCAAGAAAGTATGATATTTTATTAAAGAAATATGTAAAGAGGCCAAAAATTGTAAATTGTTTATATCATTCAAGTAATCAATTTGTGTCTGATTTATGTAAATAATGTAATAGTTTAACGCCTATATTGTAGAATTGTGTCCATATTTACATATGAAGCCTGATTCACTAAGGAAAGTTAAGCAACAGTAAGTAATACCACTTTCATACTGCCGCCCCGGCAATATCCCGGGTTGTTAACCCGGGATATTGCCGGGGCACAGGGCAGTATAGATAACAAGATTCCCGGGTTGGGCGGGTTCATACTGCACCTGCCCGACCCGGGCAAAAAAAAAAGTGTAAAAAAAGATTTTAATTAAAAAAAAATACATAACAAATGTTTACTTAACTTATTTTCAGCCAGCGGTGTCTCCGGTGCATTGCCGGCTGTCAGGGGGACCTCTGGGTACTAAAATGACGTCATTTCTAGTCCATTAGAAATTACGTCATTTTAGTACCCAGAGGTCCCCCTGACAGCCGGCAACGCACCGGAGGGAGACACCGCTGGCTGAAAATAAGTTAAGTAAACATTTGTTATGTATTTTTTATTAATTAAAATCTTTTTTTTTTACTTCCCCATTTTTTTTTTTTACAGTATGAATGGTGAGACCCGGGAATTACACGGGTTGCACCATTCATACTGCAGGCGAGCGGGGTCCAACCCGGGAATTACCCCTCGCAAAATCCCGGGTCTAAGTCCCGGGATTTTAGACCCGGGATTTTGTGGTTGGACTATTCATACTGCACCAAGACCCGGGTTTTTCAGCGTGCCTCTGCAAAAACCCGGGGTTTTGGTGCAGTATGAATGGGGTATTAGTAAGGCAAAACCATGTTGCATTGGAGGGGGAGGTAAATTTAAAATGTGATGGCAGATTTATAGTTGGGGCAGTACATGTCCTAGATCAACTTTAAATTTCAGTGTACAAATAAGCTATCAAGTATTTGTGTGCTATATGAAAAAACAGACAGTATTTTCCTTATGTGCAAAATAATAAATTAATTTGCACCCCTTACATTGCAACATGGTTTTGTCCAGAAAACTTACTAAATTTTTTGCTTAACTTTCCGTAATGAATGAGGCCCATGATCCCTAATTATTTTAGAACATGCCATTAACTTGTGTAAATATAGAAAACAAAAGTATATGAAGCACAAAACAGTAAGTATTAGCACCTCTGCACCTGGATGGTCTACACAGCATACAACAAGGAGCCTGCTTATTCTCTGCCGCCGCAACTTAGACGTGTGCATAGGTGAGCAGAGAAATGGAGAAAAATCTAGTGGCACACTGTGTAAATGTCCCATCAACGGACAACCACCTGCTTTAGTGCCAAGCCTTCCATTAACTTAAACCTTTCACTTTTTCTCATATGTTACGGCTCAGTTTAGCCTCATTTATAGTTTAAATTAATAACTGGAGACTTTGGATTGTTTTTATTACATGTGACACTTTTGTGCATGTGAAGCTTTTTTTTACATTACCCGGGTGCCATTAGAAAAGTTCTTCTCCAATGAAGAGTAATGTGGAGATGCCATTAAAACACTTGAAAAAGACCCAAAGGCTGCCATCTCTGAGCTGGTGCACATTTCAAGTCTTTTTGCAGAATGGAAATACCTGTTTGCCTAGAAATGAGCCATCTTCACCAATTAATAATTTTATTAATCTTGCTTCGTAAAAGGAAGTCTCCTGTTTGCATTGCTCTGCAAAACTAGGCCCACCAATGTACCTATACTGCACTTTGCAAGTAAAAGCCATCACTCTGTCCAACTCCTTCCTGTGGTCTATAAAAAAAAAAACTCTGCAACTCTACATATGCCACCACTTTGTTCAGCAAACCTATGCACTATGGCAGAAATCTAAACTCACTTGCGCAAAATGAGGCCAACAGCAATACCAAATCTGATTTTGCACTGTGCATCAGATATATTGTGCTTCATTAATGACCTCCATAGTCCTCAACTATTTATTAAAATGGTGCCTGCCCCAATAGCGACCCCTAGGTTGTCAATGATAGTGATCATTAAACACTGGTGAATGGGTATTATATTAAGTGAGTGTGTGTCCATCAACTATAAACTCTTTTAACCCCAGAATCTTGTGTTAATAATCATAGGTGATTGAAACCACTTAACTTTTGTCTCATGGTAATACTGGTATGTGTTTGTGAAGGTTAGATGTAGCACTCCTTTGACAGACTTCATGCATCATATTAACACAACAAGAGTCAACTGAAATTTGGATGAAAGTAAAAGGCTTCTATTACGGCAACACATGCCTAGCATGCAGAACCACAAAATATAACACCACAAAACTCATAACTGTCAGGCGCCGTCCTGCACTTTTACCTGGTGCCGGGACGGATGCCTGCTCCGTAGCTCGTCCCGTTGCTAAACAACAGGACGTCACTTCCGGTCTTCTACCGGATGTTCGGGCGCATGCGTAGCAACGGAGACGCTCTGAGCAGCTTCCTGTCGGCGGTCCGACTGACCGCCGGCCTCTACTCCCACCAATGATTAGGGGCAAGCCACCATTTAAGCCAGACTCTTGCACCAATAGGGTGCCAGAGTATCTAGTCTCCTAGCCTGTCTCTTGGCTCCCCTGTGATATATATCCATTCTGCCGGCATCTCCTGGATTCTGACCCCTGCCTGTTTTGACTACTCTCTCGGATTCTCCCTGGTTCCTGTTTGATCTCCTGGTTCTGACCCTCGGCTTCCTGAAAACTCTCCTGCCTGACTTCTCTGTACTTGGTTGCCTGCACAGATTTGACCTCGGACTGTTCACTACGATTGTTCACGCAACCTTGCTGGTAGCTACCTTGGAGACCGACACGTCTCAGCGGCTAAGTCCAAAACTCCTTACGGGGTTCCCTGGTGAAGACCTGGGGCGTGGTTAGACTCCGCGCCTCCTTGCATAGCAGCGCAAATACCAGCAGGTAAGGCCTTCCAACTACCTTGTTCTTGACAGAATACTCTGGCGATGACCTCGGACGACCAAGGTGAACCTTCTGCTCTGGACCTGTTACTCCATTTGGCTAAAAAAGTCGAACAACAGGACGCAGAGCAAGCCAGGCTATTCCAGTGTATCCAAGGTATAGCCACCCGTCTGAATTCCATGCAGGTTTCGCTATCTGTTCCTCAGTCCGCTGTCGTCACTCCTCCTGGGGCCATTCCTCCTGTTCTCGCCCCAACCCCAGTCGCTTCTTCCTCGCTGCGGCTGCCCACGCCTGAGAAGTTCGATGGGGATCCTACGAAATACCGGGGATTTCTTAATCAGTGTTCCATCCATTTTGAATGCAACGCAGGGGCTTTCTCCACTGAACTTTCCAAGGTGGCCTTCATCATGTCGCTTCTCTCTGGACAAGCCCTGGCATGGGCCACGCCACTGTGGGAATGAGATGACCCTCTTCTTCAGAATGTCTCTTCCGTCATTGCAGCATTCCGCAAGATTTTTGATGAGCCGGGTCGAGTATCCTCCGCAGTCTCCAGTCTTCTCTCCTTACGCCAAGGCTCTCTGACTGTTGGCCAATATGCGGTACAGTTCCGCACCCTTGCTTCTGAGCTTAAATGGAACGATGAGGCACTTGTGGCGACCTTTTGGCAGGGTCTTTCGGATCGCATCAAAGATGAGTTGGTGTCCCGTGAGCTCCCAGCGGATCTAGACTCTTTTATCTCCCTATGTAATAGGGTGGATCTCCGCTTCTGGGAACATACCCAAGAAAGATCCTCCACTAGATGTTTTTTCCCTCGCCTAGCCCCTCGGTTCCAGAACCCAACACCAGCTGTTCCAGACGAGCCCATGCAATAGGTCGCTGATGGTTATCTCCCGAGGAAAGGGAGAAAACACTCCGGCAATATCTCTGTCTCTACTGTGGAGAATCTGGACACCGGTTACTGTCTTGTCCTAATCGGCCGGGAAACGCACCATCTTAGTCGGTGACAGGGAGGCCGTTCTAGGAGTTAGACTTTCCACTCCCTTTTCCACTTCCAATCCAGACTTTCTTATGACCATCACACTGAACTCTCCTAGTGGCCCTCTTCTGACCTCTGCCTTCGTGGATTCCGGCGCTGCCGGAAATTTCATCTCCGCCACCTTGGCATCACAACTCCAAATTACTATTCTTGACTTGCCTCAGCCGCTATTCCTAACTGCCGTGGATGGAAACCGCGTCTCTAATGGCTCCATTTCCAAGGTTACTGCACCGGTTTGGCTGACGGTAGGGGTTCTGCATTCCGAATTGATTGAATTCTTGGTTTCACCCCAATCCATAAATTCAGTCATCCTAGGTCTCCCATGGCTTAGACTACATGCGCCCCAATTCGATTGGAGTTTAGCACAGTGTCACTCACCGGACCGTGAGTGCCTCTTCCCGGACATTTAGGAACCGTGGCCGTCCTCCATCCTAAGGGTCTGCGCATGCGCAGCCCTTTCCTATACTTCAGTGTATGTCCCTTTAACTCAATTGGCAGATCAGGCAACACTCCCTATATTAAGCACCTGTGGTCAACACCACGTTGCCTGATCTTGGAGTCTCATTCCCCATGAGTCTCTGAAGGTGTTCCTGTGTTTCCTCGTGTATTCAGCGCTGCTGATTCCTGTGGTTTCCAAACCACTTCTACCTCTGTGGTTTCCTAACCACTTCTACTACTGTGGTTCCCATACCACTTCTACCATCAACTGTATCATCGTGACTGTTAGCTGATTCCTATCCGCTGCCTCCGTGCACTACAGTCTTCTATACCACTTTAACGCTATCATATTCCATTGTGACTGTTGGCTGATTCCTATCCGCTGCCTCCGTGCACTACAGCCTTCTCTCCACATCCACTCACCTGTTCATCATCGTGACTGTTAGCTGATTCCTATCCGCTGCCTCCGTGCACTACAGTCTCCAGCTTGCAACTCGTCTGTGTTCATCATCGTGACTGTTAGCTGATTCCTATCCGCTGCCTCCGTGCACTGCAGTCTCCAGCTTGCAACTCGCCTGTGTTCATCATCGTGACTGTTAGCTGATTCCTAACCGCTGCCTCCGTGCACTACAGTCTCCAGCTTGCAACTCGCCTGTGTTCATCATCGTGACTGGTAGCTGGTTCCTATCCGCTGCTCCTGTGCACAGCAGCCTCATCTCATCTCTCCCGTGTTTCCTCGAGACTGCTGCTATTATTGCCATCTGCTACTCTCCGTGATCAACAGCTCCTGGTCTACTCTGCTCTCCCGTGTTCCATCGCTATTGGCACCTGTTGGTTGCTACTGGTTACCTCCGTGTGTCCGCAGAGTCCTGCTGCTGCTGCCAGCGCTATCGTCCATCTACTGCTGATCCGCTCTCCACGCCTTCCTGTGTCCCGCTGGTCTCTACCCTCCTGTCAGCATTGGATTCGTATCTCATCAGCTACTCCTCTGCTAGATCATCTCCACTCTCCTGGTCCTCCATGAGTCCAGTTCCACGTTCTACTGATTCCTGTGGATTCGTGTCCCTGTTGGTCTACTTACCTGTGCGCTGCACCTACTAGACCCCTGCCTCATCCATCCAGGGACTTCTCATCCTGCCGGCCTCCTGCCGCTCAGGTATCGCTGCACTCCTATCTGACTGCCTACTTCTGAACCACGGTATGCATACTTCTCATTGACTGTGCTGGTGTATTGCATATCTTGCCGGACTGTGTTGGTTCTCCTCTGGAGTCTGCTATCCGCTGAGTCTATTGCCATCATTGACTGTGTTATCTTGTGCTGGATTACTTCAAGAGACTTTCTATATTTGCAGACCTGTTCAGTCATTTATATATATTGTGCATATTATTGTGGATCGTGTTTAAGGTGCCTGTGTACATCCTGTGTTGCAGTCTCTCCCCGTACACCTCCTCACATATATATTCAGTGGTACAACTTGCTGAAGGCAGACCACTGATCCCTGTTTCCTGTATCACCTGTTCCAGTATCCTCTCACATAGCAGTGGTACAACTTGCTATCGCAGACCACTGACTACCCGGATACCTCCACTTGGATTCCATTCCTTCACTCAGACAGCGGTACCACTTGCTATCCGCAGACCGCTGACTCTCATCACCTCCTCGTTTCTGTTGGACATTCCTCCTCACTATAGCAGTGGTACAACTTGCTATCGCAGACCACTGACTACCTTCACATGCCCTTGTCCATACAGTTCCTCGTGTATTATTACCAGTGCTGCTAGTCATAGACTTTCCTGAGCATCTCATCATCTACCATTGCCTATTACCATCTACATTGCTCTGGTAAGCCTACCACCTGGTGATCGCTGGGTAAAGACTCCTAGTGCCCGTGACAGTAAGATCAGGCCATGACAGACCCAGATACGGAACCTACCGCCAAAGAGATGCTGCAGCATCTGGTCAGCCGTGTGGAGCAACAGGATGCCCGCCAACAGCTTTTACTTCAGTGTTATCAGTCATTAACCTCCCAAGGAACATCTGGACAGACTGTGACAGTTACTCCTGAGGCTCCTGTGCTTTCCTCCGTTTCCCCAGTGCCATCCCAGGTGTCTACAGCTTCCACGCTTCACCTGCCTACTCCGTGAAAGTACGATGGAGACCCCAAAACTTGTAGGGGTTTCCTGAACCAATGTTCAGTCCATTTTGAGCTCCAACCTCAAAATTTTTCTACCCATCGTTCCAGAGTGGCCTATCTTATCTCTTTGTTTTCAGGACAAGCCCTGGCTTGGGCCTCCCCTCTGTGGGAAAGAAATGATCCAATATTACAAGATAGTGCCAAATTCATTTCTACATTCCGAAGTGTGTTCGATGAACCAGGTCGTGTGACCTCCGCTGCTTCCAGCATCCTCCGCCTGCGACAAGGATCTCATACAGTAGGCCAGTACGTCATTCAATTTAGGATCTTAGCCTCTGAACTTCAGTGGAACACTGAAGCCCTAGTTGCCGCCTTCTGGCAGGGGCTCTCCGATAAAATTAAAGATGCACTGACTACTCAAGAGCTTCCTTCGTCACTTGAAGATTTGATCTCTCTATGCCATCGTGTTGATATGAGATTTCGTGAAAGAGAGGCTGAGAAAACAACTTCTGCTAAAGCACCTCTTCGTTCTAACCCTCAATTTCGTCCAGTTTCACCCTCTGTGATTCCCATGGAGATAGGACGTTCCAAATTATCTTCCGAGGAGAGAAAACGAAGAGTAAAGAATAGACTCTGTATCTATTGTGCTGATTCCACTCATATTCTCAGCTCTTGCCCTAAGAGATCAGGAAATGCCAGGCCCTAACTAGTTCTGGAGAGGTGAAGTTAGGGTCCCTGGAGTCCTCTCCATCTTCCATGAAATCTAAAGTCTGCGCTTTTGATGTTACGATTTCCTTTGCTACCAAAACCTTTGAGTCACAGGCATTGATTGATTCCGGAGCAGCAGGAAATTTTATTTCCAAATCATTAGTAAATCAATGGTCTCTACCAGTGATCACCTTAAAAACACCCATTACTGTGACGGCTATAGATGGATCACGTCTCATCAACGGTCTCATCACCCAGAGTACGTCTCCAGTAACACTTCAGATTGGTGCCCTGCATCATGAAGAAATATCGTTTTTAATCCTTCCTGTTACGACAAGTCCGATTGTCTTAGGCCTTCCATGGCTTCAGTGTCACTCTCCCCAGATTGACTGGCGCACCCCTCAAGTTACGTCTTGGGGGCCTGAATGTCACCATCGTTGCCTTTCCCAAGTTATTCCTCTCAAAGTACAGCAATCTTCCATCTCATCTACCTCACCGGGACTCCCTCCTCAATATGCTTCATTTACTGATGTGTTTGATAAAGCTCAGTCTGAACGTCTTCCTCCTCATCGTTCTTGGGATTGTCCGATCGACCTTCTACCTGGCAAGACTCCCCCCAGGGGCCGGGTCTATCCACTTTCGTTACCTGAAACTCAAGCCACATCTGAGTACATACAGGAGAACCTCCAGCGTGGGTTTATTCGACCTTCCACCTCTCCCGCTGGAGCTGGCTTCTTCTTCGTCAAAAAGAAGGATGGATCATTACGCCCTTGCATAGATTTTCGTGGACTCAATGCCATTACTATCAAGAATCGGTATCCCATTCCGCTGATCACTGAGCTATTCGATCGCATCAAGGGAGCCCGTATCTTTACTAAGTTGGATCTTCGTGGTGCCTACAATTTAATCAGAATCCGTTCCGGTGACGAATGGAAGACAGCGTTTAACACCAGAGACGGGCATTACGAATATCTGGTAATGCCTTTCGGGCTGTGTAATGCCCCCGCTGTTTTTTAAGGCTTCATCAATGAAATCTTTCGGGACTTATTATATGTATGTGTCGTCGTCTACCTGGACGACATATTGATCTTTTCCCAGGACCTGCCTTCTCACCACCAACATGTGGCAGAAGTCCTCTCCAGGCTACGAAAAATTCATTGTTCTGTAAATTAGAAAAATGTTCATTCGAATTGCCCCAGATTCCATTCTTGGGGTATATAGTTTCCGGAGTTGGCCTGAAGATGGATCCAGACAAGGTGAATGCTGTACTACATTGGCCCCAGCCAACTACTCTTCGTGCTATCCAGCGTTTTTTAGGTTTTGCCAATTACTATAGACGCTTCATTCAAGACTTTTCTTCCATTGCATCTCCTATTGTGGCCCTGACTCGGAAAGCGGCTAATCCTAAGCAATGGTCGCCTGAGGCTCTTCAAGCCTTTCAAACACTCAAAGAGTCCTTCTCTTCGGCTCCAATCCTTCGACAGCCTGATGTGACACTCCCCTTCTTTCTAGAAGTAGATGCCTCTAATGTGGGCTTGGGAGCCATTCTCTCCCAACGCTCTGAACAGCAAAAATTCCATCCTTGTGCCTTCTATTCTCGGGGTCTTCTGCCCGCAGAGAAGAATTATACTATCGGGGACAAGGAGTTACTGGCTATCAAAGCTGCATTAGAGGAATGGAGATACTTATTGGAAGGAGCTCGCCATCCGGTGACGATCTTCACGGATCATAAGAACTTGTCATATCTTCAGTCTGCCCAATGCTTGAACCCTCGTCAAGCAAGATGGTCTCTTTTCTTTTCCCGTTTTGAATTAATAATAACCTTCAAACCAGCTGCCAAGAACAAAAAAGCTGACGCTTTATCTAGAGCTTTTGTGACGTCCTCTGATATAGAAGAGGTTTCCAACCATACCATTCTAGACCCCAAATGTATCTCACTGGCTGCTTCATCCACCAAAACGCTACCATTTGGGAAGACCCTCGTGCCTCCTACTCTAAGGAGGAAAATCCTTTCGTGGTTCCATGCCTCTCGTTTTTCTGGACACGCCGGTGAACACAAGACCTTTGAGATTCTCTCTCGAAGTTACTGGTGGCCTTCAATGAGGAGAGACGTCAAAGAGTTCATTGCTTCCTGTGAATTATGTTCCCAGTTCAAATCCTCCCGCAGAACTCCAGCAGGGTTGCTGCGACCACTACCCATTCCGTCCAAACCGTGGACCCATATTAGTATGGATTTCGTTACTGATTTACCACCTAGTAAGAATCATAACACTATTTGGGTGGTGGTGGACAGATTTTCGAAGATGGCTCATTTCGTCCCTCTGTCTGGTTTGCTTTCCTCGTCTATCCTGGCTGAACATTTCATTAAAGAGATCTTCCGCATCCATGGATGTCCGTCTGAGATTGTGTCAGATAGAGGAGTACAATTCGTTTCCAGATTCTGGCGAGCCCTTTGTAAAACCTTGGGCATACGATTAGCACTCTCATCTTCTTACCATCCGCAATCTAACGGACAAACTGAACGTGTCAATCAAGATCTTGAGACTTTTATAAGGATGTTCTCATCAGCCAATCTAGACAACTGGGTAGACTTGCTTCCTTGGGCTGAATTCGCCCATAACAACATGTACCATGAGTCATCATCCAAAACTCCATTTTTTGTGGTCTACGGTCACCATCCGTCTTTTCCGGAATTTCCTGCCCTCCCGCCCACCCAAGTTCCTGCGGTGGAGACTGCTTGTCAGACCTTTAAAAATATCTGGTCTCAGGTCAAAACCTGTTTAAAGAAGACATCTATCAAATATAAATCTTTTGCAGATAAGAAGAGGCGGGCTATTCCACCACTAAAAATTGGAGATCGTGTCTGGTTATCTACTAAAAACATTCGTTTGAAGGATCCATCTATGAAATTCGCCCCTCGTTTTATTGGTCCATATAGGATCATTCAAGTAATCAATCCAGTATGTGTGAAACTTCTTCTTCCTAAGAATCTTCGGATTTCTAATGCCTTCCATGTGTCTTTACTCAAACCTCTTATTATCAACCGTTTCTCAAATCCTCCCTCAGCTCCGCAGCCAGTTCAAGTTCATCAGGAGGAGGATTTCGAGATTACTGAGGTACTAGACGCAAAAATTTCGCGAGGAGTCCTCCGTTTCCTCGTTCATTGGAAGGGCTTTGGTCCTGAGGAGCGCTCTTGGATCAAAGCTGAAGATCTTAATGCTCCTGCCCTTTTGAAGAAGTTTTATTCCAAAAATCCGGACAAGCCCGGTTCCAGGCGTTCTGTGCCCACCTTTAAAAGGGGGGGTACTGTCACTCACCGGACCGTGAGTGCCTCTTCCCGGACATTTAGGAACCGTGGCCGTCCTCCATCCTAAGGGTCTGCGCATGCGCAGCCCTTTCCTATACTTCAGTGTATGTCCCTTTAACTCAATTGGCAGATCAGGCAACACTCCCTATATTAAGCACCTGTGGTCAACACCACGTTGCCTGATCTTGGAGTCTCATTCCCCATGAGTCTCTGAAGGTGTTCCTGTGTTTCCTCGTGTATTCAGCGCTGCTGATTCCTGTGGTTTCCAAACCACTTCTACCTCTGTGGTTTCCTAACCACTTCTACTACTGTGGTTCCCATACCACTTCTACCATCAACTGTATCATCGTGACTGTTAGCTGATTCCTATCCGCTGCCTCCGTGCACTACAGTCTTCTATACCACTTTAACGCTATCATATTCCATTGTGACTGTTGGCTGATTCCTATCCGCTGCCTCCGTGCACTACAGCCTTCTCTCCACATCCACTCACCTGTTCATCATCGTGACTGTTAGCTGATTCCTATCCGCTGCCTCCGTGCACTACAGTCTCCAGCTTGCAACTCGTCTGTGTTCATCATCGTGACTGTTAGCTGATTCCTATCCGCTGCCTCCGTGCACTGCAGTCTCCAGCTTGCAACTCGCCTGTGTTCATCATCGTGACTGTTAGCTGATTCCTAACCGCTGCCTCCGTGCACTACAGTCTCCAGCTTGCAACTCGCCTGTGTTCATCATCGTGACTGGTAGCTGGTTCCTATCCGCTGCTCCTGTGCACGGCAGCCTCATCTCATCTCTCCCGTGTTTCCTCGAGACTGCTGCTATTATTGCCATCCGCTACTCTCCGTGATCAACAGCTCCTGGTCTACTCTGCTCTCCCGTGTTCCATCGCTATTGGCACCTGTTGGTTGCTACTGGTTACCTCCGTGTGTCCGCAGAGACCTGCTGCTGCTGCCAGCGCTATCGTCCATCTACTGCTGATCCGCTCTCCACGCCTTCCTGTGTCCCGCTGGTCTCTACCCTCCTGTCAGCATTGGATTCGTATCTCATCAGCTACTCCTCTGCTAGATCATCTCCACTCTCCTGGTCCTCCATGAGTCCAGTTCCACGTTCTACTGATTCCTGTGGATTCGTGTCCCTGTTGGTCTACTTACCTGTGCGCTGCACCTACTAGACCCCTGCCTCATCCATCCAGGGACTTCTCATCCTGCCGGCCTCCTGCCGCTCAGGTATCGCTGCACTCCTATCTGACTGCCTACTTCTGAACCACGGTATGCATACTTCTCATAGACTGTGCTGGTGTATTGCATATCTTGCTGGACTGTGTTGGTTCTCCTCTGGAGTCTGCTATCCGCTGAGTCTATTGCCATCATTGACTGTGTTATCTTGTGCTGGATTACTTCAAGAGACTTTCTATATTTGCAGACCTGTTCAGTCATTTATATATATTGTGCATATTATTGTGGATCGTGTTTAAGGTGCCTGTGTACATCCTGTGTTGCAGTCTCTCCCCGTACACCTCCTCACATATATATTCAGTGGTACAACTTGCTGAAGGCAGACCACTGATCCCTGTTTCCTGTATCACCTGTTCCAGTATCCTCTCACATAGCAGTGGTACAACTTGCTATCGCAGACCACTGACTACCCGGATACCTCCACTTGGATTCCATTCCTTCACTCAGACAGCGGTACCACTTGCTATCCGCAGACCGCTGACTCTCATCACCTCCTCGTTTCTGTTGGACATTCCTCCTCACTATAGCAGTGGTACAACTTGCTATCGCAGACCACTGACTACCTTCACATGCCCTTGTCCATACAGTTCCTCGTGTATTATTACCAGTGCTGCTAGTCATAGACTTTCCTGAGCATCTCATCATCTACCATTGCCTATTACCATCTACATTGCTCTGGTAAGCCTACCACCTGGTGATCCCTGGGTAAAGACTCCTAGTGCCCGTGACACACAGGTCACCTCCTGGGGTCCCCAATGCCACAAAGATGTTTAAGTTTGGTCAAACCCAAGAAGTTATGTCTCTCCTCCACGTCATGCCAGGAGCACTCCCCTCATCTCGAGGTTCCAGCCCCTGACATGTCGTTTTTTGATTGTGTTCTCCAAGGCTGCTTCGGAGCTCCTCCCTCCTCATCGCCCATGGGACTGTCCTATTGAATTACAACCTGGGAAGCCCATTTCTAAGGGCAGAATCTACCCTCTTTCCCTTCCCGAGGATCAGGCCATGTCCCAGTATATCACAGAAAACCTGCAAAGTGGATTCATCAGGAGATCTACCTCTCCTGCTGGAGCGGGTTTTTTCCTTGTGAAGAAGAAGGATGGTACCTTATGTCCTTGTATCGATTATCGACAGCTTAATGCCATCGCTATTAAAAACAGATATCTGCTTCCCCTTATTTCCGAACTCTTTGACCGGATTAGTGGTTCTAAGATCTTTTCCAAACTTGACTTAAGTGGTGCTTACAATTTGATACGGATTCGTGAAGGCATCGAGTGGAAGACTGCTTTTGTACTCGAGACGGAAATTACGAATACCTCGTCATGCCCTTCGGATTATGAAATGCTCCCTCTGTTTTTCAATCGTTTGTCAATGAGATCTTCAGGGACCTCCTCTGGCTCGTGGTAGTCTACTTGGATGATATACTGATTTTTTTTCCGATATCACTGCCCACCGTTCTCACGTCACAGAGGTTTTACTTCAACTATAGCAAAACAAACTCTTCTGTAAACTTGAAAAATATATCTTTGAAGTTCCTCAGATACCATTCCTGGGGTATATCGTCTCTGGTTCTGGGTTGAAGATGGATCTGGAGAAGGTTTCCGCTATCCCCAATTGGCCTCGACCCCTGAGCTGGAAAGCTGTTCAACGTTTCATTGGGTTTTCTAACTATTATAGACAATTCATTAACCAATTCTCCACGTTGATTGCTCCTATAACAACTCTCATCAGAAGATCAGCTAATCCGAAGGTTCGGCCCCCGGAGGCCGTTACTGCTTTTGCTTCCCTGAGAGAGGCCTTTTTATCTGCTCCTGTTCTATCCCAACCGGATCAAAAGGAACCTTTCTTTTTAGAGGTGGATGCATCATCTGTCGGAGTAGGAGCTGTTCTCTCCCAGAGATCCCTCTCTGGGGTTTTTCGGCCTTGTGTGTTCTTCTCCAAGAAATTTTCCTCCGCTGAGCGCAATTATGGAATCGGTGATCAAGAATTACTTGCTATCAAACTAACACTAGAGGAATGGCGTCACCTTCTCGAAGAAGCAAGACACCCTGTGACGGTCTTTACGGACCATAAAAACCTAACCTATCTCCGAGAGGCACGCTGCCTAAATCCTCGTCAGGCAAGATGGTCTTCTTTCTTCGTTCGATTTGATTTTAGACTCACCTTTCACTCCGGTGCTCAGAATTCTAGGGCTGATGCTCTTTCCCAGTCCTTCAATGAATCTGATGAGATTCCTGCAGCCAAACCTCCTCACATCCTCGAACCTTCTAGTATAATCGCTCTAACTAGAGCCAAGACTCCCCCAGTTGGCTGCTCCTACTTGGAACCCCACCTTCGCTTGAAAGCTCTCTGCTGGGCCCATGCAACTAAGTTTGCTGGCCATGCCGGATTCAAGAAGTCTTGTTCTCTCCTTACCTTAGCTACTGGTGGCCTACTCTCCGATCGGATCTCAAGGAATTCATTGAGTCTTGTGAAAACTTCCTAGATCCCATCCCTCTGGGCTTCTCCTGCCTCTACCTGTGCCTGATCGCCCCTGGACTAGTATTTCCATGGACTTTATTACCGATCTCCCACCCAGTGAAGGCTTCAATACTTTTTGGGTGATCGTCGATAGATTTTCAAAGATGGCCCACTTTGTTCCCCTTAAAGGTCTGCCCTCTGCCCCTAAACTGGCTCAAGTCTTCATTAAAGAGGTGTTCCGGCTCCATGGTTGCCCCCAAGAAATTATATCAGACTGTGGGGTACAATTCATATCTCGGTTCTGGAGGGCATTCTGTAAGGACCTTGGAATCAACCTAAAGTTCTCCTCGGGTTATCACCCCCAGACCAATGGCCAGACGGAGCGTGTAAATCAGGATCTTGAGATGTTCATCCACTGTTTCTCCTCCGGTAATCAAGACGACTGGTATAATTTGCTCCCATGGGCAGAGTTCACACATAACAATCATATACACGACTCCACCGGTTCCTCTCCCTTTTTTACTGTCTCTGGTGCCCATCCCATCCTTCCTGATTTCTCCTGTCCCTCAGCACCCTCTGTTCCTGCTGCTCACTCTCTTGTTCGGGATCTGGCCCACATCTGGGCATCAACAAAGGAAAACCTGTTAAAAGCAACTCAACGATATAAACAGACGGCTGATCGCCATCGTAGAGTTGTTCCCATTCTCCATATTGGCGACAAAGTATGGCTCTCCACACGGAACCTTAGACTTTGGGTACCTTCGATGAAACTTGCTCCACGATTCTTTGGGCCATTTCCGGTTACACAGGTCATTAACCCAGTAACCTACAAATTACTCCTTCCCCCTCTCTGAGAATCCACAATTCCTTCCATGTTTCACTAACTAAAACCATTGGTGCTCAACATATTCTCCCGCAAGACCTCTTCACCACAGCCTCTTTTAACTGCCACTGGTGACGAGTATGAGATCAGCCACATTCTGGATACCCGTAACTTCCATGGACGTCCCCAGTACCTGGTCCATTGGAAGGGTTTCGGACCTAAGGGACGGTCTTGGGTATTTAAGGAGGATCTTCATGCCCCTCGTCTCTTGGCTAAGTTTATCAAGAAGCTATCCTCGAGACCTGCACCTCTTCGATGAAGAAAGGGGGGATACTGTCAGGCGCCTTCCCGCACTCTTACCTGGTGCCGGGACGGACGCCTGCTCCGTAGCTTGTCCCATTGCTAAGCAACGGGACGTCACTTCCGGTCTTCTACCGGATGTTCGGGCGCATGCTAGGCAGCGCTGAGCAGCTTCCTGTCGGCGGTCAGGCCAGCTGACCGCCAACCTCCACTCCCACCAATGATTAGGGGCAAGCCACTATTTAAGCCAGACCACCACTAGGGTGCCAGAGTATCTAGTCTCCAAGCCCGGCGGTTCCCAAACTGTGCGCCGCGGCTCCCTGGGGTGCACCGAGCGACAGGCTGAAGGGGGCACTGAGAGACACTGAAGGGGGACACAGAGAGGCTGAAGGGGACAGAGAGACACTGAAGGGGGACAGAGAGGCTCAAGGGGACAGAGAGACACTGAAGGGGGGCACTGAGAGACACTGAAGGGGACAGAGAGACACTGATGGGAGACACAGAGAGGCTGAAGGGGGACACAAAGAGGCTGAAGGGGGACAGAGAGAAGTTGAAGGGGGACAGAGAGAGGCTGAAGGGGGGACAGAGCGATAGGCTGAAGGGGGACAGAGAGACGTTGAAGGGGGACAGAGAGAGGCTGAAGGGGGCACCGAGCGACAGGCTGAAGGGGGCACAGAGCGACAGGCTGAAGGGGGCACAGAGCGACAGGCTGAAGGAGGGGAACAGAGAGACATGCTGAAGGAGGGGGGCAGAGAGACACGCTGAAGGAGGGGGGCAGAGAGACACACTGAAGGGGGGTCAGAGACAATGAAGAAGGTGGACACAGAGCCGCGCTGAAGGGGGGGACAGAGACGCGCTGAAGGGGGGGGACAGAGACGCGTTGAAGGAGGAGGGCAGAGAGAGACACTGAAGGAGGGGGACAGAGAGACACTGAAGGAGGGGGACAGAGAGACACTGAAGGGGGACAGAGAGACACTGAAGGGGGACACAGAGAGGCTGAAGGGGACAGAGAGACACTGAAGGGGGACAGAGAGGCTGAAGGGGACAGAGAGATGCTGAAGCGGACACAGAGACACTGAAGGTGGACACAGAGAGGCTGAAGGGGGGCACTGAGAGACACTGAAGGGGACAGAGAGACACTGATGGGAGACACAGAGAGGCTGAAGGGGGACACAGAGAGGCTGAAGGGGGACAGAGAGAAGTTGAAGGGGGACAGAGAGAGGCTGAAGGGTGGACAGAGCGACAGGCTGAAGGGGGACAGAGAGACGTTGAAGGGGGGCACTGAGAGACACTGAAGGGGACAGAGAGACACTGATGGGAGACACAGAGAGGCTGAAGGGGGACACAGAGAGGCTGAAGGGGGACAGAGAGAAGTTGAAGGGGGACAGAGAGAGGCTGAAGGGGGGACAGAGCGACAGGTTGAAGGGGGACAGAGAGACATTGAAGGGGGACAGAGAGAGGCTGAAGGTGGCACCGAGCAACAGGCTGAAGGGGGCACAGAGCGACAGGCTGAAGGGGGCACAGAGCGACAGGCTGAAGGGGGCACAGAGCGACAGGCTGAAGGAGGGGAACAGAGAGACATGCTGAAGGAGGGGGGCAGAGAGACACGCTGAAGGAGGGGGGCAGAGAGACACGCTGAAGGGGGGTCAGAGACAATGAAGAAGGGGGACACAGAGCCGCGCTGAAGGGGGGGACAGAGACGCGCTGAAGGGGGGGACAGAGACGCGCTGAAGGAGGAGGGCAGAGAGAGACACTGAAGGAGGGGGACAGAGAGACACTGCAGGAGGGGGACAGAGAGACACTGAAGGAGGGGGACAGAGAGATGCTGAAGGAGGGGGGCAGAGAGATGCTGAAGGAGGGGGACAGAGAGACACTGGAGGAGGGGGACAGAGAGACACTGAAGGAGGAGGGCAGAGAGACGCTGAAGGAGAGGGACAGAGAGAGACACTGAAGGAGGAGGGCAGAGAGAGACACTGAAGGAGGGGGACAGAGAGACACTGAAGGAGGGGGACAGAGAGACACTGAAGGAGGGGGACAGAGAGACACTGAAGGAGGGGGTAAGAGAGACACTGAAGCAGGAGGGCAGAGAGACGCTGAAGGAGGGGGACAGAGAGATGCTAAAGGAGGGAGACAGAGAGATGCTGAAGGAGGGGGACAGAGAGACGCTGAAGGAGGGGGACAGAGAGACACTGAAGGAGGAGGGCAGAGAGACGCTGAAGGAGGGGGACAGAGAGACATGCTGAAGGAGGGGGGCAGAGAGACACGCTGAAGGAGGGGGGCAGAGAGACACGCTGAAGGGGGGTCAGAGACAATGAAGAAGGGGGACACAGAGCCGCGCTGAAGGGGGGGACAGAGACGCGCTGAAGGGGGGGACAGAGACGCGCTGAAGGAGGAGGGCAGAGAGAGACACTGAAGGAGGGGGACAGAGAGACACTGCAGGAGGGGGACAGAGAGACACTGAAGGAGGGGGACAGAGAGATGCTGAAGGAGGGGGGCAGAGAGATGCTGAAGGAGGGGGACAGAGAGACACTGGAGGAGGGGGACAGAGAGACACTGAAGGAGGAGGGCAGAGAGACGCTGAAGGAGAGGGACAGAGAGAGACACTGAAGGAGGAGGGCAGAGAGAGACACTGAAGGAGGGGGACAGAGAGACACTGAAGGAGGGGGACAGAGAGACACTGAAGGAGGGGGACAGAGAGACACTGAAGGAGGGGGTAAGAGAGACACTGAAGCAGGAGGGCAGAGAGACGCTGAAGGAGGGGGACAGAGAGATGCTAAAGGAGGGAGACAGAGAGATGCTGAAGGAGGGGGACAGAGAGACGCTGAAGGAGGGGGACAGAGAGACACTGAAGGAGGGGGACAGAGAGACACTGAAGGAGGGGGACAGAGAGACACTGAGGGAGGGGGACAGAGAGACACTGAAAGAGGAGGGCAGAGAGACGCTGAAGGAGGGGGACAGAGAGATGCTGAAGGAGGGGGACAGAGAGATGCTAAAGGAGGGAGACAGAGAGATGCTGAAGGAGGGGGACAGAGAGATGCTGAAGGAGGGGGGCAGAGAGATGCTGAAGGAGGGGGACAGAGAGACACTGAAGGAGGGGGACAGAGAGACACTGAAAGAGGAGGGCAGAGAGACGCTGAAGGAGGGGGACAGAGAGATGCTGAAGGAGGGGGACAGAGAGATGCTAAAGGAGGGGGACAGAGAGACGCTGAAGGAGGAGGACAGAGACACACTGAAGGAGGAGGGCAGAGAGAGACACTAAAGGAGGGGGATAGAGAGACACTGAAGGAGGGGGACAGAGAGAGATACTGAAGGAGGGGGACAGAGAGAGATGCTGAAGGAGGGTCAGAGTGTGAGCTGATGAAGAGGGACACAGAGTGTGAGATGGCGAAAAGGGGGACACAGGGTGTGAGATGGCGAAGAGGGGGACACAGGGTGTGAGATGGCGAAGAGGGGGACACAGGGTGTGAGATGGCGAAGAGGGGGACACAGGGTGTGAGATGGCGAAGAGGGGGACACAGGGTGTGAGATGGCGAAGAGGGAGACACAGGGTGTGAGATGGCGAAAGGGATACAGAGTGATATGATAAAGGGGCACAATGTGATGGTGAAGGGGTCTAAATACATCTTAAGTCATTTTGACCCAACTACTTAAAAAACGGGACTACCAGGTAATTATTTTTGCTTAGGGGTGCCTTGGAAAAATTATGGTGACCCTAAGGGTGCCCCGAGCTGAGAAAGTTTGGGAACCACTGTCCTAGCCTGTCTCTTGGCTCCCCTGTGATATATATCCATTCTGCCTGCATCTCCTGGATTCTGACCCCTGCCTGTTTTGACTACTCTCTCGGATTCTCCCTGGTTCCTGTTTGATCTCCTGGTTCTGACCCTCGGCTTCCTGACGACTGTCCTGCCTGACTCCTCTGCACTTTGTTGCCTGCATGGATTTGACCTCGGATTGTTTACTACAATTGTTCATGCAACCTCGCTGGTAGCTACCTAGGAGAACCGCGACCGACACGTCTCAGCGGCTAAGTCCAAAACTCCATGCGGGGTTCCCTGGTGAAGACCTGCGGCGTGGTTAGACTCTGCGCCTACTTGCGTAGCAGCGCAAATACCAGCAGGTAAGGCCTTCCAACTACCTTGTTCGTGACAATAACAGAATCCACGAACAACAACAACCAACAGACCTACAAAATAAAAGAAGAAATTAACTGCTACTCCACAGGCATCATCTATCTGCTACAATGCCCATGCGGCCAACAGTACATAGAATGAACGATAAAAGACCTAAAAACAAGGATACAAAAACACATAGGGAACTATCAGATGCCATCTCTGCATCCCCTCTCTAGGGCAGGGATGGCTGCCTTCTCACTGCCAGGCGGGCATGCCCGTTGCCTATCAATGGGACACTAAGACCCTGCTTTCTATAACCGGCCCCGTACTTGCACACTATGCATGCACATCTTGGTGCTAGGCAGTGGGATGTGATTTTTATTCCTCTGTCCAACTTCAACATTTGTTCCTGCTTATTGATTCCTGGTTTGACCTCTGCTGTTCCTGACTACCCTCTTGGATTGTGTTTTGGCTCTCCTGATTACCTAGTTTTGACCCTTGCTATTCCTGATTATTCCTGCTGGTTTCTGATTTGACTCCATTGATTTCCTGACTTTGACCTCTGATGTTCCTGACCACCCTCTTGGATTCAGCTCCAGCATCACATTACGGCTTGACTTTGGCTCGACTGAACATTCTATTCACCTGCTGCTTCTGTAGTGGCTGTCATCGAGGGCCGCAACTTGCACGTCCCATACAGCTAAGTCCATACCTCCTTGCAGGGGTTCCTGGTGAACACTGGGGGCTTGTTAGAGAACCGGTACATCGCTATGAGGGCAATTGCTACATCCTTCATTTATACTTTAGCATCAACTCTCACCCAAAGCCTGTATACACCAACCCCTTCCCCTAACTAACATATTCTTCTCATTATATATAGATCTACAAACACAGAACCGCACCTTGCACCACGGAACCCATCAACACGTGGAGCAATTGTCTTTGACTATAAGATTTGTTGATTTAACAAATGATAATGCTGAAATCTGGGAATTGTTCTTGTGATTTACTCTAATAGTTGACTCCATTGGTAAAGGGCTATAGGATTTTATAATGAAATTGTTGGAAAAAAAAGAAATCGATTTAAAACATTGTCAAGGTCAGGGTTATGACAATAAAGCCAACATGAAAGTCTAAAATAGGGGTGTTCAAAAGAGAATCTTGGGTCATAATCCATTGGCATTTTGTATGCCCTGCCTTTGCCATAACCTGAACCTTGTGTTTGACGATGTGGTAAAATCTTCTGTCAAATCTGCCTCTTCATTTGGAATTTTAGGAAGATATTACTCTCTTCTGCCTCCATTAATCGTTGATCATATAAAATTATTCTCCATAAAACAACCTAGAAACATACATTGGGAGGTGAAAATGTCCAATGTGAAAGCTGTTCAATATCAGATTAGTGAGATCCATAATGCACTCATCACTCTTGCTGAAAAAGAGGAAAAACACGATCCTGACATTGCACATGAAGCGATTTTATCTTGTCCACTGAAAATTTTCTGTTTTATGGTTTCATTAGTCATCTGGTGCGATATACTCTTCCAAAAATGTCAACAGTCTTTATATTTCCAATACATACAATATGGCAAGTAATAGCAAGGGCAAAATATACCTAATGACATGAAATTACAATATACATAATACACAGATGCTCTGGTGTATATACTTAGACTGGGCCAAGGATTAAAAAGTACATTAAACTGTGAAAAACGGATGATAAATAAAAATTCCTCAGTCTAGTGGGACCCCGTTTCATCACATGTCCTTTAGTTCCAATGCCTTACTTGAGTCAGGGGCTGCTGGTAATTTTATTAAACAAGCCCAGCTTAAAAAGTATCACATTCATTTTCAAGAGGCTATTACAGCCATTGATGAATGTAGGATTACAGGTGAGTAAATTTGTTTTAAAACAGCTCCTGTAAATTTACAACTTGAGACTACTTTGGCTCCAAAAACACCTTCCAGTTAATTATGGGAGATCCAATGGATAAAATGAAACTTGCTCCATCTATTTCTTTGATGGCTTCAGATCATTAATCCTCTCTTCCTTCTGAACTTTTACAATCAAAAACTCAGTGTATCTGTAATATCTAATATCTCAAACAATATTCAGTCATCTTCTTATGAATATCTTAAAGGCATTTAAAGTATGGGACTGCTTAGCAACAGACCGGTCAGAGGGTCCATGCTGACCCTTGTTCACCACCGAAAGCACCAAAAATGTGCATGTGAGCACCAGAACTGGACCATGGAGCAATGGAAGAAGGTTGCCTGGTCTGATGAGTCATATTTTTTTTACATCATATCGACAGCCGGGTGTGTGTGCGTTTGTTTACCTAGGGAAGAGATGGCACCTCCATCCTCCATTCTACCACAGATTTGGGACATCTCTCATCCTGGCCAGGAATTCACCCCTATTTGAGAGATCCCATGCTGAAATGGTGGATTACAGATAAGCGCATATAATTGATTTTAATGTTCGGGCATTTGCTTGTCTTATGTGTTTTTATGTTATATTATATTAATACCTTTTGATAAAATAAATTTAGTTTTTTAAGAAGTTTCATTTTGGAGAATACTACACCATCTTTGGTTCTGATTTTGAGTTACAGCTCTTTTTGTAAGAAAATCCTGAGATTTAAAAAACGTGTCCAGGAAGATGGTGATTTCATCCTATACGCATAAGCACACTATTTTTATCAATAATAATTTTATTAAAGTTTTTTTTTCCTTTTAGTTACATAGTACATAAAAAAAAAACAGAAAAACGTACATTGTAAAGTACACGGGGGAAGAGGGGGGGGGGAAGAAGTGGAGGCAATACACATCAATACAAAGCAAAAACATGAGACAGTACCACTCTGAGCATTATACAGATTTTACAAGTCATTCAAAAAACAACATAGGTAGTATCCCCCTGATTTTACTGAGGGGAGTTACCCGGAGTTCCCCCAGAGACGGGCAGGGCTGAGGACTTGGCTACATATCGATTCCAATCAAACCAAATGATATGGTAAAATGAAATGGTAATTACTACAGCCTTATTGCCTTATTGCAACAGTCTGATCCGAATTAAGAAAATGCAGTGTTATTTCTAATGGTAATTACTACAGCCTTATTGCCAGTTGTCCTTTCAGTGTTTGTTTGTTTAAAACTTTTATGGCTAGTGTTGGTTGGGGGAGCTTATTGTGGCCTTGATTGAAGAACTCTGATCACATGTGTCTGTTAACCAGATATATTCATAGTAGAATGGCTGCAAAGCCAGTGATGGCTGCTTAGTTAGTGTGTATAGCTCTAAGTGTGTATAGATACAAGTGTGAAACAAAAAATTTAAACAGCATAATTCGGAGTTATACCGGAGTTGCACTGGAGGAAACAGGAGAAGAACATTCTGCCTAATAACACAGCTTCACAAGGACAACTGTCAGTATTCACTTGAAACTCCACATTCTACCTCTGATGTTTTCAACTCACCCTGGCTACAAGCTACATGCAACATGAGGACTGTTTTGGACTCTGATCTCATTTTCTTCTCATCTCATGAAAGTTTGTTTTATTTATCAGTTTGTTTTAAATGCAAAATCCACTCTGTTTAATCAGACTGCTGTACTACTTGCTCAACCACTCCCTACCCATGCTACAGTTATTTCAGTCCCCTATCTCAGCACTGTACTTCAATTCTATTTAAGCTTTGTCTCCCATCACAAGTAGGAAGAAATTATATTGTCTTTCAACCACTCTCCTCTCTCATAACTCTGCAAAATCTCAGCTATTCAATTACCTGCTCTTTATTACTCTCCATTCAACACTTCCACCCACTCCCCCACATAGCTCCCCACATCATTACTTTATACTATCCAGACATCCAGGAATACACTACATTTGCTGCAGCATAGCTCTGCACTACTTATCTGATTACACTGGACATTGCAATTAGGCAATTCCTTTAATTCCTCATTTTTGCTATTTGACTACTAGTCCCAATGCTTGCCAAAATATTTTTCTTTATCTCTTTTCATGGCATTATCTTTAGGACTATATCATCCCTCACATATCCTGCAACACACACCTCTGTCCACATTGCCCCTTCATTACTTTACTCACCTCTAGTGAACACTCATGAACTCTTTTGCTATTTAAATTCAATAACTTTAACAGCCTCACCCTGCCGCCAGAAACTAAAAGGACACACATCTTACAATCATCTTTTCTACCTTTCTTCCTCCCTGCTTCTATTAGCTGGTGATATATCACCTAATCCAGGTCCCCCTCACTTCTCCCACACACATATATCTGAACACTACAGAAATCTGGCAAACCTCAAACACATAACCTGTCTTCCCTCTCTTCCGAAGTCCTTATGATGTGCCCTTTGGAATGCACGCTCTGTTTGTAACAAACTTACCTCCGTACATGATCTCTTCCTCTCATACAACCTCAACCTTCTAGCAATAACAGAAACATGGCTCACGCATTCAGACACTCCCTCACCTGCAGCCCTTTCACATGGTGGTCTCCATTTCACCCACACCCCCAGACCAGGAGGCAGACAAGGAGGGGGGGGGGATGGACTACTTCTCTCCCCACAGTGCACATTCACAGTTCTACCAAGTGTCCCATCACTCACATTCACATCTTTTGAAGTACATGCTGTTAGGATTTTTAACCCATTCTCTATGCGTGTTGCTGTCATCTATCGCCCCCCTGGTCCACACCAACAATTTCTTGAACACTTCTCTGCATGGCTCACTCACTTCTTATCTACTGATATCCCCACCATCATCATGGGTGATTTCAACATCCCTATTTCTAATCCACGTTCCAATGCTGCTTCCAAACTACTCTCTCTAACCTCCTCACTTGACCTCTCCCAGTGGATTGAATATGCTACTCATCAGGATGGCCACTGTCTTGATCTTGTTTTCTCTAGACTATGCTCAGTTTCTCATTTCCTTAACACTCCTTTCCCCCTCTCGGATCATCACCTTATTAGCTACTCGCTCACCCCCAGTTCTTTACCCTCCCAAGTGTCAAACTCTTCCAAGCCTCCTCGTACCCGCAGGAATATCAACGCTATTGATTTTAAACAGTTTTCCACCTCTCTCCAACACCTTCTCTCCCCAATTTCTACATTCTCCTCCCCTGATCGGGCAGTACCCCATTTTCATCAAACCCTAGCAACTGTCCTGGATCAAGTGGCTCCAGCAACACTACATACTTTGCGTAGAATTCGTTGTCAACCGTGGCACACTCAGGAGCGGATCTAGAAAAATGCTGTACCCGGGGCGAGATAGGGGGGGCAATTTAGGCCCCGCCCCTTTCTAACATCTTAGTCTGCTGACGGCTGCACACTATGTGCAGGTCCGTCCAGCCGTGACAGGCAGGGACAGTGTGCTGCCCGGCTGCTCTGATTGTGTTTTAAACACATTCAGAGCAGCCGGGCAGCACACTGTCCCTGCCTGTCACGGCTGGACGGACCTGCACATAGTGTGCAGCCGTCGGCAGCAAGTGTCTGCTAGGGGGGACGATCGCCCCGATCGCCCCCCCCCCCCCTGGATCCGCCACTGGGCACACTACAGTAACACGAACTCTACAAAAACTTTCTAAAGCAGAACGTCACTGGCGTAAATCTTGTGCCTCTAATGATTTCATCACATATACTGATATCTATCACTCCTACAGAAATGCTCTGGACACTGCTAAACAAGCATGCTACCGATCTCTCATCTATGCTCAGGCTTCTAACCCCAAACGCCTCTTTAACACATTTAACTCTCTTCTGAATCCTCCTGCCCCAAATCCTCCAACTAACATCAGTGCACATGATCTTGCTTCCTATTTCAAGGACAAAATTGATAAGATCAGGCTTGAAATGGTATCTCCCTTGACAAGCAATCTGCTCAATTCCTTTGTAGCACCCACTGACACTCTCTCTTCATTTGATCCCACAAATGAAAAGGAAGTTTCTACTCTCTTCTCATCATCCTACTCTACCTCCTGTCCTCTTGATCCCATTCCCTCACAAATTGGTATGTCCCTGTCTCCTGTGCTCATTCCCCCTCTAACTAAAATCTGTAATCTATCTCTTTCTACTGGTATTTTTCCATCTCTATTCAAGCATGCAGTGATTACTCCCATTTTAAAAAAACAGAATTCTGACCCTAACTCTCTCATAAATTACCGCCCCATCTCCCAGCTCCCATGCCCCTCCAAGCTTTTCTCGAGAGAATTGCCTACACACGCCTCACACACTTTCTTACAGCAAACAACCTATTGGATCCTCTTCAGTCAGGCTTTCGCTCTCAACACTCCACAGAGACTGCGCTGACCAAAGTTGTCAATGATTTGATCACAGCAAAAATAATAACCAATACTCTCTTCTAATTCTCCTGGATCTCTCTGCTGCATTTGACACTGTTGACCACTCTCTCCTCATACAAACGCTACAATCCCTAGGTCTTGAAGGCACTGTTCTATCCTGGTTCTCATCCTACCTATCTAATCGCTCTTTCAGTGTTATTTTCACTGGATCCACCTCTGCTCCGCTTCCTTTATCAGATGGAGTTCCACAAGGCTCAGTCCTAGGTCCTCTGCTATTCTCTATTTACACCACTTCTCTTGGAAAACTAATAAGCTCCTTTGGGTTTCAGTATCATCTCCATGCGGATGATACACAAATTTATCTATCCTCTCCTGATCTTTCACCATCTGTGTTGTCTCGCGTTACTGACTGTCTTTCTGCCATTTCCTCTTGGATGTCTTCTCGCCAACTCAAACTCAATCTTTCAAAAACTGAATTAATAATATTCCCACCCAAAAACAAAAGCTTCCTGCCTGACATTTCTATTTCTGTCGATAACATGACCATTTATCCCACCCCGCAAGCTCGTTGCCTAGGTGTATTCCTTGATTCACAACTGTCGTTTATTCCCCACATCAACTCTATATCTAAATCATGTTACATACACCTAAAGAACATTTCCAGAATTCACACATATCTGACACAAGACACTGCAAAAACATTAATTCATGCACTCATCATCTCCCGCATCGACTATTGCAATTCCCTCCTTACTAGTCTTCCCAAAGTCCGACTTAAACCCCTACAATCTATTTTGCACGCAGCGGCTAGACTGATTTTCCTTACAAACCGTTATTCCTCTGCTGAGCCACTCTGTCAGTCTTTACATTGGCTGCCTGTATTTCAACGAATCCAATCTAAAATTCTTCTACTAACATACAAGGCCATCAACAAAATTGCACCGACATACATTTCCTCATTTGTCTCGAAATATCTCCCGACTCGGCACCTCCGTTCTGCACAAGATCTACGTCTCTCCTCCACTCTCATCACATCCTCCTATTCTCGGTTACAGGATTTTTTCCGGGCTGCACCTACTTTGTGGAATTCCCTCCCACGCACAGTAAGACTTTCTTCTAGTCTTCAAACCTTCAAGCGTTCACTGAAAACCCACCTCTTCAGACAAGGTTATGATATTCCTCAACCATCATCTTAATTTCCCTAGATTACCCTATTACCATCCTCTACACTGCTAACACAAGACAACAACCTTCTGACCAACATTGCACCACACATAGCCCACTCAGTACTTTTACCTTTGCAGTCTGGCTGGTCCATTGTCAATATGATGTAGCACATGCCCTTGTGTTTCAAACTCCCATTGTCCTATAGATTGTAAGCTTTCGAGCAGGGTTCTCTTACCTCTCTGTCTGTATGTATTACCCAGTATTGTCTTATTAATGTTTGTTCCTATTTGTAAAGCGCTACGGAATTTGCTGGTGCTATATAAATAAATGTTGATGATGATGATGAGGATGATGATATGAGGACAGGAGGCAGAGGAAGAGTAAGGGACACCCAGGGTTTCCATGTCACAACTTAACTGTACCTTAGAGATTATCTTGCCTATGGAAGGCAGCGTGGCTGATTTCCAGGCCTGGGCGATCACCGCCCGGGTGGCTATAAAAATATGGCCTATGACGTACCGATCCCCGAATAACACTTGTGAGGGAAAGAAATGTAAGAGAGCGACTTCTGGTGAGTTAGGGATCGGGGTTCGAATAACTTTAGAAATGAATGCATACACCTCTGCCCAAAGATCTCTAACCACTGGACAAGTCCAAAAGACATGGAAAATATCCCCAATTTCTCCACATCCACGCCAACAGGTCCTGGCCTGATCTGGCCATATCTTGTGCAACCTATCGGGGGTCATATAAAGTCTGTAAAGTAGCTTATAAAGCATCACCGAGTGGTTCAAGCACCTCGACATCTTATGAACATTCTGATAGATTTTGTCCCACTGACTTGAGTCGAATTCCTTTCCGATATCCCTCTCCCAGGCTAGTTGGGAAGAGGCCTTAGTCTGATATTGACTTGAGTTCAGGTGGGAGTACCAGAAGGAGATAGCCGCTTTATTGCTTCCAGTAGAAAGTCTAGATAAAAAATAGCTGGCAGGTGTTGAGGGGAGGAGCCCCGTGGGTACACAGACTGTAGCCAGGGCCTAACCTGAAGATACTTGTAAAAATCCTGATTAGGTATGTGGAATTTATCCCTCAATTCAGAGAAGGATAGGAGTCAGAGTAGAGTTGTTTGAGATTAGAAATGCCCCATTTATACACCACAGGGAGAGATTTAGGTTGGGGATCTGTTTCGATACTGCAAGAAGGAAGAGATTAGAGGTAAGGAGGGTAACAGGGATAAAGGTCTTTAGGAACTTGTCCCAGGTTGTCAATGTATCACACGTAAGATGTGGGAGGGTAGCCTGAGGGGGTCTCCAGGACCTAGGAATCCAAAGAAGATCAGCCAATGGAAGTGGTACTATTAAGGCCTCTCTCCAGGTCGACCCAGGATTTAAGGGAACCCGATAGAGACCAGTCCCGGAGCTGGGCTAAGATGGCCGCTTCCTGCTATTTGGCCAAATCCGGCAAGGCTAAGCCCCCAGTCTTTTTTGAGCGTGCCATATCTAAGTGAACTAATTTAGGAGGTTTACCTTTCCATACATTTGAGGTAAGTAACTTACGTAGTTTATCCATATAGAATTTAGGTAACTTAAGAGGCAAAGTCCTAAATAAATACATCATTTTGAGCAGAAGAGACATTTTGAACGCAGATATCCTGCCTAACCAGGAGACCTCATAGTGTTGCCACGCTTTTGCCAGGGTGTTTAGCTGAATCAACAGAGGACCACAGTTGGCCTCTAAGAGGGAGTCTAAATGTGAGGTTATCATGATTCCAAGATAAGGCATGGAGAGGGACCTCCACGAATACGGGAAGGCCATCTTGAGGCGACATAGAAGGGGTTCTGGCAGATTAATAGGGAGAGCGTCCGCTTTAGTTGTGTTTAATTTATAATAGGAGGCCCTTCCAAATTCCTGTAGTATATCATGTAAGAGTGGAAGTGAGGTCTCCAGGCTAGTGACACCTTCAGGTTTTGCCTTTGAAAAAGCGAGCAGCATAACGCGCGTCGATGTTCGCCTCGCTATGTGGTACTAACAACCTCCATTTTAGACCTAGATAGTTTTTATCGAGTCAGTCAGCTAGTAAAACGATGGGGGATTCATATCAATTTAGGGTGGCATTTTGATACAACAGAGAATGCTTGTTGGATAAATTATTTCCTATTGAGACCTATGTCTATACTGCTGAATGAAAGCAGTTCTTCAGAGTCAGTTCACTAGTAGCTGCATCTATAAAACTGTAGCTTATAACGGTTATACCCATGGGACTGTTATGATAACAGTACAATGGAATGTAACAATAGCTGCTGTTAATATAAATCTCAGTGTCTGAAGTAAATACTGAGAGATTATCATAATATTAGATATATATCATTTTACAACAGTAGCTGTAATAAAATTGAACTATATACAATCATAATACTGTATGGGCATAATACTCTTTCATGCCATTGATGATCATATGGTTTTATCTTAACAAATGAGTGAGACCATGATCCCATCATAAAACTGTACTGAGATTAGGCAGTGATATTAAGACCTTCCATTATGAGATAATAATTTCTTAGGATAAAGTTTAACAGCAGTTGGTCTTATTATAAGGTGCAACTGATATTCCCAACAATGGATAGGAACACAAGCAGACTGCTGTAATGAGAGTAATTAGTAACTAACCGTAGAGATCTGGGTTTTAATTATTAAATCATATTGAGGAATAATGGAAAGGTTAAGACTCAATTTTCCTATCAGGTGATACTTACCTGTTTTCCCTTGGTGCATTAATTACAGATGGTGATGCAGTGTATCATTATTAGAAATGTGGATGTGATATTCCCTATTATATGATGTACACAACTAAGATATTTTTGTGTAGTGAGAGATACTACTAACATTTACACAGATAATAAACACACTGAGGTGGTTGTTTATAAGTTTATTAAAACAACAAGAAGGAGGTATACAATGTTTAATAATTGTTACAATATATTGATTTAATATTATATCACATAGCGAGGAAGGGTTGTATATCCACCATTTTAAACACATTTTTCTTTGTTTTTCCCTTCTCACTTTATGTTTTTTAATATTTCGCTACTAGATATGATTTTGGATTAAGAGGATATTTATTTTAGTAAACTTAACAAAGTATTGTTTTTTATTGGAATCAGTGATTACAAATTCACAGAGTGCCCAGGGCCGGATTAAGGGAATGGAGGCCCCTGGGCTAGGGGCACCTCCATTCCCCCGTGATGCCCCCAATGTGAGCCACCTGCCGCCCCCCCCCCCCCCAAGCGCTTACCTGTCAGTTCAGTCCTCCGTCCCCGGTGTGCTGTAAGCTCCTTACTGAGGAGACCTCGCGAGAGTTCACTCGCGAGATCTCCTCAGTAAACAGATTACTGAGCGCCAGGGATGGAGGACTGAACTGACTGTGCTCAGCAGCATTGATCGGGCTGGGGGCGCCCCTGCCCTCGGAACGATCAATAATGCTGCTGAAAACTTTGAAGGGCCCCCTGGATGCCCGAGGCCCCTGGGCTATAGCCCAGTTAGACCTCGGGTTAATCCGGCCCTGAGAGTGCCCCATACAGAACATGTTCTTCTTCTCTTCGAATCTCAGTTTAGGTATTCCTTAATGTTTTTTGGGCGCACCACCTGATTATTAGTTAGATCTTTGACTTTTGATACTAATGAAAAGGAACTGTAAATCGGGGATGTGTTGACCTGGTGCTGTGATATTTCTTTTTGTATGGTGTGTTCCAGGTGTGTCGGGTCTACATGTGTTTTACTGAAATACAGGTATGTTACAGCATGTTAGCTGTCTTACTAAGTCTAATCATGCAAGTGGGCTCCAGGTGCATCACTGGGCTATATATGTTTTACTGAGTTCCAGTTCTTGTACTGGACTGCAGGGGGTAAATTTATCAAGCTGAGAGTTTTCTAGTGGGTCTGAAACAACCGTCAGATTCTAGCTATCATTTATTTTGTATATTCTACAAAATGATGGCTAGAATCTGATTGATTGCTATAGGCAACATCTCCACTTTTCAAACCCGCAGGGAAAACTCTCAGCTTGATACATTTACCCCCAGATGTGTTACTGGTCTCTAAATGTTTTACTAAGCTTCATGATAAGATCAGTCATGTAAATCTGAACACACATGAAATATGCATGCTGTATGGCTTCTTTGCAATAAGATCACTGCATGCTACTGCATTGTAAAAACTTAATGTATACAGCATATGTATTAATGAATTACATAGTAGTTATAGATAATCTGCTAAACCCTACCTGGAGCTCAGTTGCACACTTTGATCCCAATAACCCTAGATCAAAATGTGTTTTTGAGTTCTACCCAAAATATATTACTGAGATCCATATGTGCTGCTAAACTTCAGGCGTGTTACTGAGCTCCACATGTGTTACTCAGCTACAGATGTTTTACTGACTACAGACACTTACCTGGTTACCAGGAGTGCGGGTGATATTCTTCATGATGTACGTTATGTGCCTAGAATACCAAAGTCACATAAATGTCTAACAGAATCTTATGTAATACTCTGTACTGACTACCTCCAAAGCAACTACATATCTCCATTAATCAGTTACAGCAGACTTGACGTGTGTAGATTAATCTTTGTAGGCTGGTAATAACAGCAACAACCAAATATGTATAAAATGCTAGTCTGAAGGATAATAACAAAGTGAAAATACAAAAATGTTCCATACAGATAGAAAGATAGATAGATAGGCAGCACGGTGGCTCAGTGGTTAGTACTTCTGCCTTACAGCACTGGGGTCATGAGTTTAATTCCTGACCATGGCCTTATCTGTGAGGAGTTTGTATGTTCTCCCCGTGTTTGTGTGGGTTTCCTCCGGGTGCTCCGGTTTCCTAACACATTCCAAAAACATACTGGTGGGTTAATTGTCTGCTATCAAATTCACCCTAGTCTGTGTGTTAGGGAATTTAGACTGTAAGCCCCAATGGGGCAGGGACTGATGTGAGTGAGTTCTCTGTACAGCGCTGCGGAACTAGTGACGCTATATAAATGATGATGATGATAGTGTGGTTGAAGTGGGGGTGTATACAGTAGTATGCCATACCACCACTTCGCCTACTGCTTTAATTGTAAAACTATTGAGTTCCATTCACTAACATTCTCATTACATGTTCCATACAGTCAATTCTAAATTTACATACCGCCACCTCTAAATTTCCAGTTTCACCACTATATATATATATATATATATATATATATATTTGCTTTAATGTATATAACAGAACATTGCTGTTTGTAAAGCTACTAACCACCTCTTTATCTTTGCCCGTTTAAGTGCTCATCTGAACCCACCAACGCTTCAGTGCAGATTTTACGTCATTATTTTTTAAGCTGTAGATCAGTGGGTTAAGCATGGGTACAACGGCTGTGTTAAATAGAGAGAACAGCTTGTTAGATTCCAGGGTGTCCATTGAGGCTGGTCTCATGTATTGACAGATGAGTGTCAGATAGAGAAGAATGACCACTGTGAGGTGTGAGGAACACGTGTAGAAGGCTTTATGTTTCCCAGTACGGATGCTCAGGATAATAAAGGATAATGGATAATAAAGGCATATGAGGTGAAGGTGAGCAGAAATGGGAAGGTGGAAAAGAAAAGGCTGCAAATAAAAATCAAGAATTCAGAAAGTGAAGTATCATTGCAAGAAAGTTTTACTAGAGGGAGAAGGTCACAGAAGAAGTGATTTATTTCTTGTGTTTTATAACAAGTGAACCTGGATATTAAAATTGCATTAGGTATAGATGCAACAAAGCCCAACGACCAACAGACACCTGCCAGCCCAGTGCAGACACAAGGGCTCATCACTGAAGAATAGTGCAATGGGTTACAGATGGCAACGTAGCGGTCATAACTCATCGCCGTCAGTATCAACAGTTGACTGCACACTAGAGATGTGAAGATGAACATCTGAGTTACACATGTATGAAAAGAAACTGTTGTATCCCCTGTTAAGAAGCTGATAAGGATCTTATGCAGGGTGACTGTACTGAAGGACATGTCCAAGACAGACAGGTTACACAGAAAGAAGTACATGGGAGTGTGGAGCCGAGGGTCTAGGCAGACCAGTATAAGAATAGTCTTATTACCACCAAGAGTGAGGAGATACATGAGAAGAACCAGGAGGAAGATCAGAAACTGAAGCTTTGGAACATCTGAAATCCCTTTAATAATGAAGTAAGTGATCATTGTCTGATTTGTGAAATTCATTTTTCCAGCTTACCTATGAAAATTGAAAGAGAAAGGCTTACTAGTTGAACTCTACTATACAACATTGGCATCTAAGACTTTCAAATGTGTACACTAGAAGAAAACACTTGAGATCATGGAGAAGTTGTAATACAGACTTCCCATAATAATGCTATCTGTTGAGAAATACTAATTTATTTTGAAGGGCATTTCAAAGTACACAGCCATGTCTTTAGAAACACCCCTGAAAAATCATTTTGTGTCTACATTAGAGCGTTGGTTGATGAATCTAAAAATGCACATTGTGGAAACAGTACAATTTCGCATCCAAGTCCAACCTACTATCACTTTAGGACCACCACCTTTAATAACTTCAACTTTTATGTTTTTCACCTACTGTACTGCTTGGATTAGTTTCATTTATCTTCTAAATTATTCATGAGAGTGAGAAGACATCAAAAGTCTTTTTTACATGTGGTACTCTTGTGTTTTTCAGCGTTTTATTACATTGCTCGCAGTTTGCCTAGAAAAGGACTTTCCGGCAGAGCTGGAACTGGAAGGTGTAAAATAATGTCACATTATAAGTATATAGAAAAGACTACATCTATGGCTCCTTATAGGTGCCCAAAAAATTCTAGTACAAACAAAGTAAATGTAGGTAGTAAAGTGGACATATAACATTTATGAAAGGCAAAAGAATTATTACCAGAAGAGGCCGGCAAACAGTATACACAGGTAAAATTTGCCAATAACAATACTACGAGATCCATCAATAAGCCTCAAGCCTACGTGGCATATCTGGCGCACAGAAACATTTTTAAATGTAAGTTACCTACTAAATCTGCTCCCCAAAAATAATGATGATTGTATGTATAGTTTAAAATATATGTGCAAATAAAACGTCCATGCATGCCTCAGTGACTGTGTAAACACTTGCTAGTCGTTGGGTATAAACTAATGTTAATTTGATGTTCCCGCTATGACGGTTTCAGTACCTATATTTAATTGCATATTATGTTAATTACATCACAATTTGCAGATACGTTGTGAAAATTCTAATTTCTATATTCACAAGGGGGTATATTTACTAAACTGCAGGTTTTAAGTCTTATAATAAACCTATGTAAGATGGAACAAAAGTTAATATGAAAAGGTCGAGACCTTTGCATTTTAATTAGCTATAAAAAATATAAACATTTCTATTTTCTACTAGAATTTTCTATCTACCTATCTATCTATCTATCTATCTATCTATCTATCTATCTATGTATATATATATATATATATACATATTTATATATATATACATATAGATATACATATACACACAGTGGACCAAATTGAGATGTGAGGATTTGGAAGTTTAGAAGTGCCAGTATGGAAAGTATATATATATATATATATATATATATATATATATATATATATATATATATATATATATGTGTGTGTACCAGCCACTGTTCTTTTACTTCCCATATAGAGGTGAGTTCAAGGTCTGTCATCATGATAACCTTGCTGCATGAGCCACCATGCAATCTGCAATTTGAAATGAGAAAAAAACTATTTATTACAACTAGAATAAAATCTCATAAATCGATCCTGATACAAGTCAGATCTGTGTATATTTTTCTTTTAGGTATCATGTGAATGTACCTGTGTATGGAAGAATGAATATGATCTGTATCAGGTTTTATTTATGACATTTTAAAAGATGCAGGCGTTCCACCAAAGTGAGCATTTTTAAACAAAGACTATACAATAGTATGTGTGTGCCAGTTTTAGTGCAATGCTTTTTATGTTCTAATAAATACTATAAACATCAGCCCGCACCATGAACCAACCTTGCTATCCCAGACAGTATTAGGTCAAAACTGAGTTTGCATGGATGCTATTTGCAATACAAACACTTCTACTTACCCATTATTAGAGATATGCTAAGAGCTGCAGGGAGAACAAGTAAAATAATTCAATATTGTTTGAAAGAGATTACTTTGTCTTTATATGACAATATAGATGTTACCACTGGCAGCAAATATGGTTTTTTGATTTGGGAAACGAACATCTTTTCTACAAGATCTATAGGAAATGATACAACATAAAATGTACCAGCTCCTCAGCAAACAACATTATGTACCTCCAAATATACTGTGTACATGACGGAAATATTTATAATAAAAATAATTTTTTCCCTGGAGGTAAAACCTCAGTAGGTCAAATCTGGAAATCTTTACAACATTAATTAGGTTGTATAGTGGGAAAACAAGTTTACCACTAACACATTATTTTACAAGTCTATGTCAAGTGTTTGGAAAGTTAAGTTGAAATTTTCAACATTTTTAAAATGCTAAAAATAAAATATACTGTATGAAAGTATTATATTTTATTACAAAAATCAATGCCAAACAATTGTAATTTGTTTATATTTTTCTAGGAATAGATGTCAAAGTGATTTGTAAAAATAATACAATATTGAACTTCCAGCAGTGAAGAAATCTGATAGGAGGTAATCTTTTCTTACAAGAAAAGACACATTAAAAACAACAATGTGATATTTAATAGAATCTGAATAATGTTCCTATTTTCATATGACCTCTGATTATGTTATAAATAATTTTAGAGTATAACATTAACTGGTGTAAAAATAGAAAACAAAAGTATATGAAGAACAAAGAAGAAAGTATTTGCACCGATGTGCCTGGATGGTCTACCCAGCGTACACCATGGTACATGCTTAGTCAAATGTACAATTAAATTGTACAATTCACTTTTTCTGCATATAATGTTGTTTGTTTTAGGCTTAAATTAATAGCGAGGACACTTTGGGGCTGTCTTTGATAAATGTGACACTTTTGTGTGTGTGAAACTTTTTTGCAAATTTGTTTTTCCTTGGGGTGCCCCTATAAAATTGCTGCTCCACTGAAGTGTAGCGTGGAATCAGGGTCCAATTCCTAAGTATAGGATGGCACTCAAAGACTTCAGATCTGAGCTGGTGCAAATTTCAAGTCTTTTTGTAGAGTGGAAATGGATGTTTGCCCCTCCACTCATCAAGGAATGCCCCTAGAAATGACATCTTCACAATCTTTATTTAATTGGAATAACCTTGCTTTACAAAAGGAAATGTCATTTTTGCTAAGCTCCAGCTACTCAGTGCATTGCAAGGAATCACATCACTCTGCCCAAGTCCTTCCTGTGGTTTGTAGAACACCATTCTCCTCCTCTACAAATTTTAGTTCCACAAAGACTGATGCACTTTGACAGAAATCTAGACTCACTTGTGCAAATTGCGGCATACAGCAATACCAATCTTATTTTGCAATGTGCACCAGATCCTTTGTGCTTTATTATCGACCTCCATACTCTGCCAACTACAGCAATCAGAGGGACCATGAACTGATTGAAATGGTTCCTGCCCTTTTCTGTCTCATTATGGGATCAAGTAACCAGATTCTACAAGTTGCGATCTAATTATCCACTCCTTGTCCCACTTTGGAATAATAAAAACTTTGAGCCAGGGTTAGATCATAAAATGTTTCATTACTGGTCTGCACATAATTTGCTCTTCATTTGGGATCTGGTCCCAGCTAGGGTTTTTCCTTCTTTCGCAGACTTACAGAGAAGATTTCATTTGCCCCCAAAAATCTTCTATCAATATCTTCAACTTAGGCACCTTTATCGTTCCTTAAACGCGCTAACCCCCCCCCCCCCCCTCGGTTAATTGTTCTCCATTAGAATCTCTGTGTCGCTGTTCCCAGACTACTAGAGGCTTAATTTCCACTTTGTATCAATTGATTAACAACTTTGGCCAACCCGATAAAGACTCATGAGGATGAGCTTGCCTGGGAGAGGGACACCGGGGAGACCCTGACTCCTAAAGAATGGTCAAAGGTAAGAGCTAATATAGCTAAGTCATCTATATCAGTTAGGATAAAGGAAAACTCTTTTCTATAGATGGTATTTGGTCCCCTCTCATCTCCACTCTATCTTTCCGACTGCTAGTGACAGATGTTGGAGAGGGTGTGGTTTGCGGGGTACCCTGCTGCACGTTTGGTGGTGTTGCCCTAAATTGTGACCTTATTGGCAACAAATTCATAATCTCATCAAGGATATTACACTGGTTAAAATGCCCGAGTCCCCCCTATACTCGCTTCTTCCTAGACGGCTCCCAGGCATTAGTCGCTTCACGCAAAAACATATTAATCATATATTAAATGCCTCTAAATGTTTAATTGCCGCTCTATGGAAAAACACCTCTCCCCTCCTCACTCTCAGCCACTATCAACAAAGTTTGGTCAGTTTATAGGATGGAAAGCATCACAGCTCTCCTCAAAGACAAACCAGTGAACTTCAAAAACACATGGTCTTCCTGGACGAATCACTATGATGCTGAACCTCCCTTGAAAACCGGTTGACAAATCTCTGTTGGTTTGGATAGGTACCCCTGTCAGGTTTAAGAAGGATCACTACGCATATAAGTTCTGGAAAATTCTGATTTAATTCGTTCTTCATATAGCCACACGGGTCAATGCCTCTCTACCCTACAATCTGAGGCATAATACAATGAGTAGAATATTCTCCTGTTCCCCTCCCCATTCCCATAACCTCGCTTTCCTTCCCCTATTGTTCGTCTCCCCCTCCCTCTGAAAAATAAAAACAAACAAAATTTTTCTTTTTCTTTTCCATAAATAACATACCGGATTTTAGAGAATTAATCTTTAAGTCTTTCTATTATTATGTGTAAACTCTATTGAATTTCATATGTATACAGTATGTTTATACATTCTCTTGGTATGTTTCAATCTCATTGTTTTGTTTTGAAAAAACCCCAATAAAAATTACTTTAAAAAAAAAAAAAAAAATGGTTTCTGTCCAAGAGTGGTCGTTAGACTGTCATTGATAGTGATCATTAAACACTGGTATTATGTTAAGTGAGTGTGTGACCACTTAGTTGATACTACAACTTTATATCCCAAATCACAATGTTGATAATCATAAGTAACTATACCCACTCATGGCAATGCTGGTGTTCTGTTGAGTATTTTATATGTAGCATCACTTTGACTGACAGTGTAGTCTAATTGTGAGTGCCACCCTCAGGGTATGTTGTGTGATCTGTGGTGAGGGTAAAGGTTTTACATACCTACTCCAATGTGTGGTCACGGGAGAAGAGAAAAGTGTAGGGAGGGAGTTCATTCTTCGGTAGAGATTTACCATACATTACCTTTCAAGTTACCTTGAGGAGTTTTATTTGACCTGACAGCGCCATCCCTTGAATAGTAGCCTACCTTATATTTATAGGGGTAGTGACCTGTGTCCAGGAGACAAGCTAGCCTGAGATCTGTGTGTCCAGGTTTCAGTGAGAGCTATTTGGAGACTGAGTAAAGGCAAGCATGCTGGCACCAATAGTGCACTAGGTGTGACACTGCTGATTTGGCTGCTGAGATCACATATCATACCTAAGTATAATGGTAAAATCCCAGGTACCTGTAAATAGCATTGCCTATCTGGACTGAGAGAGAGACACCAGGTGACAGAAAGAAAGTGAAAGCGAGAGAGAGTGCAGGTCAAGACACAGATAGACAATCTTTAAGGTGAGTAAGTGTCAGCACTAAGACGTACTTTATCTGCAAACCACTGCCGAAAATATTTGCTACCTGCTCCAAGTAAAGTGCTAGAAGAGTGAATATAATTATAGGAGTTTGAATTCAATGTGGAAGGATCTAGCGCTCATATTTAAACATTTGTATCTACACCTGTGTCACATCAAGTGTCAAAACTGGTAATTAAACTTGCATGTGCAAGGCCCCCTGAACACTTAGGGCCATCATAAATGACTATAATATTGACATGCAACATTAATTGAATATATATATTTTCTGTGCATTCTTTTGAGATTTTATATTTCACATAGGTATTGTACACATTCTGCAGTGTCTGATCTAGTAGAGCAGACTAAACCTACACCTGTAGTCAACACCACACGTTCTTGAGATCCGTTCCTTGCTGACTTAAGGAGTATGCAGAGCTGAGATACATGCAGTTTAAAACAAATGCATGCTGTGCTCAGTATACATGCCTTAATGACTCAGGCCCTTAAACTCTACAGAGCCTGAGAAATGGGGAGAAAAGCCTGAGTTACCTGGAGAAAAGCCAGGGCCTGTTGTACCTGTGCAAAGCCATCTAAACCATGCCACCCCAGTGTAAATGGGGCCACATTGTTTTTTTATTTCCTAGACATTAAAATTAAATATACTAGTATAGTCTATTAACAGACTGAAGATTAACAGGACCAAAGTATTTTTGGACATGCCCAGGGCACAGACTTAGTTCTGCCAGTAAAATACCTGTATTGGGAATTGTTCTTCGTTTCTGAATCCTTTCCGCCTGCCCTACCTTAGCCTATTCATAGATTATGCTTTGCCTGGTCTTTGCGTACACCTTGCTTTCCCAGCATATAACCCAAATCCCCTTACTAGCATTTTACTTTGTAATACCACTAGGTACTCTTACATTTTGATGAGGCCATGGAGTCTGCTGACAAACCTGGTTCCTCATACCAGCCCCCTGGCAACTAGCTGAAGAAGTTTTGAAACAAAAAAAATTAATAGCAGTACAACCCTCCATTAAGTTTCAGATCAACAGCTACATTTTGTGGTTGCTTCATGTGGGACAATGCTTTGGCCTTCCACTCCAGCTGAGTATTGAGAACAAAGGGTTGCCTCACTTGTTCTGGAATTATCTGATTTGTACATTTCTGCCTCTCAACATTATGGAGGAGGCACCAATTCAGACTTAGTGCTATACCTCAGAACAAGCTAAGGTTGCTTATAGTTTCGCAATGTTATCTAGAGAAGCACTTGGGCTTCTTCCTTTTGGGAAATGAATGATACAGTTGTCTTTAATATTAATGCTATTATTTAAGTACAAAAGAAAAAAGATTCAAATACAGAGGATGCAAAAAAAAGTATGTAAGAAGGCGAAGGCACGATTATCATCATCAATTTATTTATATAGCGCCACTAATTCCGCAGTGCTGCACAGAGAACTCATTCACATCAGTCCCTGCCCCAATGAAGCTTACAATCTAAATCCCCTAACATACACACAGGCAGAGAGAGACTAAGGGCAAATTAATAGCAGCCAATTAACCTACCAGTATGTTTTTGGAATGTGGGAGGAAACTGGAGCACCCGGAGGAAACCCATACAAACACAGGGAGAACATACAAACTCCACACAGATAAGGCCATGGTTGGTAATTGAACTCATGAACCCAGTCTGTGAGACAGAAGTGCTAACCACTAAGCCACCATACGATTAGTAAAGAAACGCATGTTTAACCTCTCAAATAAAAAAATCGATACACATGAATTATCACTTCTTAGTAAGGGTTTAAAATACTCCCTGGCGAACAAACCAGACTTTTTATACTTTTTGTTGATTTAAATAAATTAGTGAGAGATCTATGTAGAAAAAGATGTTTTGCATACAAAAAACTGAAACAGAAGAATAATGATGGTAGCCCAATTATTATCGACGAGGTTGATGAAATAGCAGTGGGTATATTAGAGTCTCTCAAAGGTGAAAGTATGGTAGAATCCTCTATGGATAAAATATCTATTTTTGATATTAATGAGACAGTTGAGAAAGGATTCTCAAGAAAAAAATCTGAGTTTAACCCAATGCAACACAAGGCAGGTTTTATAGATGCCGTCTATACCACTACACTTAATGAGTTTCGTAATCCTTGTTCAAAAACAGAAAAGAGTAAATCAAAAGACAATATAAGAGTAAGGGGGGTTTAGTAGTGTTGAATACTGAGGTCTATATACAAGAAGCCCTAAGACAGTTAAATAATGATATGTTCTATCAAAAATTGAAACTTAATCCCACCAATTGTTTTTGCTGGAACTTAAGACTGATTTACGTGGTGCCCTCCTCTATGGGGCAATATCTAGAGAAGAGATGAACTTTCTGTTTATTGAGCACCTGTTGATCCCCACAGTTTATTATTTGCCTAAGGTACACAAATCACTGATCTCAGCACCAGGGAGGCCTATCATTTCTGTTGTTGGGTCACTCAATTCTAATCTTTCGTTGTTTGTAGACTCCATTTTACAAACCCACGTCGTGTCGCTTAGATCTTATATTAAGGATACCACACAATTTCTGAATTTTGTCAATCCAATGGAAAGAAGACTATTTATTTCTAATTTGTGATGTTGAGTCTTTGGGGGGTATTCAATTGTTTCTTTTAACGCGCTAAAACAAAAAAAAACGAGCGCTCTAAAAATATTACCGTTAATACGGTAATTACTCGCTAAATTTCATCTCGCAACTCCCTGAGCAGCGAGCTGAAATTCAGCCCGCTGGCAGCAAGTAAGTACCGTATTAACTGTTTACACGCGCAAAATTACCGTATAATATGAAGTTTTTTTCGAGCGCTCGTTTTTTTTTGTTTTAGCGCGTTAAAAGAAACAATTGTATACCCCCCTTTATATACTAACATACCCCATGAAGAAGATTTAAGTGCTGCAAAGCACTTTTTGGAAAAAGATGCTAATTTGAATGTGGCACGACGTGAGTTTGTTTTAGATTCAATTCATTTTATTTTAACACCCATTATTTCACTTTTGATCACCATTATTATTTACAGATTCACGGGACAGCCATGGGCACCAGGATTGCCCAGAGCTTAGCAAACCTTCATATAGGTTTGTTTGAACTAGAGATGGGCGGGCTCGGTTCCCCGAGATCTGAATCCTACCGAATTTAGGGTATCCGAGTACCGAGCCGAGCAGGCTCGGTACTCTCCCGCCCGTTCGGTTTCGAAATCGAGGCAAAACATCATTGTGACGTATTCGTTTTTCTGAGCTTGGATCTCGCGAGATTTGAAAAGCATAAATACCAGCCTCCACAGCAATCCATCGCCATTTGACAGAGGGAGAGAGCAGGGTTAGGTCACACAGGCTATATCAGCGCAGGGACAGTGATTGATTGTATTCAATACCATTGAAAGCTTAATACCAGTTGTTACAGCAGTAAGAGGAGAAGAGAGGAGGGTTTTTGTTCAGTTTCTGGCACTGCAAGTGCTGTTGGGGTGTCCCCCATTCTTTTGCAGAAATTTATCTGGCTGTGAAAAAAGTACTATTTTGCAGCACTGTAAAAACAATAAATTTAGCACTTCCATTTGCTTTTGGGGTGTCCCCCATTCTTTTGCAGAAATTTATCTGGCTGTGAAAAAAGTACTATTTTGCAGCACTGTAAAAACAATAAATTTAGCACTTCCATTTGCTTTTGGGGTGTCCCCCATTCTTTTGCAGAAATTTATCTGGCTGTGAAAAAAGTACTATTTTGCAGCACTGTAAAAAAAAATATATTTAGCACTTCCATTTGTTTTTGGGGTATCCCCCATTCTTTTGCAGAAATTTATCGTCATTGTGACGTATTCGTTTTTCTGAGCTCGGATCTCGCGAGATTTGAAAAGCATAAATACCAGCCTCCACAGCAATCCATCGCCATTTGACAGAGGGAGAGAGCAGGGTTAGGTCACACAGGCTATATCAGCGCAGGGACAGTGATTGATTGTATTCAATACCATTGAAAGCTTAATACCAGTTGTTACAGCAGTAAGAGGAGAAGAGAGGAGGGTTTTTGTTCAGTTTCTGGCACTGCAAGTGCTGTTGGGGTGTCCCCCATTCTTTTGCAGAAATTTATCTGGCTATGAAAAAAGTTCTATTTTGCAGCACTGTAAAAAAAAATATATTTAGCACTTCCTTTTGCTTTTGGGGTGTCCCCCATTCTTTTGCAGAAATTTATCTGGCTGTGAAAAAAGAACTATATAGCAGCACTGTAAAAACAATAAATTTAGCACTTAAATTTGCTTTTGGGGTGTCCCCCATTCTTTTGCAGAAATTTATCTGGCTGTGCAAAAAGTCCTATTTTGCAGCAGTGTCAAAAACAATTTGTAGCACTACAAGTGCTTTGGGCTCGGAATGGATTCAAAGCAGTCCACATATGAGCAAAATGAGCAACCAGGTTCTGTCACCAGTCCTGATGGTAGTGTTCCCAGTACGTCATCTGGGAAAGGCGATGTCAAACTACACCGTCTTTTGAAATCAGCTCTGTTGAAGCGAAAAAGAAGTGTAATTGAGGAAAAGTTAACTGCCGATAAAAAAAAAATTGCCAACATGCCATTCTACTCACGCAGTGGCAAAGAGAGAATGAGGCCTTCGCCTTTCTCTATTAGTGGCAGATCCAAAAATGTTACCGAGCCTACAAGTGGTGCACAACTACTTTTATGCGTCAAAGCCGAGCTGCAAGATAACAGTAAGGCATTAGAGGATAATGTTTGCTCTGAATCAGAAATGACACAAATCCCTGTGGAGAGTCCATCCAACAGTGGGATGTCTAATCATGAGCATTCTGTTAGTGTACCCATAAAGAGGGGCCCTTTCAGCAGTTCTGCTGATGTGTGCCTGAGCAGCCCGAGTGTAGCCGGTGATACACAAATTGAGGATGCCACTTTGGAATTAGAAGAGGATGAGGGGGAGATTTGTGTAGGCGACGAGGGCGCTAATGAGGATGTTGATGATTATGATGCAGACAGATACCAAATTGCCTTTCTCAATTTCTATTTATATTTTAGATTATATAACGGCTGAATAGTTTTCTATTTTACTCCTAGTAGAGAGGGGATCTGATGCAGACAGATACCAAACTGCCTTTGTCCATTTGTTTGTATATTCTAGTTCTACAGTCTATGCAGGCTGCTTTTTATCTATTTTACTACAAGCGGATAAGGGAGAGGCTGATGCAGACAGATACCAAACTGCCTTTGTCCATTTCTTTGTATATTCGAATTTCTAGTTCCACAGTCTATGCAGGCTGCTTTTTTTCTATTTTACTACAAGTGGATGGGGGGGGGGGGGGGGGCTGATGCAGACAGATACCAAACTGCCTTTGTCCATTTCTTTAGATATTTAACTAGAAGTGCAGGGTGAAATATACACCCAAAAATGATGGCTGCATTGCCAATAGGCTAAGATGGAGAGGAAGACAATCAGATTCGTGTGCAGAATTAAGGACGGCCTACCAGGGAATAAACTGTTTTCTTCCTAATTTATTAGCTTTAGAATTACCTTACTTATCCAAGAAACAGGTGGAGCACTAAATTTGGTTACTTTATGCCTAAAAGCATTGATTTTCCAACAAAATAGCAAAACAAAATCAAACGAAACCAAAACCAAAACACGCAATGGCAGTTTTGCAAAAGCAAAACCAAAACCAAAACACGACGGTAATCCAGATCCAAAAACAAAAACAAAACCAAAACACGGGGGTCAGTGACCATCTCTAGTTTGAACAGATGTACATCTGGGATAGCAGCTATGGGGCGAAGCTAGTGCTCTATGGTAGCTATATATTGATGACTTATTTTTTGTGCGGCATGGTGATGTAGATTTCTATACACACTTTGTTAATCGTGTTAAAATTCTCTAATGTCCCAAGCAGGAGCGACATCAACATCCTGAATATTGCCCTATTGATTGAAGGAGGCAATATTGTAACTAAAACATACCAAGAAGAAGTAGACAGCAACCATTTTTTTGAATTTTATTAGTTGTCATTTGGTGCATGGAAGAGAAATATCCCAAAAGGCCAGCTTTTGAGACTGCAAAGGAATTGTAACTCGGACCAGGCTTTCTTTCAACAAGATAAAATACACAGCAAAGAAAAAGATCTAATTGGCGCTCTGTAATTCTAATTGAATGAAAAAATTAATATATAAAAATATAGTGATAAAATCTCAATAATTAAATTTGATCAGTCTTTCAATATTGTCCAAAGATGCACCCTTTGTCATGAGTGATCCAAAGTACTTAAATATGATATAATAATCCAGTTCCAATCAGATATTGTACATTAATGAAGAACTTGATTTACCTGACATGCAGTTAGTCCATCCTGCCGCTTGCTGCGGCAAGGCATAGATACTGTTCCAGTCGGCAAATAAGATGTTTTGTTTCCTTCAAATATGTGCACAATACAAAGAATATTTGGGCCTCTCCACCCGATTGATGTCTGTAATTCCGTAAATTAGAACTCCTTGCACGCTTTCTGCAAAGTGATTTTTTCTAAGGGTCCTGGTCAGTCATTGATATGAATGAAAATAGAATTAACTTCCAATTTAGTGGAACAGCGTGTAGATCTTTATCCTGAGGCGCTTCATTACCTACACGGTAATTTCTTCAGTGGAGAAATACAGCAACACTCTGTGTAAAGTCCAGCTTCACTACAGTGTAGGTAATGAAACGTGTCAGGATAAAGATCTAGGGCCTGATTCATTAAGGATCTTAACTTGAGAAACTTCTAATTTCAGTCTCCTGTACAAAACCATGTTACAATGCAAGGGGTGCAAATTAGTATTCTGTTTTGCACATAACTTAAATACTGACTGTTTTTTCATGTAACACACAAATATCAGCTTTAAATTTCAGTGTACAAATAAGCTATCAAGTATTTGTGTGCTGCATGAAAAAACAGTCAGTATTTAACTTATGTGTAAAACAGAATACCAATTTGCACCCCTTGCATTGTAACAGGGTTTTGTCCAGGAAACTGAAATAAGAAGTTCCTCAAGTTAAGATCCTTAATGAATCAGACCCCTACACGCTGTACCACTAAATTGGAAGTTAATTCTATTTTTAAAAAAATAAAAGACTTTATTTTATCTATTTACATCAGCACGCCACGACTTTCCATAACAGTCTCTACATGTCATTTTTTTAGTTGAACTCTCATTAGTGATCTTGTTTCTATAGATGCAATAGAAAATCGTGCATTACTTGTACATTTACACCCCCCAAAGAAACAATATTTTCAATCCTCTGTAACCAAAGAGAGATATGAAATTAAAGATTTTTAAATTGTCAGTTTAAATATGTCATCTATTTGATAGACTGTGACTGTGGAGCTCAATATATAGGTAGGGCCACTAGAACATTAAACACTCGGTTCTTGGAGCATAGGAGAAGTTTTCTAAATGGTGGCAGGACACACAGTTTGGCTAGACATTTTATTCAAAAACACAAGAAAGACTACATGTTACCACCATAGAAAAAAACAAAAGACCCGAAAGAGGAGGCAACAGATTCACCTCTGGGAGGCATTCTGGATTTTCGCTATGGCTTCTAGATATCCTAATGGTCTAAATGATTGCGTGGATCTGAATATGTTTTAAGTTGCGTTCAAATCTGTGGGTATCTTTTAATTAAGCTTAGATTTTGTCTAATAGGTTTAGTGTTTATAATTTAGTAATTTTATAATTTTGTGTAAGCCTATTGATATGATGAAGTTCTCTTCATGGATTATTCGTTGATGACATTAAGAATATGGAGTGTAGAAGCAATAGGGTCTATAATGTATTATTACAGGGTAAGTAAATCTATTGCTTTAACAGTAAATTAATCATTTGGAACATTTAAGGTTATAAGTTCAAATCCTGAGATGGGACTATAATTGTTATTATTATTTAAATTATATTTTAAGGGAGTTTTTTTTATTGACAATTTTATGTTTATTTTAGTTAAGTTGCCAGAAATTAACTGTGTTCCGATTAGGAGAGCTTAAAATTATGTAGTATTGATAATATAAATTACATATATATTTGAAGGGGTTAATGTATTTGGTATTGCCCAACATCACGGGAGGATTGTTTGAATGCATACTGAGTAGTTTGGAGTTAGATTTTAAGTGATAACACACAGCCCTTGAAAGTTTGTCTCTGGAAACAATAAGCACATTGTTACGGTTCAGATGCCTTAGTCAGTATTTGCACAGGCTTACCTAGGGCGTGGAGTCTAACGGCCTTCCGGTCTTCACCAAGAACCACCGCAAGGTAGGGTGGACTTTGCTGCCGAAGAACCGCAGGTCGTGGCCCCCAGGTTAGCCTATGTGAATTACAGGGTTTGGAGGTCTGGAGCAGTAACCGGTTAGATGAACGGAGTCGGTTGAGTGCGTAGCAGGAGATGGATCCAGAGGAGTAGAGACACAGCCGGGTCGGTACACAGGAGGTATCAGGTATACGGTGCCAGAGGGAAATCCAGAGAGTAGTCGATAACACAGCCGGGTCGGTACACGGGATGGTCATTCCAATTCGCGGTGCCAAGGATTAAGCCAAAGAATAGTCAGGGCACAGCCAGGTTGGTACACAGGAGTAGAAGGAATATGGGAGTACACAGGAAGCAGGGTCACAGGAGTCAGGTACACAGGAACAGTTAGCCAGGAACAGGAAACACATTGCTCTGACACAGGCAGCGTGGCAGAGCAGAGTAGATATAGAGATTTGAATTCCCCGCCCAGGAGTCACATGACTAGATGCAGGGAGAACCTGGAAGTGCAGGGGCGCCATCAGGAGAAGCGCTGAACAGCAGAGCGGATACAGCTTCCAGACAACGCTGACAGCGCAGCGGAGCGGGGACAAGGTAAGTTCATAACACACATTGAGCGAAGAAGTACTAGTGTTTAAAAGGTATGATTACAGAACATGAGAGTCTATGGCTCTAATAGTAAATGAACCGCTTGTGAAGGGTAGAAGTTTCATTCCCATGATGGGACTGTAATTATTATTATTTGTATGTCTATATTTATTTAAATTATATGGTAAAGTAGTATTTATATGTTAATCTTATGTTATTCTAAAAGTATGTTGACAATCAACAGTGTCCCGACTAGGAGATCTCTCAGAACTATGGAGTATTGATATTATAAATTTTGCATATATGAAAGGGTTAGTCTATCCGTAACAACCTGATACTGCGGTAGGGCTGTTTGAATGAAGTATTAATGATTAGCCTGGAATGAGACTCCAGGTGTTAGCACATTGTCTCTGTGAGTTTAATTATCTTTTAAAACTTTTGATTGGTTTGGATCTGTTTAAAAGAGAGCTCCAGACCTTACTACACTTTCTCTGTAGAAACCACAAGGATATGTGGAGAAACTTGTTAGTTGCATCGATATTAAAGACCTAGGGCTAGATTTACTAAACTGCGGGTTTGAAAAAGTGGGGATGTTGCCTATAGCAACCAATCAGATTCTAGCTGTCATTTTGTAGAAGGTACTAAATAAATGAAAGCTAGAATCTGATTGGTTGCTATAGGCAACATCACCACTTTTTCAAACCCGCAGCTTAGTAAATCTAGCCCCTAGGGTTAGTAGGATTCACTGGATGGGCTACATTAAATTATTTACTTAAGTGCCGATCCTGATCTAATTGGCTCTAAAGAGATTTGGATTGGAAGGTGAGGATGGTCAGACTGCTACAGTGAGAATGTATCTTGTGGACATAAATAGAGTTGTACTGCAATTGTAGCCGGCGGTTTTAGAAACCATCGGCACAGACTACTGCAGTTTAACACTGCCAGTTCAGGACAGCCTAGGCCCAGCTGTGCAGCAGTTGATATTCATTCAATTGAACTTGATTTGGTGTAACAGAATTAGTATTACTAATACTCATTCATTTTCTGATAACAAGACACCTGTTGATCATTGTGAGAATTGCTCTGTTCTATTGCAATTAATAATTGTCTTTTGCCACCTTACAAAAGGGTTTCTATGGTCGGTGGCACATGTTGGTCATCATTGCCACTTAAACTTTATGCACAGCGTATTGCAATTTAATACTGCCAATTCAGGACAATGTATTCATACAACTGATTTTGATTTGGTTTACTCTAATTCATATTACTAGTATAGGTTATCATTATTTTTTTTTGCCCACTGGCTAGTGGCTAACAGACTGTTGATCATTGTGACATTTGCTCTTTTCTAGGTCTGCAACAGTTCATAATTGTTACTGCTTTGTAATTATTAATTGTGTGATATTGGTCAGTCATTGTTTGCTGTTTCAGCACCCTCTTTCAATATAAACTCTTTTTCTTTTTCCCTTAATGATATTAAATAGACAGACCCAAAACATGGATATTAAGAGAATTCAAGAGTGCACTTAGGGAAAGTTTTTGGTTGCCCTGAGCTCCCCTCCCACATACTTGACTTACATTTCAAATATCAGACAGTGGTGAGTCTCACTTCTTTTAGTGCAGCTATTATCTCAATAAATTAGGATCCTAAATGTCCCACTTGATGGGTGAGAATTGCAGTCCATTTGGATCAGCTCCATCCTTAATGTGACTCATGTCTCCAGTCCCCTGTGCAGTCCGGAGCATCTCACAATGACTAAGTAAAATGCCACTGATGGCTTATCAAACAGATATATATTTAATATTCTTTTGGAAAGTGATTAACACTATTTCATTTACCAACTGTGCTCTGCTCTGGACAGGGGCGGGCTGGCCCGGGGGGCAGGGGGGCATCGGTCCCCTGGGCCGCTCAGTCTGAACCCTGTTCGGGCCGCCCCCCCCCCACTGTTGATGCATGTTTTTTTTCATATTCCCTGCGGCCGCATCACAAAGCACAGGCGGCCGCATCACGTGACAGGCGATGCGGTCGCGTCATCAATGACGCGGCCGCATCGCCTGTCATGTGATGCGGCCGCCTGTGCACCCCCCGGGCTGGACTGTGCCAGCCCGCGCCTGACTCTGGATTGGATAGGATATGTGAGTCCCATTAAGGAGGGAGCTCAGAGTGGAAGAGCTATTCAAGTCCGCATTAATCATATATCTGTTCGATAATACACCAGAGGCATTATCAATATATATTACATGATTATCACTGGAAGGTCACATCACATGTTTTATACCGTTAGTCAATTTTGTTATTAGATAACATCTTACTCTAATTGTTATTTACAGTAAACCAATTTCACTAAAAAAAGGTGTATGTTGTAGGCTTATTAAAGATTGTTTGTTTTCCCCCCTCTAGATATCCTGAGTTTGTCATCTCCTACATTCTATGAGTCTCCTACGCATCTCTAGAGGTCCTGGCTGCCATCTTGGGTTTTGCGGCAGTGAAGATATCCAGCTACCTTCGAACTCCCTGTTGAATGAGCCCTCTGCTCTCCTTCTAGGCTGGGGCATTGCTTGTAGAGGGTGTCAGCCAGTGCTGCATAGTACATAGCTCAGGCTCTCCAGTCAGAGCCGGATTTAGACCTCATAGGGCCCTAGGCAGGATACTGGTTTGGTGCCCCCCTCTGTGAAACAATATTAACTTTTAATACGTTCTAGAAAAGATAGTGCAGACAATGTTATACCAATAAATATTAACTTTTAATTAAATCCTTACATAAAACAGAGTGCAAATAATGTTGTATATAGCTTTAAATGCTAAGAATTCTTACCCCAAACTTTTTTTGTAACTATACACTTGATATAAAACATACTGCAAACAATCTTCTATTCAAATTTTTGTTGTTAAATAGAATATATTAACTTTAAACGTCTGATATCAGAGAAAATGTCAACTATGTCCTAAGAAAAAATCCCTAATCACTAGACACAGTTTTATTCAATAACTTTTAACAAATATAACATCCCTTTACAATTCTACAGTGCTATTCTGCGTGATTTTTTTTGGGCAAAATCATCCACTAGGTCATTGAAGTCCAGTTGTTTAACAAGACCTGATTCCACAGATAGCAAAGATAGTGCTGATAGACGATCTTGGCCTATGGTGGTTCTTCTTTCATTTTTAATTCTTTTTAGACATGAAAATGATCTCTCTCCACTGGCATTGTCAATAGGCATACATAAAAAAATACGTAGCATGGTTTCTGTATTGGGGAATGTATCCATAAGATCACGGTCAATTATATACTGCCTCATTGCCAAAGGGTTACTCTCCTCAGACAACATTGAAGAAAATTGGATAAATTCTTCAGTAAAAGAATCTTCTATGTCGTCTGGATAATTCTTCTGCAGATTATCTGCCAAACTTCTCAGCTCATTTATCGGTATTCCAGATGAATTTAGAATTGCAAATCGCCTATTGATGTTTTCATAGGACTTCTTTAGTTTATTCAGCTCCACAGTAAGACGATCAATTACTACAATGATGGTATTGAAAATGAAGTTTTCTCTTGCTGTAAAAGGTGGTTCAGTGCTGCTCTCTCCCTCATCATGAAAATGTTTCCGTTTCTTTTTGCGCTTTCCTTCACCTCGATAAAAATGGTTGGATGTCATTTGTTTAGCTTCAGTTTCAAAAGTGTCAAACAAATCTCTAATTTTTTGCACGTAATTCTCTAGTGAACTGTAGAGTTTCACTACTTCATCCATATAGACATTTGTTTTTTGCAAAGTCTTACTTGTTGCATCCAACCTTTCAAGAATGTTTCCCCATGAGTATTTCATCAGAGAAATCTTCCGTATTCATGGATGTCCGTCCGAGATTGTTTCAGATAGAGGTGTACAATTCGTTTCCAGATTCTGGCGGGCCCTCTGTAAGACCTTGGGCATACGATTATCACTCTCATCATCCTACCATCCTCAATCAAACGGTCAAACCGAAAGAGTCAATCAAGATCTTGAGACTTTTATAAGGATGTTCTCTTCAGCCAACCAAGACAACTGGGTAGAATTGCTTCCATGGGCTGAATTCGCTCATAACAACATGTACCATGAGTCATCTTCTAAAACTCCATTCTTTGTGGTTAACGGTCACCATCCGTCTTTTCCAGATTTTCTTGCCCTCCCTCCCACCCAAGTTCCTGCTGTAGAGACTATTTGCCAAACCTTCAAAAATATTTGGTCGCAGGTCAAAACCTGTTTAAAGAAGACTTCTGCCAGATATAAGTCTTTTGCAGATAAAAAGAGGTGGGCTATTCCATCACTGAAAATCGGAGATCGTGTTTGGTTATCAACCAAGAATATTCGTTTGAAGGTCCCATCTATGAAGTTCGCTCCTCGTTTTATTGGTCCATATAGGATCATTCAAGTGATAAATCCAGTGTGTTTCAAACTTCTACTTCCTAAGAACCTTCGTATTTCCAATGCCTTCCATGTGTCTTTGCTCAAACCTCTTATCATCAACCGTTTCTCGGTCCCTCCTTCAGCACCTCGGCCAGTTCAGATTCATCAAGAGGAGGACTTTGAGATTACTCATGTATTGGATGCAAAAATTTCGCGAGGAGTTCTTCGTTTCCTCGTTCATTGGAAGGGCTTTGGTCCTGAGGAGCGTTCATGGATCAAAGCAGAAGATCTCAACGCTCCAACTCTTCTTAAGAAGTTCTATTCCAAGTTTCCGGACAAACCCGGTTCCAGGTGTTCTGTGCCCACCTTTAAAAGGGGGGGTACTGTCACTCACCGGACTGTGAGTGCTACTCCTCGTGTGTTTAGGAACCGTGGCCGTCCGCCATCCTGAGGGTCTGCGCATGTGCAGCCCTTTCAAGCCTTCAGTATCTGTTGCTTTTCATTAATTGGCTGATCAGGCAACACTCCCTATTTAAAGCACCTGAGGTCAATACCTCGTGGCCTGATCTTGGAGTCTCATTCCCATGAGCCTCTGAAGGTGTTCCTGTGTTTCCTCGTGTATTCAGCTCCTGCTGATTCCTGTTATGTCATTGTGGTTTCCAGACCACTTCAACTCTCCTGTGTTCCTCGTGTCTACAACAGCTGATTCCTATCTGCTGCCTCCGTTGTTTCTACAGAGTTCCTACTCACTTCAACTCTCCTGTGTTCATCGTGTCTACAACAGCTGATTCCTATCCGCTGCCTCCGTTGTTTCTACAGAGTTCCTACTCACTTCAACTCTCCTGTTTTCATCGTGACTACAACAGCTGATTCCTATCCGCTGCCTCCGTTGTTTCTACAGAGTTCCTACTCACTTCAACTCTCCTGTGTTCATCGTGTCTACAACAGCTGATTCCTATCCGCTGCCTCCGTTGTTTCTACAGAGTTCCTACTCACTTCAACTCTCCTGTGTTCATCGTGACTACAACAGCTGATTCCTATCCGCTGCCTCCGTTGTTTCTACAGAGTTCCTACTCACTTCAACTCTCCTGTGTTCATCGTGTCTACAACAGCTGATTCCTATCCGCTGCCTCCGTGGTGTTTACAGAGTTCCTGCTCACCTCTACTCCCTGGTGTTCATCGTGTCTGCAGCCAGCTGATATATTTCAGTGGTACAATTTGCTATATGCTAACCACTGATTCCTGTTCCCTGTGTCACCAGTTTCCAGTATCCTCTCACATAGCAGTGGTACAACTTGCTATCCGCAGACCACTGACTACCCCGTTATCTACCTCCACCTCTCCTGTGTTCATCGTGTCTACAACAGCTGATTCCTATCCGCTGCCTCCGTGGTGTTTACAGAGTTCCTGCTCACCTCTACTCCCTGGTGTTCATCGTGTCTGCAGCCAGCTGATTCCTATCCGCTGCCTCCATTGCTTCTACAGAGTTCCAGCTCATCTCAACTCTCCGGTGTTCACCGGGTCAGCGCTCCGCTGCTACCATCTCTGCTACTGGAGTTCAGACCGCCTCAACTCTCCCGTGTTCTTCATGTTCCAGCTCCTTTACTACTGCTTCCAGAGTATTGCCTCGTTCATGCTGGTTTACCTGCCGTGCACTGCACCAACATGATTACCGCTTCCACCATCCAGTGGTCTCTCCTCCTGCCGGCCTTCAGCCGTTCAGGTATCCCTGCACATCTCGCTGACAGCCTGCTCTCCTGAACCGCGGTATGCATACTTCTCATTGACTTTGTTCCTGTATTGCATATCTTGCTGGACTGAGTTGTGTTCTCCTCCGGAGTCCTTTATCCACTGAGACTGTCGCTACCATTGACTGTGTTTCCTATTTGCCTGGATTGTTATTGTGACTTTGTATACTTTAGCAGTGCTGCTCTGTTATCATTGTATTGTGATATCATCGTGGGATCAAGTTCTGTGTGCCCGTGTATACTCTGCATAGCATTCATCTCCTCGTGCTCTCCTCACATATATATTTCAGTGGTACAACTTGCTATATGCTAACCACTGATTCCTGTTCCCTGTGTCACCAGTTTCCAGTATCCTCTCACATAGCAGTGGTACAACTTGCTATCCGCAGACCACTGACTACCCCGTTATCTACCTCCACCTGGATTCCATTCCTTCACCTAGACAGCGGTACAACTTGCTTTACGCAGACCGCTGACTTTCACTGCCTCCTCGTTACCTCTGGGCATTCCGCCTCACTATAGCAGTGGTACAACTTGCTACTCGCAGACCACTGACTACCCTCACGTTTCCTTGTCCATCTAGTTCCTCGTGTACAGTTATACTCATTACCAATGCTGCTAGTCATAGACTTTTCCTGAGCATTCTCTCACCATCTGCTGTTCCTCCGGTTCCGTTGTCACCCTGCTACCAGAGTATCTATTACCACCTATATTATTCTGGTAAGTTACCATCTGGTGATTTCCTGGGCAAAGACTCCTAGTGCCCGTGACATTACCTTCCTTCACCTGTTCACGTCCACCCGGCTCTCCGTTGTTGAAACCTGCCTTCCACTTTAGCTGCAAGTCTCTGACTTATCTACCAGTATAGCTGCAAGTCGCTGACTCATCTACCAGTATAGCTGCAAGTCACTGACTATCATCAATTCCATTGGCATCCTCTCTCCATCTGCTGTTATATACGTTCCACTATTCACCCTGCTGCCAGAGGACCGCTTTGCTAACTCCGCCCCTCTGGTAAGCATAGTCACCTCATGAATCCTGGGCAGAACTCCTAGTGCCCATGACACATTGTAGATGCTTCCTTGTATTGTAGAATGATAAACATCACCTCCTCTTCAGTGCAGTAGAACGCTTGGCTTGATCTTGCCTCTGGAGGGCAAATTTAATTTATTTGCTGAAGGTAATAAACATTCAATGTACAACAATTTCATGCTAGTTTAATGTGCACATATCAATTGGCTCATTTAAAAAGCGAGATTGTGCCTTAAGATCATCTGTAAATACTTGGCACTTTTTCAATATCATTGGCAGGGGCCAGAGAAGAATTGGCATAGAAGAGGAGCATTAGAGCAAGAACTAGGTAGTAAGTAGTTTAAAAATAGTGATTTCTGTGGCTGCTGTTAAACATTTAAAATCCAACAAGTCACCGGGCCCCGATGGACTGATGGGGGGATTTTATAAGATTCTCCTTCCTCGAATTTCTAAATCCCTACAAGAATTTTTCAATGCTATAATTTCTAATAAAACCCTGCCCCCTCATTTCAATACTGCAACTCTAAAAGTGTTACCCAACCCTGGAAGGGATGTAGAGGTACCTGGTTCTTACAGACCAATATCCCTTCTAAATACAGACTATAAGCTACTGATAAAAATTCTAGCCGAACGTTTAAAGGGGATTCTACCTGATATTATTCATAGGGATCAGACAGGATTTATATGGCGCAGTTTCTAAGATTAAAAAGGTGGTTAATATACTTCAGTCGGAATGGAATACTGATAAAGAAGAACCAACACTTTTATTATCACTAGATGCTGAGAAGACTTTTGATATGGTGGGATGGGACCATCTGTATGAAACCCTTCAGAGGTTTGGCTTCCCCATGCAGTTTATTGAAAATATACAAACGGTGTATTTGAACCCGCTAACTCATATCAATGTAAATGGGTATCTGTCGCAGCCCTTCTCCATCTTTAGAGGGACCCGACAAGGGTGTCCGCTGTCACCTTTATTATTTGCACTAACATTAGAACCTTTAGCGTTAGCACTCAGACAGAACCATCAATTCACAGGAATTAAGGTAGGGAAAGAAGAAGTAAAACTTTCACTATTTGCAGATGATATGCTACTTTTTATATCAAAACCATCCATCTCTGTCCCAATAATTCTTGACTCAATAACAAATTTACATATTTAGGGTCAGGCAGTACCCTCCAGACTAAAATGTCAGGTAGTCCAATATTAACCTATCATCTTGTGTAAATGTAATAATGTGTTGGGCCACAAAATTCACAAATACAGTTCTGTATTGGGTGTAAACCCCTACAGTCATGGGTTGCTCTTTTTTATTTATTTGGTTGGGTTAAACTTTCATATTAGAATTTTTCTCATTATGTATAATGATCTCTACATTACTATTGGCATGAGTCTGGTTCTTCCAGACCTAGCTTTCCTTTCTAGACTAGTACACATCTACAGCCTACAGCAAAGGAACATAATGTGCAATCAATATTCCTCCTGCTAATTTCAATGAACACCACTCTCTGGTCTCCCTTGGACCTTTAAAAAACTTGTAAAATATATTTTACTCAGACTCCCCTTGTCTGAAGATCTTGCAGTGGGATGCATGTATTCAGGTGTCATGTCCCTGTACTTCCACTACCATGGTAGTCGTCAATAAGACCTGGAAAGGACTCTCGTGTCTGGGTTCAAGACTCTTCCTGACGTGCTTTTTCACGACCACCCAGTCCCCCGGTTGCAGTTTATGGGTACCTGCATCAAAATTAGGGCCTGGAATCGAAGAAATCACTTGACCATGTATTTCAGTTAGTTGTTTCTATAATAAAGCAACATAGTTCAACAAATCACCATGTACATACTGTAGTTGCTATGGAAAATAACAGCCTGTTCTGTTTGCTGTGCCAAACAGTATCTGATTTGGTGCTAAACCTGTGTCTTTCCTAGCAGTGTTTCTTACTAAGATTCATGGCAGGCCTGTTTCAGCCATTATTTTCTGCATTTTCAATTGCAGAGTACCATTAAGGCGCTCCACACATCCCGAACTTTGGGGTCTGTGAGGGGTGTGAAGGTCAGATATGATTCCCGTCTTTTAACAGTTCCTTGAATCCTTGCCCCGTAAAGTGTATCCCTCTGTCACTTTCAATGACCTCTGGTACCCCATATCTGCAGATTACCTCACTCGTAAATTTCATGACTACTGCTTTAGCATTTGCTTTTCTATACAGCCACACCTCCAGCCAGTGACTAAAGAAGTCGACACAGACTAGCACATTCTCAAAGCCTGAGCATTTGAGAAGTTGTATAAAGTCTATCTGTATCCTCTTATAGGGATAATGTGTCTGGGGTGTGCTTTTCCATAGGACAGACTAACCTGGGTTATTCTATGCACAGATTAGCATCCTGCTACTAACACCTGTGCTGCTTGGATAAACCCTGCTGCTATCCATAACCTGCTAGTGAGTACAACCATAGCATCTTTCCCCAGATGCACTTTCTCGTGTGCTATATTGGCCATAATCATGCGCTCTTAAAAACGCATAACTTGAATCAATGTAAATGTTTACTCTTTGTCCTTTTGCATATATGCATGCAAGTGTCAGGGCCTTTAATTCAGCTTCTTGTGCTGACATGTGACTCGGTAGATTCTGTTGAATCACTCTTTCTGTGTGTGTGGTTACAGCACACCCTGTATAAGAAACACCATCTATGTGGTAGCGTAAGATATCTGCATTTGGTAGCGGTGTATCTATGTCAGATAAAACCAAAGATCCTTGTCTCATTAGTTCTACACAATCATATTCAGAAAAATGTGTGTTTGCATTTTTTTCTTCCTGTTCAAGCTGGGATGGGATTCCCCCAAATCCCTAGGGGAACCCCGATATACACAGGTACTTCTCCCATCTTTTGAAACTTGCTGCAATAAGGCAGAAGGATTCAACATTGTGCACCACTTAAGTGTAACGCCTCAAGGAGTTAAGAGTGCTACTTAGTCTGGCTGCTGAGAAGTGTTTTGTTTGTGCTTGATTTAAAATTTCTATTACCGCATGTGGCACCATTAGGGTTACTGGGTGCCCTAGCACAATATCTGTACTTTTTCCAAACACTATGGCCGCTGCAGCCATTACTAATATGACTGGGTCTAATTGTGCAGAATAGTATGCAAGTGACCTTAGCTTGCGACCATGTATCTGTGTACATTATCATAATTGAAAAAATCCAATGCTGTCAGCTCTGCTCTTTGGAGCAGAGCTGGACAGCGCATGTGTGGAGGGATCACATGATCCCTCCCTGTCACTCACAGCTCTCTCTCTGCAACACATAGAGGGTATCTTTGTACGTATGTGCAGTTCTTCGAACTGCACATGCGCAATTGAAGGATGAATAGGAACGAAGAACACCAGGAGGAGATCCGGAGACAGCGCTTCCGAAGAGGGGGGTAAGTATTATTTTTTTTATCACAGAAACAGCAGTTTTTCGGAACTGACAAGGGGGCACTGACAAGGGGCCAAGACTGCCAAGGGAGCCCACTGTCACCCGCCTGCCCACCCCTTTGAATTAAACTTGGGAAAAAAAAAAAAAAATATCCCAGCTTTGCGTCAGATCCCAGTCTCTGATAGGCTGTAAACATACCAGCCTATCAGAGACTGGGTAGTAGACCCCCAGTATCTATCCAAGTCTCCCCGAATATATATCCTAATGTATTCCCGAGTATATATCCTCATGATGTTGTGTGGTTTAACGTAACAGATCACTACAAACCTATACAAGAGCAAGTACGTGAGTTAGAGGAAGGGAAACTATCCGCAAACCCCGCCAGCGAGAGACCCACTTTAAGCAAATCCCTGGCAGAGAACCACGAGCCACTAGGTGCTCAGGTGTTGTCTTGTTATGTTTCGGTACGTTGTCTGTGACTCCGCCCCTTACCACCGCCCCGCCCCGTACATAAGTCAAAGGTTCCCTGCGACGAAAGGAAACTAACCGCTACCATAATGGTACATGATCACCTACTCGCAGGGCATTCTGGGAGCTGTGGTTTTGCACGTACTTACGTAATGTTTCGCCCCCATGTTGCTAACCCTATCAGGAGCTTCAGATTGCTAGAGGGCGGGCCCAGGAACCAGGCTTATCTTCTCATTGGTTGATAAAGGGTTCGTTGTGTTGGTGTAAAGTCTTCGCGCCTCGTTGTAGTCAGTGGAGGACGCTGCAGCTGCTTGTTCTGGTGAGTTTATGGCTCTCGATGTATTATATTATAGTGCTCTTAGACCGTGGCTTTGTGCCCCAGATCTCTGGAGAAATGAGTGGTTTGTACAGTATGATTCGTACGTGAGCTGTGTGGCTCAGGTATAAGCGTTGTTGTGGACAGGTTCCAGGTTGTTAAAGCAACAAGTCTCTATGGTGAGGTTTCCCGCTTTATATTAACTCCTAAGCTGCAATTAAAAACAAACATGCTTTTTTCCTCAGCAATGATGAGTAAGATTTAGTCTGACCTGGTATTGTAGGATTTACATCTACTCTGACCAGGAAATGATCACTTAATCTTCTCTCTGAGCTGCCAATACGGTTCGTGGTGTCTTCTAAACTTACTGCAACATCTAGTGGAACAGATTTATTCATGTGGGTGCTCATGCTTAAAACTGAGTCCCTTTGTCAGGTGTGACTCACTTTCCGTGTGTGTAGCTTTTGTAGAGCTGGGCAAAGTCGCTGTAAGTGGGGTGTGTAAAGTTCCCATCTGTGCCCACTATACATGTTTGGGATGCCTGAGGAGTAGCTTGGTTATGTTCCAAACGTAGATGTACAAAGCTGGTTTAGGGGTCTGTTCAGATTAAGGGATAGGTTTTAAAAACATTAACTGAATAATTAGATATTGTTTGTTTTTTTTTTAAGTTGTGTGTATCTATATCACTGTGTCCCCTTAGTATTTGGATGAAAAACCTGTAGTGTGTACCCAACCTATCACATGATAAATGACCAGTTGGCCTGATATTGCAGTAGGTTGTATGCTCCAACAATTAATGATTATCGTTCAAAGTGCTCCGTTTCATTTGATTTTAAAAACAGACTAAATCTTATTCCGCAATGGAATGATGTTGTTCCAATTCTGCAGTGTATAGGTACTCACAACCATGACAATCTGCTGATTGTTCCTCCAGCAGTGATTCCTTTCTTGGGGTGTATATTTAAATTTAAGATATTTTCTGTCTCCCATGTGATGTGTTGTCAAAATGTGAAACAAATGAAAATAGAGATCTTTTAATGGTGAATCAATAATCAGCCTTTTTTACATGCACCATATGTAATTTGTGTTCTGCAAGTGTATATGACGAATTGTTAACACATGTGAAAATACATATATTCTTAAAAGATTTACTTGTGTCCATTTTGTCAATTCTGTATTATCTACCTGCCATTATGGAACATGTAAGTACATATGTGCAAAGTCTCATTTCATTACATGGTGTGGTATGTGCACACTAATTAAATATTTTTCTTATACCTGTTTACTTTTTATTTTTTGATGGCAGATTTAAATATATATTTGTCTAGTTTTATTGTTATACCTATTATGGCCATTATTAAACATATAAGCACATGTGTATATAATATCTGCAAAGCCTCATTTCATTACATGGTGTAACTCCCAACAGGCAGAAGAGGAGCTTGGCTTTGGATGACTTGGGGACAATGAGCCTCCCCCCATTATCCAGTGTCTACTGTAGAGTGGGTCTAAGGGAAGATCCAGACCATCTATTAGCAACATGCTCCAGACAGAGAGTAGTTCCTCACCTGACGTTCTGGAAACGAAAGAGCTATTGGCAAGTGACATAGTAAGTAAATGTGCAAAATCTTTAATGCGTGAAACATTTATTTACAGTTAGCTGACAATTATTTCTTCAGTATAACATGCACTGTTAATGTACATACACTGCAACATGTCATTCTGCCAGGTCACAGCACTCACCATTAAAATACTCCAAATAAGCATCCCCTTTAACTTTTTTTTTTTTTAACTTTGCCACGTGGCTGGCATTTCTCGACCGGGAAGACCAGTGGTGTCAACCCTACTGCTTCAATTCTAGGGTGTTCTCCATAATAGGTGTGCTGCACACAATGGGGCTTTTCCACCTAATAAAGCTGTGTAGAACACAACAAGCCATCACCACCTTGTCTATTTTGTCTAGGTGCATGTTTATGGCATACTGGAAAATCATAAACCTATTACTCAATATACCAAAAGTATTTTCCACAGCTGGCCTTGCTCTTGATAATCTGTAATTAAAGATCATCCTTTCAGATGAGACCTTTTTGGGGATAAGGTTTTAATATATTGTTCAGTGCAAAGGCTTCATCAGCAACAAAAACAAAATTTAGTCTAAATTATGTTTCTTGCATGGTAGCAAACTCAGTGAATTGTGGTTAAGTTTTTCATGGATGGGAGTGTGCCCCACCATCTGACACTTTTCCATTTTTACCAATGTCCATGAATAGAAATTCATAGTTGGCATTCACTATGGCCATTAGAATAATGCTGAAGAATCCTTTGCAACTGTAGTAATAGGATCCACTTTTTCAGGGTGGCATCATTTTCGCATGCTTGCCATTTATGGCACTGCCAGAATTTGGGAAATTCCAAAATGTTGCACAGTTAGTTGAAATTCCACAACCGTCGCAGGATACTGCAAGAGAAAGATTGTTGTAATGTTAAATCAATACATGCATGTATTATACAAACTAATTTACATTCTGGTTTTTATTACACAGCCAGCTCTTATCTGATGCCGGATGTGGCAGAGCAGTGTTGGGCCATGCTGCGTGTCACCCAGCTAACAGAAGACAGCCAGGAAGGCACAGACCTAAACACACAGCTAACAGGTGGAGTCACACAGGACAGTGTTAAAGTTACCCAGTCACAAAGGGATCAAAGTGGCAAGAGGGGTAAAAAAAAGGGCTCGGGACCATGAGCAAAGTGACGCTTTTGCTCAAAAATTGATGGTGCGTGTTACCCACTTAATGTCACAGGAAACAGACGAATTTGCAGAGGGAGGATCTCTTAGAAGACTCTATATTTTCAAGATACCTCCACACATAGGAGCAAGGACATTTCAGGCTGTACATTTCTCCCACTACTACTCCACAGGTAACGTCATGGGAAGCCAAGAAATTGCCCCTCCTGCCTACAGGACCTCAACACCTATGAGAAGCATAAGGATCCTACAGCACACGGGGAGTCTCACTGGTTTCCAGCATTGACAATTAAGATTATAAACAGCTGTGACACCAGTGTTTTGTTTTTTTTAAAGTTTTTATATGCCTTGTGTGCCCTATTAAGTTAAAATATTTATTTTGCTTTCCCTTCAGCCCATCTCTAGTCTGCACGCCAGAGATTGGTCTCATGCCTTTAGTCCCAAAGTGGTGCTTTCACTGTATGCTGGCATACTGTGGAAGTGCTTGTTTGCCCTCCATTCATGTAAATATAATTTCGCTTTGCCATCTTCCCAGCTTCACATTAGAAAATATGCCCATACTCCTTCAGCCTGTACAGTCATGGCCAAATATGCCCATACTCCTTCAGCCTGTACAGTCATGGCCAAAAGTTTTAAGAATGACAAATATTATTTTTCATAGTCTGCTGCCTCAGTTTTTATGATGGTAATTTGCATGTACTCCAGAATGTCATGAAGAGTGATCAGATGAATTGCATTTAATTTCGAAGTCCCTCTTTGCCATGACAATGAATGTTATCCCAAAAACATTGCCACTGCATTTCAGTCCTGCCACAAAAGGATCAGCTGACTTCAAGTTAGTGAGTCTCTCGTTAACGCGGGTGAGTGTTGACGAGGACAAGGCTGGAGATCACTCGGTCATGCTGATTAAATTAGAATAACAGATTGTAAGCTTTAATAGGAGGGTGGTGCTTGAAATCATTGTTGTTCCTCTGTCAACCATGGTTATCTGCAAGGAAACACATGCAGTCATTGTTTTGCACAAAAAGGACTTCCCAGGGTATTGCTGCTGGTAAGATTGCACATAAATCAACCATTTATCAGGTCATCAAGAACTTCACAACTATTGAACCTTTCTCCTTGAAGAAGGCTTCAGGGTGCCCAAGAACATCCAGCAAGTGCTAGGACAGTCTCCTAAAGTTGTTTCGGCTGCGGAATAAGAGCACCACCAGTGTAGAGCTTGCTCAGGAATGGCAACAGGCAGGTGTGAGTGCATCTGCACGCACAATGAGGCGAAGACTTTTGGAGGATGGCCTGGTGTCAAAGCCAGCAAAGAAGAGAATTCTCTCCAGGAAAAACAAAAGGGACCGACTGATATTCTGCAAAAGGTACAGGGATTAGACTGCTGAGGACTGGGGTAAAGTCATTTCTCTGTCACATTTCTGATGAAACCCCTTTAAGATTGTTAGGGGCATCTGGGAAAAACGCTTGGCCGGAGAAGAAAAGATGAGCGCTACCATCAGTCCTGTGTCATGCCAACAGTAAAGCATTGTGAGACCTTTCATGTGGGGGTTGCTTCTCAGCCAAGGGAGTGGGCTCACTCACAATTTTACCTAAGAACACAGTCCTGAATAAAGAATGGTACCAAAACATCCACCAAGAGCAATTTCTTCCAAGCATCCAAGAACAGTTTGGTGATAAACAATGCCTTTTCCAGCATGATGGAGTCCCTTGCCATACAGCACAAGTGATAACGAAGTGGCTCAGGGATCAAAACATTGTAATTTTGGGTCCATGGCCAGAAAACTCTCCAGACCTTAATCATATTGAGAATGTGTGGTCAATCTTCAAGAGGGGTGGACAAACAAAAACCCCCAAATTCTTACAAACTCCGAGCAATGATTAGGCAAGAATGGACGACCATCGGTCAGTATGTGTCCCAAAAGTTAATTGTCAGCATGCCAGGGCAAATTGCAGAGGTCTTCAAAAAAGAAGGGTCAACACTGCAAATATTGACTCTTTACATAAACTTTAATATCATTGACACTTATGAAATGCTTGTAATTTTACTTCAGTATACCATAGCAACATCTGACATAAAGGTCTAAAAACCCAGAAGCAGCAAACTTTGAAAACCAATATTTGTGTCATTCTCAATACTTTCGGCCATGACTGTATTTGTGTCAAACTTTTGGTTATTTTTAAATGGTGCCAAATTTGACCCTGTCAGTGATGCAAAATTTCAGTCATTGTAGTTCGGAAAACATTTCCCGCTGATACAATATTACTTCCATTAATTTATTGCACTCACTTTAATGTCCTTCATATTTGTACAGATTATATCCATAATACATACATGTAACGATACAATTAAGTACTGAAACATGTACCATTTGTGGAAATATCATCGAGATCTCAGTGTTTTTTCAGACTAGCCTATACCTTTATCTATGAATGCAGTCTTTAAACCAGGGGTGGGCAAACCAGTCATCAAGGGCCATATAACAGTTCATGTTTTTAGGATTTCTGTCTGTAGAAAAAGCTGGGATAATTACTGACCCAGCCAAATAGATTAACTCAGCTGTGCATGATTAAAGAAATCCTAAAAACATGAACTGTTATATGGCCCTTGAGGACTGGTTTGCCCACCCCTGTTTTAAACGGACAATTGTTATGTTTTCTGCATGATTTGATTTAGCAGTAGTAATAGCAAAAACTATTGTGAGCTTGTATATGAGATCTTCCCAGCTCATTACCCAAAAAAATGACTGCATAATCAATATTTTAAGGATAGATATAGATAGATATATATATAAAATCTCTCACCCACACACTGAGCTACAGTTCTTAAGAAACTGTAGAAAAAGTGCTGTTGGTGTGTGTTGAATATACTGTCTCAATATAGCAAGCTTCTACATCTACTTAGTAGATGTAGAAACTGTCTGTTTCCTTTATGCAGCTGTGACAATGTATAGACCTCACTAGATCTCATTCAATATAAATATTCAAGTCAGCAGCAATAGCCTTGAAATGCATACTCCCTGCTTCTGAGTGGAATTGTTATACATCCCTTAATCTACGCATATGCACTTGTAACAGTTGCTAATGGGTTACGTTCGACATTGACATATTAAAATTAATAGCTTTCTCTTGACCTGGTTTTTAATTTTTTTTTTTATTGTAGTTAATATCAGTGCCATCACAGATTAATGCCATTGTTGCCAAACTAAAATTATCGCCATCCTGGTGTTCCTCTTCCATGTTTGTGAAGTCACATTTGACTTGCAGGTCAGCTCCCAAGGATGGTTGTCACTGGACTTTCACTATGTCCTCTTCCCTATTGATTAAAACTACTGCATTCAGTAATATGCAAGAAGGAAGTGAAAGTGTTGGTCACCTGAAGTCCAACCTACTACCACTTTAGAACCACCCCCTTCATTAAATAAGTCTTCTGTTTTCTTCTCAAATGCTATTCAGTTTAGCTGTATTCATGGCTTTAGCTAATCATGAGACTGATGGGAGATAAGGAGTATTAAGTATAACCGTACCACCATTTGAGTTGTACCTCAGCTGTTTAGTGCTTTGTAAATTGGGCTCAAAGTGCTTTTTCCCTTGATAATTTTAGTGCGGTTTAATTCAAGGCAATGGATACACTGCAGACTGGAATAAAAAATAAAGCAATAATTTTATTAATGTAAGAGTATTTTGGCTTAGAGTTATAACACTTTAATATACAATTACATTTAATGAACAGTTAATATTTACCACAAGGCAAACAACTCTGAAGGTGTGCAGCAAGTACACCTGAGTAGACTTGTCTGTTTGATATCATTTGGACGATTCTCCCTGCAGGGTTAGTGGTGCTCCATGATTCTTGATTGATTTACTTGTACGTAGTCAGAGAATGTGTAAAATTCTGAAGTGCTTCTGCTGAAATCTATTAGTTACATCAATGATGTGTAGAGCGTCAGTCCCAGAGGTAGCAGCGAAGCATGCCCATTGCTATGACTGTACCTCCAATGTGTTTTTACAGATGAAGTGGAATTGTCAGCAGTTTGTTCAGAGTTTCATACTTGTTACGACTTTGTTAGAGATTTACCTTTGTCTTACCTGTTTGTTTGTTTTTTCCCTTTGGTTTTCCCACAAGTTTGTCTGGTGCGTTTCTTCTAGCACTATTTTTTTTTTCGCTATAGTTCTCTAGTCTTTATATTGATTGAGGTCTGTTGACCTCAAAGGCAGAAACCAAAATAAACCGTAAACACAACACATTTGCTAATCTTGTATGTGTGTTTAATGAACGGTACAGGAAACATGTGATCATTAACACATATCCAGCAGCCAACTATACCTATACTTCAATCAGATCTTCTCCAAAGTTGTAAAAATACAAAAGGAAATATTTTATGTGCAATAAAACAGCACTATATATCTCTACCACCCCCCAATCTAAAATTGAAGAAAAAATAAAATAAAAAACACTCATCTTGGTCTCACCATCTCTTTACAGAAAGCCAACATTGCCCTGTCCAGACCTAGAGCTTAGCAATCACACAAAGGTGTTTGTCCTTTTCTCTCAAAAGCAGACGGAGTGCATCCACTACCATCTAAAAAAAGTACCCAATGCCCCTCCCCAAAATTTGTTTGTATGATTTTACAGTTTATTAAAAAAAATATTTCCCCCCATTAAAGTACTATGTACAATTACAACAGCAATATTATTGGAAAAACAGACATATCCCATGTACATGATTGTAAGAAGCAGAGAACCAATTAATAATGCAATAATAATTTCTTGTTTGACTTCTACTTGAATTGTGATTCCATTGCAGTACAACTGCACCCAACCTTCATTTGACAGTGTGGAGTGCCAGGAACCCCCAAAATCAATGAGTATTTAAAACTTTTATATATTTCTGTCAACACAGACCTTGGGTATGTTGCTTTTTTTAAAAAAAATTTTACACTAAACAAAATCCTGAAATTTAATTTGGTATAGCTAAAACAAACAATCTTTTATTGAAACAATGCATTTTTTTTCCTGTTATCTGTCAATACCTTTTCAATAAGAAACAGAAAAAAATCTTCACTCATAAAACCCTGCATTGTTTTACTAATGCAAATAATACAATTGTTAATCAGCTTATGATGCACTGAAATGACAAATATTTTTTTATTGTGCCTTAATATCTAGATGATGGTTTGTTTTTTAAATCCTTGCCAAAAAAATCTCTTTATAGTAGTCTATCCAAGGTTATCTTAGCTGTCAGGTGAATAGAGTCGAATGAGATGCTGCAACTCTGTTGGGTAGCCACTAACTGGACAGCGCTGGTGATTTTTCACATAGTAGTAGGCACATCGGTAGCAAAAGACATAGCCTGAGGTGCCGAGAGCTGTATCATTTACTCGTACTTTACGACAAAGTGGACACACAGTCTTTAGTTTGGGCAGCAGGGGGGAGTAAATTTCTAGGTCAAAATGTATAGGAGGAGAAGGCGCAGGCAAGGAGCTCAGAGACTTAAGTGTATCTTGGTTGTCTGCAGAGTACCACCACTCTAGAAACTGCAGAAAGAACACACCAAGGGATAAGCTGGAGGAGAGAGTCATAGACACACCACCAAGAGCTTTCTTCAAAATACTGCCCACACTGTGGAAGAGAGAGAGAGTAACATTATGACAAGAAAAAGTACAATAAGCATCTTACAGGCTGTTGTAATGTAGTTAATAGCTTTTATTTTACTTTGCACATATTAACATTAACGGTTCGGTTAAAAAAAAGCGAAATAAATTTATATATATATATATATACACACACATATACATACATACACACAGTCAATTGTGCGTTCGTCACGTGGAGACATAAAATTAGGTTTTCCACCACTTATGTCCAATGGGCCCTTTTGCGTGACAACCAAAGGCTTTTACTGGAGATGAAAATTAGGCATCAGATAAATCAGAAGCCAGCAATTAGAGTCAAAAGGTAGAAAAATCCTTTAAAATAGTAACAGGGTTAAAGTGGAGTGAAAAAGGACTAAACAAAACTAAAAACTTTGTTGCGAGCGTTTCCCCTGCTAGCGTCCCAGCTGTTATGGCAACAGCCAGGACGTCACATTGCCATGGTGATGGCCAGGATGCCCTGTGTCACAATGCCGCGCTCCGGCCTTAGGGGACAGCCGGGTGCACGCACAAATGTAAATGATGCAAACTAATAAATCATCATAAGCCTCCTGTGGCTAATCTCTCTCATCCTCTCTGATTGGTCAGTTTAAGTATTTAGCCTCCCCGACGGTCATAGCGTCCTGAACATGCCACATATTTGCTGACCAGCCCAGTTAAGAACCTATGCTATCAGTCCTAATTCCACCTAAACCTGAAAATGTCATGGAATGCCATAAGTTTTTATATATTTTCACATAAAATTATGTAGCTGGGGTCCAGCATTCAACATGCTCTGTGGGTAATCATTGTTCTACCTACTCCTGCTCAGGCAGACTTTTTTGTCTGACAGGCACTGTGTTCCTGTTTCATGAACACAGTGCCCTACAATCCATACTATACTTCCATTTTAAGTCCAAAATAAGGTAGAACAATTACAGGAACCTATTTCAATGTATCCTGTTATTTTAGGTCCAGCAGGAGTTTGAATTATGGGAGAATAAGTATGAAGTTATATTTGGGGAGGGCAAGGTCTGTTCTGGGAAAATTGAGACCCATAGGAGCCCAAGCATGCACCCAAATGGAAAAATTAGACTTTGTTTTAGTGGGAATTGATCATTTTAAATTAGATTGAAGTGCTTGAGAAGGTACATTGAAGCTTGGGTTACCTGTTTAGCAGGCAGCACTAAGCATTATTATCTCTGCAAAATGACTGGTGGAAAACAGGCCTATTTTTAAGCACACTTCAATCAATGTAATAGAATCAATCCCAATGCAGCCCCATTGTTATAATTAATTTAACACATTAGAGGCTAAATCAACAAGTGATTTAGGAGAGAGTGAAAAAAAATTCAGATATGAACTATGAAGATGAAATACGTTGCTTAGTTTCGATGTGACATTTCACTGCAGCTCTGTTTAAAAAGTGATGTATTATCTCCCCACACCATCATGGACAACTGAGGCTACTAACGCATACTGAGGTGTATCCTAGCGGGGACCAATACAAGTCAAAAACCATTTGAGCACCTGGATCTGTCTATGTCTCTGCTCTGTTAGATAATATTGCAACCTGTTGCAGAACAATGAAATAGCATGGTAAGACAGCTATGTATAAACACTTCAATTATTTATAAATAGAAACCTCCTACAGCGCTCTACTATCAACTGTAGCCCCCCAAAAATCTTTAAAAAAAAACATACAAAGATTTAGCACATATAAAACAAATAAAAAAGCAAGCTCTGTATATATCTCTTATCATACTGATAAAAAAAACCAAATGTATACTTAAATTGAATCAGTGCTGTTTGCAGATCTTCTGTTTCTCAAATATGATGTATAAGGATAATAAAACATAACTGTAATTTTATTTTTTACAATTAGGGGCATATTCAATTGTCTGCGGGATTGCCGAAAATCCCGCGGTCCGCGCAGGATTACCGTTATTACGGTAATCCTGCGCGGGAAAAACCCTTAATACGGTAATTTACTCGCTGAAATCCAGTGAGAGTACCATATTAACGGTAATGGTTTTTCCGCGCTCGATCCCGGACAATTGAATACCCCATTAGAGTCCAATGTTTAACAATTTCTTTACCAAGAAGTGTTGAATCAGACTTTCCAAGCATGGTACTATAATATAAGAAAAATTCTAGTAACTCTTTTCACACTAGGGGGCAGCACCTGTAGAAAGTGTCTTCACCAAGATCACCATTTTAAAGGTAAAAGAAAATGTCTTTCTTCACTTTCAGGGGAACACCATGCTTGGAAAGTTTGATTCTGCTTGAACACTTCTTAGTAAAGAAATTTTCACAAGGTTAAATGTTGGACTCCAAGGGGTAAATTTATCAAGCTGCGGGTTTGAAAAAGAGGAGATGTTGCCTATGGCAACCAATCAGATTCTAGCTATCATTTTGTAGAATGTACTAAATAAATGACAGCTAGAATCTGACTGGCTGCTATAGGCAACATCTCCACTTTTCCAATCCGGCAGATTCAATTCCCCACGTTCTTTGTGAAAGAACGTGGGGAATTTAATCTCCCCCTTATTGTATAAAAAATAGTACACTGATGTTTTTTGTATACATCATATTAGAGAAAATCTGGTGGAGAAACAAAGATCAGCATACAACACTGATTAAATTTAAGTATAAATATATGTTTTTTTTATAGGTTTGATAAGTGATATATACAGCACACATTATATATATATATATATATATATATATATATATATATATATATATATATATATATATATATATATATATATATATATATATATATATATATATATATCTCTTTTCGTGCTTTTCACTGTAGGGTTGGTCCTAAATTAGCGTGGCTGGACTTTCCACCATTCACATTTCCATCAGGATCGGCAAGGTCACAGGTCACACAACGCTTTTAAGGGGCAGTTGTGAAATACTGCAATTAATGCTTATATGGGCCAGCTCTCTTATGTCAATGTGGGCAATTACACACATTTGTACGAAATAAAATATTCTATTTCTGCATAATTTGTGATTTACCTATTAAATCAAAACCAGCAAATAACACAGTTTGGGAAGGTACACACTGCTTATTGCATCGATCCTGCCACACAACAACCAGCTGCATGCTGAGACAGTGTGTATAAAAAACACAGTTCTGTACTACATGCAAGAAGAATTTGCAACCTCCCCTTAACTTGTGACCCCTACAATACTTAAAAAGATTCCTGCTGAATAGATGTATATATAGATATGTATTGCAATAAACAGAGATATTGGTGCCTTAAGGATTATTTTCTGAATTAAGAATGTTATCAGCACTCGGAGAGTTTGGATATCTTGTCACTCAGTATATAATTGGAGGGTATACCAGGCATATCACAACAAATCAGAATCTTGTAAATTCTGCTGGTGCTATATAAATAAACGTGGATGATCTTGAGGCCTTTTTTGTATGGATTTAGTGAATTTGATATGAAAAGATCAACTTCAACTCACCTCAGAACAGACTGTGTTGAGTCTGGTTTTTCAGGTCTGGTATCCATGGCTTGTAGGTCTTCCAGGGTCAGCCTAGCAAGTTGCACTCCAGCTAAACTGAGCAATGGGGAGTGGTGCCTTGTATTCCACAGAATATACCGGAGTTGATAAAAGAGAAAGCAACCTTCCCAAGACAGTTTCACAAAGGGATAGGATGCCAGAATAGCCTTATAACATCTTTTACGGAATAACGTTGGGTTTTGTATAGAGTAGTCTTCCTCCTCCCGTAGCCTTTTTACCAATTTCTCCAGCTTTAATCGTAGATAAGGTACGAGCACCAACAGCATCAGGGACTTCCAGTACTCTTTCCTTTGCAATGTATGATGTTCTCTGTTGTTTCCAATGGCCACACGCTTTAGTCCATAGAAGTTCTCAGAGAAAGAGGCGCTGGCCCAGGACAAGTAATGCTGCTGTAGAAGAAGATCCAGTAGGGTGTAAAGTTCATCAAACCACCTCCACAGGGGGCCATAACGAGCAGGATTTGATTCTGCAAGTACCTGTGAAATAGACATCCAGTTAGCAGTCATACGGAAGATTGATTTACTTTATTATTTGATTGCCTTACAATCTGCTGACAATATTTAGTTACTCTTTACTTGAGGTAGTGAATACCTCTGTATTGTTTTTTTTCTATTAAAGAATGATATATATATTTAAATATTAAAGGAAGTAAAGCAAATACTATATTTAATTTGTATTGTTCATAAAAAGAATGACTGAGTCTTTTGCTTGTAAGCCTCCACTCTTACAATACATAACAAATAATTCAAAGTTATTATGATGATTTAATACGATCTAAAGTGAAACATGCACAAACATTAACCAAACCATCATGCATACTGAGCACTATATAAATAAATTTTATTAACTAAATCCTCACAGCTGTAGACTGCATTCCTCTCACCCTTTCTAGCAAATTGCCAGCTGATGGGCTGCCAAAAAGTATCAATTGTTCCTGCCAGTGACTGCCTACTATATAAATCCTACCTTTCATTCACACTTCAACTGTCCTGTTCACATGCTGTAGTTTTCCATCTACCAGCTCAGAGCTCGACATTCACATAAAACAGAATTTACTCTAAACAGCTAAACATAGCAGTGTGATTAAAAAAACAGAATTACACAGATAAAGGGGCAATTGTACAACACTTTTGCAGATTAAGACAATAATTTTCATTGTGGCACTCAGGTGTACTAAAGCAGTGTGTGTAGGAAACATTCATTGTTGAGAAAGGGTGGAGCTTCACCAAAAGGATGACAGAGCTTATTGGCAGTTTACCTTGGCACGATATTTATACATAGGTAAGTAAGGATTACAACAGTAAACAAACTGATGCTTGTCTTGCACACGTGACATGGAACAAGAGGCCAGTCCCATTTTGGGAGGGTAGGGGGATTTATCAAATATATAACAGTTATTAATAATATTATTAACCTTTTTATAGTGCCAACACATTAAAACGGCTTACCAGAGAGTGGTTTTCTTACTTACAACAGTCCTTGCCCAAGTAGAGCTTACAGTCTAAATTCGCTAGGACACAAACAAACGCACATACATGGGCAGCACAGTGGCTAAGTGGTTAGCACTTCTGCCTCACAGCACTGGGGTCATGAGTTCAATTCCCGTCCATGGCCTTATCTGTGTGGAGTTTGTATGTTCCCCCCGTGTTTGTGTGGGTTTCCTCCGGGTGCTCCGGTTTCCTCCCACACTACAAAAACATACTAGTAGGTTAATTGGCTGCTATCAAAATTGACCCGTGTGTGTGTGTGTGTATTAGGGAATTTAAACTGTAAGCTCCAATGGGGCAGGGACTGATGTGAATGAGCTCTCTGTACAGCGCTGCGGAATCAGTGGCGCTATATAAATAAATGGTGATGATGATACCTTGGGTAATTTCCTCAAAAGCCAATTAGTCTATCAGTATGTTTTGGACTGAGAGAAAACGCACCCAAATACAGAGAGAACATACAAAACCACATGTATTTCCTGGAAAAAAAAACCTCATGCACGGGCTCTTCCCTTATGCTCAAACACCCTAGTTTTTCTGAGCACATAATATATGAATGCCAGCCATGATGTATGTTACGATACATTCAGGAGTCAAAAAGACTTTGGGAGTCATTAAGTTTTCAGGAATTTTGTGTTTAATAGATTATTATTAATTTTTATTTATAGGGCGCCACTAGGTGTCGGTAGCGCCGTACAGGGACAAACAAGTCCAATACAAGGTGGGACAGCACGTTACAGTAAACAATAAGCACAGTAATTCAGTAAGCTCAAAGCACAGCTAGAGAGAGGGGGGAGGGAAGACCAGCAAGCGCCGGAGCCCAAGAGGAAGGGCGCGGATGACGGGGAGACCCCCAGAGGGGTGGGGGGAAAGGTAGCTGGAGAGCAGAGTCAGAAGTGTAGGAAACAGGAGGAGAGATGGCCCTGCTCAAGGGAGCGTACAATCTAAGGGGAGGGGTAGACAGACAGAGACACAGGGGTGAGAGGGAGAGAAGGGGGCAATTGGTTACGTTATTCAGAAAAGTTTCACCCCTTTGGGGAAGATGTTGATTCATATGCATGATCTAATTATTTAGCAGTATGACTGATGGCACCAAAGGACTTACCTTGACAATATGATGCAATGCAGGTCTCACTGCCACCATCAAACTCTCTTGAGCTACAACTTCAAAAATAGAGGGTCGATTATCAGTTGGTGATGCTGTTGTTATGTGAGCCCCACGTTCAGCCATTTTTAAAGATTCCCTTTCACAATCTCTTCTTTAAAATTAAAGAAAGTTATGCCTTTGCCTTTTCCCTGGATTTCCCTATATAAATAAAAACAACAATAATGCATGATTCACCTTATAATTTACTGACAAAATTTAGCTACTCTTTACTTCAGGTAGTTATCCTTCTGTTTTGGTTTTCTTTTCTGTTAATGACACTATTATCAACATTGGCATCTTAGGGACTGCAGGCTTTATATTTTCTTTTTCAGCAACTCACTATATAGAAAAATACTTAACAGTTTTAAATATGCAATAACAATCCACTAAAGCAACACAAAACAATGAAAACACATTGACAATCTTTCTTCTGTTTGAAATTGTAAAAGAAGTACGCAATATCAGCCAATATTGAGATAAATAAACAGTGTCACTACAAGGTAACCCACTGGACCTTAAATCCACCACTGGCAACCAGATGCCAAAATACTGAATATGATCTTGCACGAGTAAAGTAATACACAGGGCAGGGTTAAAGGTCAAAGTTACACACGTGTATATGTCACTCTGACAGCTGCACATAGCTTATTAACACCTTGTATTATTAACAGATAGTGCAGTAATCACCATATTGCACGCCACGCTACTGTCCTTTCACTGGGTCTTTGTTCCAGCTCTCAGGAAGAACAACCATTAAAAGAATCTGCGTCCTCGAGAAACAGTTACAACATCGCCTCTATGCTTGGCCCGCAGAGTGACTTCCTGTACTTGAACCGCATAGCCCGAGCACGTATTACGAATGGGTTATATGCTTGGAACGCAGGGGTGTGCTGGGTGACGTATTTCCGGCACTTGGGACGCAGGCGAGTGTGCTGGGCGACGTTTGCCGGCACTTGGAACGCAGATGGGTGCACTGGGTGACGTATTTCCGGTAATTGGGCCGCAGATGGTGCACTGGGTGACGGTTTTCCGGCACTTGGAACGCAGAAGGGTGCACTGGGTGACGTATTTCCGGCACTTGGAACGCAGGTGGGTGCGCTGGGTGAGGATCTTCTGGTTTCTGGAGCCGCTGTCTAAACAGCTTGTTCTCTGCTTCCAGGGCTCCCTTGTTTCCGGCTGTCAATTACATCTCGATTTCGAACCCTCTTTGCAGGTGCGTGTGAGAAGCTGCCCTGTATCCTGCCCCTACGGATGTAACGGGAGGCAGAGACTGGAGCAGGGAACCGCCTGTGTTAGTAGCAGCTATCCGGCTCTCATTACAGATGCGCTGTGCTGCCCGTTTATTGCTACGTGTTCGGTTCTCGTTCCCACAAAGTAGTGTAGTATCACAGGCAGTTCTGTTATAGACTATGCATTGTCATTTAGATATTATTAAAAGGTTAATTCACTAATATGAAAATATGAATGCATAAGCTTCTTGTAAAGGTGGCGGGTGCAGAATATGGCATATCTGAAATGATCAGCACCTCATCTCAAATCCCTTACTATATTTTATTTATCGGAAATGATACTTTTATCATGGGCAGGGTTTTGATTTAAACATTTTTGAAAAATTAGAATCGGGTTTAGTTCATATTGAAAAGGTGTGTTACATATTTCCACAGGTAGTAGCAAAAATCATGTATGTTTTCATTGTAGGAACCAGAAATTGGGAGTAAACAATATTTATAACAGTTTTTATATTGCTACGCCTTAAATAATGATATCTTTTCCTACTACATTTTTATGTTAAGCTAACAATAACCTTGTCATCCTAATGACAAACTCTGTTATCCACTCTTAGATATGTCATGTTGAGATCTCTCCTCCATGGCTCTCTCACCTGCCTTAATGCCCACCCTCTTCTCTGTCCCTTAAGTCTGCTACCTAGGGATCATCCTCAACTTCTCCCTCTCATTTAAACCTCACATTCAGTCACTCTCCAATTTCTGCTGCTTCTGCCTCAGGACCAGATCTTGGGGATGTATTCCGTTCTCACTGTTGAAGCCACCAAACTCTTACTCACTTCCTTGTAATCTCTCGCCTTGATTACTGTAACCTACATTATTTTGGTCTACCCAACTCCCGCTTTACCCCTATTCCAGGGCGCAATGCTGAAGGGGTGTGCGGTTTCTGAATGTTTTTGGTTTATTTGGTTAAAATTAAGGTCTAGAAAGGTTGCAGTTGCTTCTTGCCCCAGTCGTTAAAATGTTAAGTTACGGCTCTGCCCTATTCGGTCTATCTTTAATGCTGCTGCCTGCATGCCTTATTTTTCTCTCCTGCAGCAGTCTTCTCTCACATTCGCTACGTTGGCTCCCTGTTGCCCATATCACCTACAAAACTCTGTCTCCAATCTCATTTCTACCCACTCTCCTTCCTGCCCCTCTCTACTCCCTGCCCCTCTCTACTCTGCCCACGACCACCGCCACACTGATTAACTTTTCCACCTCCAGGATTTTGTCCGGGCTGCTCCCCACCTGTGGAACGATCTCCCACACCAGATAAGTGTCTCCTCTCCAAAGCTTTAAGCAAGCCCTTAAAACTCGTTTCTTTTTTCAAGCCTATCAGCCCTCCTCCTAACTCCTTTGCCTGGCCATCACCTCCACTCCCCCTCTCGGTGCCACCCTATTTGTCTTTTCCCCTTCCCTTTAGGATGTAAGCTCTCATGAGCAGGACCATCTTTCCTTGTTTTCTCTTTATACTATTGCATCACACTCTGTACATCCAAGTCTGCTCCCCTACCCCTGTTTTCTTGAGCTCAGGCCTATTTCAATTTGGACATTACTATCACTCTTGCTCACTTCTCGTAAATAACTTGAACTGCATTACCAAGTTATCTTTATGTAACTTGTTAAATAGTAGATGTTTAGTCTTTATATTAGTTTGTTGTCTTTTATGTATTATGTAATGTGTTATAGATCATTTCTGTGTATTGTTTATTACTGTAAATTTCATGGTAGTAATGCTTATACGCAGTTAGACCTCCCGGCTTCCTCAGGCTCTAGCGGTTCGAGTTTGCCGGGACCTTCATCATTACAGACTGACCCAGCCCCTGTTGCTACAGATCCGGCATGGTCTACAGCCTTTATAAAGGGTTTGAACAAGCTTAACCAGTTGCTTGATTCCTCTAATATCCCGCCTGCTAAAAGAAAGAGGCCTAGATCTGTTAATCCCCTTATGGTCCTTTCAGATTCTGAGTAAGAGGGAGAAATTTATTCGGATCCTGACCAAGGTCATCCCTCGGAACAGGTAGAGTATCCTAAAAGCCAATTTATTAATTATTTGGTTTTAGCGGTAAGACAGGCGCTGGATCTCCCAGAGCCGGAGGATATTACTCCCAGAGACAGAAGTCTCTTTAAAAAGGCCAAAAGGAAAGCCAGCCGTTTTCCCCCTTCCGCAGAACTTAAAGATATTGCTGAAGGGGCATGGAAACAACCTGAGAAAAGGTTCTCTATCCCCAAAAGGTTCTCTTACCTGTATCCCTTACAGGAGGAAGAAGTGGTTCGCTGGGAGAGTATTCCCAAGGTAGACATCCCTATTGCTTGCTTGGCAAAACATACTTTACTTCAAGCTCCTGGTTCAGCGTCCCTTCCGGACGCCAATGACCGCAAGGTTGAGTCCCAGCTCAAATCCATATTTGCGGCTGCGGGTTCTGCCTTCAGACCTACGTTTGCCTCCGCCTGGGTGGCTAGAGCCATGGAGGCATGGGCAGACCAGCTGGCAGAGGCCTTACAGGACTCCGAATTTCTTCCCCTAGCTTTGCATTTAAAGGAGGCTTCAGGGTATCTTTATGAGGCGGCCCAGAACTCGGCAGCGGTTTCCTCTTCCATTCAGGCGGCCTCTATTTCAGCAAGGAGGACGCTATGGCTGAAATCCTGGGAAGGTGATGCGGAATCAAAAAGGTCCGTTGAAACTATCCCCTTTTCTGCAGCAGGTTTGTTCGGCCCGGAATTAGATACCCTTATTTCCCAGGCAACGGGGGGCAAGAGCACTTCCTTGCCAGTATAATCTAACAGGAGCCGCGCCCCGAGGGGCAGCTCTTTCCGTCAGACCTTTCGTGGGACCTCCTTCCATAGGGGACAATCTTTTAGAGGCAGACAATCAAATTCCTGAGGCTCCTCTACCAGGGGGAGGTCCTCGTTTGCAACTAAGCGCCAGGCCCCTAAGACCCAGGAGAAGCCTGCGTCCTGACGACCACCCTGTACCGCAGGGGGCGCCAGTGGGGGGACGTCTGTCTCTGTTTCAGGAACAGTGGGCAGCGTCTTCCCAAGATCCTTGGATTCGGGGAATTATTTCAGAAGGGTACAGGATAGAACTACTGGGCCCGGCTCCACAGCGTTTCTTCCAGACCCCGCTACCCCGAGATCCATCAAGAAGACAGGCTATACAGGATTGTGTCGCTTCTCTTCTGCTTCAGAAGGTCATCTGCAGAGTTCCAGATTGCCAGAGAGGGAGGGGTTTTTATTCCAACCTGTTTCTAGTCAAGAAGCCGGACGGTTCCTTTCGTCCCATCCTAAACTTAAAGGGCCTCAATGTTCACTTAAGGGTGGACAGATTTTGGATGGAATCTCTAAGGTCAGTGATAAACGGCCTAGAGAAGGATCAGTTCATGGCGTCCATAGATATAAAGGACGCATACCTCCACGTTCGCATTTAGATCCACCATCAATCCCTTCTCAGATTCTCGGTGGGATTATTCCACTACCAGTTTCGGGCCCTCCCCTTCGGCCTCTCTACAGCGCCAAGGGTCTTCACGAAGATTATGTCAATAATAGCAGCATGTCTTCACCTGCAGGGAGTTCAGGTCGTTTCTTATTTGGACGACCTATTCATCAAGGCTTCCACAGAGAATTGCCTACGTCATCACTTATCCCTCACCCTGGGGTGGCTGATAAATTCAAAAAAATCCCAGATGGTTCCGTGTCAGCGCAGGGTTTTCCTGGGACTCATCATGGACACCAGCAAACAAAGGGTGTTAATCCCAGAAGAGAAGATCAGCTCTATTCAGACTGTAACTACTCAGGTTTTGTCTTCTCCCAGCCCCTCAATGCTACTTGTGCATGAGGCTACTCGGAAAGATGGTGGCCTCCTTCGAGACCATTCCCTTCAGTCGAGCCCATTCTCAATGTTTCCAGTGGGATCTATTGTCAAAGTGGTCAGGATCACAACTACTCCTGGAACTTCAGAAGATCTCTCTATCTCAGAGGGCGAGAGAATCTCTTCAGTGGTGGCTGTTTCAGGATCACATGAATGTGGGCAGATCCTTCGCACCATGGTCGTGGATCATAGCCACGACGGACGCCAGCCTGAAAGGCTGGGGGGGCGGTAATCCTGCACCTCCGACTCCAGGGACGTTGGTCGGTTCAGGAATCAACCCTATCAATAAATGTATTGGAATTGAAGGCCATTCTCTTGGCCCTCCGGGAGCACAGTCCCTTCTTCAGGGCCACCCGGTCAGAATTCAGTCCGACAATGCCACGGCCGTGGCATATGTCAACAGACAAGGAGGAACCAGGAGTGCAGCGGCTTTGGATATTGCAGCCCAAATATTGGTTTGGGCAGAGGAATGTGTTCCGGCAATATCAGCAGTTTTCATTCCAGGAATAGAAAACTAGGAGGCGGACTATCTAAGTCGAAACCAGATGATGCCGGGGGAGTGGTCACTCCACCCGGAAGTCTTCCAGTCTCTGGTTCACAAGTGGGGTCTTCCGGACATAGACCTCATGGCCTCCAGACACAACAGGAAGGTTCACAGGTTTTGCGCAAGGGCAAGAGATCCCTTAGCGCTGGCAGTGGATGTCATGACAATGTCATGGGAATTCAAAATGGGATACCTGTTTCCTCCGATTCCCATGCTTCCTCGCGTCCTCAGACGAGTACGGCAGGGCCTTCTGCCAGTAATTCTAGTAGCTCCCTCTTGGCCGCGCCGAGTATATTACGCAGACATAATATCTATGGCGGAAGGACCAGGAATCCGCCTTCCGTATCGAGACGACCTTCTTCTGCAGGGTCCATTCCATTACCAGAATTTACCTCAGCTCAATTTAACAGCATGGCTGTTGAAGCCGGCCTCTGGAGGGCTAGAGGTTTTTCTTTCACTGTAGTACAGACTATGATGCGAGCAAGGAAGCCAGTTTTATCTCGCATCTATCACCGGATTTGGAAGGCCTACATTAGATGGTGCAAAAATAGGACGTGCCACTCGTCCTCCTTTCGTCTCCCTCGTCTGTTAGCTTTCCTTCAGGATGGCCTGGAAGCAGGCCTTAGATTAGGTTCCCTAAAGGTCCAGGTATCGGCACTTTCAGTATTTTTCCATATGAAATTAGCTGATTTGTCAGATATTAGGACTTTTTTACTGGGAGTCTTGCATATTCAGCCTCCCTATGTTCCTCCTACAGCTCCATGGGATCTCAACATGGTACTGGATACGCTCAAGGGGCCTCCTTTTAAGCCATTGAGCAGTGCAGATTTAAAGTGGTTGACCTGGAAGGTCCTTTTTCTTTTGGCTATCACATCAGCTCGTAGAGTTTCAGAATTAGGAGCCCTGTCCTGTCGGGAACCATATTTGGTTTTCCACGAGGACAGAGCGGTGTTAAGGACCCTTCCTTCTTTTGTCCCTAAAGTAGTTTCGGCTTTTCATCTTAACCAGGAAATTGTAGTTCCGGTTTTTTCATCTTCTTCCCATGCGGATCAACAATCTATGGAAAAGTTAGATGTGGTTAGAGCTCTCCGCATTTATGTTAAAAAAACTTCCCAGATTAGACGTACTGACTCTCTGTTTTTCCTTTATGACGCTAATAAGAGAGGATGGCCAGCCTCAAAACAATCCATCGCAAGATGGATTACGTCTACCATCAGACAAGCATATATAAAGGCTCACCGTCCTGTGCCGGAGAGACTTACAGCCCATTCCACCAGATCGGTAGGGGCTTCGTGGGCAGCAAGGAATGGAGTTTCTGCAGACCAGCTTTGCAGGGCAGCCACCTGGTCCTCTGTCCACACCTTTACAAAATTTTATCAGTTTAATGTTTTTGCATCAGCTGATGCAGATTTCGCTCGTAATGCTTTACGAGCGGGATTTTCAGAGTAGTCCCACCCTTAGGGGGCTGCTTTAGAACGTCCCCATGGTAAGCAGTGTCCCCCAGACCGGATGAAAGAGAAAAGAGGATTTATGTACTTACGTTAAATCCGTTTCTCTGATTCCGTCTGGGGGACACTGCGATCCCTCCCTTCTGTTTTTCTTCTGTGTGCTCTTATTTGACTGCCCTTTTTATCCATGGGCTTTTTAAAACTAACTGAACAGGAAGAGGCAGGGGGATTGTAGAGGGGAGGGGTCTGTCAGCAGTACTAAAGTTTAACTAGTTAGGTGCCAACTCCCAAGCTCCCCTCCACAACCCCATGGTAAGCAGTGTCCCCCAGACGGAATCAGAGAAACGGATTGAACGTAAGTACATAAATCCTCTTATTAACATGCCTCAGATTTGCTGCAAATAGAAATATTCAAATATAATAGAGTTCAGAAAGTCAGTATTTTTAAAAATAAGAGTAAAAACAAGGGAACACACTTTGAAATTGGCGGGTGGGGGATGTGGAATAACATAGGGAAGTATTTTTTTACAGAACGAACGTCTGGCTAAATTTAAGACTTGGATCTAAAACCTAAAAAATAACAATAAAAATATAAACACAGACAAAGTGGCAGACTACATGGACAAACTTAACCGTGTATGCGTGTGTCCATGTGGTACGGAAAACAGATTGTAAGCTCCACCCGGGAAGGTACTGATGTGAATAATAAAATATTCTCTATAGATAGCTACATAATATTATAAATGTTGTTACTTAAATGTATTTTTTTTTTCTAGTGTGACCCCCTCTTAAACGTCACTTATAGGGGGAGATTCAGTTGCTGGCGCTGTGCCGCGCAGACATCAACGCAATGTCCGGCTGAGCATGTTGCCAGCCATTACGGTAGTCATCTCCACTCATTTTTCTGGTCCGCTCTATGGGATGTGATTGAAAAATGAGTGAAGATTCCTGCAATAACATCTGCGCAATGTGTCTCCGTGTACGTTCCTTGGACATATCACACTGAATTGAATCTCCCCAATTCTGTCCAGGTTTCTAATTGTTATTTTTTTGCTCATTCCTCATTTATACCAGTTCATGTCTGCTAACATTTGAAATCTTTTCCATGTTTCGTTGTTTCCGCCTTAATTTCCCATGTCTCTGCCTTAGACATTGAAGTATTATAGCACTTTTTACAATGTAGCTGTTAAAACAACTAATAGTTTATTGTAGTTTTATTCTGAGTTACTTATACACTGTATATGTTTATTTTCTTTAGGTGCTTGAAGGGGACTTGCAAATATGACAGATTCAAAGTATTTCACCACAAACAAGAAAGGTGCAGTACTGACATGATCTGTAGTCTTTAAATTATATTTTGAAATGGCTGCTATCGTATAAGGAACCTTATCATGTCATTTATGGGGTATTCAATTTTAAATGGTATTCAGAGTGGAGTTTGCTCAAGTTCTTTACTACACCAGACGAATACATCAGAGCTGGGGCCTTCTCTATTTGCATGGTGCAACATTCATCTGCTGGAGAACATTATATAATGCCAAAGGAGAGGAAGGATCTGGCACATGGAGGTAAAATGACACCCTTTGATTGGGTGGTCACGGCTTGCTCAACCAGGAGTTGACTTTCTTTTTAGCCCTGTGTGTTGGATGCCTCCTCTCCTCTTGTGCTGGTACGATGATATACCAATCTCAAACAAAGGTCCTCAGTGACTACAAGGCACTAGTGCACCCAGAAATGGTGAGGCTTTCAGAAGAAAGACCCTGCCAATAGTAGTGTGAGGCAAATAGTTGATAGGGGAACTTGTGCAATGCTCCCTTCTCTACATAGAAAATAAAACAAACCAAAACACAGCACAGTTGAATGCCATTGAAGAACCGTTTGTGCCTCTTCACTGAAATGGGCCATGGACGCATGAACTTGACCATGAAATTTAGCACAAATATGCCCAGTAAAAATAAAATATAAAAGGAGGTGTATCAGCTGTGTCTCTTGTCGCTTGACAGCATGGAATTTCAGTGAACCAAATATTAGTAGTCTGAAATGTTTGTGCTGAAACGGCATTGATTTAGGACATCATCAACTATGCATTTCCTAGAAAATTTAGCCTAAATATTATATGTTTCCCCCACTATACTAAGTTGTGCTTGATTTAATCTCTTAGTGAACTTAATGTGCAGTCAGTAAACTATGTAAAAACTGTATTTTGAAAAAGGTTGGTTCAAATATTTAGCAAATCCTTTGAGAAATAAATTTTTCTTTTGCAAATTATTTTTGCTCCCCATCATATGTAGCTTTTATCCATGTCAGCTATTCAAAGGCCACTGCAGAGTAGAATGAGCTTGTATGATAGACTTTGTATGAATATTACTATATTAATTTGTCATGAATGTTTTAGTTCTATTAATCTGAGAAAAAATATAGTCAAGGCTTTTACTAGACAGTTCTGCATATCAAACCGGTAGTTTTGTCTGATTTCAGGGGAGATCTTCGAATTGAAGGCTGAATTAAACAATGAGAAGAAAGAGAAGCGCAAGGAAGCGGTGAAGAAGGTCATCGCCGCCATGACTGTTGGCAAAGATGTGAGGTAACGAGTACTGTTCTTCAGAATAGCGCCATCTTGTGGGTGTATAGAAGTAAACGTTTTACTGTGGTGTAAGCTAAATTTAATTTCAGTGGTAATAATACAGTAGGTTGTTTGGTGGGGGTTGCTTAGCCTTATCTTGCAAAAATATTGTAAATCTTTACATAATATCTGTTTGCATTTGTAGGCTTTGTACATATTTCCTGAATGCCAGAAAAAGTGTCTGTTTTGTTCTCCATTTCAAGAAGACTCCAATTCATTTACCAAATTTGAAAAAAATGTGCAGAGTGGTACCATAAACCTGAACCTCAGGGCCACATTTTATTCTGGGGCTTTTGGTGCTAGTATTTTATTGTATATTTTAATCAGTACTGGAAGAAATAGATTGACCTCTATTTGCCAATGATCAATATATTACTATAGTTATTATATTACATTTTTTGTTATAGTTATTTTTAAATTAGAGGTGGTGCTCTCAACATTAGCAAGGCTAATTTTTAACTAGAAGATCAATGTATTAGTTTGAGGAACTCCAATCCACTGAAATACCAACCGAAATATTAAAATCATCAAATTTTGTTTCTATTACTACTAAAAGCAAACTGGTCTAACAGGGTCGTAGTAAAGTAACTACATTTTAATATCGCGCAAGCACTTTTTTCCTTTTTTATTCACTGTATATTGTTGCCAAGTACTTTCATAAATTTAAGAAGGGTCTGATACCCTATATAATATGTTTTTAGAAGTAATAGAAATAAAATTTGATGGTTTTAATATTTCAGTTTTCAGTGGATTGGAGTGTCTTGGTCTAACACATTCTGATCTTCTAGTTAAAAATTAGGTTTTAATGTTACTGGTATGTGGTGTATTACAATTCAAAATAACTTGTTAGCTTAATTCACTTGTATGTAAATAATGACCACATGGCAAATATGTGTTTTAATTCTTTTTTTTTTTTAAATATAGTATATACTGAACATAATGTTCTGGAAATAAAAATCTACCCTCCTCCTTTGCAAAGGAAGGCTTGTTAGGTTAGCATGCCTAAAATACTAATACTTTGTCTCCCCTCTCCCCCTTTTTGTTTGTCCACTGCACATGCTCACTGTGCACTAATACAATGAGCCATTCACAGGGATTCCTCATCCTTGAGGCCCTGGGAGTCATGGTGTATGTTTGGACCAGGAGAGAATAAAGCACAGCCAAGTGCATCTTGGGAGACTGTGTATCACTACATACTTCCCTAAAATAAAAGATGTGTATATTTATTAAACTTAGTAAAAAGAAAGCCCTATCTGACAAAAATCTAATGAAATATACTTGAGACTAATAAGTAAATATATTATAGCAAGGCATTCCAAAAATATTATGATCAGTCTAGTACTGAAGAAGCAACATCTCTGGGTCTGGGAATGAATTTAAAGTTTTTTTTAGATATAGATAGTTTCTCAGAAAGAGAAATGTTCGCATTGCCAGTATATTTAATTGTGCACAAAATAATAAATGCACTTTTGGAACGGGGAGGTTTTATGTATTGGCTTGAAAGGAGTTACTCTTATGTGTAGCTGTGAAAATCACCAGTCCGATAACAAGTTGTTTCATATAGAGTTGTGTTTGTCACTGCAGTGTTCCCATGTCGGTTTGACAGGGGTCTTCCCTCACTACTCTGTGCTGCTGGGGGACCCTGCTCCTTCACTTGTAAACTCTGTCTGAAACTTCATTTTTGCCTGCATTTATCCTCACATCTTCACACTGCTCCAGTCACGTGCACCCTGTCTTCCATAACATAATCCACAAGTGGACAGGTCATTGCACCCCAGAAGATCAGAGCAGTTGTCTTCTGAAATCATTTGTGCTGCTGTGACTATTCCAACATTCTGCCTACACACTGTTATATCCCCATCTACCTCTAAAACAGCAGACAAAACAAATCAACAGGTGATGAAGACTGGTAATAAATACATGCTCTGGACATAGTGTCATACACAAATGTGTCTAAACCAATTCAAAGGTTCACTGTTCTGTCTTTTTTCTTCCTGTGCTGCAGTTCCCTTTTTCCAGATGTAGTGAATTGCATGCAGACAGACAACCTGGAGCTGAAGAAACTTGTATATCTTTACCTGATGAACTATGCCAAGAGCCAGCCAGACATGGCTATTATGGCTGTTAACAGCTTTGTCAAGGTAGCTGTCTGATTTTACTTTCTAATTTATGCATTATTTTCTATTTATGTGTCTATAATATATAGGTGCCTGATTTTAAAGTTTTTTAAGTTTTATGTATGTATTCTTTCTCTCTAGGCTTTTTGCATATTTCCACCATATGTTCTTCTATTTATTAAGTGCTAATTCTGTTGATCCATGTTTCAGGGTTAGAATAGGAGAAGGAGTTCTTGTGTTTCTTTCTATGTGTATATATTGTATATTTCACCTTATTCCTATCCCAAAGACCACATAACACAATGGTTTCCTGTAGTACACTACTGTAGTAGTAGAAAGCATGCAGCTAAATGGAAGGAAATGGCTTTGAGTGTCAGCAAAGCACAGGAATGCCTTGTTGGTGAATACATACAGTATATGCCTTATATAAAATGTGTATGATAAGAAAAGTGTTCCAAAAAAGTACACAAAATGTAATAACAATTCCACAACAAGATACATTTGTTTTTTAAATTCAAGAAGTTAAGTTAAAAATTGAATTCCTGCTCACCTGTTTCCAGCATTTACCAGATAGCCCAGTGTGATGGCTGTATCAGTCCCATGCTGCTTTCTTCTTACCACTCAACCTATTTCATACCGGAGGAATATATATGGAGTATGCTCATGATAAGTTCATGGAGGAAAGGTATTGACACCTGCTTGACAGGCAAAATTGTGAGAGGAGAGTGGAGTGGAAGTGGGACTGTTACATCCATTGGGGATATGGGCGGATCTCCGGTGACTGTAACTGTCCCATAGTAAGTAAATGGTTTTTTAACTTAATGCATTGAACTCCACCCAAAACTAATTTTTTTGTTTTTTGTTTTGGGTGAAGTTCTTCTTTAACTAGTTGGTATGCAAATCTCCATAGCAGACAGAGCATTAGAGATAAACCTACATGTTCAATCTATTGTACCGGTAGGGTTTCAAAAGGCTAATAATATTCTGGCCTGTCAAGTTATTTGAACACAAAGATTGAATTAGATTGTAAGCGTATGTTGTAAGCGACTGATGTGAGTGAGTTCTCTGTACAGCGCTGCGGAATTAGTGGCGCTATATAAATAAATGATGATGATGATGATCTGATTATAATGTTGTGTGTCTTGAATTCTGTTAGAAATGGCTGGATGTGATCTGTTCTGGCTCCACCACTGTTTACAGAATATTTTTTCAGTGACCACATTTTCTATTTCTTAGGATTGTGAGGACCCCAACCCTCTAATTCGGGCTTTGGCTGTGCGCACCATGGGCTGTATCCGTGTAGATAAAATCACAGAGTACCTCTGTGAGCCTCTGCGCAAGTGCCTGAAGGATGAAGACCCATATGTGCGCAAGACAGCAGCTGTGTGTGTGGCCAAGCTTCATGACATTAATGCACAGATGGTGGAGGATCAAGGCTTTCTGGACTCGCTGCGTGATCTCATAGCAGACTCCAACCCAATGGTAAGATTGGGGGATGTGATGAGCATTTACTAGTGGGCTTTTGCAAATTTTAATTATTATATTCTTTGTACCAGTTTTCTTAAGGGTCCCCCTCCCTTCCTTGATTTAAGTCTTGAAACATTGCTAGAATATGACCCATATATTATAACTTGTTGGACCAATACAGTTATTAAACGAAGTAACAACATAGGTTATTATTTGTAAATGATGGTCATGTCTTGGTATATTCTGTCCTTTCTGACCTGTTGAACTTGAGGACAGTTTGGGATTGCATTTAAGTGCTCATCCACCTAAATGTGAAAATGAATTAAGTAATTAAATGGCTCACCTCTGCTGCCTCCTGTATTTGGTTGAAACAGAAGTGCCTTGTAGTGTCTGTTCTCACTGCTTATTTTCCTGTGAGGAAACGAGCACAGCAAAATGCAGTCTGATCCACTCTTAGTCAGCCCTCCCCCCTCTATGCCCAGTTTGGAGAACAGTCCAAACCATGTACAAAGAGTCACATGGTGTCTCAGTCTTGTTTTCATGCAGTAAAGTGCAGTGGAAAAATATAGGTGCCAGGAGTGACGACAGATGTCATTACTGTTTTCAGTGACAGCGTTTTACAGTATGTTGTTATCTAATTTAGTTTTTATTTGGGAAAAACCCTATAAAGTCTTCTGATATTGGTTAAGATCTGTAATTTGAAAATAGATTACCTGAGTACCTGGCTAAAGCTTATTTCATCTTTTGTGAAACGCTGTTCTCATCCTGTTCAACCTCGCTGAGAAATGGTCATTTTTAAAAGGCTACAAAATACCATTCTGAGGCTTCAAAGCAATTTTTATAGCTAAAGCTAAGAGGACAATCTGTAGATGAATGGTGACATGGGTGTATCTCTGTTGAGGCATATTATGGCTAGCCGGGGATACTGCCTTCTTGTTTTTTCAGTCTTTCTTTGGATGAAGGCAATGATAGAATTGTTCAACCCACTGGTATGTAGCAAAATGATGTACGTGGCACTTTACCAGCAAGCATGATGTGCTTTGTTTATGGTACGGAGCAAGAAAAGACAAGCCTTCCTTTACATTTATATTTCTTTCTGTGACCAGGAGTTATTATTGGAAGATAACCCAGAGCATGCCTAATCACTAAGGGGGCAATTTAATTGGCCTCGTCACTTGAAAAAGTAACGCGGCTTGCGCACTATTATCATTATTACGGTAACAGTGTGCGTAAATACCGTTTTAAAGCCGGCTTTTTGCTGGCAGCACCCTGAGCTGTGAGCAGGAAGCCAGGTTAAACTTACCGTAATAACGGTAATAACTTTAACGTAGCGGTAATTCGGGGGGGAATTGAATTCCCCCTAAAACTCTTCAAAACTTGTGTTAAATAATATAACCTTGTACAACAGTGTGTCACATTATGTGTTTTTTTTGTTGTTTGTTTTTTATTATTTAAAGTGTGTTGCATGGATACTGACGTTCCATGGCATGTTTAGGAAAATCACGTTCAGTATACAATGAATGCTTTCTAGAAAAATGCAGTACTCAATAAACAGATTCTTGTCACCTGCAGTTTACACGGAGTAATGTATAACAAATCACATGTGAGAATCACAAAACATTTTTATTTGGGTCTGTCAGATTTGGCAATAAGAGTATCGGTCATTTCATGTAGTAAGCAACATTGAAATATAAATATTGAAACAAGAAGCCAGACATGAGAGCAAGCTAGTAGGTTCACAGGAAGATAGAGGCGGTAATTGTATTTTGATGCTTTTAGGAGATGTTTCCCCCCCAAAGAATGTAGGAATCAATGTTTAGATATGTTAATGTTTCTGTATGCAAGCTCTACATTGGAAATAACAGTTTGCTTGGAGAGGACTTTTTTTTAATCAAGTTAAACCTGAAGGTTACATTAATGAATGGTAAAAAGTACAGTGTAGAGAGAAATTCAAAATGTGTCTTCTTAAAACTAATAACACTGCAATTTGGAGCAATAGAAAAGTTCAAGAATAAATTAGGCTAAACAGAGTCTGAGAAAAATGACTTATTATTAGTCAGTTTTTTTTGTTTTTTTTTACAATTCTCAACAGTCCTAAATTCATTAGTCTATCACTAATGAGCTAATGGTGTCCAGACTACGATGGATTCTTGCATTTTCTCCGTGTTGTCGTGGTGGAAGCTATGCAGAGATGGTGCTTGTTATACTGCTAAATTTTAATTTATTTTGTTCTGTAAGCTAACTAGGCTGGAATAGGTTTTTGCACACTTGGCCTGTGGTTTCTGTTTCTTTGCATGTATCTGCAGCTGGTTGCCTAGCAACATTCTGCCTCCTTTGAAGATTACTCTGCATGAAGAGATGCTCCGGTTGAGGCAATGTTGACGGGTTGCTTGGCAACTTGACATGTTCTCTTTAGGTCATTCCATCATGTTAAGAGAAATTTAAACCAGTGTTTTTTCTGCTTGAACAATTGATCACTAATCTGGAGTTAACTTTTTGAAGGAAAATTTGTTATAATTCACAAATCACAGTGCCAGACAGTTGGAAAAACAGAGCATATATAAAACAGGGATGTTGGCACAGTTGTAAGGGTATACTCGTGGGAATAGTGTAATCTTTAAATAAAGCGTTCGGCGTTTACAGAGTTGAATGACAGTCTGATCAGGCATGGCAGGAACTTTAATAGGCGACTAGTGGCATAAGGGTAACCTTGTTGGCGGTTGTCCTAGGTGGTTATCAGGGACAGATCTAAGAAAACCTAATGGGAGAGTATTTTGACGTGAAGTTTGCGGTTTATGAAAGGGTGGCATCGTTGGAGGACTTGTAGGTAAAGGTGAATAATTTGAATTGGTTTCTTTAGCATATGGGGAGCCAGTGTAAGGATTTTCATAGTGGTGTGGTACATGTGAAACCGTGAGAGAGGAAGATCAGTGGTGTTGTGGAATTTATGGCAGATTAAAGCAGGCACATATGGTTAAGGGAATTGTCAGATACAAGGTGGTTTCTGTGTTTGATGATGTGAGAATAGACAGTGATTTTGGTTGCATTTTTGGTAAGAAAACGGCATATTCTGCTACGTGAAGGTAGCAGGCTTGAGAGACTGAGGAAATTGTATTGTTGTTGTTGTTTGTTGTTGTTAAAGATGAGATGAGGGTAGGTGATGAGTCTGGGAGAAGAGAAGAATTTGGACCTTGGTGTGGTGATAGCTGAGAGACAGTTGTCACATAAGATGCCACAAAAATATGTGGACACCCCTTCTAATTGATGTATTTGGCCGTTTCAGCCACACCCATTGCTAACAGGCACATCATCATCATCACCATTTATTTATATAGCGCCACTGATTCCGCAGCGCTGTACAGAGAACTCACTCACATCAGTCCCTGCCCCATTGGAGCTTACAGTCTAAATTCCCTAACACACACACACACACTAGGGTCAATTTTTGATAATTAGCCAATTAACCTACCAGTATTTTTTTGGAGTGTGGGAGGAAACCGGAGCACCCTGAGGAAACCCACGCAAACACAGGGAGAACATACAAACTCCACACAGATAAGGCCACGGTCAGGAATCGAACTCATGACCCCAGTGCTGTGAAGCAGAAGTGCTAACCACTTAGCAACCGTGCTGCCCATGATGTATTTGGCCGTTTCAGCCACACCCATTGCTAACAGGCACATAAAACATTCATACAGCCATGCAATCTCCACAGTCAAACATTAGAAGTAGAATGTGTCATACTGAAGAGCTCTGTGATTTTTAGTGTGGCACTGATAGGCAGAGTGTGAAAAAATCACAATTTAAAAAACAAAATAAAAAAAAATGCTTTTTTTTTTTATTTTGTCTTTAAATCAGATTATTTTTTTTTTGGGGGGGCATATTCAATTTAAATGACTTGACAGTGTCGCCAATCATGGCATGGCACAGCAAACAACACACTAATCACAACACAAACGGCAAAAGGAAAGAAACAGCAATGAGGTTAAAAGTTACAATAGTTGGCAATTGCCTTGCCTGATTTGTAAATCAAAACCTATACGTTAGGTTTAGTTAACGCCTTAAAAAGAAACACAAGTTTTGCAGTTTGCGGCTTTGTTGCTGTTCACCATGTTAGACTAGATCTACTTCTTCATCTTCATCTTGGGCCTCATGGCCCAGAGTGCATGTTTGGAAGTGTTTTTTCATTCTGGCAACCAACTCCCTCATTTTTGTACCACATTTTTTACATAGGGCTTTAACTCCTTTTCCTGGTTCAGTTTCTAGTCATTAAAATAAATCCATACAGGATCTTTATTTCTGAACCATAAGTCAAAGGACTTATGGTTCATATTGCACAGTATGCCAATTACCTTTTAAAAGCTTGTTAAAACCCTAGAGATGTCCTGATCAACTGTAAGTGCTGTTATTGTGAAGGGGAGACATCTAGGCGCAACAACAGCTCAGCAGAGAAGCAGTAGGCCACACGCTCACAGAATGGGACCGACCACCTTGTGCTGTAGCACATAAAAATCATCTATCCTAGGGTAAAATACTGAGTTTCAAACTGCCTCTGTCAGCATAAAACGGTACATTGGGAACTTCATGGGTTGGGTTCCTATGACCCAGCAGCAGCCCACAAGCCTTAGATCACCATGTACAATTCCAATTTTTAACTTTGTATCTGTGGAAATGTGTTCTCTGGAGTGACAAATCACACTACACCATCTGGCAGCCTGAATGATTATCTGGGTATGACAGATGCCAGTAGAATGATTTCTACCCAAATGTGTACTGCCAACTGTAAGGTTGATGGACGAGGAATATTGGTCTGGGGCTGTTTCATGTTTTGGCCTGGACTCCAGTGAAGGAAAATCTTATTGCAACAGCATACAATGACATTCTAGAGAACTGTGTGTTTCCAACGTTGTGGAAACAGTTTGGGGGAACAGTTTGTTTTAGCATGACAGTGCCCCTGTGCCCAAAGTGAGGGCCATCAAAAAATGGTTTCCCGAGTTTGGTGTGTAAAGTTGACCTCACTAATGCTCTTGCTCTTGAATTAATGCTAATCCCCGCAGCAGTTTTCAAAAATCTAGTGGAGAGCTTTCCTAGAGGAGTGGAGGCTGTAATTGCAGCAAAGGGGAGGAAGGCTTCATTTTAATGTCCATGAGATGTTAAACAGGCACATGGATGTGATCAGGTGTCCCCATACGTTTGGCCATGTAGTGTAGTTGATAAAAGGGTATGTAGGTTTTGTTATAGAGGTGGTAATGGAGACCAAAGGAGGTGTACAGTGAGAAAAGCAGATGGCCAAGTATAGACCCTTTTGGGACCCCAATAGATAGCAAAAGTGGATGGAAGGATGTGGAGAGGTTGTGACACTGAAGGAGTAGATGGTTAGATAGGAAGTGAACCAGGAAAGAACTGTAACACATAGGCCAATGGAGTGAATTGTTTAAAGCCGCAAAGAGGTCCAGAAGCATGAATATGGAGACACACTATTAGACTTTGCTGCAAAAAAATCATTGATTACTTTTGCGTGGACCGTCTCAGTGGAATGTTGGGTATCGGAAGAGAGGGTCAAGAAGGGAGTGAGCAGGAAAAAAGGCAGTTGTATACAGGTCCCTTGAGTAATCTGCCGGCAAAGGCGAGGAGGGAAATAGGGAATTAGTTAAAGAGAGAGGCTGGGTCAAACGGTTGGTTTGGTCATATGGGCGCGTGTTTGAAGGAGGATGGGCATGTACATGTGGCGAGAGACAAGTTGAAAAGTTGCTTTAAAGCTGGCCATGGCGTGAGGGAGAGGAAGCAGAAAAGTTGAGTTAATAGGGTTGAAAGGGCAGATTGTATAGTGAGTGCAGAAAGTTCATTTTTTGGTAACGGGGCAGTTTGAACTTAGGGTCCTATAGATTGTAAGCTTGCAAGCACCACTCTGTCTGTAATACCCAGTATTGTTTATTAATGTGTTTGTCTCCAATTGTAAAGCGCTACGCAATTTGCTGGCGATATATAAATTAATGATGATGGTGGTGAGGATGCCTTGGGCAGTGGAGGAGTATATGTGTGGCATGAGGAAATATTGTGCCAAATACAGTTGGATTTTGCCTTTGACATATGGGACAAACTCATGGGCAGTGAAACGGAAGGAGAAGGTGGTGTAGGTGGGCAGTGAATCAAGTTGAATGTGGCAAAGAGGCTAACTCTGTCCAATGTGCAGCTATCTGTAAATGCTGTCTGTATGCCACTCCTAAAACTTAACAGTAATTTTCCCATATTTTGGTCTGCAGTTTTACATAAGCAAGTTGCATTATAGTTAATTATAAGGATACCACAGGATAGTGACCATAGAAATGCGCAATGCTAGCTAAGTACATTTATAAAAGTCACAAATTCCAAAGGCGACCCAGTATAAGTAATGAGTGCATGATTCCCTGTGTATGTGAACATATACATTTAAACATAGGAGTAAGGACTTTTGTGTACAACTACCTGCAGCCTGGAGCAGTCCATGTTCCCTTATGGCATTGTTAAAAGCAAGAAAACAAAAGCTTGATTTACTAAAGCAGAAGTTTCTGAATCTGGCATTGTTCATTTGTGGCAGTCTGCACTTGGAAATTGTTAATTTGAAACCGCTATAGTCATTCGTTCATATTGCATTTCTCAGTCTGCCTTAAACACAGTATTTTGCAATATAATTTAAAACAAAATGTAATGTTATGGGCTCCTTTTTAGTTGAAGCTTATAAGCACATTTATTTTTAAGAAAGTAGTGAATGTGGCAAGAAGGCAATTGCAAATCATATTCTTTTCACCGTAGTTAATTAGGAGACTAGATGCAAATTAAATAGCGATTGCAATGTATCGGTGTACCACTGTGGGGCAGCATAGTACTTAAAAATGAAATGTGAACAATAACAAAACGGTTTGTTCATCAGAATGAAGACATTTTCCACCCCTTTTGGGGCACATTTTGTTTAATATCACCACTCGGCTAGTTCAAATCGTGTGTGCCATTAATGTAAGAAAGAAAATGCTAATTGAACATTTAAATGATGTGAAACCATTTTGAACGTGTTCAAACTGAAATTTGTGTATTATATTGAGTAATGTGAACTATGAAATATAAGGATATCGGGATCTGCCTGAGCTCTCCTTGACCTATGCTTAGACGTTAATCTCAGTAGCTTCTAATATCCTATACTTTACAGTGCCAGGTACCTTTATATTATTCTCTTCTCTCTCTGGGCCTGAGTCGTCATCATCATTTATTTATATAGCGCCACTGATTCCGCAGCGCTGTACAGAGAACTCATTCACATCAGTCCCTGCCCCATTGGAGCTTACAGTCTAAATTCCCTAATGTACACCCACACATACAGACACAGACAGAGACAGACAGACTAGGGTCAATTTTGATAGCAGCCAATTAACCTCTTAGTTTGTTTTTGGAGTGTGGAAGGAAACCGGAGCAGACACAGGGAGAACATACAAACTCCACACAGATAAGGTCATGGATAGGAATTGAACTCATGACTCCAACGCTGTGAGGCAGGAGTGCTAACCACTACGCCACCGTGCTGCCTCATTAAGGAGAGCAAAGCATAGAAAAGGAGTAACTTTGCACCTGGTCAAAAACATGTTACCTTGGAAGGGGAGGTAAATTTAAAATATGATGACATATTTATAGTTGGGATAGGGCATGTCCTAGATCAACTTTAAATGTCAGTGTAATAATAAAGCTATAAAGTATTTGTGTGCTACATGAAAAACAGCCAGTATTTAACTTATGTGCAAAATAACAAACTAATTTGCACCCCTTGCAGTGTAACATGGTTTGTCCAGGAGGAAATTTTTTTTTTTTTTTTTTTTACTTTGCTCTCCTTAATGACTGAGGCCCACTGTCGCTCCCTGCTTCTGTGTGTGTCTCATTGAAAACCATAGAGTGTCTGTTCTCTCCTGCTGCAGATATAGACGCCCTGCCCTAAAAAGTGTTCTTTAAAAGTCATGGCTTTATGTGAGTGTTGGGACTCTACTAAATAGCACGAGTGGGCTTGTTGCCAACATTGGACAGCCTCTTTCATCAACCCCTGCAGTGTGGCTTTTCCTGATACACTCCCATGTTATCTTCAAAGTCATGTGCCTATTATCCCTGTGTCTTGTTCACAAGAGTCATTGTTACCTGTCTTACTGCTTTAAAAAGCATATTCTGCAGGGGTGCCTAGTAAGTTATCCACTAATACATTCATATTTTAATGGGTTTTATCTGGCCTATTTTTTGCTTATGACTTTTATACAGTGTATTTCTTGCTAATCATGAAGCTACTACAATATGTCGGTTATGTTTTCAGTACTTCTAACAGAGTCAAGCATCCATAGCAATATCTGTGCTAACTTCATTGTAAGGAGCACAAAAAAATCTCTTCATTCACTAATACCAGAGCTTATTGTATTAATTATTACATAAAAGTTTTACGTATATATTTCAGGGCATTCATGTATGCATAGCACTTTTTTAAGGGAATTCAATTGGCCGCGAGGTGCCAACGTCGCGGCCATCGCCTCAGTTTGCTGTTGCGTACATTGCCGGCCAATACGTTACACAAATATCAGCTAATTTTTCATCACATCTCTATGGGACACGAGGGAAAACGAGCAGTAATTTTTCTCAGCGGACTGTTCCGTAGACACGGCGTGTTCCCTCGTGGCCACTTGAATTCCCGTCTTAAATTCCTGCCACTGCATTTCAGTGTTGTTGATGTCTGGACTTTCTCTTAGTCATTCCCAAACATTGATACTTTTGTTTTTCAGCCATTCAATTGTAGTTTTGCAGATGTACTTCAGGTCATTGTCCTGTTGCATGATCCAATTTCAGCCCAGCTTCACCTGTTGTAAACCAAAGAACTTCACTTTGTCATCTGTCCATAGGACAATGTTCCATAAGACATAAGTTCTGTTGTGTTATTTTCTAGTTTACTTTGCAAGCTTAAGTTTTATATCCTCCTATCTTTCAAAAAATTCTGTACTTGGTCATTATTTTTCTGCTAATATAGTCTTAAAGTTTAACATTGTGCTATTTTGACAGATGCCTGTAATTCCCTTGATGTTGCTTATGGGTTCTTCAAGGCAATCATTTACATAAATGTTGGACAGTATTGTCTATTATGTGATTGGACAGCAGCATAGTGAACAATTCATACTGCTTTTTGTTCAGTAAGTGTGCAAAATGCAGGCAAGGAGTGACCTTGTGAATTATCATACACAGTTTTTGAGATAGGTTAAGAAATTCTTTCTATAGATGAACTCTCAGAGACAACTTCAAAACTCTGCAAAACAGGACAAATACTGTTTTCTGGCCACAGTGATTTGATGCAAAGTGACGGCTCTTGCAAGCGTAAAATCTATGTTTTGCTCTTGTACTGTGAAGTAGCAGCGGGTCTGGCATCTCTGTAGTTAAGCATGTCACCACCACATCTGTGTCTGTTCACTGGCATCTCTGTGCTTTTATTATATTTATTTCCCCAGACCCTTTAATTTCATTTCAATGTGTGCTCTTTCACCCTAATCGGCACATTGGTAATGTTTTAATAGGTTAGTAAGTGGGAGATTCATATTAATCAGAAGCATATTACACCTCATTAGCTGTGTTAAACACGCAGTTAATTTCCTAATTACCCTGTGACAGCAACAAAGCAGCCTGATGTACCTACTTTTATATATCTTGCTCTCCCTGCTCAGGCTTCCAGAGCTTGTTTCTGTTGCCTATAGTCTGCCTGCACAGCCTCCAGCATAGCAGTAATGAGCAGCGCACCTTTGTAATGTTGCAGTCACTTGTAGACCATTACCATAGTGCTTTAAGTAAATGTGTTTGTACTCTTTGTGCGTCGTACTTATAAATGTATGTTATGAGTAGCTTTGTTCTGTCGGCCATACAGAATTGGACATGTGAAAGACGTGTTTCATGATTGCATTGAAGTTAGTTCACATAATTTTCTGCATACTGACAATAGGAATTATGCAGCATGTCTCTGGCCATTTTTATGGGCTGACCTCTGACCCCAATTACCCTACATAATGTGTTTGTAACTTTAGATTGTTAGGCATTCTTAGAATTATTTTCATGGACAAATGCTACAATTGTGGTAGTGGGCAGAATCTGGTAAGTGTTTGAACTCATTATGGTCTATTTGGTGTTATTAGGATTTATGGCATTACAGAAGATCCCAAAACATCTCTAAAAAAAGCAGCCAGTGTCTGTAAATTTGTCCATGTGTTTCTATCTAGTTTCTGACTTTTCCTTGCTTACTTTATGGAACGTATATAAACATTCACAAATCATGCCATTTGTGCAGCAGACCACACAAAAGCACGAATCAAAGACCAGCTTTTCAGAGGATGGTTTTTAAAGCCCTAAGATAGCGCAAGTGCATGTAATTGAGTTTATTAGCGTGTAGTGTTCAAAATCGGCTGCCGCTATGCTTGGCTACTGCGTCTTTCCATTGATCATATTGAAGTATGGAGATATAATTATGGCCTCTTTCTCAGCCTCCTCTTCACTCGCTCAATCCAGACTTCTGTTTTCTGAGATACCAGTGGTCAGGCTATGAATTATCATTGTGATACACTCAAGTGAGAGTCTTTCCAAAAAGTGTTCTGTTTATTATCTAAATTTTCCACTCTGTGTACTTACTATGTTAATGCAGCATGTAAATTATTGGTTAGCACACTCTGTTTGTTCTATTACCTCTATAAACATAGTATATCTGCATTAATAATTGCATGGAAAGTAAAACCTATAATACAAGATGTGGGTTATTGGAAAGGAGAATACATTACTTCAGCAATTTTGTCCATACTCTACAAAAATTATTGGTCTAAACAACCTATGAGCCATGCAAGCCATTGATAGAAATGTAGTTTTGCTGGCAGTCTTATCCCAGTGTCATTGTGCAAAGGAGGCAGATTCTGCAAATATTCTAGTGACTTCAGAATAAACTGTTTCTCTGCTACTGCAATTTTAGAGAGTATGCAAGATTAAGTACTTTTTTTTAAATGCTGTTTACTTAATTTTATATTAAGGATTGAACATGAGCAACTCAAATTTAACCCCATGGTAATTTTCTCCTCTGATGAAGTTATTTTATAATGATATGCGTAAGGAGTTCATTCTGATTGTATAGAAGATGCAGTAATGCAACCTTTTATTGAACTGACATTCGCTTGAAGTTTGAAGGACAGAGCTGCGACTACTATCTCCAGGTTTCAGGTCAAGTCACTTTTACATGACCGTCCACAATTACAGACACCAATTGCACCAGGCTATTTACTCACTCATCTAAAGCTCTGAATTAGGAGTTTGCACACCTAGAAACAGTGGAGAGCCGTGTCCGTGATTTCCACGAGCGGATGTTAGCCGCCGGAGGGTCCTGTTGGAGGGTCTCACCAATACAGCAGAACATTAGAGCCTATGTGGTTCAAACCCAGAGTGAGGAGGCTGCTATATTATTCTGGTGTCTGTGAGTAGTAAATCTACCTGCTACAGTACAGAGTGCACTCAAATGTATTATGGACATATGATGTGTTTATAACCTGGAGAATAACCTGCAGTTCAAGTAGAAAATCTATTTGGTCATAGTGCTCTACATATACAAATAAAGAGCATACATTACAGACAGTCTTTAGTTACCACAAGCTGGTCTATTCAGAGCACATTTATATCAGCTGGACAATAATGATTGTGCTATTATTCAGCTATATCCAACTCTGTTTACGTTTACAACTAATCTATGTGGATAAGTGCTAAATCTGAAGCCATTCATTGTGTGATTCCACAGATTAACAGCAGAGAATTTGGACATATATACGATATATTCTGCCATGTTTGTATATTTTCACTAGGAGTATTATTTAGATACTGTATTTTTGAGCTCCAACTTTTTGAGTTTGTCATTATACATGTGTTGTGACATATATTTGAATTTATTGTTTTTATATATATATATTTTACAGTGATAATATATGTTTTGGTATGATATATGGCTAAATAATTTGTGTTTTGGATGTACGTGGTGTTGCACATGCTATATGAAAATTGTGTATGAATGTGCATATTGTGCACGCTTTTTTATATTCATTTTTGGTTATAAGCACTACACTCTTTGAGGTTTTCTTTGCACTATAAACCAGCCTCAGGGGAGGGCTAGCGAATTTTAACCTATTAGGAACATTTTAAAGGGGAAAAAAATGCAGGTGACCCAGCCCAAAGTAGCCCACTATGGGACCAGTACCCCCAGCCTATCCTGCCCCTGACCAGCCTGCTGGGGTCCACCCCTAAGATTTTCTGACCCTGAGACCTTTGTCCTCTATGTGCAAGTATTCCCAACTTTTTATATATGGTCATCTAAAACAAACAAACAAACAAACACATGCTTCTTTGATAAGCAGGTATTTTGCAATGACCATTTTTCTTCATTTTCAAATATCTCCAGAATGGCCTCTTGTGTGTTTGCATCAGGTAATTTTAAAGGAGTGTGGGGCATAAAATGTTCATTTTTACTGATATTTTTTTTTTTTTTTTTTTTTTTTAATAAAGGCTGTGTATCATAATATATATAATATATACTATGTGGTTAACCTAATATTAAACTACACTCTGTGCTTGATGTGTTCAGGGCTTCATAGGTTTTTTTTCCCACGTTTGTGCTATATTGTGATATCATTTTTAAATATGGGGTTTTTTTTGGAGGGGGGGGGGACAACTTATGGGAATAAGGGAGACATTTTAATGCTCAATAATTTCATGCTTTTCTCCTTGACCGATTTGTGCTTGAACATGGTGTTTGCAGTTCATATTGCACATTGGCAGCAGTTATTTTGCTATGAGCAATGAATTTGGAAGGCAACAATATACAGGACATCAGTCATTTATCTCTTCCTCTACTGATGTGCATATCTTTAATATATTTGCTCTGCCTTTGGCGAAGCAAATGTTCAAACTCCAGGTTTAATCATCACTATGCATTACTGTCTGGCAAATATTGTATTTAACACTGTCATGAGCTTTACTTTTCTTTGTATTTTTAATAATTAGTTACTTCCCTTCTTCTCTAACTAGGTGGTAGCCAATGCCGTGGCTGCTCTCTCTGAAATCAGTGAGTCTCACCCTAATAGCAACCTGCTCGACCTGAACCCGCAAAACATCAACAAATTGCTGACTGCCCTGAATGAATGCACTGAGTGGGGTCAAATCTTCATTTTGGACTGTCTGTCTAACTACAATCCTAAGGATGAAAGGGAAGCACAAAGGTGAGGGGCGCTTTCTGATGAACAATAATTGGGCTTAACATTTCTGAGTTTAGGCAAGGGATATGTTGTGTTAGACATTTCCAGTCTCTGTTGTTCTCCCAAGTATACCTGTGTAACCCCATTTTTCTTTTGTACAGTATCTGTGAGCGCGTCACTCCGCGTCTGTCACATGCTAACTCTGCTGTCGTCCTGTCTGCTGTTAAAGTTCTGATGAAGTTCCTGGAGCTGCTGCCTAAAGACGCTGATTACTATGGCATGCTTCTTAAAAAGTTGGCACCTCCTTTGGTCACCCTGCTTTCTGGGGAGCCTGAAGTTCAGTATGTGGCTCTAAGAAACATCAACCTTATTGTCCAAAAAAGGTAAATGAAAAGAATGAATACTTGATTTTGTGTCACTTTAAACAGCCACTAATTCCAGGAAAATTTTAATTGGGATTCCCATAACTTGTCAAATGTGAAATGTTTGAAATTGCTTTTACATGTGCTAGCTACAGTTTTCTATTATTAGCCATTGCAGCTAAAGGTTGCCGTATACTCTGCAATTCTGCCGACATGTTACGTAGTTTTAGCTCTAATTGGTTGCAAATTACATCATGCATGAAACCCCGATCCCAACAATGTCTGATCATAGTCCGACCACAGTGCCCTGATTTGGTCATTTGTAAAAATGATTAAATACCCCCAAATTATATCTCACTCTCTACACCTCCATCTCCATCTGGGGGACACTGCGTTTCCTCCCTTCTCCTCTTCTGCGGTTATTCTTCAGGTGTTTGAGTTCCATTCCTTTGGGCTTTTGTATTGCAAACTGAGGGTTTCAGAGGGTATATAGCTAGTTGGCAGGAAGTTAAATTAGTTAACTATTTGAGTGCCTACTCCATGTTCCCTCATACAACCCATGGTAGCAGTGTTCCCCAGATAGAATCAAAGAATGGGATTTATTGTAAGTATAAAAATCCTCTTTTCTTAACTCCTTATTATACCATAATCATGACAAAAAATTCTTAAAAATCTTTGTAAGATAGCATAAGCAAAGAAAGGAAAAAGTGTTCTAGCATGGTATATTGTTTATATTGGTGTTCTCGCTGTATTTCATGCCTTAATAGCTTCTTAAATATATTATTTGTTTATTGTTAGTATTGCCTCTACTCTGCTGATCTATTTAGTTTAATATATAATAAGGATATTATAACACAAAACTAACAGAACTCTATGCTGTTTTATTGTTGGTTTCCAGATGCACATGTGTATTCATTGATAAAGCAAATAAATTAACCACCTCTGTTTCAGAAGCTTTACACATTCTCATGGCAATCAGCCACTTTCAACACCATGCGACATATCACAATATTTTTCCTTTATGATGCCCTCATAGAGAGCTGTAACTAGACATTTTAGTGCCCTGTGCAAGAGGAAACTATAGTAGTTATGGGGTCCTAGACCACTCTCCAACCCACTCCCTTGGTCCCATCCAATTTTTGGCTTATCTTATTGATCTTGTTGTGGCTATTGAGGTGCTAGTCCACCCTCAACCCCTGCTCGTCCCCTTCCAACACAATGGAAATGCAGCGTGCACCATTGTTTGCTGCACATGGCTCCCACTTTCCCAGCAGGGCAATATGAAGTGAGACAGTCAGGACAAAGTTCTGACATCATTGTATGCCGGAATTGCAGGTTTTCCCCAGTAAATAAAGGGGGAGCCATTTAGATCCCTGAATTACATTTACAAATAGTAGCTGCAGTTTGAGAAGTAAAGCAGGTAGGCCAATATAATATATTACATGTAGGTGCATGGATATATACTTTTCTATTGAAGATGACTAATCACTTGCTATCTTCATCAAACCAGGCCAGAGATCTTGAAGCAAGAAATCAAGGTGTTCTTTGTTAAATACAATGATCCAATTTATGTGAAATTAGAGAAACTGGATATTATGATACGGCTGGCATCACAAGCCAACATTGCTCAGGTCAGTGTCACGGTGTACCTCTTTTCTTCATGTAATTATACTACTCTGGTTCCAGTGGCATATTTTCCCAACTGTGGGTAAAATGTGAATAACAGTGATTTGATGTTGATGCTGTAATTTCTCACTGTGTGAGAGGGAATAATGTGTGTTGAAGGGTAAAGAATTGTGATCATAATGCACTGCTGATATTGTCATTGTTAACAATACCCTACAGCTACACCCACAACACACAATATCACTCCCACAAATAAATTCTAACCTCTTCACTTACTCCCAGTTTACTAAATCAACTACTTTGCTTTTATTACAACTAAACCTTTTAAATTGAAGGTAAAACAGTGTGTAAGATTGTCATGCAGCTTTGCTAAAAAGTAAGGTTAAAGTATTTCCTTTCTCATCACAATTATAGAAAATCTCACAAGTTTTAAATATTGATTTGATATAGAAAAGGATCAGATGTAAGACAAAAGGTTGACATGATGATATGACATGTCAGTTGTGCTAGATGTAACACCAATGACAGTGTTTTTGCTGTGAGTTCTTCAATCTGCAGTCTATATGGAGCATTTCACATGTCCTGTATTGCCCCAAAGTAATGCAAGATACGGAAGCACAAATATTCCTAACTAATACCAGGTTTCGTTGGAGGATAAAAGACAAGACAAGATTTTTCCTGGAATCCCAATGCTTACCTTGTATATATGATTTATTGCTTCAAACTTTAGTTTGCCATGTCAAATGGACAAGAAATAGGATTATAAATTTTGTGTAGGGACTTTTGTATTCTTCTATGCTGTGACAGGATGGACCGCCTATGCCACCCTGTCTGTTGTTGCTGGGAACCGGATGGGCTTTGCCACTGTTCCCTTTCGTTATCCCAAATGAGCCCTCTCACCGCAGTAGGGAGGGGCTTACAAATGCTGCCACCACTGGACTACTTACCGGCATCCAGTACCGTGTTTCTTCTAGGTAACTGACGCTGCGAGTGTACCCCGTTACTGGTGTACATGGGCTGCTACTCCTGACCTCTTCCTATGGATCAGGGTTGTTGTGGATGGATCCCCCCCTGGCCTATCACACTGGTCAGAGCTACTGGGTAGTGGCAGAGCGATAGTACTGGATGTTGGGTCCAAACCTCAGAAACAGCCAGGAACGGATTAGATTTTGGGTCTAATCTGTAGGTCACAGGATTTTCAGCATGGAAGATGTTCTCAAGCAGGTCTTTGAAGCAAGTGATGTTTATTTTCAGTCACATTGATTAAAGGTATCAGTGCTCAGGTCAAATGGAATCAGAAGAACAATTTTCAATACAAGACAGGGCTTTTTATACAGATTTGGACACAGCCTCACAGGCTATTTGTAGAATCAGGATGCAATTTGTTTACCCAAACATGGCTTTACATGCAATGCAAAGCATACCATATTTACACTAAGTGATATCCTAACACTTGCTGTGATTTCCTGGATCTTGTTTCAAACACAGAAAATCTAACATCAGTCTAATTAAATCTTCCCATGCCTTCAGGTGCTAGACCCCCACACATCAAAAAGTCTAATTACATGGATCCTTTCTTCCAACAGTTGCAGAATACACATTTCCTCCAAAGAAAAGAATTCCCCAAGAAAGTTGCAAAACAGCAAACAAGGCATTTCCTTACACCAAAATACACAAAAGACTTCCTAAACAAAGGCTTATTGTATCAGATATTTAAATCAGAAATAATGCATTTCCTCTAGCAAGTTTAAAACAGAAAAAAAAACGAATTTTCTCCCCTGGTCTTAGAAATAGAGATTTCCTATACCAAAATATGCACAATATTAAAAATAAGTGCATTTTTATATATACATAAGCGCCCTACGCTATTTCCTTTAAATAAACTTATACCATAAGTTACTTATAAATGATCCAATCACAATTACTATTGGGTTTCTGTTTGTATTGGGTCAACCTGCTATTTCAATTTAGCGGTCATTTGCCATTGCATCTCAGTTCGTCTGCAGATGAATTGAAAACATAAGTGGCTCTCACAATGTGACAACTTGCTGTTGCACATTCAAGAAACGTAATAGGGGCGAACATGCAGGTATCCCACATAATATTGGGATATTTTTCGTTTGCTGTCATATTATAATTGATTAATGTTTTTGTTGGATAAATGACAAAAATCACTGTTTTCATGTCCACCCCCTTTAAATATTTTTGTTCTGGTAGGTGTTGGCTGAGCTGAAGGAATACGCTACTGAAGTGGATGTTGATTTTGTGAGGAAGGCAGTTCGTGCCATTGGCAGATGTGCCATCAAAGTGGAGGTAAGGTGCACACCACAAATATAATTTATAGGTATTTTATTAGTGCCTAGAGTGTGTTTTACGATTTAGTTCAGAAAAATATAGTCTGACTCTTGCTATATATTAACCTCTTCTTTTCTTCTGAACTGTATGGGTACGATTTCCTTTATATTTTTTTTTCTATGTATTAATGATTATAAATTGGAAGTCACTATAAAAATACAGTAAGAACAGTACAGTAAACATGTCCAAGCAAATCTTTCTATTGCATATGTCATAAATTTTAAATGTGTTTGTTGACCACCATTGTTGAGTGTGGAGTATACTATATATACCTCTTGTTCCATAGCAATCTGCAGAGCGTTGTGTGAGCACCCTCCTCGATCTCATTCAGACAAAGGTCAACTATGTGGTACAAGAAGCTATTGTTGTCATCCGTGACATCTTTCGCAAGTACCCCAACAAGTATGTTTGTCCTCACGGTGAATTTTATTGATGGATAGATATTTTAGTTAAAATGAAAGAAAGGCAGTATTATATTAATGTTATGAAAGAATTGGGCTGATTAATTGTAATGTCCTTAACGTGTGACCATTTGTCTTTCATTGTGTGGGGCAGATATGAAAGCATCATTGCCACTTTGTGTGAGAATCTGGATTCCCTGGATGAGCCTGACGCTCGAGCTGCTATGATCTGGATTGTAGGAGAATATGCAGAGCGCATTGATAATGCTGATGAACTGCTGGAGAGCTTTTTAGAAGGATTCCATGATGAGAGCACACAGGTAACTGCCTGCTCTGCACATCAGTGTCCGTTAGTTGAGTCTCTGTTGCCAAACTGATGGTTCATGGCCCCCCATGTATTCCCCATGAAGTCCCAATTATGGCAGATTGCGACAGTGGGAAAAATTAATATCGGGCAACTGCTGACAGCAGAGTGAGGATTTATTTTGTGATTGCTTTTATGTATTTGTTTACTCCCACAACCAAATAAGAGGTGTCGGGGTAATTACTAAGGAAACTATGGTTTAGGATGATGGTGAGAGGAAGTAGTATACTGCCTAGTGGTGACTTTACTAATATGGGTGACTATTATTAGATATAACTATTATTCTTGGGCATTACTGCTTGCATTAATGCTACAGCTGTACATCTAACTGGGAGATACTGTTGTACATATTTTTGGACAGTCAACATCATCATCATCTTTTTATATATAGCACCACTAATTCCACAGCGCTGTACACAGCTGGCAATTTCAGCCCGGGGCCGTGTCATGTGATGCGGCCGCATCCAGTGTCATCAGATGCGGCCGCGGGTAAAAATTGCCGATTTTGAAACCGGGGCACGGCCTTCCGGCCGGCCCTAACATCGGTAATTCTGAGCGGCCCGGGGGGGCGATGCCCCCTGGCCCAGCCCGCCCCTGGCTGTACAGAGAACTTACTCACATGAGGCCCTGCCCCATTGGAGCTTACAGTCTAAGTTCACACACATACGTCAATTTGATAACAGCCAGTTAACCTACTAGTAATGTTACTGCATTAGAGTTTCATTGCACCCTATTTAAGCACAATTCAAAAATAAATATGTGGCCCTTTGAAGGAGTTGGGGGTCACATGCGAGGTTTTACTCCATCATATCAACTTTATTTGAGTTTGTGATGGAGTTAGCCAGTGAAGATTGCTTTTTAATTTATTTGTTTGGGGTTTTTTTTACTAATTTTTTATAGTAAGATGTCATAACAGGTACCAGAACAGTTTTGCTAAAAAGAGCACATAACATCTAAAAATTACAAATCACATGCAGGAAATCTGGTCAAAATCCTTTGATGGTTGGATTCATGTATGTACAGACGCATGGATAATATAGTGAATATGCAATACAAAATGTTTTGAGGGGGGAAGACAGGTGAGGTAAGTGACAGAGATGGGGTGGGAGCCGTGGGCTCTGAAGTTGGGTGGTCTAGTGTGTTGCCCTACAGAAAGTGAAGATTTGCAAGCTTTTAGTACTTTTTCATCTGACATGTACTATTTTAATGTAATCAATAATTTAATTGTTAAAAACACCTCTTCTGTTGCAGTAGCATTAAAACTGCTAATGTAGATGGTGATTTTCTTTTCTCTAGGTGCAGCTCACACTTCTGACTGCCATTGTGAAACTGTTCCTGAAGAAGCCGTCGGAGACGCAAGAGTTGGTGCAACAAGTTCTAAGTCTGGCTACACAGGTATGACCATATCCCACCTCAGTGTGATAAAATATGCTTAAATCCGCTCATTTTTGCTAGCACCACTAGGTGGGGAAAGCAAAATTTAACAAATGAAGCAGATTTTATCATATGATCAGTACTACTATAATACAACGCGAAGGTTAGGGTTAACAACTCCTCATTGAACACCTCTGTTTTTAAATCTTATGAGGTTATTTACTTAAGAAAACACTTTTTAAGCTAATTGCCCAATTATGTAGGGAACTCCTTGTGTCCTCTATCTTAATGAGCATTTCCTGCACAGAATTTCCTAAGATCTCCTGAATCAGCAATTAATCGCTTATCCCATCCAACTCTATGGAGGCGATTTAATCACCTTACTTTCATGTGAGGCAATTAAATTGCAGCATTGCATTATTGAGGGAGATCACCGCACTGCAAAGTGGCAAACACTTTGGACACAATGAGTTAGAAAACAAGCAGTCTCTGTTATGAGATTGATCTTTGATTGGAGAACTAAAAAGCACTTGCATAACTTAACTCTAAAAGCTCTGCACATTCATATAGTTGTACCAGTCTGGAGAGGAAATAAAGAGTACAGGTACAAAAAGGTAAAACTAGAGAAACACAGATTGATAATAGGGATAGGCTAAGCGGGTCGCACGACCAGAGAGACAGTGAGTTAAGGGGAAACTACCAGAATTCAGCATAGACAGTTGTGGAGGGACAATCAGCGGGACAGAGTAATTTGAGAACTAGAAATGGAAAACGGTGAAGTTAAAGTATCTGTAAAATGCTAATATAGCAAACGTGTATTTCCTTCTTATAAATGAGTTTATTCATTGGATATGTTGGGTAACAACACCATACAAAACTTAGACATGTCACCATATGGGAAGTTCAGGTCAACTCAAGGATTAATTACTAACTGTAAGATGAGCTCTGTGAGTTAGCTCAGTCTGAGATCTCCACATAACGTATATGGATCACACACTGTTACATAGAAAGCGGTGATCGGCGTGGGCTGATAGGCAGTGCCTCCTTTAGAACTGTTTGTGCCAACTGTGTTGTACTTGCAGCCCCCTGCTGTAGCTAATAATTGGTTCTAGGTTTTTGAATATAAGCAATCAGGCTCAGTCAGCTTTACGTAGGCCACAGATTTTGGCCTTTAAAGAGACACTGACAAGCAGCAATAAGTTAAATGAAAGGCATTGGCAAAAAAAAAAAAATCTTTGCTCCTAGTCTTCTTTAAAGTCACTTGTATTCAGTTTAAGAACCCTGTAGTCTTTTATTAGCACTGACTCTTTCAGTACATTAATGTAAAGAAATTTGGAGTGGTATGATAGTGTTGTGTAAGTTTGCTGTACGAAAAATACATTAAATTCATGTATTACATGTATATAGATGGGAAGCAGTGATTTTTCTCCCAGTTACCTTTTCCGTAAATGAGGGGATTCGATAGGGGTACATATGTATCTGTACGCACAAATCCGATTTAAGACATTAATGGACAGAGATCCCCCATACTGATTTGTAAAACCCAACGAGTAACTTGCAATAGCATTCCAATAATAGAGTGCTTCTCATGTCTTTTCAAGAGTGCGGTGCTAGCCAAAACAAGAAGCTTGTTCGTCCTATAGACGAAGTACATTGACAAGTGGTTTCTTATAATATTAGAATTTGAAGAGATGAGATCAGAGCTCTCTCATGACATGCTAGTTAAAATAATTTGTAAAACCTTTGTGTGATTCTATACAGTCATTGTTGTGGTTACAAGTCTGGATTATCCCCTAATATCTAAAATAAAAAAAAAATATATACCAATTAATGTTATAAGCAGATACGTAATTATCCTTCTTTATGTTGTAAAATGCAGGCTTAACAGCTGTGATTAGGCAGTGTCACTGACTTTATTATTGAATAGTGCTTGTGGTATCTCCCGGCTTGGATCAATGTTTGACGTTAACAGGTGCAATATATATATATATATATATATATATATATATATATATATATATATATGACATCTGGTGCTTTGTTGAGCTCTCTTTATTGCTTGGTCAGTAGAGAGCTGCACACGGCTCTGGGTGTCTGTGAAACGCCTGGCGGTTCTTTAAGTAGTAATGCTCACTGTTTGTTTCAGAGGAGCGCATTGAAGACTGTAAATACAAAGGGTGACCCTAAAAAACTATCTGCTGATTGGTCCCAACATCAGTGAGGAAGGCTTCTGAACTGCTGGAGTTTGAAAACTATATTCTTGCTTGCGCCTGTAGTTTAAACTTTGTTTAATACCTTTTAAATTTATTGTTAAAATGAAGCTACACATTTATCAATTTGAGATGTTATCCAGTAATGAAGCTAAATGTAACTTGATTTGATTATCTAGTTCAAATTGTTCTGCCCTTTACTGTGACAAATTGTGTAATTTGATTTAAGGTTAATGTATTAAGAAATATATTTTAATAGTAGCACTGTTGATAATCATGTATAACTGTGCTTCTAATCATAGGATTCTGATAACCCTGACTTGCGTGATCGAGGATACATTTACTGGCGTTTACTCTCTACTGACCCTGTCACTGCCAAAGAGGTGGTGCTTTCAGAGAAGCCACTCATCTCTGAGGAGACTGACCTCATCGAGCCCACGTTGTTAGATGAGTTGATTTGCCATATTGGTTCTCTAGCTTCAGTTTATCACAAACCACCCAACGCCTTTGTAGAAGGCAGCCATGGAGTTCATCGTAAACACCTGCCCATCCAGCACGGAAGGTGAGTCTTGTACCAGGAAATAATGTACTATACAGCAAATTATTTCACATTGGAACTCTGCACAACATCTTGCATACTAAGGACACACATTTGGCTAGGAATAACAAGTATTTGGGCAATTACTCTTATATATTTTAAGAGAAAAATAAATGGATCTTTTACTCTCTGAAAGCATTGGCTTGCTTTCCAAACATTAATATTACTATTTAAATAATGCATTTGATGTCCAAATTTTGTGGGGCAAACACTTTGGGTGAGAAATGCAAATGCATATATTGCAATTTCAATACTTATTTGTGACAGTTACAGGTGTTTTGAACATATTTGGAAGTAGTTTAGGCGGGCACAGCCTGTGATGGTGTTGACCATGTTATTCTTAATAGAGCCGCATAAATTAGAAGAAGGTTCGAGCATGTTTCACTATGTACCTTTAGAATTTAAAGATGTCGGTAAAGAGACTGAAGGTTATAATTGAGTTTGCATCAGCTTGTGTTTAAATGGGCAGGTTGGCCATGAAGTACTTGAAGTACTTTAATTTAAACATAAGAGGTGCAGTGTATGTCTGGACTCCAAGAGTTGCCAGTTACTTTACAAATGCCTTTCCCAGTGGTGTGTAGACTCTTGAGCAGCGCAGTGGTTAGTATTGTTGCTTCAATGTTGAAGTTTGATTTTGACCCAAGGTTCTATCTGTATGGACTGCGTGTGTATATGTTAACATTGATATCTTACAGGTGCCCTGGTTTTCACAATGCAAAGACAAGCTGTTAGATTTATTGGCTTCTATATTGTGCTTGGTGTGTGTGCCTCTAGTAGGGGAATAGATTTCACTGGGGCAGGTTCTCATGTGAGTGGTGAGTAAAATTCTGCAATTATGTAGAGAAAATGACAGTGACAGCTGTCAGTAAATTGGACTGAACCAATCTCTGTTTAATGAGCTTGGAAGCTTACTCACCAGGATGTTATGCATAACTATATCAAACTCTTGCCAAAAATCAGGAAACCGGTCACTATGATTTGGCTATCTAACATACCACTCTGTATGTTATGCATTTTAAAAGTGCTGTATTTTGGTATGGACCGCAAAAATTGAATGTGTGATTTGGGAAAAGATGTTTTTGGTATTTGTTTTGTTTTTCTTCTCCAGAATACAAGTTTTTTTTTTTCTGCCAGATTTCTATTGCTTTGTAACATAAACAAATGAAAGATGTTGATGCACTAAATATTGTTATCAATGTGTGATGGGTTAATTTAAGAGGACAATATTTCATAGATTTTTACAGTAGCATAGCCTACAGTACAGAGATGTCAAATTAAATAATTTTACATTTCTTCAGTTGAACACCAGCTAAATGACTGTAGAAACAATACGCAGCGTGCATTTATAGATCATTTGTATTATTTTTCAACAGTGGAGAATTGTCTTAAGTTCTTTTCTTTTTGATGACAAGGCACTTAACACAAGAGTGGCTTTATCTCCAAGCAAAGCCTCCCAGGCCAGAACACTTAGATATTATCAGTGGTCTTCTGTGCTCTCACAATTTGACAAAGCTATGAAGTTCTTAATCTAGTGTAATCGCTGGTCCCTGCTGGCATCTTAGATTTGGTCAGTCATCCATATTTAGACATTTTTTGTGCAAAAAAAAACATGCCACTTTTAGACACAATCGGAAACTCTCATTCACATCTGTATGTCCGAGAAAAGATGGTGCTAAATGCTGTGTTATCTTCCAACTAATCTCAGTCTGCATTTTAACAGGCAGTTTATATAAATCAGCTAAGAAGTCAATAAATTGAAAATATGTCAGTCTTTAAATTGAAGTGTATATTATCACTGAAGTGATATACAGCAGAATAACACACTATTCATTTTGTGCATGACAAATACCTGTGAATAAAAAACATACAACTAAAGACAAAACATATTAGGAAGGGAAATCTTTTTGCATCGCTTAGTGCAGTCAGACCTGGAACCTTTTCTTCCAGCACAGTTGGATATTGCTGTGTAGTGCAGTAGTGGTTGTTTCACTTGGTATTTTACAAGAATTCCTTATTTTCTAATATTCAAAATAAGATGTTAGTTTGTTCTGTGTTCAGTTTCCAAAGTAACATAGACCTTGGTACAGATTAGCAGGTGAAACAGAGGTATTACTAGTAGTGCCAGAGGCAATGTCTGACATAATTACTGCTTGGTTTATGGTGTACCCAAAGTCATTTGTTATCCTCCCTTATTCTAAAGTGCCTTGGGGGGAAAATAGATTAACCCAATGATCAAATGCACAATGCTCAGTTATATTCTACATGTGGAAAATGTTGTCCACGTATGTTTAAAGGCTTAAGTTTGTTGTTTTGTTTGGGGTTAAATGTGCAATACAGACAATAAAGGTATTTTTCTGCAAATGTAATCCCTATGCTTTCTGTAAGGACTTCTATATACACTAGTATTGTTATAGTATATACACTAGCATTGTTGTTGTTACTATTATTAACATTTGTATAGAACCATTAGACCTCTCCTGCTGCCCCTGCTATTGTCTGTGGTCCAGCCAATCAATGTCTCACAAACCCAACATAATCTCATTTGAATGGAGTTATAAATACTGGTGATCAACCTGTTGCTCATTCCTATTAATATTAGCATGTTTTCGGGGATTACTGTTGTCTCTTTACTGGGTATTGCTTTCACCAGTGACATTAAAGGACATTATTACTAGAAGTGGCATATTATTGGGTGTTACTGTTCCAGCGGTCATACTGTTGGGTGCTATTATTGCAGCTATACATATTACTAATCATCACTGCTTCTGCTGACATACTACTTCTGGTACTGTCTGGCAGGTCACAAGCAGATCTGATGACGTTCCTCAGTGTCAATGGCTTATACATACAACCTACTGAATTTTCCATATTGGTTGGAATTGAAACAGCAATATATATTAAATATTATTTTGTTATTTATCTTTATTTAATAAAATTGTATTACACAAAATAACTAAAATTGTAGTGTGAGATCTTTGAGGCTAGTCTAGCAATTTTCTCGCAACTGTAGTAAATGCTGAATAACCTTGTGGCCATAAAACACAGCCAGACATACAGAGCTGTAAACAACACATCACATTAAAACATTATATTGAATTTTAGAGCTAGACGCCCTCTTTTCTATTCCTGTGATTGATTTGTCGCTTTTATACACTTGGTTAAAAAGAAATGACGGAAATCTGAGGGAGCTTTGGTCATTTCAAAACAGAAGGTATGGTCTGCAGACAAGTGCGAAGTAGTGGTTCTCTATCTCTGTGTTCTAATACAAATGTTTTCATTCCTAGCATTGATATCGGAGACAGCCCAGTAGGACCAGCTCCTGCTGCTGCTCTGGAGCAGCCGCAAGTCATTCCCTCACAAGGAGACCTCCTTGGTGATCTTCTCAATTTAGACCTGGGACCTCCAGGAAATGTGCCACAAGTGTCCACAATGCAAATGGGAGCCGTGGATCTGCTTGGTGGAGGTCTAGATAGTCTGGTAAGAGGTTTCATTCACTGTTCCACAAATACGAACTACCAGTGAAGATGTTGATCCTTGGGTCCACTGTTTTTATTGATAAAGTTATATAACAGAATGGTGCTTACACACCTCACCTGCTGTTTTATATTCATTGGATCCAGGAGACCTGTCTTCAGAATTATCCTCCCCTAGATTGTAGGGGTTACATGTTAATATTAGTATTTATACAGGAAGTGTCTGACAAAATTAGCTATGAATTGTAGTGCAGAGAAACTGAACTCAAAGTAACCAATTATTTCAATCTTTGATAAATCTGATCACAATGTGCTAAATGCGCTTTGTGTCATCTCACAGAAGTAGATGGATGTTCTTTTTCATAATATTACAGCGACAGTGTGTTCCCTGGCACGTAAGGGGTTAAAGCATGAATTTGGCAGATCAATGAATCCTGTTTCTAATTGTGTCAGGAACATCCTGTCCTCACCCAAACACTAAAAGCTGCACTCATGCTGGTGGCTTGAGGACAGTAGCAACACTTTTCAGCTGGTAATTGTTGGGGACGTTACATTCACTGTTGTAGGCACTGATTGTTGTTTTCTATAGTTCAGCTGTCTCTCTGCTGACAGTAACCTTTTTGCTTCTTTCCTCCTGTGTTCCGCCTACCCTTGCAGATGGGAGAAGATACGCAATGGGTAAATGGTTCTCCCTCAGTAGCATTCTGATAAATTGACATTATCCTTCTTTCCTCCCTCCATTGGTCTCCATTATGGACACTCTTTTCCTTTCATCAGGCAGCTTACATGCATGATCACTAGCATTCCGCTATGAACATAATGTTCATCCGTATCCAGTTTATCAGCCTGACTAAACACAACCCATTTCCTTCATTGCACCTATTAGTGAGGTACCACGTACAACCTGTAATCTTCTAAAGCACTGTATAGATATGCCATTACTTCCCCATGGTGCCTGCTTCAACTTTCTCATACGTGACTCTTGCCATTCTAGCCATTTCTTACAGTTCTGCATCTTAAGTTGTTTTAGTTATTCTAAAGTATTATTTCACCACTAGTGTGGTAGAATACTTGGGACAGCCTCCCAGCAGATGTGGTAGGACCACCAGATCATTTGTGTTAAAAAAACAAACAAATGAAAAAACTACTAGTTTTCTAAATGGGGTTTTAGTTTGACTACATAGAAAAGTGTTGATAGATAATCAAGATTCAGGGAAGCCAGGACTTAGCACCATACATTATATTAAGTCAATACCTTCTATTATAAATTGTAACATGGTCTGACATTGAATAACTTAAACTAATAATGAGAGCTGGTGCTTCAATGAAATTTGCAAAGGCAAATGCCCATCCAGAAATAAAAGAATATAAGTTACGAATAATCTAATGACCAATAAAAGACGAACAGAAAATAATCTCATCACTGACCAGCTTTCTGTGTTTCACTCTTATACTATATATAGTCATAAACTAAAAAGAAAACCAGAAAACCCTTCTAAAGCGCCCTTAGGTAATTAGTCCACTCCCCGTTTCATGGATCTAGAAGTCCTTGAACAAATTCTTGAAAATAGAGAATTCTTTCTAAAAGTCTCTTCTGTATCTCACCCAGAAAATGATCAGAGAGATAAACAATATATAGTATAGAATTTTCAGTATAACAGATAATAGGATTTTCACCAGAGTAGTATTTATCGCTGTATTTTTAGTCCATATTCAGGGATTTCATTTTGCTGGTCACAAACACACTTTTGTGCACAAACTTACTAGACATTCAGGGCGTAATTCATCAAGGCACGCATACTGAGCACAACGTGCGTTTGTTTTAAAATACACGTAAATCAGCTCTACATACTCTTGAATTCCACAAGGAACGGATCAGGAAAGGCCTCATACCCTGCCTAGGTTGTGCTTGTGTTGTTAACACTAGTACATGTGACAGTGTGAAAACCGTTGGTCCCAATGATCTCCATTCCCACTTTCGATATTACGTATGTAACAGCAAGCAAAACTTGTAGCAAATATATATTTACAATACATAATTACAAGGGGTATTTCATTGGGTAGTCATAGCTTGCATCACTAATGAGAGTACCATGAAAATTTAAACCTTTATAAATCAAATATGATTTGACTTATGTCCAGTCTCTCTTGGGTGGTACATAGAATATATCACATCTTAACCTATGATAAGGTCAGTTTAAAGGAACACAATTTATTAATTTAACTAATTGGAATGTTTTAAGCTATTCCTATGGGAACAATAGAAGACATATATATTGTGGTTACACAGGTTGTTCTTCAAAAGTGTACGCCTACCTTAAAGTGCCAGACATAGTTTTTAAAGAAGCAGCCATATAAATGTTTTCCCTGTTTGTTACTGTGGTATGTGCTAGATTATAATGTTGGTAATAGCTACTTTAATAAAGTAATACTTCCACACAACTATTATGTTGATTATTCATCTCGAAAAAAATTTGGCCAATAAGAGACCATCAAAATAATAGTTAAGGCTCCCAGTGTCCGTTTTGTTCTTGCTCTTATGCTCATTAGAGTTGTCAGAAAAGTCACTCACTCATTGGGGTTACATTTATATATTGCTATGTATTTAGCAAGGCTGAAAAACAAAAAGACATAAGTTCATTCTTACATTTTCTAGCAGTGTGGTGGGGTACTTTTATTAATGTGTTGTTGGCTGTTGAAATATTGGAGCATTTAGTCCAAACATTTACATATCACATTCATTTTAAAGCTGCATTATCACGTAATTGCTATATTTTATCGCCTACTCTTTCTCCTCTCCAGAGACCCTGGTGCTATCTTATGCAGCTGTTTTGCAATCCTCAACCTCCCCACATTTAGATGGGGCAGTGGGAGTGTGTGAATTAGTAACGTGATTCACACAATCACCATGATTATGACTTCTGATTGGCCCTCTTACTTACACAGCCCTGGTTTTCGGGCAGGGCTATGAGACCAACCATGGAGCTGGGGGCACTGATTTAATTTCATGTGGGTGTCCTAAAGCAATTGCCAAAAATCTATCTTGGCATTCAAAAGTAAACTTTGATTGATAGCTTATACAGCTCTTAGGTCCTTCCCTGAAAAACAACCTTCACCTTCTATTCTTCTTAGTAGTAAATTCTGTTATGCTGAACATTTAACACTATTTTTTCTCTTCCAGTTGGGAAGTGACCTTGGAGGTGGAATCGGTGGAAGTCCAGCGGTAAGATCCTGTTTGTGGGAGAGGGACACCGTCTGCCACATTATAAATGGAATATGTGTGCCTCTACATTTCTTTCTTTCTAAAGCTTCAGTTAACACCATTTTTCTTAACAATTAGTTCTATTATTATTATTTTTATTTTTATTAGATCAACCTGTCTTTTTGGTGTAATGGCCCTTAGTCAGTAAACTTTTTTGGAACACTACACATATTAATTTGATATTCAAATCATCTCACATCTGCTGTTCCAGAGAAACCACATTTTAGTGGTGTTGAATGTAAATAACTACCAGGTATAAGGAATTGATTGTAAATAATATATATACTATATCCCTCTTTTCCTCACACCATCAGCTCATGCAGACGTCTTTCTTGATTTTAGTTTCTGGGGTGGCTATTGTTATTATATTAATTCCTCCATTTGATCTGCCTAATATAAATTTACACAAATCTAAAGCTGGCTACACACAGGCTAACCCAAGCACCAGGCTTCAGAGGTTCTTCAAATGTGGGTATATTGGACAGGTTCCGACCATTCATCACCTAGATCAAGGGGTTGGATCACCTCCTGCTTACACATGTCTGTTTACATGGTCAGGGGATTATCACTTTTATTTTTAATTAGACTGATGCATTTTACAATTCCACTGTCCTGCTGCTTCAAGTTGCTTCAAGTCTTCATCTGCAAGCTATATGAGTCTATCGTTAAAGTGGAATTTTGTATGTTAGAGTGAACTCCTCTACTCTGTTTTATGCTTACATTGGTATAATTGACCTGCTTCCATTGTTAATCTAAAGCTGGCATTATCACAGATGCTATGAATAGGGGACATGAAGTCACCGTGGGCAAGATGAATGGTGGCTGAATGGAAATGGGTTCTGCTGAAGATGACTGATTATGGGTGTTCACTATAATACTAAGCAATAACAGTACAAGCTTTCATCCAGTAATCCTTCTAAAAGTGTAGAACACTCAGAATGTTAAAGAAATTAATACAGGGTTACAAATTTCAAAATACTTCCAAACACATTTCTACAGTAAAAATGTAGTTTGAGTAATTTAGCTTATTTAGACTAGTGTTTTATTTTTATTGGAATTGAATGGATTTGTTCATGCATACTATTTTCTGTTTCCCTGTTCAGTAGGTCTATAATTAATGGTGTGTTCAAGGTAGAAAGTAACAGTTGTCTTCTCAATCTGCTTATTGAAGCTTATAGTGTCAAGGTTCATACTTTGAAATGACCAGAATGGTTTTTGAAATGATCTCCTCCAGCATATTCGCATGCACCATCAAAAAATACAATTTGTGGAAAAGTATAAGAAATTATAGTAGTAGTAGTTATCCACTCTCTTTTTCACATCATTTATGAACTGTGGCAAGATACAGATCACTATCGGGTGGACTTTGTAATATTGCAAAGCCTCTCATAAGCCTTTGCACTTTAGACCAGAGACAAGTGGTGGCTTTCCAGCTGTGTTTGTACAGTGATAACGGGGCTGCCAGTGGACTGTGCGCATGCTTTCAGCTACAGTTTGGCAAAACAGCCTATGTCCAATCTGGTCGGTGATCCAGATGTTTGGCAGTCAGGCGAAAAGTCTGGATCTTAATATGTGTAGCATACGCAACAGTATGGAACCAGGCTTAGGTAGTATGAGATATTTTGCAAACTCGATGTAAGCGTGCTCACCACCTCTTGTCGACTTTTGGTGCTGCTTGTCTCTCTAGCAGTAGAAATTCTCCACAATAGGTATAAGGCGTTTAATTGGAGCTGCTGTGACCTATCTCTCCATATTAACTGGTGAAATAGCAACATGCATGATCTGTTTAGAGCTCTCCAAAACATAAGTAACACTGCCTATTGTTGACTCATAGGTTGGGCAAACTTTCATTCCTTCATCTGTTCCTGCTACCTTTGCACCATCACCTACTCCAGCTGTGGTTAGCAGCGGACTCAATGATTTGTTTGAACTTTCAACCGGCATTGGGATGGCCCCAGGGGGATTTGTTTCCCCGAAAGCTGTAAGTGTGACTGGAACCACTTTTAGATTGCTTGTTTCTTTCTTGATTCTGTTGGGAACCATTTGTTTAGTACAAGTCTACTAGTGTCAAACTTTTAATTGTACTGTAATATTTTTGTAACATGTTAATAAGTACATCTAGCAACCTATATTTTCTCATATCAGTTTACTCATGTCATTGGCAAATGCTGGTTTTATGTTCTACTACCACATAAGTTGTGATCATAGGGGAATATATTTTCCTAAATGCAGCAGACTTGCTGCTAGTAATTGCATTGAATAATGCTGCTGCAGCCAATCAATTTTAGATACCTCTTGCATATAATGATGGCAGATAACATTAGCTTGCATATAGCTGTGTGGCATGTATATACATCCCAAATGTCAGTTACACTATGCAATTTGCAGTTGATCACAGTGGTTAACTTTATTTGCAAACAAATGTTTGTTCCAGCATGCAAAATGACTACACATGTTAAGACACATAGTTCCCATGAGAAAAGCATAGTGCTTTATTCTGTATGTATAGTATTTTTTAACGTTTGCTAAAACATGAGCCAATGTATTGAACGCACAACAAAAAACACAAAATACCAGAAAAAAGGATGTAAAATAAGGGAATCATCCTATTGAAATGCAGTAGGGAGCAGTGGGGGGGTGAATAATAGTGTATTTGGCATAAAGTGTCAAATCACTCAATGTAAAATGGGTATTTGACATTTATGTTTTACATTTAGGGGCATATTCAATTGTTGGCGGTTACCGCCGCGGAAAAAGGATTACCGTTATTACGGTAATACTAAGCTGCATTTCAGCTAGCAGCTCCCTGAGCCGCGAGCTGAAATCCATCGAGAAAAGTACGGTAATGACGGTATTTACGCGCACTATTAGCGTAATGACAGTAATAGTGCACGCACCGCGTTATTTTAGACAGTAACGCCAACAATTGAGTATGCCCCTTCGTGGTAGTTTAAACCAGAATATTTAAGGTAAATATTTTGCTAAACGTTTTGGATACAATTTATTAATGACAAACGTGCCTAATTTTTTAGCCCAATTCTCGATAGGTATGCAATGCACCTCCCGCTGAATACATTTGCTAAAAGAAACATTGAGTCAGCTAGTTGGGTAATGCGATAGTAATTGCCATGTGTGCTCTTTCTTAGATTTGGCTGCCCGCTGTGAAAGCAAAGGGACTGGAGATCTCGGGCACATTTTCCCATAGACAGGGGCACATCTACATGGACATGAACTTCACCAACAAGGCCCTGCAGCACATGACTGACTTTGCCATCCAGTTTAACAAGAATAGGTGAGAACGGCTTTCTGCACAGTTTCTGTTCAATCGTTTTACATGTCTGAAATACGGCATAAGGTAAACTTTGCATACCACTATTGTCATTGTGCTGGTATACGTAAATGAAGATCATTTCTCAGATCATTTCTCTTTTAGTTGCAAGCGGTTTCTGTGTGCAATATAGCAGTTTTCATTGTCATGGTAAGAGTGAGCTTATGACAGAGTAAATGACAGTTACTAACGTTGCATATCGATGCAAATTAGCACTAAACCATGGCAACCAATCAGTAGTAAGTTGTTATCTGTCTAGAGCAGCGATGGGCAACCTCTCATTCTTCGAGGGCTGCACAGAGGAAGGAGGGCGAGCACATTGCACTCCCTCTTCGTCCTTTCCCTCTTCCTTTATGCAGTAAAACCTCACTGTATTGTGCAGAGGAGGTCACGTGATGCAGAAGTCGGCTGACCCCAACCTTCCTTATTAACGTCAGGAGCAGACCTCTGTTGATGGCTCGGGGGGCTGGTGGCAGGCCACCTGTTGCCCACCCCTGGTCTAGAGAAAGTTAGACAATGAAGGCAAGTGACTGGTTGCTATGCTTTAGTGCAAATTTGCAATTACATACTATTACAAAATACATTTGCATTTATTTACAATAGTATATTCTCTGGTAAAGTAGCAATTCTTGTATCTTATACAAAGCAAGAGAGACCATTTGGTTACCACAGAGGATGGGTGTGGTTTAAACACAGAATAGCGAGAAACAAGCACCTATTAATAGGAGAAGCATATAGAAGAGCATGATGAATTCTTTATGTAAAGTAAATATTCTCTTTCTGCTTTGTAGTTCCACAATTAAATGGCAGCAGGAAGAGACCTTTTACTAAACCCTCCAGTAGCTGATATTCATGAATGCCAAATCATTACTGTACTACTGTATGTTTTAGAACAAAGGGCACCATGTTTTTGCAAGTAAAATACCTTTCTACCCATATAAAAAATAAGTTGCTGGTATGAAACTAGAGTATTTCTCCAAGATTCCCCAGTCTCTCTTTAAGAGGCAAATATGTTCCGTCACTCTGGTCTTTCCGCACCTTGGATATATGTGGTTGTTTGTGTATGGGATAAAGAGAGCTGAACTATACTCACTCTCTCCTACTTGATATGTATTAACATCTTAATACAATCATATTCTAACTTCCTTATATTTCGCTGCCTGTCCATGACGGACATTCACATACTCGCGAACACTGATTGTTGCATAGGAAATCGGAAACAAAACTTAATACTGTCATACTCTTCATGTTGCAGCTGTAACACTATTTTAGTACATGTACGTTCGTTATACTTGAAATTGGTTATTAATACTGGTATAATTTTATATTATATGAATCCGAGCTTCTTCAATAAAATTGTTGGGGAAATAAAATAAGTTGCTGGCGTGCTTACAGATTGCTATATGTATGGTTTTCTCCCACTGGCTTAAACCGTGTCCCAACTTGTCTTAAATCACCTTAAGTGAATGAGTGTGAGCTGTAAGTAGTGCGCTTAAAAATGTGGTGGCCATAGTAACAGCAAATATAATCTTGGGTGAACAGCTCAGGGATGAGCCCCTGACAATAGTACATCTCGCTGACATTTCACAGTGTTCTCTCATGGGTAAAACAGTGCTAATACTGACACTAGATGCAGCATTCCCAAAGCAATGATAACCAGTGGACATAACGTGTCATTTAAATTGGGAAATCTGTGCTTTTTACAAGTGTTTTTTATTTTCATTTTGTTTAATTATGGATGTTAAGTAAAGCATTTTTTAATATGATATTTAAACAAAATGTTTAGTAACCTGACTAGTATCTGCTTAGTCTGAAGTAAAATGAAATGTAGCCCATATATGTTATGAATTACAATGAGTGAGCAGAAGGGTTACTCTAGATTACAAGGACATAACTGAACATTAAACAAATAGAGAATAATAATTGGGTAAGTTGGTGCAGCCAGCTCACCATAAGGTTCACCAGGTCTCAGAGTTTGTATGTCTGCAATCAGTTTTCTCTGGATACAGGCTCGTCTAGTTTCCATTGACATATAGGGCCTGATTCATTAAGAAGCGTAAATTGCAATACGTTGCGTATAATTCGCTCAATCATTATGTGCATGGCCAGAACTGGACCGTTTGCCACAGGGCGCAACAGCTTCCAATTCATCATTGAGCGCAAAGGACATTCACGACAGCTTACAAATTCAGGGGCGGAACAGGGAGGGGACTGGGCGTATGCACATAGTCAATGTACTGTAAGGGCCTGCCAAGCTCAAGCGCACACAGCAGCTTCAGATTCAAGCTAAGGGCCTCTCATTTTGAGTGGTATCACTTGCATCAGCTACAGGTCTGTTGTAGACGCTGATTACTAGTGATGACGGCTGTGTGTGCAAACATTTGTTTGCAATTAGGAACAACTGTAAATGTTTATTTTATGTATAGTAGCTATTAAGAACATCCTAATGTATTTTATGGAGGGGGTGATATATTTTTTTTTCTTAATGTTTTGTCTACTCTGTAGTATTAACAGTGGACATTAATTGAATTTCCCCTGTGCGGTTTTTTTTGTGACTTTATATTCCATATTTGACATATCCTGCAGTGTATTGTCTATTAGAGCAGAGCGCAACTACACTTGTATTCATCAACAGACATATCTTCAGATGGGCGCCTTGTTGAATACAGACGTGTGTATACACAAAGTATGTGCATTTAAAAAAAAAAAAACACATTCCATTCATTTTGCGTTTGTTAATGAATCGTGCCCATAGTGTCTGTGGCAGCACACTTGCCTGGCAGCCTGGAACAGAAGCTGCTACAGGGGGCAGAGCCATTGGTGGTGATTCAGAAGTGCCATGTTAGCTAATGCACTTTTTCCCTTTATTTCATTTCTTCAGCTTTGGAGTGATTCCTAGTGCCCCACTGGCTATACATACACCACTCATGCCAAACCAAAGCATTGACATTTCTCTCCCTCTCAACACTCTGGGGCCTGTCATGAAAATGGAGCCACTTAATAATCTCCAGGTAAGTAACTACCTCTACTTTTCCTGTCAGTCCCTTTATCCTTTTCTTTCAGTGCGTCAGTGGTAACTACACCACTAAACCAGTTTTTTGTCTGAAGTGATCTCAGTGGTGCTTCTGGCTTTCATTACTCACTACATAATTAAGAAGCCAGATAGCAACAGACATTGTGAGCATACACAACAATAAAGAAATGCTGTGTGTGTCCAAAGATGGGGCACACATCCACTAAAGCATATTCACTGTGCGGAATAGCAGCTCAGCTGGGAGTGTTGTTGGTTCATGTATTCCCATTGAGCCATCTGCTCACCCCATTCATTCTTACTGATTCATCTACAAAATCAATTAACATGTACCTCCCATGCCAGACATGTCATTAATGACTCTGCCATCTCCTACAAGACTGTTCTGCTTCCTTTTTTCTTTGTGGCAACATTCCAGGTTGGTGGCACAAATGCAGGTGGCAATATGGGCCAGCTTTAAAACCCAATTTTTAACTGTAATAATATATTTCCAAGTGCTGGTGATTCTAGATCACATCCGTTTTACAGAAGAGCTGTTCAGTACGTAATTGTGTATATCTAGAGGTGTACACACACACACACAACATTATAGGCAATATATGCCATGCTATAGATGACAGGTCACCATGGAGTTTCATGTCTAGTACAAATGCATTCAGTTTGCTGCTACGTTATACTAATACCACTTGCTGAATCGTAAGAGGCTGCGAAACAGGCAAGCTGTACACTTTTTACAGGTTAACACTCGTAAAACATGTTCGGAGAAAACTGTGCATGTTTACCCCATTTCTATACAAAACATCATTCAGCAGGGTTGCTTTAGATGGCACTTTCTCATTGAAGGTTAAACTAACTCTTTCATTTCCAGGTAACTCTGAAGGAGGATTCAATAAAAATAACAAAGCAGAAAAAACTGTTTGCATTAGGTTCATCTCTTATTTGCAAGACATTTTAGAGAAGTGTGAGCATGTCATCTGTTTTTTTAGCAGGCACATACTTACTATGTTGGTTTTTTTATGGGAGGGTGTTTTCTTTTTGCACACACTCATTTGTTAGTGCTGAACATGACTCTTTCCTTCTACCCTCCATGATTAGGTCTGCAGTCACAGCACCTCTATTTTTCCCACGTATGGTTATTACCCCACAGACTGTCAGAATCCTGCTGTACTAATCACCATCAAGCAGCACATATACTAAGACTAGCAGGAGGTCCCTTTGCACCATGGAGATTATTACTCTGCAGCATCACATTACGGGATTAAATCGTTTTGCATTATTGAAGTAGGATGGCAGTTTATCTAAAGTGGTTAGTCAGAACACTCAAGATTGTTTCAGTGTTCAGAAATGGGAGCAGGGTCATATTTTTTGGAAGATGCATCCAGACTATTGGTTTTTGGTCTCTAGTATTTGGTCTTCTGACCTGCAAATCATATGGGGCAGCTTACAGTACCAAAATATGTTCTGTAATATGACAGCAGTACATCCCCTCCACCCACAGAGCTGCTACCTCCCGGACATGTCCTTCCAACTGGACTCGGCAGTACACTGGTTTTGTAAACATGACTGTCGATAAGTATATGGAGTTGTTATAATTCTTAGTGACAGATGCTATAACCCCTCGTAGGATTACATGCCAACACTGCGTCTCAGAATAGCTCTGCAGATTATAGAACTGGGACTTGAGGCATGAAGTAATGCAAATACTCACAGTGATACTGATTTTCCTTTGTATTATCCCTTTAAAGTATTTAATTGTCAGCTTCTGTTCAAAGTATTGTATTCTTTTTTTTGGCTAAGTGCTTATATAACCCACTTCAGTCCATAGCAACAAAAAGGGCATTCATTTATTTATAGAACCGTGTGTAAGTACAAATGTCACTTCTGTTCACCCAATTGAGAGAATGATTTGGGAAGAGTTGAGTAGAGCCACTATAGAGATGAAGGGTTAATGGATCTTGGTTCTCTTTCCTGTGTCTGATAGGTGGCTGTGAAAAACAACATTGATGTGTTCTACTTTAGCTGCCTCATCCCTCTACACGTACTGTTTGTGGAAGATGGTAAAATGGGTAAGAGACACTTCTTCTGCCTACAAAGCTCCTTGTTGTAGGATCCTGTATTGTATGGTAATGTGTCACTTTAAAATGACTCAATTCAAATCTCATTATAAATAACAAGACTGCCCTTCCATTGAAGGAGATCTAAAGTGAAAACAATCATCTATCTTTTGTGATGTCGGATGAATCGCTTGCTGCACAATTTACTACTATATGTCCTGATGCTCTGACCTGGTACTGACAGCTTAGACCTGTCGAGTGCTCCCTCTTCCCCTTGCCAGCTTGTGAACATACTGAGGGAGCTGTAAAATAAACCATGGAGAGCAGCTGCTAGGTGGAGAATTTGCAAACAATGAAAAAGTGTTGGACAGGTCTGGTGTACAATAAATTGCTCTTGTCACGTTCTATTTGTAGAGCGTCAAGTCTTCCTGGCCACATGGAAAGATATACCTAATGAGAATGAGCTACAGTTCCAGATCAAAGAATGCCACCTGAATGCAGGTTAGTTATAATTGCCAACTCCGAATTGTGTACATGTGTGCAGTTGATATGTGATGCTGTCGTCATCCCGTTAGTCATAGTTGAATATATGCATTGATTTAAAAACGGGTGAATTTAAGCATGATGGTGGTGTTACACAGGGTTTTCCAGCTTCAGACTCGTGTATGCCTAATTTTGAGATCATCTAAAAGAAAATAATTCAACACTATTAAATCTCACAGCTTATAATGAGCGCTTAAACGTCTTTGTGACAGGGTGTGCTCAAATATAATTGTTGCAGAGTGCTTTTACGGAGTGCTTTCAACTCATTGAGAGAGTTTAGAAGCTGCATGTGTAGTGAAAAGTGCCGCATAACACTTCCCTAAAGATGTATTGTACACACAAAAGGTGAATTCTACTTTGTACCCAAAAAATTTGATAATTTGGGAGGAATTGCAGTTAGTGGTAGTTAGACATGCTTTGTATAGCCACCAATCTGATGGATAGGTGGAAATAATGTAAAAGTGTGATATATATTCATAAGAAACTTAGCTGTATTAATAAGTGCCTGAAATGTATCCAATGAGACCGTGTTGAATGCTAACAAAACTAAGCCAGAATATCAGGAGACAGACCTATCCAGAGAATGATTGCATTATACATTAGCACACAGGGCACACTTTATCTAGACAGCATCTGCTCTGCGAGGGAGTAACTTATTGTTTAGTAGGTAATTACTTCCATGACACCCACACTTTCACTATGGCACAGATGCATATAGATAATATACTAACATAGGAATACAAACACTGCCTTAACAGTAAAAAGCACACACATTTACTCACCCATGTGATGTGCAGTATTCACCCTCATTGCTTGCGTTACTGCTTTCTCTCACCACCACTCCCTTCCCCTCCAGTCCTTACACCAATACACCTGCCAACTAACCCGCCCACCACTTGTGCATGCTGCCTTAGATCCAACCCACCACCTAGTGGGTACTGAGTTCATTCTTGCCCCCTTGTGAACGCCATGTTAAGCCCTCAACCTTCATGGCTGCGACAATTAGTCCCTTGCCCATTTTTGTGGCAGACATTCAGATCACTGCAAATGTGTCTGGCACTAGTATCAGGGATCAGAAGCTACAGGAAAAGGTTTACAAAGGTAAAAAAAAATGGACTGGTGGTAGAGTAAAATGACCGTTGTCTCTGAGCTGAGTTTTGGGTGGAATTCTAAGAGGTGCAGCAATGTCAAGGACATTATAATGCACCATTAATTTTGACACATGTACTATGGATGACAACATTTATTAATTTTTGAACATGGAAACCTTTTTATTAATTCTACACACCTATTTAATCACCAGACTGCACCTTTCATTTTCATTCTTAACACTATCACCACTGCTCACATCACCAAACTCCTCATATTATACTATATCCCTCAATGTCTACATTAATACCATAATACATTGCATGCTTCAATTCGTACCACTAAACCTCACGTCATATGCCATGTCCATTACTCTGGACAATAACAACCTTACATACAATAAATACATTCACATTACTAGACTCACAAATTATAATATATCTCCAACTTTGTATAGCAAAAACATTACACTTTGCACTAAACACCTATAGATTACACCATGTACCTGTTCCCTACATTAATATCCTTACACATGCTACTAAACCGCACACTTTGCACCGTGTTTTCTGCTCTCTGTACTTCCCAGCATAAAACAATGAATTCAACACATTGCATTAGGGTCCCCACTGTCAGCAGTCATGCGCTAATACAAAATAGAGCACCCCACACTTTATACTGTGCCTTCAGCTCTTTACAGTAATAGTCTTACAAGTGCCACTAAGGCACACACTATACAGTGTCACATCAGCTACAGTTGGGTACCCTTGCACACACCACCTCATACTTTAGAGCAGGTGTTGGCAACCCCCGGCACGTGTGCGGGATATGGCACACAGTGCTCTGTAGTGTCTCATGCTGAAGCTGCTTTCACTGCATCACATCATTGAAACTGTACTGGTGCGCATGCGCAGCAGTACCTCCCGGGCTCCATTGTGGTGCAGACATACGAGTCATCTGTAAGAGTTAAGTTGCGCACAGAGCTGGCTAATGTGGCTAATATTAATTGGGGGCACTTACGTGAGGCATTGTGTGAATTGGGGGCACTTATATGTGGCATAAAGTGTTTTGGGGGCATTTATGTGAGGTATCATGTGAATTGGGGCACTTATGTGTGGCATAAAGTAAATTGGGGGCATCATGTGAATTGGGGGCAAAAATTGTGTCTCAAAAAATGAACTGGGGGAATTACTGTGGCATAATATGAACAAGGGGCATAACTATGTGATATGTTATGCATTGTGGGCACAACTATTTGGTATGATACTAACTGGGGCTCTACTATGAGGCAGGATATGATTTGCAGGCACAACTATGAGGCATAATCTGAATTAGGGGCACGAATATGTGACATAATATGAACTGGGGGCTCTACTGTGTGGCATAATAAGAATTGGGTGTACTACTCTGTGATGTAATATGAATTGGGGTCACAACTATGTGGGGCATGATATGAATTGTGGGCACAACTATGAGGTATAATAGGAACTGGGGGTACTACTGTCTGGCATAATATGAATTAGGTGCACTACTGTGGCATAATATGATTTGGGGGCACTACTGTGGTATAATATGAATATGGTACTACTGTGAGACATAATTTGAACGTTTGTTTCTTGGTCCCATTGCTATTAATATTATCTTGATATTAATATCATAAATTAAGAAATAATTATATTAACACCTACACCTGGCACACACCTGGGCTTGACTAGATTTTAGTGCCAACCACTGCTTTAGAGTATTTTCAACTTCCAACAGTTATACCCCTATGCACACGACTATACCCCACACATTAACCTATGCCCAGCACTTTCTAAAATACCCTTACAAATTCCACTAGACGTAACATTTTACACTTTCTCCCACAAGCTTCAGTAAAACCTCTGCTTAAACTATTAAACAACTATGCGCTCATCCGTTCTACGCACTATTATTGTTTTTCATTCACAAGCCTACATATCAAACTTCTGTCTTTACTGTCTCAAGAGTCCTGGTTTGTTACAGCCCATATTCAAGACCCTTTCTCACCAGTTCCTCTGTCATGTGACATTAATGGAGGGGATTCAGCTGGCCGTGATATGTTGCCAGACATCACCGCGGTGTCCAGCTGTGCACATTGCCAACTATTACCATAAGGAATCTCCGTTCCATCCTCAATATGGCTCATTGTGTCTCTTTGGTGCTGGATTGATTTTCCCTATGGAACGTCTCTCTTCTACCAATGTCTCATACCAAGAGCAACAAAAGAGTCAGTTTTACCAGTACAGAAGAAAGTTTATCAAGCAGTAATTTGTATTTTCTTTTATTCCTCAAGTTATTTTTTTTTTCTTAACAGCTTTTGAGAATATTTTCCATTGAAAGTACAGTGTCTACAATGCAGAACTTTAGCCAAAATGTACATTGTGTAACCACTCCTTGTTTTTTATATGTAGACTACCAAGAATCAATCCATTAATGCTATACTGTATGGATAAACATAATATCTCTTCTGTAAAAGTTATTCTTACATATTGGGGCATATTCAATTGTCGCCGTTTACCGCTGCTTAAAACTGGTAATAGTTAGCTGGATTTCAGCTCAGGGAGCTGCGAGCTGAAATCCAGCGAGAAAACTACTGTAATAACGGTTTTTACGCGCACTATTACCGTAATAACGTAATAGTGCGCAGAGTGCGAGATATTCAGCGTTTCCGCCGACAATTGAATATGCCCCATTGTGTCTGATTGACCCTACCCCCTTAGAATATGAGAAATATTTTATGCATGTTGACAGTCCACCTTGTGTATATAAATGTAAAATGTACTGATATATCTCTTATCACACTAGTGACCATATGCGATTGTTAGGTACCAGAAACTTAACTGTAGACACTGTTGTTTTTGAGTTCAGAATCACACCACAATGCCATCTGGTAGTATATAACTGCATTGGCAGCCTTCCTGCTTACCAAGAGAGAGCATTGTCCTCATGTCTGGCTACAGGAGAATGAACTGCACATGAGCAGAAAGTCCCTGCACATTGTCCCAGTCCATTCTTATTCTGATCGGGTGGCTTAGTGCAGTCTACCCCCTTTCCCAGATTGGCTATCCTGCTCACATCCTCTGGGATTGGTCCAGATATTGAAGTCCCCATTTGAACTTCTGGCATGTGTAGAAACCACTTTTGGATTCATTTAAAAAAGAAAAGCCTTGTAGCCCTTATTACAGTGGTGTGTAACAGTTACTTAGATATTAGTAATCATGTCTGTTGTAAAACATTTTATTTATTTTAATTGTATTCCACAACATTTTTGTCCACACAGAGTTTAGCAAAGCATTGTAAATGTCCCATTTACACTTTATGGCTTACAAAAAAAAGTGTTATACAGCTAATGTGGTGTTGCTTCTTTTGCACAGCCCATGAATAGAAAATTTATTAATATCACTAGTGTTCTCATGTTGTTATTGTTTAATTTCATGACTTGGTGTCTTTCAATATATTAACGGGCCGATTCAATTCGGCCACGTTAGTCTAGGATTAAAGCGGCGCTAGTACTATTACCTTTAATACGGTAATTTTTTACCCAGATTTTTGCTTGTGGCCCCGAAAGGTGCAAGCAAAAATCAGCATTAAAATTACTGTATTAACGGTAATGCTGCACACTTTTACCGTACTAACGGTAATAGTGTGCAGGTCGTGTTATTCCTAGAATATATTGCTGATATCTGCTGCAATCTCTAATAATAGTAAAAAGACCATCAGGTCATTCAGGCGCCTCCCAGTCTCCGCTGACTGCCGATAATTTAGCCCAGCATGTAGTATGGTATGTACAGCGCTGTGCATCAGCACTGCCTTCCTGTAACTGAATGTGGGACTTTATTGTAAATTCTGCTCCTCTAGACCTGATGTGAGATCTCTCACTAAAATCACAACCAGACAAGCCTTCTGCTTCAGTAACTTATTGTTATACATATTTATTTAAATTTTGGGCCCCAAAATTGAGGTGCGTCTTATACATGGGTGCGTCTTATACATGGGGAAATACGGTATATTGGCATGTTACTTTAAAATGTGCTAATCCTCAGAAAACTGCCATGAGGGGATTTACTGGGGTAAAAACCTCTTTGTAGATTCATAAATAGACCTTTTGGTTAGCATTGTTGTTTCACAGTGCTGGGTGTTTGGGTTAGACTTGGGTTCAATTCTTACAAGGGTCATTGATCCCGGAAGTGTGTCCCCCATGCAAATATGTAGAAAATTAGATTTTCTGTGCAGAATAAAGCTTTCTATATTTGTAACTGTCATTTACAGAAAGAAAATGAAAATAAGCTGTATTAAAAAATAAAAAAAAAAAAGCTTAGTTTATTAATCTCCTTTACAGTCCTTCCACTCTTCGTTTAATAACCATTCCAGTCTGATTTTAGTAAGATGCTGTTTTTCTTGTGCTGTTAAGCAGTTGTCAGCAATTGTCACTTTATTAAATCCCTGGAAATATCACTGTTGTTCTTATGGCATTCACACAAGTATGTGCAGTCAATTCATCTCCACCTAGTTGCCCCCTTTCCTGCAAAAATATGAAGCGTAGGGAGCGTTTGAGAAGGCATCACAGCTGTTTCTAGTTCAGCAGCTCCACTCTGTGTGAGAGAGAGCAAGATGTCTGCTAAAAATAGCACAGGTCATGTGACAATGGGAAGAGTTATTAACCCATGGATTCCTAGGCATTTTTTTACAATCCTGCAAGAAGCCAGAGGGTTTGAAGCAAATAACAAAGGCATACACATCAGTGCAGTGTTTGACCGGTAAGAGTCCCACATACTAACACACAATCACTTATATAGGAACAGTTTCAAGTACTAGTAAGCCTATGATCCAAACCTTTAGCTGGCTGTAGCATCTGTTAGCCTGCAGCAGGGGTGCCTGGTAGCATTTCCTTGGAAATTACACCATGCTTCTACGAGTCTGGATGTGTGCAAGTGTGTGTTGACACATTTATATCATGAATAGATGAATAGGCCAGGCTAGGACAGGCCGCAGATCATTGCAAGTGGTAACTGTAAGCGTTGTTTTCAGCTTTTATCAGATCATTGCGCGGTTTCCTTTGTACAGCTAACACATAACAAAATACAAACTAAAAGAGCTTTAGTGTAGTGAATTAAGCAGTTACCAGGCATTCATAGATTTCTCTTTGTGGTTAAATAAAGGCAGCTAGTAATGCTGAGTTGCCCTTAGGCAGCAGAGCCTTATGTGCCTAAATATCAATCCAGCACAATTTCATTACATAGGTATATACCATTGAAGTTTGGATTATTAATTTATGTTGGTAGACTCTGCATATGATTGATTCTTAGTCTTTCTTACGTGATCTTCACTTTAGGAGCAATTGTTTACAAATCCACTGAACTCCCCTACAAATAATTTACCTATTCTGTCTTATCACTGATTTCGCAGCGCTGTACAGAGAACTCATTCACATCAGTCCCTGCCCCATTGGAGCTTACAGTCTAAATTCCCTAACATACACAGACAGAGAGACAGACTAGGGTCAATTTTGATAGCAGTCAATTAACCTACCAGTATGTTTTTGGAGTGTGGAAGGAAACCGGAGCACCCGAAGGAAACCCACGCAAACACAGGTAGAACATACAAACTCCACACAGATAAGGCCATGGTCAGGAATTGAACTCATGACCCCAGTGCTGTGAGGCAGAAGCGCTAACCACTTAGCCACCGTGCTGTTTTATGTAAATGCTGTGCAGTATCATTTTTTACACCCATATACTTAAATATTCGGATTGTAATTATTGTACACAAGGAACCTTCATTTTCTGTAGGTTACATTTAATTGGGAAGAATGTGAGCTTCCGTCCTGATGAGGGCCAAGTTATAATAATGTACCATTCAGATTTTTCACTTGCAACTCTGTAATAATGGCAGAATACATTACCAAGCAATACCTCTTAGGCATTGAAGGACTTAACATGCTCTTATAGCAGGCACTTCACAGTTGTAATTTAGAGGCCACTCTGGCCTTTTGCTTCTAAATTTAGATGTCTTCCGACAAGGCCGATGTGTTTTTTTTTTGTTGTTTTTTTTATACATATATATTATATTTAATGAAATGCAGCCCTAGACTTTTCAAACTGCTCTCAACTTCTTTATTAATATAAAGTGCCACAAGGCTCTATAGCGCCGTACAGTGGGGGAAACAGGGCATAACTAAAACAGGGACATACAAGCTATAACATTTAAGATTGGGGATAGATAGGTGTGGGTAATGCCAGATAGCAGGAGGTTGCAGTAGTCCAGGCAGGACATGAGGAGTCAATGGATAAGATAAGAGTATCTTTGGTAAGAAAAGGACGTATCATGTAATATATTTAGCATGGAATAATAATGGTTTCTGGATGATTTTCTTGTTGAAATTGTCTTAATTACAAATGCAGTTGTCAAACAGATACATTTAGCATATAATAAATTCAAGTAAGGAGGTTTGTTATCCCCTCTTAAGTAATTCAGCCTGTATACCATGTGTGTGAGCCACCCTTTAAGATTTTATATGTTGCTGTCCCTTAGGTTTATTAAAGCCCATGCTGTTGTTTAAGGTTGACATGCCTGAATATTTGCGCCTGTTTCGTATGCTGCCATTTAAACGGTCTAGTATGTAGCATCTAGATAATTTTACATCAGACTGGCTTTGATGTACTAATACTGTGTAATGTTAAACGGTGCTCCGGGTTAGCTGTGGGAGTACTGCTTGATGGGCACTGGAAATGTGTTTGCTGCTTTCTTTTCGTATGAGTGGTCATACCCATAGTGCTGCACAACAGCAACTCTGAAGCCCAGGGAGAAACTGGATGACCAAGTGCAATTCCTGGGGCTCATTATTTCTTTGTTTTTGATCTCTCTTTCTTTTTATTGTCATTGCTTGGATTTGTAGTGACAGAACTGCTTTGTATTGTACACATGCAGTGTGCAGAAGTTTTGTTATTAAACTGTTGTTTTTTATTTTTCCTCCACAATCTAAAATTTAGATACAGTTTCCAGCAAGCTACAGAATAACAATGTTTATACTATTGCCAAGAGGAACGTAGAAGGGCAGGATATGCTGTACCAGTCCCTCAAACTTACCAATGGCATCTGGATTTTGGCAGAACTGAGGATCCAGCCTGGCAACCCTAACTACACAGTGAGTTTTAAGCTATTTTATTACTACATTAACCCGAAAGCATTGAACAGAAATGTAAAGGCATGTTAGTGTTTAGAAACATGTATGAAAAGCTGCGAACACTCAGTATTCTGGATGGCCTATTGCCCTATATGGATCTTGTGTGATTCCAGTCATTCAGGCTTAGAGGCCCACATGTATGTAGGTAACCTTAATAAGTCCATAACAAAGCTATTGTTATCAATCAAAAGATTTAGAGAGGAGGTTTGATTTGTATAGTGACAAATGCTTCTCATACTAATAAATTTAATTGTAAAATATTTCCCAAAGACTTAAAATTGTTCATCCTTTTTTTTTTTAAAGAAAAAAAAAAAATACTTGTATATTTGGTTTACTGTTCCTCTAAAGGGGGTTTGTACCAACCCCTCCCACTGCAAACTAGTACAATATCGTGGGTCTGCCATTTACAAAGTGTGGCATTTCACACCCAGTACACATTTGTACTGAGGACCTCTGCTGGAGACTTAGTGTTGCACCATAGTAGTGCTTAATTAGAGGAGGGATTAGACACACAATTAACAAATCTTAGCTCGCTCCTGAGTGAATGGGGCCACGACCATCCAGTCAGATGCCAGCTGTCATTGTATCACCATGCATTGAATGGCACCTTTGCTTTGGTGCTTTTTACAGTGTTAGTCCAAGTTTTACAATTCAGAAAAGGGAGTTTTAGAGGCAATCAAGAGTTTGGTTTAATGGAGAAAGCAGGGAATTAAAAGAGGAAACTTTTAGCTTTAGGTACAGCTTGTCTAGTTATAATCTACTAAGATGTAGACTCCATGATGCTCCTGTTAGGAAAATATTTTATTATAGTTTGGTGGCTTTTTGTACCCAACGAAAGCATGAATGACTTACATGACCCGAGAAAACTTAATGTTACTGGGGAGTTTCTGTTCTTCGGTTACCATATTTATAATATTTTATGTCATTTGCCTCCATCTCATTTGGCAATGCAGTGTTATTGCTCCTATTATTTGTTATGAAACACTAGTGTTGCTTAGCTGTAACTTCTTTTCAATCTCAGTTGAACTAATGCTGATATTGTTCAAATATAGTTACTAATATGTTATAAAACATGTCTGTAAGACATTAAGAGCCACAAGAGTTAGCCTGGGAGTCAGAGCCTGCAATACTTTGGAAGATACATCCGGAGCAGCTCAGATATATGCTTGAATGGCTGTCCAACAGAGGACTCATTGTTTCACATGTCTGAAGCTCTCGGGTCTCTTTCTCAATATGAGAAATCTAATGTCCACCATTCTGCAGGTGGACATCCCTCTTATTCCTAAATGTTTCTTCCTCTCCATTGGGGCCCCAGCAGCAACTCGTCACCCAAACAAATTTATAAGACACAGCTGCCAGCTCATTAGAAACAACCCTGCACCCTTCATATCCAAACCATTATCAACAGAGTCTGGCATACCCATCATTTGGAGTAAATGATCAGTGTAAGTAAAAGTTCAGAAAATGCTGAATGGCATCCATGATCGTCCTTCTTTAGCCAAAACCTCTCCTCTTGGCTAATATCGCCCCCCTGCCCCTGGCTGTTTGCTTCACTGCCCTTTTCTTTCCCTATGCCTATTTAAACAAAATCAGGTGATTGCAATGTTCATTACTTTAATGTTTATATTTGGTCCATATATCTTTTTGTGTATCAAGTATTGTGCTGTTATCAACCACATATATTGTCAAAGTTTTTATGCCTTTAGACAGAAAAACTGTTATTCCGAATTTATGGCTTTTTCTAAATATTGCTTGACATATGTAGGGTATTCTATGTATAACTAATCACTTTTTACTAAATAACACAAGGTATTGCCCAATATGATTGTGTGCAAAATTTGCATTCGGCTGCAAACTATCGGGTTTTAATTTATTTGCCTAAGTTACTGAAAACAAATGTACAGATTGGTAATTTATTATTTTGATATTATCTAATGGTTACTGTTTTTGATGACAGTGTGTTTTGGATATTTAAGAAAATCTTGTGCTTTTTGCCTTTTGTGTATATTATTGATATAAACACTCCATAATCTGCTTTTATTTTATTTCTATTAATATTTGGTTCTCAGAAGCAGCACAAGTTACAAATAATAAATTGTTTCAGAGATGACTTCACATTTGTACATTTGTATGCTGGATACAAGAGTAATCTCTCTTCATTGCCTCCCACAGCTTTCCCTTAAATGCCGTGCTCCGGAGGTGTGTAATTATGTATACCAGGTTTATGACTCCATATTGAAGAACTGAATATGACGGTCTGATGGTTGTCCTCTTATAGATGTATGCTAACTACTTCTCATGTACAATGTCTCGCTCTACCCTTCCATTCTTATAATGTACTGGATCATCCATTTCAACACTTGAAAGTTCTGAAGTCAGAGGCTCTAGCAGTAATGGAGCAGATGGGAATTTGGAGAAAGCACTTGTTAAACAAAGAGAGGAATCTATAATCTCTCCAGTCTGATAAGGTGCCAACCAGCTTTCAGAGGTACTGGCTGCCTATGGTTGCACAAGCTGCATAACTCTTGAATTACCACATGAGTACACAGCAATATATACAGGCCAATAGTTCCCTCCTACTCATTGACATGAAATAGGTTTTCTTTATTAATATGATGTGCTTGCAAATTTTATCCAGCTTGGCTAAATATTTATTACTCTTCAATGTGTAGATGTTCCTCGCCAACGTAAATTGCCATATTAAACTAGAACAACGAGTAGTGGTAGACTTTGTGTATTTAGCGATGTGTGTGTGCGGGCACTTTATGTGCGTACTGTGCACTGCACCAAAAGTATTTTATATCCAAAACATATTAACCCACTTTTATTCTCCTTAACACTTCTCTGTGTGTCCACCATGCCTTGCCTATAGTTTAACACCATTTTGTCATTGGTAGAAATGACCATACCATTATGTATCTCACTTGGTGCCACTTGTACGCCCATTGTCCATGTGATGTGCCACTGTGTTTGATCACCGTTCTGCACACCTTTACATTCCATAGCAATGGTCAGTGCATTTCAGCTTAGAGGAGCATGTGGCTTGTTTATTGTAAAATCCAATTCCCTATGTTGCTAAGAAGTCTCAAACATATTGCCAGAACCAATAAAAATGTATTTCAGAAAATCATCTTGTACTGTTTTCATTTCAATGTATAAATTGCATGTTCTTTAGGTTGAAAGAAAATTCCATATCCATGAAGTTCAACCTTTCCTCCTCAAGAGCCCCAGTTGATCCAGAGGATGCCCAGAAAAGACCCCAATAAAATATTTAATTGCTCGAATCACCATTTTCATATTAGTCCTTGTCTTTGTACTATTGATATCATTAAACAACTTTTTGGGTCTGATCTTGCTATCTTTAGCCACCTGCTTTTTCTATTTTAGCCAATGTTCTCTCCATTTTTTCATTACTTATACATAAGTTTTTTATATTTTCATCTTTGCATATAATTATTTTTTAACCTTGAAGCAAACTACATTGGTTTTGATGTTATTATTTTTTTACTTGTTCCCAACAGGAATTAAGTGGTAAATGTATTTATCAAAAATTATTTTAAATGGCTTCCATTTATGTTCTGCATCTTTTTAAAGAAAAGTCCATCTCACTCTGAGTTGAGTGGAAGTCCTTGGCATTGGAAGTTTAGTTTTTCTAAGGGGGAATTCAATTGATGCGACCCACACACTATTACTGTTAGAACGGTAATTTTAAGGCGGATTTCTGCTTACGACTGTGAGAACTGCGGTAATAATGCAAACTATTACCGAATTCAGTTGAATTCCCTGCTTATAGTTGCATGTTTCTGCATGTGCACTTCTTTGTTGTAGATAAAATGAAAGGTGACTGCATTATTAGCACTTTCCTAGTTCACCTTCATTTGTACATGTGTACTAAGCTCTGTATTGTTTGATATTACAAGATCTAACAGAGTTTGTTATGGCTTGTAACTGGCACACGATACAACAATCACTTTTATGGTATTTAAAAGCAACTACAACTACAAATTTGTCCAGTTGTCCAATCTTTTCTCTCCACGTTGGAACGGAATCCAGTCCTCACCATTTATGCAAAGAGTACAAATGGCATAATCAAACATAATCTTGTTATTTCTTCTTCCTACTTGAAGCTTCATCTATAATGCTGCAGCATGCTTAGTTTTCTAATGAGGAGACTATTCACCATGAATAGATTCCCTGGGAACGTTGTTCCCTAGGTCTGCTTTACTTAGCCTCGATTTCAAATGCAGATTGTTCGCTGTGAACATATCTATAGCAAATGATTGAATGCAGCGTATTAGCTGCATACAAGAATAATATGATTCCAAAGTATAAATGTTTCTCTTTGCACAAGGTTTCATTTTCAGTGTCCAGTGATGCCACTGACAGGGACAAACTCAGGATGTTGTAGTCAATGAGTTTTACTCTAAATAACTTTCTTCTTTATATAGTGTTAAGTTGTTGGCTAGTAACAGCTGTTAAATGATATTAGTGATCACTTATCTGGAGAATAGGGTCCATCCAGAAGTACTATTGAAGAGTATGTGCTGGCCACACTGTCACTTTAGTCACTCAGAGGAGAGAAACTGTAATAGATATGTTTGTCATGTGGCTCCTCTCCAACCTCCCCACATGGTAGAGAGCTGTGTGATTGGCTGTTTCTGTGTGATCACGTGGAATAGGCATGGAACACTGCCAGAGTGTGAAGCAAGTGACTATACCTCATTCTAATCGGACGAATCAGAGCCGGCATTACAGTAAAGGGGGTGGTTCTAATGAAAATATTAAGCTTGCAGCCACCCATAGTGCTACAACGCTACATAAAAAACTACAGACAGAATATACAGTGTAATGGAAAACAGCTGCTGAAAATTACACAAAGAGAAGTGGGGCTGGCAAATTTTAGCCCGGCTGGCAAAACTCAACTCGGCAGCCTATTAGGAACATTTTAAAGATAAAAATAAATCCAGGTGGACCAGTGACCCAGCCCAAAGAGGCCCACTATGGGACCGGCCCAGGTGGCAGATGCCCCACTGCCTCCCAGCCCAGCCTGCCCCTGGGTGCTGTGCAGTTATTAATTTGTACAGCATAACGATGCGATACAGAATTAGATACAGAATAGAAGCTAAGCAATAGTCGGATATGAAAACTAGAATTAATGTAAGTAAAATGTTAAAAACTTAGGAGGCATAAGGTAAGTTGTACATTAGGGTAAATCCCCCATCTTAATATTAAATACATAAAGCACACAATCTTACTAAATTAATACCATTATACAAAAGCAATATGAATGTCCCCTCACACCCAATACAAATATTAAAATTAGGTTTATATAACCCGTTTTTTCACATCAAGAAACGGCAAAGAAACTGTTATGATTCCTAGTAACCTCAGCAAGCAGCCACGGAAGGATAATACAAATGTCTTTATTCCAGCAAAATATATAAACAGGGATTCAGTTCCAGAAACATGCAGGTTTTCATAAACAGGTATAATGAACAGGTATGGCAGGAAGGTACACAGAAATGAATGGTTCCAGGAACATGCAGGTTTTCATAAACAGGTATATAAGTTTTTACCCCAGTCCGGAAGGCACAAGGCTGACCAGGAAAGTGTCACGAGCAGCTTCCCATGCGCCCCAGCGTCCCGACCGGGACGTCATTTCCTCCTCCTGTCCGGCCGTCACCAGGGCAACGGCCGGACGCTACTTCATTAGCGCTGCGTCCCCGCGGTGCTGGTAGCCAGGCGCATGCGCATTAGGTGTCAGTCGTTAGGACTGATTATCAGGCATTAGCCTGCAACTGTGTGTGTTCAGGGACAAGCCCTGATTGGTACTGCTCTGTACCTGTAATTACTCTGCAGGTGTGTGTACAAGTCCTGATTGGTCTATGTCTGTATTTAAGGCAATGAGGTCTGCTGCCTCATTGCCGGTTATAGCTTCTGTGCTCCAGTCTGCTGACCTGCTTGTTCCTGTATCCTGTATCTACGTTTTGACTTCCCGTGTATGACCCTTGGCTTCGTATTGGACTTCGCTTGTGTTTCCTGTGACACTGATCCTTGGCTTGTTTACCCGTTCTGCTACTTTGCCTGTGACCTCTGACCTCAGCTTGTTCATTGTTCCTGTTACCTGCTGCCGGCCTTTGACCTCTGCGTGGACCTGACTCTTCTTGCCTGGGTTATCCCCAGCCGGTACACACTTCACGACCCTCTGTCAGTCTGCAGCCCAGTCTGTCCCCACCATCAGGGGCTCCAGTGAACACCTGACTGGCAGAGTAGACTCCGGGTTGTGTTGTGCCGGCTGGAGGGGTTCCTAACATTATAACCGGCCCACTCACGGAGACAAGATTAGAATGGATGCAATTGGATCCACACCGTCTCCGGCACAAACCCTAGCAGGCCATGTTGAGTCTTTGTATCAGATGATGCAGGGATTGGCTGAGCGTATGTCTGTTCAAGAAGAAGCCACAAAAGCTTCACAACCTCCTTCAGATCCCATCTGGGAGCCCAAAATGAATTTACCAGATCGGTTCTACGGAAATAGAACCCTGTTTCGGAACTTCAGGGAGAGCTGCAAGCTCTATTTTCGGATGAGACCCCGCTCCTCCGGTTCAGAGCAGCAACGAGTTGGGATTATTATTTCCCTTTTACAGGGTGACCCCCAGTCCTGGGCGTTTTCTTTGCCACAGACCAGTCCTGCCATGCAGTCCGTAGACTCCTTCTTTGAGGCATTGGGTTTGCTGTATGATGACCCAGATCGAGTGGCCTCCGCGGAAGCTCATCTACGGTCCTTGAAACAAGGCCGACGGTCGGCAGAAGAATACTGCGCTGAATTCCGTAGATGGTCACCTGACAGTGGATGGAACGACCCTGCCTTACGTAGTCAATTCCGTGTCGGCCTATCCGAACAGATTAAAGATTCGCTGGTGCAATACCCGTCTCCTAGCTCTCTGGAGGATCTGATGCACCTCTCCATTAAAATTGACAGGAGATATAAGGAGCGAAAAACTGAAAAGGAAACGTCATCACCTCCATCCGCCTTCGTTCCTATCTCCCAGGATGGTGAGGAACCAATGCAATTGGGAGCATATCGTCTTTCCTCTGAGGAAAGAGACAGGAGACGGTCACAAGGCTTATGTTTATAATGTGGCACAAGGAGCCACTTCTCCCGTTCTTGCCCAAACAAGTCGGGAAACGAGCATGCCTAGGGAATGAGGGGAGAGTTCACTTAGGCCTGCAAATTGTCTCCCCGAATAATGCGGTATTGGTTCCTGCACAGCTCACGTTCAGTGCTTGTTCTGTGGGTCTGGCGGCCTTCATTGATAGTGGAGCTGCAGGTAACTTCTTGGACTTCGAGTTTGCCCGCTCTGCTGGAATTCCGCGGGTTAAACTCAAATCCGCCATCACGGTATGTGGCTTAGATGGTGCTCCATTGCCAGGCGGTAAGGTTACCTGGGAGACCCCGCTACTACAATTGCGGATTGGGGCTCTCCACTCCGAGTCTATAGTCTTTCGTCTCATCGAATGCCCGTCAGTGCCTTTGATTCTAGGTCACCCTTGGCTATCCCGTCATAACCCTGTTATAGATTGGGCAAAAGGAGAGATTGTCCAGTGGAGCTCTCATTGTTCACAGTCCTGTTTGACGTTACCTCTACGTGTGGTTCGGTCCATTCCGGAGCAGCTTCCCTCCCAGTATCATGACTTCTGGAATGTTTTCTCTAAAAAGGCTGCTGATACTCTACCACCGCATCGGGAGTTCGACTGTGCCATCGAGTTAATTCCAGGTACTAAACTACCCAAGGGACGTTTGTACTCTCTCTCCGGTCCAGAGACCAAATCCATGCAGGAGTACATTGATGAAAATCTGGAGAAAGGCTTCATCAGGCCATCCAAGTCTCCAGTAGGAGCTGGGTGCTTCTTTGTGTCCAAGAAAGATGGTGGACTCAGACCCTGTATCGATTATCGGGGACTGAATATGATTACGGTTAAAAACACCTATCCTCTTCCTCATCTCTGTACTCTTTGATCAGTTAAGAGGAGCAACTGTCTTCACAAAAATTGACCTTCGTGGTGCTTATAACCTCATACGCATTAGAGCAGGTGATGAGTGGAAGACGGCGTTCAACACGCTCTTGGGCCACTATGAATACTTGGTCATGCCGTTTGGCCTTAGTAACGCTCCTGCTGTGTTCCAGGATTTGATTAATGAGGTGTTACGTGAGTTCCTGGGACACTTTGTTGTTGTCTACTTAGATGACATTCTCATATATTCCAATTCATTGCCGGAACATCGGAGTCATGTCAGACAAGTCCTACAGAAACTACGGGAGCATCATCTTTACGCTAAACTCGAAAAATGTGAGTTTGAGGTTAAGAAGGTATCCTTTCTTGGCTATATAATCTCTTCAGAGGGTTTCTCCATGAACCCAACCAAGGTCCAGGCAATCCTGGATTGGGTACAACCCAATAACCTCAAGGCGGTCCAGAGATTCCTAGGATTCGCCAATTATTACAGGAGATTTATTGGCGGTTTTGCTGACATCGTGGCTCCTATCGTCTCCTTGACTCGCAAAGGAGGTGATCCGGCTGTTTGGTCACAGCAAGCAATAAATGCATTCAAAACCCTAAAGAAAGCTTTTGTGTCCGCTCAGGTCCTCAGACACCCGGACCTGAAGGTACCGTTTATTCTCGAGGTAGATGCTTCTGACGTCGGTGCTGGAGCTATCTTGTCACAAAAAGATCCTCAGACTCACCGCTTGCATCCATGTGCCTTTTTTTCCTGCCAATTCTCCTCAGCGGAGACCAACTATGACGTGGGAAATCGAGAATTGCTAGCAATTAAATGGGCCTTTGAGAAATGGCGACACTGGTTGGAAGGCGCTGTACACCAGATCTCCGTTATCACGGATCATAAGAATCTCCAGTATATTCAGTCAGCTAAACGTCTAAACCCCCGTCAGGCTCGGTGGTCACTGTTCTTCACCTGATTTAACTTTATTATTACTTATCGTCCTGGTTCTAAAAATATTCAAGCGGACGCCCTGTCCAGAAGTTTTCTGGCACATCATGCTCCAGTCACTAACCCAGAGCCTATTGTTCCTGTGTCAATGGTTCATGCCGGATTAACTCAAGATCTGAGCTGTACCTTACAAAGGTTCCAGAGGTTGGCTCCTGATAACACTCCAGTAGGACATTTGTTTGTCCCAGTTCATCTAAGGAAGACAGTTCTTGCTGAAGCACACAACAGTCGGACTGCTGGACATCCTGGCATCTACAAAACACTAGAGATACTTTCCCGTACCGTGTGGTGGCCGTCTCTATCCGCTGACGTTAAAAGTCACGTCCTGTCTTGTGAAGTTTGTGCCAGGAACAAAGTTCCCAGGACTCGCCCTGTAGAGCAGTTAGTTGCGTTAGCCGCCCCTGCTAAACCTTGGACACATCTTTCCATGGACTCTATAGTTGATCTACCACCCTCTGCGGGACACAATACCATTTGGGTCGTGGTAGATCGGTTCAGCAAGATGGCGCATTTCATTCCACTAGTCAGGCTTTCTACTGCTCGAGATTTGGCCGTCCTATTCATCCAACACATTTTCCGCCTCCATGGACTTCCTACGGACATCGTCTCTGATCGGGGTTCTCAGTTCATAGCGCAGTTCTGGAGATCATTCTGTACCCTCCTGGGAATCAAGATTAGTTTGTCATCAGCGTACCACCCTCAGTCAAATGGGCAGACTGAAAGGGTTAACCAGTCCTTGGAGAAGTTCTTGCGATGCTACACGTTGGAGTTCCATGACAACTGGTCCTCTTTATTGCCCTGGGCGGAATTTGCCTGTAGCAACTCCTGTCACTCGTCCACCAAAACCTCTCCGTTCTTTTGCAATTATGGTTTTCACCCCAGATCGAACTCTTTGTATTCTCTCCAGTCCGTTGGTATCCAGGAAATCCGTTCCACTGCCAGGGATCTCAGAGTTATCTGGAAGAAAGTGCACTCATCTTTAAGACAAGCCTCACTTGTTGCAAAAAAAAATTCGGACCGGCACCGTATCACCTGCTCTCTTAAGGTTGGCCAGAAAGTCTGGCTGTCTACGAAAAATATCAGGCTGAAGCAACCTTGCAAGAAGTTGGGTCCTAAGTTCATCGGGCCATTTGTCATCATTAAGCAGGTCAATTCGGTTGCATTCAGGCTAAAAATTCCACGCTCCTTGAGAATCCCCAACACGTTTCATTGTTCTCTATTAAAACCAGTACTTTATCCAAATCAAGTCTAGTCTTCGAGTTTGTCTGGGAGAAATGCAAGCAAGCCACGAAGATACGTGGTTCAGAAAATCCTGGATTCTAAAAAGGTGCAAGGGCAAGTGCACTTAGTGCAGTGGAGAAATCGCGGGTTAGAAGAACGCTCTTGGATCCCTCGGAGACAACTTCATGCCCCTAAACAGCTGAAGGAGTTCTTCAAGAAATTTCCAAGAAAACCTGGGTGTCGGGGTTCCTTGACCCCTCCTCAAGGGGGGGGTACTGTCACGAGCCGCGGCGGTACTCGCAGCCGCCGCGGCTCGCTTCCCATGCGCCCCAGCGTCCCGGCCGTCACCTTGACGACCGGGACGTCATTTCCTCCTCCTGTCCTGCCGTCACCAGGGCAACGGCCGGACGCTACTTCATTAGCGCTGCGTCCCGGCGGTGCTGGTAGCCGGGCGCATGCGCATTAGGTGTCAGTCGTTAGGACTGATTATCAGGCATTAGCCTGCAACTGTGTGTGTTCAGGGACAAGCCCTGATTGGTACTGCTCTGTACCTGTAATTACTCTGCAGGTGTGTGTACAAGTCCTGATTGGTCTATGTCTGTATTTAAGGCAATGAGGTCTGCTGCCTCATTGCCGGTTATAGCTTCTGTGCTCCAGTCTGCTGACCTGCTTGTTCCAGTTCCTGTATCCTGTATCCTGTATCTACGTTTTGACTTCCCGTGTATGACCCTTGGCTTCGTATTGGACTTCGCTTGTGTTTCCTGTGACCCTGATCCTTGGCTCGTTTACCCGTTCTGCTACTTTGCCTGTGACCTCTGACCTCAGCTTGTTCATTGTTCCTGTTACCTGCTGCCAGCCTTTGACCTCTGCGTGGACCTGACTCTTCTTACCTGGGTTCTCCCCAGCCGGTACACAGTACACACTTCACGACCCTCTGTCAGTCTGCAGCCCAGTCTGTCCCCACCATCAGGGGCTCCAGTGAACACCTGACTGGCAGAGTAGACTCCGGGTTGTGTTGTGCCGGCTGGAGGGGTTCCTAACAGAAAGTAGATAGAGTCCAGGGATATTGTGAAATAGCATACAGCGGTAGTGAAGTCCAGGCAAAAAGGGCAGGGCTGGCGGCAAACAACAAATCCAGGAAACAGGCAGAGATCGAGGTCATAAGCAATACAGCAGAGTCCAGTACACGGTCCAAGGTCATACACAGCAAGATCAATCCAAAGGCAGAGAAGGGGAACTGAGCAGGAACAAACGGGAACACAAGCAGCAGCCAGGTAAACAAGGATGAACTGCTCAGAGCACAGCTTGAGGCAGGTACTTAAAGCAGTGCCACAGGTGCAGTTCCAATTAGGTCTCAGGTAAGGAAATTAACTCCTTCAGGTATGTTGCAGAGTTCAGGAGCAGAACAGCAGCACCTCTGGTGGTATGAGGTACTGCTGCTAGGTACAAATGACAGACAGAGTTGTAACATAGCCCCCCCTTTAAGGAGCGGATTCCAGACGCTCCAAACAAGCTCCCTTCAGGTCTTCTTCCTCCTCTTCATCTTCTTTTTATTGCAGGATGGTAATATGCCCAAAAAGCCAGTCACCAAGGTTGGTGTTTGTTGTGACTGAAGTGGCAAAGCAAGGTTTTTCCCGTTCTTGCTAACCTTCTCCCTTGGTGACCTAGACTGTCTGATGGAAGACACATTCATAGAGGTCTTATGGACAAGAGCAGGAGCTGACGCACAGGCTGGAATGGGAACAGAAAAATCGTGATCAGATGACTTGACTGTGGATGGAGTGTACTTCTGACAAACAGCATTAATAAAGTCCATGGTATTATGAATAATGGGGTCATCAGAATTTAGTAATGAGAAGGCCCAGGTTTGTGGTTCTCCTCTAAAACACGCAATAATTGAACCGACTTGGTTAAATTGGTCAACAAAATAATCCGGACATTCTTGAGACTGTTTCCTGAAAAGCTCGAGTACTGAACCAAACTGTTTGATGTCTCCATCAAAGAAGACTGGAGGAGGATCTGATGACTCGGAAGAAGCCTTTGGGCGTTCAGGCTCAATAGCAGACTCTGAAGAGTTCCCAGCTTGTGCAGCAGTCTCTGGAGAGTCCCCAGCTGGGACGGCAGGGCAGGGGTCCCCAGCTGGGACGGCAAGCTGAGTACGCTTGACGGGAAGCCCGGATTGGGCACAGCGCTCCGACTGGATAGCCCTGTGAGAAGCCTCAGAGCAGACAGCACTGTGAGAAGCCTCAGAGCAGACAGCACTGTGAGAAGCCTCAGAGCAGACAGCACTGTGAGAAGCCTCAGAGCAGACAGCACCAAGTGGCAACTCGGGCTGAACTGCATAGAGTGGCAACTCGGGCTGAACCGCATGGACAGGCGACTCGGGCTGAACCGCATGGACAGGCGACTCGGGCTGAACCGCATGGACAGGCGACTCGGGCTGAACCGCATGGACAGGCGACTCGGGCTGAACCGCATGGACAGGCGACTCGGGCTGAACTGTAAGGGTAGCGCCCCCTCTGGTGCTGAAGACTCGGGAGTAGAGGCAGCGGCTGAAGACTCGGGAGTAGAGGCAGCAGACTCCATGCTGGAGGCAGATGATGTGACCTCAGAGCTGGAGGCAGATGATGTGACCTCAGAGCTGGAGGCAGATGATGTGACCTCAGAGCTGGAGGCAGATGATGTGACCTCAGGGCTGGAGACAGAGGCTGGCACCTCGGCACAGGCGGCTGGAGCTGGCAGATTGGGTCTCTTCCCAGAGAACAGAAATGGTGGAGTATAAATAATTTTGGAATGCTGAGAGAAAATAACAGGAGATGGTTCAGTAAGCTGACGTGGTCTACGGACAGGACAGTCCTGCAAGAAATGTGCATTGCTGGCACAGTAGAGACACAACTTGTATGTTATCCTGCGCCGCCGTTCCTCTTCGGTCAGATGGGGGCGTGGACCACCTGTGTACTGGGAATTTGTTACCCCATAGTTCATAGAAAACAGCAAATTTGTAGAAGTATTTTTAAGAGGTGCTGTTTGCACAGGTTCATCAGCAGAGAAGGTGGATTTAGACAGATCAGCAGCTTCTGAATTAGGAGAGACAGAATCTGACAGTCTCCTGAGCGGGTCCAAAAGCAAAGTGGAGAATTTAGCCAGCTGGGAACGTAGCAAAATAATGTCCATCTGTAAAGTTTGTAGCAGTGGCAATTCCAAGACTGGTGAAACAGACATGTTGCAAACACAAATGAAAACTTGATTGCAGAAAAAGGTCCCAGAATTAAACAAAACTTTCACCTGACTCCAAAGCTGTTTTGTGGGCTGGTTATACTGTCCCGGTTCAAATACAAAAATACTAGGAATCCCAGGACTAAGCAGAGGGCGTGCAATCAGCAGGCCTAAATAGTATGGCAGTTCATCATGTTATGATTCCTAGTAACCTCAGCAAGCAGCCACGGAAGGATAATACAAATGTCTTTATTCCAGCAAAATATATAAACAGGGATTCAGTTCCAGGAACATGCAGGTATAATGAACAGGTATGGCAGGAAGGTACACAGAAATGAATGGTTCCAGGAACATGCAGGTTTTCATAAACAGGTATATAAGTTTTTACCCCAGTCCAGAAGGCATAAGGCTGTCCAGGAAAGTAGATAGAGTCCAGGGATATTGTGAAATAGCATACAGCGGTGGTGAAGTCCAGGCAAAAAGGTCAGGGCTGGTGGCAAACAACAAATCCAGAAAACAGGCAGAGATCGAGGTCATAAGCAATACAGCAGAGTCCAGTACACGGTCCAAGGTCATACACAGCAAGATCAATCCAAAGGCAGAGAAGGGGAACTGAGCAGGAACAAACGGGAACACAAGCAGCAGCCAGGTAAACAAGGATGAACTGCTCAGAGCACAGCTTGAGGCAGGTACTTAAAGCAGTGCCACAGGTGCAGTTCCAATTAGGTCTCAGGTAAGGAAATTAACTCCTTCAGGTATGTTGCAGAGTTCAGGAGCAGAACAGCAGCACCTCTGGTGGTATGAGGTACTGCTGCTAGGTACAAATGACAGACAGAGTTGTAACAGAAACAAAGGATAGTACATATATCAACTAGGGATTTTTGCAAAACGCAATATCCGTGACTTTGCATGCTAAATTTAAAGTGGCAATGGCTTTAAAGGCAAAACTTACCTTTAAAGCTATCGCTGCTGTAAATTTACCATGCAAAGTTGCCGGATAACGGCGTTTTGTAGAAATCGCTGTTTGATACATTCACCCCCAGGTCACTTACTTTATATATTTATTTATTTATTTATTTTTTAGAAAAATACTAGAGCACTTGACACTAGAGCCAAAATAAATCTCTAGAAGATTGGTGACCGTGGCGATTTTGTTGTGATCAATGCTCAATAAACAGATCTAAATGATTCCTAAACTGTATACAATGTGCCATAGTTTAGTTTAATACAGATCCTGACTTTGAGGTTTCTTGAAGATGGCAAGTCGTGGAGGTGGGGCGGTGGGTACACATAGTGAATCGATAGGTTGCATTCTTCGGAGCATTGGTTCAGACTACAAAATAGCTGTGTGCAGGTGTCTTAAGCACTCTGCAATTTCCCATTATAATTTGCCCCCCAGATGACACAGCATTTAATTTGCTTAGTATGTGGATATGCTATGTCTTGTATGTGTCTTTGAGAATCACTTACTATAGTTGTTACATTTGCAAATGGTTTATTAGTAACTTTCATCCTAAGGCATAAATACAATGTATGTCTATCCAAGTCAACTTATTTTCCTTAAATGGCACAATATTTAAATCTGAAATGTTTGGCAGACTTTCAAGCGGTGCTTATCTCTGCTGTGTAGTGGAGGCTGAAAGTGGCATAGACCTTTATGTTCCTATGTATAATGATTATATTTATACCCTTTGGAATGGATGGGTGGTTTTGTCCTACTCAGTGGGTTAAGCACAGATTCTCTTATTAAAACACTTTGTGCCCTTTAAAGGTAAAAAAAAAAGTTTTGTTGCTTTGCTAAATATACCTCAAAGCCTGAGACATTTGTTCTCTGTAATTTTGAATGTAATGCCTTAAACAGTTTGGTTTTAGTATGCTAGAGCTTTAAATCCATTTAAGAAATATCTTAAAGTGGACCTGTCACCTGTGCAGAGTGGAGACTTTCATTTTGTGGTTGGAACTAATATTTATGAGAAAGTAGCCTATGAATAAAATAGAAACCTGTACCTACTAAATATAAGTCAGGTCTAATTATTCTGTTACTACTTGACTGATTCAGAAAGATGTATTTGCATACATTAAGTAAAAGCACATTTTATCTTTACACACTAAACCAAATTTAAGTTAAGGATCAACTGGCAAGTACTTTCTAGTACATGCTTGTTTAGCAAATGCAGTGGACATTGTATACAGTTTAGGACTCATTTTCATCTGTTTTCATTAACATTGCCCACGGCAAAATGGCCACCATCACTGATCTTTCTCATTTTTTGGCTCTAGTGCCTGGTTTTTACTTATGTTTTAGATCTAGTGCTCTAGTATTTTTATGATAATTGTATAAACATATCTGATTAAACAGTTAAGGAATTCCTAGCTACAATTATATATAATAATAATAAAAGTTTTTCAGAAGAAATTGCTTTTATGTAGCAGTCTGCACTAAGCAACTCATTCTATTTCGTAAACAAAAAAAAATAGCCTGTCAGTCCATTCAGTGAGGGTAATCATTGAAAATTTCATTGCAAAAGCTCAGTTAGCATCTTATTTGATGCTTTAATAACACCTCTGATATTTAAATGATTGACATTCAGTCTCTTTAGTAACAAATTCTATGTGCTGATCAAACACCAGGCCATGACCATGTCACTCCGTTTGAAGGATGGTCAGGATTTTGATACAGGGGAAGGAAAAAGTCGCTCACACTTGTATAATGACTTAGAGTTGTAAATTGGCGCAAGATTCAACACCACAATGCTTCACATTTTGAATTTGTCCATAGTAAGATCCTGCAAAATAATCTTAACATTGACACAAGTGATAAGAAATTATGAAATGGCATCAAGTAATTTTGCGACCATTTTTAATATTTTTTATACAATATTTGTCAACCATGTAATAAAAATGTCTCTGGAAAACGTGAAAATGTCATTTATTCATCTGCAATAAGATAGTCAATATCATCAGCCATTGATATGATTAAGACTAACGTTTCTGAATCTAAAAGTGACGTCTATGTATCTATTTCTACCATAGTGTCTCTGCCTCCTACAATCGCAGATTGAAGAAATAGTAGGTTGCAATCTCCCGGCCTGCCTCGCAGGCTGAACAGCGGGCAAGCTCACCACGTTTATAAACGCCTGCTATTTTTATCCATGCTGTGAACTGCTACATCCTAACAAGCTGTCTTTGCCATGTGCCTTATACTAAGACTTCCCATGGGCACGTCCTCCAAGAAGCAGCTGCCGAGCTTAAATGATCGCAGCACAATGTTCGTTGATTAAAGTCACAGCTTCTCATAACATGTCTTTTTGCAGACATAATGAAAGGACGCATTTACTCTGCCATTGTAATCCACATGTATCAATGTAACACCCTGCATGCATGCCGGTGTTCTGACATCTGATCACGTGTCAGTTAAAATTTAGGGGAACTATATCATTTTATTTTATTATATAAAAGTTTTATTCAAGGTTTGACCTTTATACCTGCATGGGCTGCATTGCAATTATTACTGGTGCATCCTGCATCCCTGCTGTTGACTATGCAGAACATCTGCCATCCCACACAGTTGTGCACCACACAGTTATTCAAAGAAGAAGTTTATCTCTCAGCAATTTCCCATATAAATGGATACTGGTTCCAGTTCTAAGGCTGCTTTTCCTATAGTAAACTCCAACTAACTGGTGTCCATTTGTCGAAGTCGTATAATTGGATGAACGAAAGTATATTGGTTAATATTGTTTTGCCGTGCGATTGCGATCCGTACGCCACGTAACACGTGGCATGGTGCGATGGCACAGTAAAATACGCACGCACACACTCGCATTACAACATTTAGTTATTTATATAATGCATATTCATATTGGTTCCATTACACTGTAATTTATGAGCAGTTAGTATTTGGTTTATTATTAGTCTATATATATAATGATTATATGTACACTTCAGTGATATTCAAGGTTCAGGTTATAGGAAAGGTATCATGCCTAGTATCATATTAAAACCCTAATCATCAGCAGCTGTTCGCTTCCATCGCCGAAGAGATCGCATATTGCATACTCTAGTTATTGATGTTAGGGTATAAACCTTTGTATGATGCTGGCTATGAAATGCTAATTGTAACTGGAGCATTGGCGGGAAGAAAGGAGCTCATCCCCTGGAGAGACGACACCCACCTTTGGATTCCTTAGATTGAATCAGCCTATGACCTGTTTAGCCTGGACCCATCTGATGTCTGGACCTATAGAAGCAAGCCACGTCATTTGCATTGTTCTCTGTAACACTGACTGTGTATATTTGATCATAACTGTGCACCCAGCTCTCAGTCTTCACTGATCACAGTATTCTAACAGATATACTGTCCACTGGGTCCCGTGGGTACGCAGCGAGCGCATGCGATAGCGGTATGTATTTATCTTTTGGTATTGGCTGTACTGTACTGTATCATAATATAATAATGTATTGTGTGTTAGAAACACAATACAATCGCCTATGCAATGCTTATTTGAAAACTATAGAATTACTTTAATACATTATATAGGAAATAGAGCTGTAATATATGGCACACTTAAGTATTATTTTTGTGCACACATGCTATATAGAGTACTAAGTGAAAAATGTATTAAGGTTAAATGTTCAACTCCTTTAAAAATGTCCAACTGTTCAAAACGGCAATTTTTTTAAAGGCAAAGCTGCCTATATATGCCCTTCACAGTTAGAAACTGGAGCAGGTTTTCCAACAACACAAAAAAGCACTTTAAAAACTCCTTTCAAACTGGTGCATGAAACCTATGGTATCAAACACACCTCTGTGTGGTAAAAGGGTCTTAAATCCAACTAATTGTTTTTAAAAAATTTGGAATACAGCTCATTAAATATGCATGTATAAAACTGAATAAAAATTATATAAACCTGAAACAAAGTTGGAAGGTGTGAAATAGACATAAATAAGAAGAATTAAAATAAAAAGACATTATATTACAACAACTTCAATGTATCCCAATGTCCGTTACATGATACACCTAGATAGCACAATGTATAATGTGTTTAGCTGCACCTACCCAGCAGCAATATGCTCCTGGCATCTAGTAAGATGTAAGTAACTACACTATTATATTACTGGAACATGTAGTGTATTAGTTGTTTATAGTTGCATATCAACATTTCTTATTTTAATACTGTATACTGCAGTTCTAATGACACCTGCATTGTTCAGATATATTTATATGGAATTCCATCAGTTAAATATTTATCCAAAATGAGTTTTTTAGTCCGACATTTTGATGCACCTAGATAGCATCTGGTGGGGTCTGCAATGTTTGTGCATGATAATGTTCTCCCTATTCCCACCAAAGCTAGCTTTTTCATACAGGCAGCGTTTTGTCAACGAGTAGAGCAGGGGTGGGCAAACCTGTCCTCAAGGGCCATATACAGTTCATGTTTTTAGGATTTCTTTAATCATGTACAGCTGAGTTAATCTATTTGGCTGGGTCAGTAATTATCCCACCTGTTTCTACAGACAGAAATCCTAAAAACATGAACTGGATATGGCCCTTGAGGACAGGTTTGCCCACCCCTGGAGTAGAGCATCACCAGACTACTGGAGACATCAAGATCTTCCTGATTAGGGAAACCTCAGAGTCAGGTAAGAAATATACTTAATTAATGTTTAACTAATGGAACGCCATCCATGAATTTTCAGTTTTGGGTAAAGTATTCTTTTAAATATTTTGATTAAAAAAAAAAAGAGTAATGATTTCAAATAGACAAATGTATAAAACCGCCAAAAAGATCTTTACAAATTAGTCTGAGGGACAAATTTTGTCAAATATATCTCATTACGTTTTACCTCTCTATTCAATTTAATTTTCCCAAACATAAAATAAATTGTATAAATAGCATGTCAAATAAATCATCCCAGTGTAATATTCATTGCAAGTGTTTTGTGCCAAGGGTAATTGTAATGTTATTTTTAGAGCAAGACAAGCTAGTGATGGATTGATGTATTCAAAAACGACATTCCTGACAATTGGTTAATAAATCTGTGTCAGACATAAGAGTAGAGCTAAACATCGTAACTATAATTTATAAATAAAAATTAGGGACACATTAAACTCCAAGCAATGCAAGCAAATGTTTAATAATAGTAAATTCTGTAAACCTCCTCTATGAAGTCCTACTGCTTGGCTGGTCATTATCCATTATGCTCTCAGCATAAAACAAAAGTTCAGGTAGTTATTGTCAATCCCTTTTGCTATTAATGCTTTTAAAGTGACACTATATGTATATACTGTGTGTCATTTCAATGTATGTTTAAACATAACCAGCATAAGTATATGTTGATATTATTTACATAGATAATACACTGTTGCACAACAAGTCTCATTTCTTTTGATGTTGAAACAGCAACTGTGTTTTACGCTGATTCTCTCCAGCAGTTTCAATGACCTGTCACTTTCCGCTGTGCTTCTGACAATAGGAAGGGTAATATTATCACTAATTTACTGATAGTGTCTAGGTAGCCTAGAAGCTACTTGAGTGAATGGAGCAAGAGGTACAACAAAGGCCTTAGCTGCTGTGCAAGTCTCATGCACACACAATGATTCCAAATCAATATGACAGACGACCTTATATAGGTTGTTTTTGTTTTTCTAATATTGATTGACCGTATCCTATACTTGAATGAAAAAAAAACCATAACATTTATTTTATGACATTGCAATTTATTTATTTATTTTAAATGGAAGTAAACAAAATATATTTCATTATGTTACAGTTAAAGGTAAACTAAACTGACCTAATTGTATGGTTGACAAGAGACATTTATTCATGCATTTATTGCTGCCATATTTCCAAGAAAATCTATACCACAGCCCAAGTAATATCTGCTGCATATTAGAAAGAGCAGGTCATTTATAGAGTCATGTCATTTTCATCATGTGTCACCTATGATGAGAGTTCAGCAATGGCTGAGATATCCAAGGTTTATTGTTTATTCAAAATTACATTGGGATTATGTCACGTTCTTTGTGAGCTCCAGCCAATACTAAGAAGAACATCACCGTCATCCAATCATGGTTCAATTGTCTCACTTTGTGACATCAGAATCACTAGTAAGCTACCAAAGAGCGCTAATTAGTCTGGTCAGGAGGGACGTTTGTGGGCAGTATGGTGACTGAATTACTAACAAGGGTAACACGAGAGAGACAAAAAAATCACTTTGGAATTGAATCGATTTCAAAGGCATGGTCATCGTCTTAAATGGAATAACACAATACATCTTTTCATTTTTGTGTTTTTTCCTCCCTAAGGATCAACAATATCAGTAAATGTTATACATGTACACATATGTTTCACATTACGAGGTGGTTATATTGTTTGTGGGAAGGAAGGGTTAACTGTGGTTAGTGTATCTTTAACAATCCCCAGAAAGATTATACAAAATGTTAAACAAATGGGAAATCATTAAAAAGCTCATTTGCAAGAACAGAATAGAAATTTCAGTGTTTTATTTTTCTTGCCTCGTTCAAACAAAGCTCCACAATGAAACTGATGGCTTTGAATGTCTGGAGAAATAGAGCAGCTTGATGTATCTTGGTCATGTGATTTATTTTGCACAGCAGCAACAATGAGCAAATATCAAATGATCATTGCAACCCTGTACAGTGCATGCTGAACGCGGCAGACATCAGAATAATGTTTCTTCCTTTATTCATCTTCTGATTTACCGGAAGCATGCAAAAATAAAGTGGGATAATCAAAAATACATATAAACAACAATATTGACATTTATTTGATTGGCTTTATTTCTGATGCACAGTGAGGTGCTGATTTTACAAGGGGATTATCAGTCACAAGGGGAAATTTAACTGCCCACTCTGCTTATTGCTGGGAGGATATCCCTCCATGTATGCGTTGTGTGTGTGCTAGATCTTGGGATGATGAAAGAACAATTATTTCAACACATATTGAAGCCCATTTAACTGTTAATAATGTAATAAAGCAGCATACACCTGCTCTACACCACAAAAATTTATGTATTTCAGTAATCCAGACCACTTATTTATATAAAGTATTTCTACTATTATTTTTCATTGATAGAAAAGGTTTTAAAAAAAAAATAATAGGTAGACTTGTTCAGTTTTGCTTAGAACAGCTTTATGAAGACACCTTAGCTGTTAAAGGGCTTATTCACACCCATCCATTATTATTGTGCTTTTCAAGCTTTAATATATACGTAAAAAGTACACTAAACATAAGACAAATAAGAGTCTCACTATTGCAATCTAAAATGGTAACTTTGCATTTAAAATTTGAGATTACAGCGCACTCTCTTTTTCTTATGCATTAACTCTTGCTACCAGTACAATACATTTTATCAGTGTAGGCATGGAAAACACGTTTTAAAAAATAGTCTAAAAACTTTCCTAGCTTTAATGCATTTTTATCTATTTTCCATGCAGATATGTACAAACAAGCCCTAAATGTATCTCCACCATCTGATAGCCACACACTGCTGCTGCACTATCCAGGGGAGTTCTGCAGAGGTGTCTATTGATAAATAATTTTATCAATAGACACCTCATCACATCATCTTAACTGGGGACAAAGCAGGGAGTGCTGTTTAGGAAGAACCAATGAATGAGGGTTATGGTAAACTGGTTACCTTGTCTACAGGTTGATTGACTGGATCAACCAAGGTAAGTTTAGCACTTCTACAAATTTAAAATGGGGAGGGGGCATAAAACCATGGATATATATGTTGGGGATTGCATTTCTTGAATGTCTGTCCATTGAGAACATATTTTGCAAAATGGGCATTAGGAATCTAAACCGGAAAATATTAACTGCTTACTCTTACATAAATCATAGAAAACAAATGTAACAGCTGCCATTCAACTCTTCTGGAGACCACAACATCCATTAAGCCCAGCAGAGAAACCAGGAGTTTCAACATGATGAGAATATACGATTGTAGCAATTCATCAGCCACTTTTCCTTTAGAAATCCAGTATCCTGAAATAGAATATGCTAAAGGTTCTTATTATTAACATTTGAAAAGTCCACAGATCTTCAACGCACATCCAGTTTTCCAGGCCGACTGAACATATTCCCACTATACAGGCCATTATGTTTAATTCCAATTCCAACCCATTGCACATGGTGGCTTAGTTGTTAGCACTTCTGGCTCACAGCACTGGGGTCATGAGTTCGATTCCCGACCATGGCCTTATCTGTCTGGAATTTGTATGTTCTCACTGTGTTTGCGTGGGTTTCCTCCAGGTGCTCCAGTTTCCTCCCACACTCCAAAAACATACTGGTAAGTTAATTGGCTGCTATCAAATTGACCCTAGTCTCTTTCTCTCTCTCTTTCTCTCTTTCTCTCTCTCTCTCTCTCTCTCTCTCTCTCTTTCTCTCTGTCTGTCTGTCTGTCTGTCTAAATAGATGATGAAGATGGAGAAGCGCACTTCACTAATCAACTTTTTTTAAATATAATATTGTGCTCTCCTCGAACTGTGGAAGAGGGGGCAAAGACTGTTGTATTCACTTGCAGTGAATGCAAGCAAATGAAGCATGCAGCGCTCAAAAGACACTGCCGCTCCCAAACACAGGCGCAAGCAAAAGCATGAGGTCATTGGAACCAACAAGTCCCGTTGTCACTCACCGGTCTCCTTACTGCCGGCGCCTGTCCTGAGCCACGGCCGCCCGCCATCTTGATCGGATTGCGCATGTGCAGGATCCCTGAACTCTTATGACCTTGCTTTTAATCTAATTGGTGGATCAATCACCTCTTCCTATTTAAGGCACCTGTGCTCTTTGTATCATTGCCTGATCTTGATTCTCACTTCCTGTGAGTCTCTGAAGGTGTTTCCTGTGTCCTGCCCGTGTCTTCAGCTTCCTGCTGGATTACCCTGCATATCTGTTCTGGACAAGCTTCTCAGCTCAACTGCTGTATACATACAGCTATAGACTATTTGCTGTTACTCTACTTATCTGCACCTGGACAAGTCCTTACCTCCTCGCAGTGGTACAACTTGCTATCTGCAGACCACTGACTCTCCCTGCTACCTACCTGCACCTGGACAAGTCTTCCCATCACAGCAGTGGTACAACTTGCTATCCGCAGACCACTGACTCTCCCCGCTACCTACCACTATAGCTGCAAGTCGCTGACTTTCCTACCACTATAGCTGCAAGTCGCTGACTTTCCTACCACTATAGCTGCAAGTCGCTGACTTTCCTACCACTATAGCTGCACGTCGCTGACTTTCCTACCACTATAGCTGCAAGTCGCTGACTTTCCTACCACTTTAGCTGCAAGTCGCTGACTTTCCTACCACTATAGCTGCAAGTCGCTGACTCTTATCTACTCCATTGACATTCCTTCTCCACCAGTTGTTGTATAGAGTTCCAACTATTCACCCTGCTGCCCAGAGGATTGCTGTGCAATCCGCCCCTCTGGTAAGCATTATCATCTGGTGAATCCTGGGTAGAACTCCTAGTGCCCGTGACACCCGTGTTCCTAGCTGTTTACATTCTCTTACTTTTTGGTAATAAACAAGGGATATTTTTTAATGGGAGTAGGTAATGAACCTGGAAAGTTAAGAGCCACAGCATAAGTTAACTAGCCCTACCAGACTGCTCAAAATAATTGCTCATTAATTGTTAGCTTGTGTTCATTACTAAAACAGAAACAAATGTTCTAATGAATACCTAAAATAAAACATTAGCTGTACATATGCTATGGCATGTGGTGTAACTTAGTATAGGGTTTAATTTGTGTGCATGCAGTTCATTTTCACCTCTTGTTTATCAGGTTGTAAAATAATATGGATAGTGGTTGACTTGATTAAATCTACATAAAATAAAAATAATTGATGTTAATTGTCAAAACACTGTAATAAAAAATGACACACAGACATTAAAATCTCTAAACAGGCTTCAGGCAGCCAACACAGATCAAGCAATTACACCATAGCATGATTGCATTAGCAATTTGAACAGAACAGCAATGAATGACTGTACAAGTAATAGTGGTTGAAACATTCAAATATCACAAATGAACTTTAGAATAGGGAATCATTTTTTTAATCAATTTTTAGTTTGAACGCATCCCCAGGCACGCCTCTTATGAGGCGCATCTCTTACTGTTAGTACTGGAGGGCCGGTGTAAAGATACGCAGTGAGGATAATAACGCTATCTTCTCATTTCTGATTGTCTGCATATTGACCCCCAGCTCCTCAAGTGCCAGCATGCCCTGGCAGCCATGGGTATGCTGGTGCTTGAAGTAACTACAAGCACCAGCATGCCCAAACAGTTAAGCGGATCCTGAGTATGCTGAGACCCATAGTGCACCAGGGACAGGGACAAAATTGATTATTACTATGACATTTTTATTATCACCCCACATGCTGCGGGTTTCCCTGCTATAGTGCCACTAGCCCCAAATGCCAAAGCCTAGTGCTGATAACAGTAAAATCCAATGATATTGCTAGAACAAGCCTAAGCAGGCAGCATTAGGGTTGTTTAAGTCGTTTAGGGGGAAGGGGGCCATGCTTGGTTTTTTTTGGGGTTTTTTTTTTTTTACTGTATGGCCGGCGTTATTGCCGGCTTAAACATTTTAATCCTGTCGAACTAATGAAAATGTAGACATTCTGAATGATGACCTCATAACTGTGTAAACATTCTGAATGTCAACAATTTCATTGTCAACATTTCATACCGAACCCAATAATAATACATTTAAACCAGATGGTTTTTTTTAATGATGCATATTCTGTAGCGTGTGACATAGTAGTACAAATAAGACATACATGAACACATTGGACATAACAAGTACATGGGTACAGAGCAGAATAATACATGCATGGCAGCAATTAACAGAACAAATTCCATGACATACATAAACAATTCAGCATCATACACAACCAGGGGCGGGCAGGCAAAGTTCAGCCTGGGAGGCACACAGGCGGCTGCATCACATGACACGCGATGTGGCCGCGTCATGTAGTGTGGTGGTTGGTCTCCTCCCTCTCTCCTCTGTGTGGCCTGCTCTGTGTCACATGGGACGTGCACCACATGACAGGTGCCGTCCCATGTGTGAAGGGGATGAAGACTCCACAGCTCCTAGAGGGAAAAAGGTAAGTTGGGGAGGGGTAGGGTAGTATAGTAATGGTGTGTGTATTATGTGTGTGTGAGGGGCCACTGTGTGCGTGTATTGTGTGTGTGTGTGTGTGTGTGTGAGGGGCCACTGTGTGCATGTATTATGTGTGTGTTATGTGTGTGTGAGGAGCCACTGCATGCGTGTATTATGTGTGTGTGTGTGAGGGGCCACTGCGTGCGTGTATTATGTGTGTGTGTGAGGGGCCACTGTGTGCGTGTATTATGTGTGTGTGAGGGGCCACTGCGTGCGTGTATTATGTGTGTGTGTGTGTGTGTGTGTGTGTGTGAGGGGCGACTGTGTGCGTGTATTATGTGTGTGTGTGAGGGGCCACTGCGTGCGTGTATTATGTGTGTGTGTATGTGTGTGTGTAAGGGGCCACTGCGTGCGTGTATTATGTGTGTGTGAGGAGCCACTGCGTGCGTGTATTATGTGTGTGTGTGTGTGAGGGGCCACTGTGTGTGTGAAGGGGTGCGGGCCCAAACTGATATCTTGCCTAGGGCCCCATGAGGTGTAAATCCGACTCTGGGTACAGTGTTATAATTAAAAAGTAATAGTTCCTCCCTTCCTTCACTCCTTCCTTATGGTGGTTAGTGGGGAGCCCTGTTGTGTGGGGCGATTACCCCCGTTGACCTGACCATAATCTGGCTTTTTCTTTCCTTTCCACACATCAACCAATGTGATACAAACGTTCAAGCACAAATTCAAATATACAAAAGTGACACATGTAATAAAGACTAGTCTAGATATATCTCACTCTCATTTTTTTATGACCTAAATTTTCAGATGTTTCAGCAAATCCACACATGTAGGGGCAAACTGATTTTCCAGGGGCAGTTCTAGGAGCCTTAAAATGAACGTAGCCTTTAAGCTGATGTAGACAGGCAACTAGATGCACTTGCGCATATATAGAAGCTGTGTGGGTCCATTATTTGCTGTTTATGAATGAACCCCACTATAATGGACCAGTAAATAAACTGATCTATTAGTAGTAATGCATCCAACACCAACCTTTTTTAATATCTTTTTTTTTTTTTTTTTACCTGTATGTGTATCCTGATTTTCCTTATCATAGCATTTTATTTAATTTCAGTACAAATAGCACCATTTAGCCACATAAAGATATATCATTCTGGTCTTCAATCAATAAAAGCTGATATATGCAAATATATTGTTTTACACTTAAGAATAAATGCATCCAATTTAAAGTTACACATTTAATTCCACTTTACATATTTAAGTGAGAGACATACTATATTGTTTCCAAATATGTTCACTGGGGGCAGAATTTTTGTGTTGTGCTGAAACGCTTCCTGTGTGTGATATCAGTGTTATTACAGATTAAGAGTAAAATTTAAAATTATTTGTTTGACATGATTGTTTTTATATTTCCTATTTAAATTAAAGGATTTGTTCATTGTGAAATAAATGTTCTGCCTTGCACATTGTTACTATCGAGATCCAGCACTCACCTGAACCTTTGTGATGTGTATGTGACAAGGGGTTAATCAAAAACAACCACCTGGTCTGTTAAAAAAATATTCAAACTCTCCCTGTCTGGCCCACACACTAAGGTTTTTTGTGAAGCACTGACACTCTTACTCAGGAAATTTTCGGTTCTCCCTTTAAACTAATCTACCACAATTTACTTTCATCAGAGTTATTATAAACCAAATGATCTCCCCTGCTTCACCAGTCAGGCACCGTCCCTGCTGTTCCCCTGTGAAGCGTGGACAGCCGCCTGATACCGGGGGCATCCTGCTGCTAATCAACAGGCATGCAGCGTCCCTGGCCGTCCTCATGCCATTGGGCACATGCGCACTGACACTTCCCGTTGCTAGGCAACGGGACACTTCCTTGTCTCGGCGGTCAGCGTGTCTGACCCTCCTCTCCTCTCCTTCTACCGAAGTTTGGCTGCCACTATTTAAACCTGGCTCTAACAAAATCAAGGTGCCAGAGTATCAGGTCTCCTGCTTTCCAGCATTATTGTATGTTGCTGCTCCTGTTTTGGTTCTGACCCGGCTTCCCTGACTTTTCTTCTGGATTATGCCTGTTTGCCTCTGTTGTGACCTCGGCTTGTCGAACAGTCTTCTGGATTTCGCTACTAGTCCTATCCTTGTGACCTCGGCCTGTCTGACTTTTCTGTGAATCTCCCTTTGGTACCGCCTGTTCCTGTTTGGTTTCTGACCCAGACCATCCTGACCACTCTCAATCACTACTCTGATAACTGTCTAGGAGGACCGCGACCTGCAAATCCTGAGCAGCAAAGCCCAAACCTTCTTGGGGGGGTCCCTTGTGAATACCAGGGGTACGTTAGATTTCACAACTCCTGGTTCAATGGCGCAGTTAGTTGTTTCTGAGCATCTGTAGTCCACAGTGCTCCTCAAAGTCTGACATCACCTATGTAGTGTTCTAAAACCAAGCTAAGTCTAACACATGAATTTGTAAGAACACAGAGACATGAATTTATTAAGTGTAATTTAATATGAAAAATAAATCCAAAGTGCTTAAGATGATTACAATTGATAAAATGACATACTAGGATATAATATATTAGTTTCTTGTAAAATAAAAAGGAATAAACAACAGAAATGGTAAACTCATGCATGATCTGTTTTCTGTCTGCTTGGAGAATGGGAATAATGAAATACTTCTCAATATGAAATTGACTCCCAAAAGTGAACAAATCTGTTTGAGTTACAGCCCCCTTCCTGTGATTTCAGACATAGAAAGTCTGTACATGTAAATTAGTATTTATGACCTTTTTCAAACACCTTTCAAGTCAGGGTTTATTTACACCGGCCTAACTTCTTACCAGAATGTCCTACAAAGCTGATATTACTTCCACACAACAAGTCATAAGTTTGCATACCAAACATGATTTCTGTAAGTATGATATTTGAAAAAAATATGAAAATTGCCTGTGTCCTTATTCCCCTTCATTACAACTTATCCCAGCTGCTCTGTCACTCAGTTGAGGTGTCCTGAGATATCACAGAATCGCCAAGAATGTGAGCGGTCTGTTTTGGGATATTATTGATCAATATTACCTTCAGAGAGAGAGATTTCAAGGGCTTTTACTTTTAGGACCCATGCAATAATTTGATATTGGGTACTTGTGGCTGGATCACTTATAAATAACTTATGGTATAAATTTATTTAAAGGGAATAGCACAGGGCGCTTATTTACATAATTGCAAATGTACTTATTTTGATATTGTGTTTCTTGTGAACATAGAGTACTTAGTTATTTATATGGGTTAACCCATCACATAATTGTGGGGAATAAGGCCTACATCATAACTGCAGTGTATACATGTTATATCAAATGAATCCCTTGATAAGTTGAGCTACTAAAGTGTAAAATGTGAAGACAGAAAGTCTGTTGTATACGTATTTGATGGCTCTGCATATTCCAGTGTGAGAAGATAGGAGTGTCATCTGGTGCAGCTTCAAAGAGCCCCTGCTGTGAGATTTATCCTGGCCTGGGATGGAGTTTTGACACCTGAATAGACTTTTAGGAAACGTTCAGCATGGTGTCTGACTCAAAGAGCCCATGTGCTGACTTGGCTATATGTGATTTAGACAAAAATAATTCAGTTTTAAAATATGCCACTTAAAATCAATAAAAGTAGTGATCAACCACATATTCCTTAATAGCATGATGAAGGGCAGCTCATATGTCAAATTAAGAATTCTGCCACGCAGAGAAGTTAAGGAATGTAGTGTAAGCTCTACAAATATACTGTATTTATTCATGGCTGGTACCAAAAGAGGGACAAATTCATAGGGGATTTATTAATAATAATAATAATAATAATAAAATTAAGTCTTTGACGCTCCACAGAAAAGTTAGTTCACATAGTAGAATTGGGTAGTAAATCAGACAACATGCAAATGGTGATTGAAAAAAGTATCGCAGACCACAACCCCCAGGAGTTGTCTTTAAAAAGCTGAGACCAGTTACAACAAAATGTCAGTCTTTTGGAAAAATCAATACACATTGATAAGCTGTCCATCTTCCTAGTCAATTTCCCATGGCACAGATTATGCAACTCATGTATGTGATGCTCTGAATGTAACCTCTGTTGTTTTAAACTGCTTTGCTTGTGTGTTATATCAGTTGTTTATTAATTGTTTTTCTTTATATCTGAATGTCTTGTACGTTTGTATATTAATTCTATAATTTAATGTGTGATGTCCTTGATATTCTAACAAATCCATTAGCCTTTTAAGAAGAATATAGCTCAACCAAGTTAACCCTTTGAATGCCGCTATGTGATTTGTTAATACATTTCATTAACAAGCTTAGTGTGTGCTTGCATTTACATTTGTGCAACAGTCAGGTAGAGTGAACAGTTAACCCTTTGTTTGCTGGTGTGGGCCTTGTTAGCCAGTGGGTGGTTAGAAGCCTTGTGTGCCAGGATGGGACAGTATATTGGGGTCCTATTGCCCGTATTCAATAGGTGGTGGCAAACCTGATGTGTGTGAAGACATGAGTGCTGTTTGGGGGCGATTCAATAGGTCTATAACCTGTGTGATAGGTAGAGAGAGACTGCGGGCTGGAATCGTGTGCAACCTCATAAGCAAACACCCACAGCACGTGGGTGTTTGGTGTATGCTGTGTTGCTGTGTTTACTGTATGCTGTAAGTCACGTCAGCTGGGCGTGTGTTTGTGACAGTGTGTATGTTGGTAAAGGACATATCTTTATATCTGAGACCAGGGGAGGAAATTAGTTTTGTGTTTAAACTTTGCTAGTGGAAATGCATTTTCTCTGAGGTATATAGCTGATGCAATAAGCATTTGTTTAGGAAGTCTTTTGTGTATTTTGTAGTAGGGAAATGACTTGTTTGGGGTTTTTTAACTTTCTTTGGGAATTCTCAAGTGGAGGAAATGGGCATTATGCAACTGTCTGAAGAAAGGACCCATATTAATCTCATGTTAATTAGACCTTTTGATGCGTGAGGGTCCAGCACCTGAAGGTACAGGAAGTTTTAATTAGACTTGCTGTTAGATTTTATCTGTGTCTAAAACAAGATGAAGCAAGTTTTAGGATATCACAGATAAGTGTAAATATTGTTAGCTTTGCAGTGCATGTAAATCCATGTTTTGGTAAACACAGTGCATCCTGGTGCTAAAAATAGCTCAGATCTCAGTGGGCTGGCTTACCATGATAGGCTGTGTCCAAAAACACTGTAAAAAGCCCTGTTTTGTATTGAAAATTGTTCTTCTTGTTTCATCTGACCTGCTCCCTGGTACCGTCAACCAGGGTGAGCAAATAAATATCACTTGCTTTAAAGACCTGCTTGGAAACTTGTCTATCCCTGTGACCTACAGATTAGACCCAACTCTTATCCGTTCCCGGAGGTTCTGAGATTTGGCCCCAACTTTCAGGTACCACCACTCTGCCCGCTCTGGCCAGTGTGATAGGCCAGGGGGGATCCATCCACAGCAATCCTGATTCATAGGAAGAGGTCAGGGGTACCAGCCCAGGTACACCAGTAATGGGGTACACAGCAGCGTCAGTTACCAGGAAGAATCCCGGTACTGGATGCCGGTAAGGAGTCCAGTGGTGACGGCATTTGTAAGCCCCTCCTACTGCAGTTGAAGGGCGCATTTGGGATACAGAAAGGCAACAGAGGCAAAGTAAGTTCAGCTGGTTCCCAGCAACAACAAACAGGGTGGCATAGGCAGTCCTTCCTATCACTGTACTCATCTGCAACTACGTGTCTGGAGCTCTCTATCCACAAGTACCTCATGGGTAGAGCAGAAGCGTTTAGAAACCAAAGGAAAGAAATAAAGTAATTTAATCTCCCCCTACTCAGTTTTAACCCATGCTGGACACAAGAGTTCATCTGAGTCACACCAAGCTAATACTATTAATTAATTCACAAACACATATTTGCAGTTTTATAGGACTACTAATTAGCTTGCATATGACAGTTATCTATAATGTAGGTTTACATATTTACAAAAAATCTTTTCTGTTGAGTGATACATTAGTGAGTACAGTTTTCTTTTCCTTATGCTCTTGCCTGTTGCCATAGCTGTCATTTGAAATGTTCAGGAAAGTATATTTTGTATACATGCAAAACATGCTAACTAGTTATGTGCTCTGTACACCAGCAGCAGGTCAAGACATCAACATGTAAATTATGTAAGTCTCTCTAGCAAAAGGACATATTGGAATGTCAACCACCTGCGCAAGATGATGGGCATACCTGGGAGCTCTTAGGACTATAACAACCAAACAGATTATAGTTATCATTTATTTAGTACATTCTACAATATGATAGCTAGAATCTGATTGGTTGCTATAGGCAACCAATATATATCACACATGATGATAACCTCTACACTGCAGAAATCATTAAAAGGTCCAGAGTTATAGAGAATTTCCCCCATCCTGGATTCAGGGAATTCAGTGGTACCTTCATTTGAAAGAGGGAAGTCCTATCTTTCAATTTTTGTGGCGAGTTATTGAATGGTGATCACATGGGATCACCAGGCAATAATACCCTACACTACAGAAAATATAATCGATGTGGGAGAGTTTTTGCAATGCCCATCTTGCTTTCAAGAAACAATTGGAACCCCTTATTTGAAATAGGATAGACCTCCCCTTTCCAACTATGTGACCCTTTAGTAATACCCTATACCAGCGGTTCCCAAAGTGTGCGCCGCGGCTCCCAGGGGTGCCGCGGCGCTGTCACTGGGGTGCCATGACCAGCCAGAGGAAAAAGAAAAAAAATTATCAATCCGCGCGGCGCCGGGACCCAGCATCCTCCTCTCTTCTGCAGCGCGCCCGACAATCAATGACAAGCTGCGGGAGAGAGGAGGATGCTGGGTCTCGGTGCCGCGCAAATTGGTAAGTTGTTGTTTTTTTTAGTTTGTTTTTTTTTTCCTCTGACTGGCCGCGGAGGAGGGGGCAGCGTGGCGAAGGAGGGGGGGGGCAGAGTGGCGGCAGAGTAAGAGAGGAGCATAGAGAAAGGGGCAGAGTGGCGGCAGAGTGAGAGAGGGTGGCAAAGAGAGAGTGGCAGAGGAAGAGGGCAGAGAGAGGGACAGAGTGAAAGTGGCAGAGAGAGTGGCAAAGTGAGAGGGGGGGCAGAGTGAGAGGGGGCAGAGGGGACAGCGTGAAAGGGCAGAGTGAGAGGAGGCAGCGTGAGAAAGGGCAAGGGGCAGCGTGAGAGGAGGCAGCGTGAGAGAGGGCAGAGGGGCAAAGTGAGAGGAGGCAGCGTCAAAGAGGGCAGAGGGGCAGCGTGAGAGAGGGCAGAGTGGCAACGTGAGAGAGGGCTGAGGGGCAGCATGAGAGGGCAGCGTGAGAAAGGACAGAGGGCAGCGCTGAGAGAGGGCAGAGTGAGAGGGGGCAGAGGGGGGCAGCGTGACTGGATGCAGAGGGGGCAGAGTGTGTGGAGATGAAGGAGGTCACAGTGTGAGTTAGTTGTCAATTATTCTTTGACAGAAATATAATTGAAAAAAATATATAAAAATATTATTTTTTCCTTGGATCTATGTGTATTATTTTTGCATACAACTAAATAAGTATTTCTGTCCTGACTAAATACTTATTACGTTTTTTTGACCCAACTACTTCTAAAACAGGACTGGCAGATAATTATTTTGGAGGGGTGCCTTGAAAAAATTATGGAGAATCTAAGGGTGCCGCGAACTGCAAAAGTTTGGGAACCACTGCCCTATACTGCAGAAATCATCAATAAATCCAGAGATGGGCAGGTTCTAAAGCTCTGAGCTCACCCATCCTGGCTTCAATAAACACAGGTGTATCGTCTTCTGATGTGTTAGGTTGCCTATTTTGAAACCTGGTCTATCCATGTTATTCCTACAAATTTAATGTGTTTCACTCAACATTGAAAATAAAATGAAATCCTTTTTTCTGTTTTGGAAAGGTGGATTATTGCTAAAGCAAGTACCACAAAGTATTTCTTGTTGGTTTTTTGTTTTTGTTCTATTTTTTTTTAGGGGGGGGAGGGGGAAACACACATTTGCTTATACCTGAATTTCAATTAAAATAAAACACTGTTTTGGGGTTTATATTCTTTGCCTTGGCAGCATGTATAAGCACACGAAAAGTATATTCTGAAAATGTAAAGTCTCATGAATAAAGCAAAATATCATTTGTGTGAGTACTGCATAATCAACTGACTGATATTGATGTTAGAATGTGATCAGCCCAAAGAATGCGAAGATAGGCTTAGCACAGGGGTGAGAAAAGCATCAGGGTTAATTTAAACACTAACAACAATAAAAATCTTAAAAGGTGAAAATAGTTTTTATAGCAGCTAAGCCACAATAAACCAAATAAATCACTATTTATCCATCCAGTGAAGCACAATCATGCAACAAAGGTAGTTAAAATAAGAGTTAAAGTTTTTCTTTTATTACATTACAAGATATTAAAACAAATTCCGTTATATAGCTGTTTTAATAAAGATGACAAAGGGGTATTTGACAAGCTATTATCTTAGTTCCCTGGTTTACTAAGACAATGGACTGCTAAAAGGGGCACATTGACAAGGTTTTACGATTCATTTTTTTTAATTGTTATATTATTGTTACATTATTCAACCTTTTGTATTATTTATGCTGTCTTTACAAGTAAGAAAAAAAGAAAATGGCCCCATTGTTTTTAAGAGGGGTGCTTTTCTTTCAAATGATTTTAAAGAAACAAATATCAACTTACTAGCTGAGACATTAGCCCAAGTCTTGGATCTGAACCTCAACCTATCAGAAGCTTGAACCCTAAATTTAACATTAGACAAAACCTAGGTTCAAGTGCTGACCATAAACCTATCTCAAGCTCTAAAACTATCCAAATCCTTATAAAGCTCAGAACTTGACTTCTCTAATCTTAAAAAAGTAAGAAATCTACTGAATAATATTACATTTTTAGTTTACTTTTTTCTCACTCTCTATCTTTTAAGTGGCAGGGTTTATTACTTAAACAAATAATACAAAAGAGAGCACTAGTTAAAGTGTAACATTTAAAATATTATTTTTATAAACAAAATATATATTAAAACCAGTCATATGCACAATCTCATGCACACTTAAAGTAGCACAACAAATCAATAATTGATCTACAATATACACCTGCCTAAAACATTTGCACGGTATTGTATACTTTATTTTCAAGTCCAGCAAGCCCCATAGGAAACAAATAATCATTACTGGTCTTCAAACATATGAATGCAGCAACCCATCCCAGAAACAATTGTTATTAAAGTTCTCCAAACATTTGAAATGGATAGTTCCTATCACGTGCCTCCTCTCATTATTCCAGATATAATGAGCAAAAACGGTGCTTCGCAAATGTACAGAAGAGGTAACCAGTTCAGTCGTTTTTAGGCAACAAAGAGAAGCCAAATAAAAAGCTGATAATCCTTGTTAATATTGTACAAATTGTTCGCTGTATCTTGTAACAATACGGAATATGTCTCCTGGAGGTGATGGATGCTATGGTTCTCAAGAAAACACAGTTGCCAAGCAAATGTAATTTTTGATCAAATGTGTGCTGAGCTGAGAATGCGTAAAGGGATCTGCACACGCTGGTGTCTCTGTCGCGTTTCTCCGCCTATTTGTGGTCGGTTTCATCACAGCTCTTTTAATATGTTACACTTAAACTAGCTCTCTCTTTTGTATTAGTTGTTCAGGTACAGTACCTGTTAAATGTAGAGCAGCAGAGAAGTGAAGCACCCATATAACTCACTAGCGCCTGTAATCTACCTTTTTTTTCTGGGGTTTATTACTTTCCCTTCAACTTGTGATATCCCTATATATTGTTTCTATCCCAGGTACTTTAATTGTACTTATCCCAGGTAGTAAGCCTCTTTGTTGTGGTTATCATTATTTTGTTATGCACAATTCAATTTAAACATTCATATGTATGTTTTGGTGTTTGGTTATGCATATTTATGTGGATTAATAATTAATGAATACTTTGTTAGTGATATGTTTTATCAATGCAACATCCCATAGCATTATTATTGTTTATTCTCAACCATTTTTTCTAGTGCTTGTAATCTGTAAGAGGCAATTGTTTCAGGGACATTATCCCCTCTTTACTTTCTGTGTTTGTGTCATTCATGAATGTTAAAAGATTATAATGTATAGGTATGTATCGCCTGTACTCCAAGTGCCTACAGCTCTGTCCTCCTAGACAAAGCTTTGGGCAATAGTGTACTATTACAAGGGGTTTTGAATAGGGAGGTCGGCACCCCCATGACCGGGTTGGATGCATACTATTTACTACCATGATTAAATTACAAATAACCAATCCACTTTATTAAATTGTTTTAATTAAAATATATACCCTTTCATTGATAGAGGTCCCAAAGTGTAGCCTGAATGGGTGGGTGACACTTTCCTCCAGCCAGGTGAAGGGCTGAATAAATATTCCCTAAATCTTCTTTCATCAATGATCACTTTCAGATTGAAGACCAACCCTTACAACCTAGCACAATAGACCAACAGATAACTGGCTTCTTCCAAGCTGCTGATCCAGAGACCAACAGTGACATGGTAAGATAGCCTTTACAAGCTGTAAATATACTTTTATTTGGCAGTAAGACAATATAATACTACTTCCTTTTAACAAGGGTAACACAGACCTTACTTTTCTACCTAGCGCCCTACTCACTTAGGGATGATACATGGGTCATACTTCTACACATATAACATTTACAGCCCACACCAAATTGGTTATCATTGTATTTCCTCAGTGCAAATATTAAACTTTAATTAATGTGCTACATGAAAAAACAGAGAGTATTTAACCTATGTGTACAATAGAAAACTAATTTGCATCCCTTGCATTGTAACATGGTTTTGTCCAGGAGACTACTTACTCAATTTTTTTACTTAACTTTCCTTAATGAATTAGGCCCATAAATATGTCTTGATATACTGCATTCATAAAGCCATATAAATATTTAAAATGAAAATTATTCAGTACAGATACTGTCTTTTTTTTTTTGTTATTTACATAAAACTTCAAACACTGTATTTACATAAAACTTCAAACACTGAATGCATGATAGCACAACATTTTCCAGATGCTGCCTATCAAGGTTGAAGCAAAATTGACATGAATCAAAAACAAATATAGATCTCAAATACCGTTCTCTGTTAACTAGAAATACATTTGTGTAGCTGAATTATACTAATTTTTACAGATCACAGTTCAGGCTGCAAATTAAAGACTTGATCCATAGGGGGCAAGAGAAGATAGTAGTGCGTGACGAGAGGATAGTCTCAAGTCATTAATATAATTGTAACACATCTGTCAGCTCAGTCAGGAATAATCATGCTCTCCATGTCAATTACAGCACTCGCATAGCTCGTATGTACACATTTCTATTGGGATCTACACCTACCAATGGAAAACAGATCAATATGCTGCTTTTAATGTTTCTATAGATAAAATATAATATGCACATGCCATTAAATAACAATGTAGACTGGGTTACCATAGAGCCAACATTTCACAAATGCAAAACAACATAAGTGTTTGCATGACACAAGGCTGTTGCAGCAAAGGTGTTAACAAGTGCATTAAAATATCTGAGTCTCTCCCCCCAAAAGAAATTAATTAGACTATGTAACATCTATCAATATTGATAGGTAGAGTTTGTAATTACTGCAGTAGAGGTTTTTTTCTTTATTCATAGAAATGATGTCCCACATATTATTATGGAAGGCAGAGCTGTGAAACCTTGAAATGTCTTTTTTTACTGATAATTTTATAAACATTCACTGGGTACTGCCAATTTTACTGACACAGGGCCGGAGTCAATAAGGAGAGCAAAGAAAACAAGGAGTAACTTTGCACCTTGGCAAAACCATGTTGCATTGGAGGGGGAGGAAAATTTAAAATGTGGGGACAGATTGATAGTTTGGGTAGGGCATGTTCTAAATCACCTTTAAATTTCAATGTAAAAATAAAGCTATCAAGTATTTATGTGCTACATGAAAAAGCAGCCAGTTATCTCCTTACATGCAAAATAATAAATTAATTTGCACCCCTTGCATTGTAACATAGTTTATCCAGGATCAAATCTACTCTTTTTTTTGTCTTGCTCTCCTAATGACTCAGGCCCACAATGTTTACATAACATTGATAGTATACAATAAAATGGGTGTAATTTATAAAAAAAAAAAGCATCCCTAAATCTGTTTGTTTTCTTTTAGTGGTGTCATGTGCATATATTTGTGCACCTGTTTGTGATTTTATGGACATGTGCACAAGTTAACAAGCCAATATGTTAATTGTGAAGAGAGCAACTTTTTGCTGCTTATGATTAGAGGAGATGGCTGGAAAAGCAGATCAGGTTACTCCATGGAAAATGCAGATTAGCTGCAGTAATCATTTATGTACAAAAACAGGATTTCATTGTCAGCTGTCCTAATAAATGTCAATGGGTGAGGCGTGCTCATTGGTGGGTGTGTTCCCATTTTACCAGGTCTCCAGAGAGGGTTTTAAGCTGTGGCTAGAGTTTTACACCACCTTGGACTTAATTGGTCTTCAGCCAGTAATTTAAATAGGATGTATGTAACATCTAGAAGTAGTGGTGTAACAATAGGGGATGCAGTGGCTATGGGACCCAAAGGTGAGGGTTGCATGGCTCCCCTGCGGCCCATGTTCTGCATAGAGCAAAGCAAATACTTATTCTGAGTGGTGCATGTGACGGACCGCAAATGCTCTGAAGATGCCCCTCACACTATTGAGAACAGAACAGGAGGCAAGAAAAGCATTGTAGGACCCCTACTCAGATTTTGCTATGGGGCCCTGTGCTGCCCCCTGTCTAGGAGCATATCATAGGAGAAGCACATTAATATGTGTATATATACCAATTTTATACAAAGCCAAAATATAAAGTTGTGACAACAATCTGTATTTTAGGTGAACCCCACCTCCACCACCACCACCCAGATATGAGGGATGACGGATGCCCTGATAATGTAAAAGAAATCTCCTTCTTATGTACAATTGTGTAAAAAAGTAAAGCCTCAGACACAAATAGGATTGTGGTAGTTTCTATTTAAAGACTAAGGCTTCAAAAATTTTGGATCGATTTGTTATCTATAATGATTTTACCAATGACAGAAGCTCCAATTAGCTTGCCCATTCATGTGTACACACTATACATGTTTTAAACGATTCTTACAATTTAGCGTCCAGGCTGTGAAACAAATTTAAATAAGAAGCAGAACCTCAGCTCACAACACCCACAAACAAAGATTCCGGAAAAGGAAATACTTCATCACCATTCATTCTACTGTACAGCTTTGTGTATAGTGTATGTTCGTTAACTCTACTACTACAAATTATTTTAATACAATGGCATCAATAAATAAACAGAAAGCTTGTGGTTTGTTGCTTCTCACTATGGCAAGAACACTGCAAACATTGACCTGGAGGGAAAGAAAAAGAATAGAACTTGTTGGACCAAGGAGTGGTTCCAGAGGAGAGACTTTTTCACATATGCCCCTGCTACAGGAGATACGAGACAACAACCCAGATGACTTCAGGAATTTCCTTCAGATGAATGATCCCACATTCCAGGAGCTGCTCCAGCTTGTCACCCCCCCGCATCCAGCAGGAGGACACCCGTTTAAGAAGACCCATATCTGCAGAGCAGAGACTGATTGCTACCCTAAGATTTTTGTGTTGGTATAGGAGTGTTTTGCTCCGTCTCCTTATCCGGTTGCTATGGCAACCACTGTAATCCCCAGTGGTCTAGGAGGAAATGGGAAGTTGGACAGGATTCCAATGTCCGATTTGTGCTACTGCGTCTGCCCAGACCCCGCATACCGGACGTTTGGCTTTTGCGCCGTTACTTCCAGTCAGTGCCTGCACGGGGACAGTGGCAGTTCAAATAGCTACGTGGCCACCAGAAAATAAGCCCTAAAAGTACCACACTGTGAACTGGAGGACTCTAGATAATATTAGGGAGTCTGTCTATACATATAATGTGCACCTGCATTAATACATAAGTGTAATACTGCATATAAACCTGTATTGCCTGATTGCTGCAATTGTTGCTACTGTTGAATACTGCTGTACTACAAACAGCTGTGAGTACCTTGCATTCTACTGTGTTATCATCTTTAATAAACAGCAACCTGTTTAAGTTACAAAAGCGTTGTGGCTTAACATCCACATTAACACCGCTGAGCACCTTTATCAACATCAAAAGGTATAACAACCATTTTGGCCACAGGAAGAACACTGGCTGATCTCAATTTTCACATAAAAATGTAATTTTTTAAAAAAAACAAAAACACTTTTTTTTAAATTAAAATAGAAACAGAACATATTAACACATTAAAAACAACTCAAACAAAATATATACATGTTATAAGCACTGTATGCCAGCAGACAGTAGAAGTGTAGCATTGAGTGCTGATTTGGGCCTATAGGCTGTCGGGACATGGACCCTATCTCTGCACATCAAAGATGGGTTAAAGATGGAAAAACTCAAAAGAATATTTATGAGAATTGAGGGCAAACTTGCACTTCCACTGTATGGCAGCATGCAGGGGAAGCGCAGATTAAGGCCTATAAGCTGTCGGGATATGGAACATATCTTTGCACATCAGAGATGGGTTGAAGATGGGAAAAGCAAAACGAATATTTAAGTAAATAGGGCACACAGAAAACATGAAAACTTAAAAACAAAACTTTTGTCTCAAGAAACCATCACAGTTGTCACAGCTGTTCACAATAGTAATCTTCACTATATTTCTGTTGGTATGGACCAGCACAGTGCCGTAACGAGGGTGGTGCGGGCGGTGCCGTCGCCCAGGGCGCAAGGCCAAGAGGGCGCAGCAGGGGCCCGCTACCTGCCTCCAAGAGACTTGTAAGTGAAAATCTCTCTCTCTCTCTCTCTCTCTCTCTCTCTCTCTCTCTCTCTCTCTCTATATATATATATATATATATATATATATATATATATATATAACTTTTAACTGCAGACACACCCTGTCAGTTGGCTGCAAGCTGTGGAAAATATGCTTTTAAACCACTTCAAAATATGATACATCTGTTATCGATGATTGTCCCGTCGAGGAGGTTTCCTTCTAAGCCATAGCTGACTGTGAAATATCACCGGCTTCACGTTTTGAGCTTGTCAAGTTCTCTATCTGGTACGCAGAATCGCTTACATGTGGTGATTTCACCTGGGAATTGATTTATTGCACTTATATTTGTGGTCTGTCCTCCACGATTTGCATTTTGGTATTCACCATTATCACTATAGGGAATCTATTGTGGTGATTCCTACAATTCCTATCTGTATATTGTGTGTGGTAATACACTATGTGGCGCCCTGTTCTTCTTTTTTACTTGTTTTAGATTCTCCAGATTCACCGTCTGAATTGGAACCGGCTGCCTTTTGTCAATTGGACTTTGTATATACCTTGTTAATAGTCTATTATTATTGTACAGAATTGGGTTGAGCGCCCCCTGTGTGGTATCTGTATTTTTGTGTGTATATATATATATATATATATATATATATATATGTGTGTGTGTGTATTCCTACTCTACCATTATATTTTAAAAAAAAATGAAATACACAGAGGTATAGGAAAAAAACATGTAATGTTAATATAATACAGAATTGAAGAGATGGACACGTCACATCAGTAAAAAAATGACATTTTAATGAGAATGTTTTTCCACGTGTGTTAACAATGCATGTTGCATACAGGAACACATAAAAAACATATGGAGCATGTAAAACAGATTTATTATTGCTTCTTCATTAAAAGAACACTATTTCCATCTGCTTGACGTTTTGACACCGCACCACGTGGGAGACGTAGAGACAACATTATAAATTCAAATATACACGCACAGAAAGGCACCGCTTTTTGGAGGGACTATCGACAGTCTGTCGGGCAATTGGTCATGAGTACGTAAATACTGCAGGATTGGAATGACGTAGTTCTAGCGATGAACATGATGTTTAGTCCGGTTTAAAAATCAATCGAAACGATACAATGTGCTTTGTAATGATAATCGTTCATCGATGCAGCGCACACACTGATGTGATATCGGGTGAACCAGACGCTTATCGTCTGATTCACCCAACAATTGAATGAAAACCCTGTAGTGTGTACCCAGCCTAATAAACTAATGACTTAACAATGAACTGCCTGTCAAAGGGAAATATTGCTGGTTAAATACACACACAAACACAAAGAAATTGGCTGTAGTCTAAGTAAATTGTTAAAATAATTAAAAAAGTACACATCAAGCAGTTACTAGTGTAAAATAAGTATGTGATGCCTTTATTATCTAAAATTAATTAAAAATCTCTGTAGATTTGCTGTAGATTATCATACTCAAAACAAGAAATTATTTACTGAGATTGCTAAATACAGCATGATAAACAATTGTTGTCTAGGATAGGTCTTGAGAATAATGTCAGATAAAAAAAGCAGTGGTTAAAATTGTATGAGGAACTAAGATAAGTCCCTCCAGGTATCATAGCCTTGGGATAAAGCCGTTTGTACAGATAGTCCCAATCTCACCGCTTGATGTAATGATTTTCTCCAGCAGAACTAAAATTCTCCACAGAGAGATGCTGAGTAGTTCACGTTGTTTATTAGCTGTCAGATTTAGGAGCTCCTTTGAGGTCACGGAGACAAAGTAGGTCTTTAGTAAGTTAAGAGAAATATATCAAGACATTACGCATTTCTCCGTCTATGCTGAATGTTTCATCAGAATAATACATTCCGCGGTATTATGGTTAATTATTTTAACCATTTTGTTAAACTACAGCCAGCACGGCCAATTTATTTATGTGTGTATGCATGTATCCTGTGTGAATGTCTACCAAAATTATCCTACCTTTTAAGTAGACATGAGCACTATTCTACATAGTTGGTAGCTTACCAAGTTAACCTTAGTTCCTGCCCCTCTGAGTGGCACTAGTTTGCTCTTATCTTGCGCTATGATAACCAGGACTGGCAAAAGGAATTTAGGGGCCAGGTACAGCAACTTTTGGGGCACCTCCTCTATAGATAAGTAGGAGAAGGGATGTGTGGCCACATGGTGTTCGGGGCTTGGGCTGTGGCTGCACCTCTTTAGACATGACATATTATGTATTAAAACACTACCCATTATTGCAGCCTTTAGAAGCTGGTACTAGATTCTTGTATCGATCCTGGAATGTTGGGACCTGTTTGGAAAATGTATACATGTATGAAATGTAGAAAGTGAGCAATAAGTGAACACAATACACAACACAGATAACGGCGCCACCCCGCCAGACACATTATGACACTCCCTCCCCAGACACAGTATCACACCCCTAGCCCACTTTAGTTACCTATGCTGTGCGTGTGCTGCTGACATCCATTAAAGTGGAAATGTCCTGTAGAATGTGCAGGGAAGTTCTTAGTCTTTTGAGATTACCTAAATCTCAGCTTGCTGTGGCTGTTGGTCGTGTGATGTCTCACACTGTCTGGGATCTGGGAGCAGCTATCAGCACATGCCACCCGCTTTTAAGAAAGAAAAACATAATTAAAAAAAGAAATGGAAAAAAATAAATTAACTGGTTGCCTCCAGTGGAGGCATGGGCCCTGGTATTTTGTACCCATCCACTGTCCCCAGCCTTTGTAGGTCTGACCTTGCTAGTTAAATTGTTCAGAAAAAAATAGTCCCCTATGGTATTAGATGTGGTTGTGTTATTTCATTATATTATCCAAGCTGTTTTTACTGTTCTTTGTTATCTGTTTACTTGTTTGTCCCATTCCCCCCTCCCCTCCCCTTTCTATTTCCCATTCTCAGCCCTCCCAACTGCTTTCCCTTTGGGAGCTGAAACTGTATGAAAGAAGACCACCTGACATTCCAAAACCTCATGATGAAAACACTCCAGCTTATTACTTACACTTCATGTAGAGTAAACAGACATCGTGTTTATCCAAGAAACTCACATTGCAAGAGATACATAGATCCCCCTTTATGGAACCACCACTTCTCTCCAGAGGAATGGTGATTCTGTTCTCTAACGGGGTATGCAAGATGAATACATAGCTTAAAATAATAATGTTAAGTCTGTGAAATTCTATGGAAACTTTCTTGGAGTGCAAGACACAGTGGTTTTTGCATGCTTGTTTACTATAGAACTGCAGGAAACACATTACACAGAAGATAGATTCATACATCAACTGTAAACACCACAAAATAAGTTCCGATGTAACCTTCCCCCGAATAAACACACAGCAACAGGAACTACATACATCTCACTACTCCCAACATAGATAAATGCAGACACAAGAAAAAAAATCACAATAATATATATAAGTTACCCCAGAAGGGTACAGATAAAGTGTTTGGGATGCCTTACGAAATCTGGGTAACGGTGGTTAAGTCCCAGAGCATGAAGCTGCTCAACTGGAATCACACTAGAAGGTTCAGGATCATATGTTGCCACTGAGGGAACATCAGGGTCCGTAACAGACTCAGGAACAGTCTTTCTAGCAAACTCAGATGGGTATAAAGTCTCCTAGGTGTCAAATTAGTCTGTTTAGGCCCTGGCCTCAATTATTTGGTCAATGTGGCATTGCCACAAGTCTCCTCCCACTTTAGTCATGTATATCACAGGACCAGTTTTGGAAGAGATACTCCCGGCACGGGCAAATGCATGGTTTATAAAGGGGGTTTTCAAATTTTCCCCAAAAACACGAGGTATTTTTGACTGCACACGTGTGTGTGTGTATGTATGTATGTATGTATGTGTGTATATATATATATATATACACACAAACACAGCAGGGCGGTCAGTAACTCCATGTCAGCAATGTTAGAATATACAGCAGCTGCGACGCTGTCGGATAAATGTTGCGGTGCTCTATATCTGGCCCATGTTTAGCATGTCAATGCATGCTTTTAGTGCCATAACTAAACATTTTAGTGTCCTGGGCCAGACAAAGCACTGGCACCCCCCTTCCCCCACACTTGCGGGAACGCACAGCCAGAGGGAACATTCCTACCTGGTGCTGCTGTCAATGCCTTAACCGCAGTTTCTGCTTGGCTGGATCCTGGAGTGTTGGGGCCCCTGTTTGGAAAATAGATCGTTATTATTCACCTTCTGCAATGTCGAGCACTGACTAAACACTAGACCATCCTAATCCCAACCAGGCCTCCTTGTACCCAATCAGCCCCAGAATTTAATTAATAGCATTCACATTTAATGACTGCTTATTTTCCTCCCATATAGCCTCAACATTAAATTAAATAGCACTTGCATTTAATTATTAAGTCAACCTCCCCCTATTCACCCAACATTAGTGTTTACATTTAATAAATAATGCTCCTTACCCCAAACCAGCCCCATTAAATTAAAAGCATTCACATTTAATAAACTGACCGATTTCTCCCCAACCAGTCACAACATTAAATGAATAGGATTCTCATTTATTTAACAGACTTATTTCTGCCCTCATCATCCGCAACATTAAAATAATAGCATTCCCATTTAACAGACATATCCCTCCTCACCAACCCTGACATTAAATTAATAATGTTCACATTTACTAAACCAACCAATTTCACCCCTCACCAGCCCTGGCATTAACAGCATTGCCATTCAATACAAAGGCCTATTTCTCCCACCAGTCCCACAATCAAATTAATGGCTTACAAATTTCCACCATACTTAACAGAGATTATTATTACTAATAAACACATCACCACCATTTTTTAATATAGTCCTTATTTACTTTTTATAGTTATTTACTTATTATATTAATGTAGTATATATGTATGTACTCCAAATATCCCCCCCTTTCTCCAACCCTCTCCCCCATTTCTCTCCAGCTCCCCCCTCTTCCCCCCTGTTCTTTACAGACCCCTATCTCCTCCCCCATTTTTAACAGCCCCCTCTTTCCCCTCTGTTCTTTACAGCCCCCTTCCTCACCCCCCGTTTTTTTTTTTACAGCCCTTTCTCTCACCACCCATTTGTTACGGCCCTCTCTCCCCTACCATCATTTTTACAGTCTCCTCTCCCCCCCCCCTGTTCTTTACAGCTCCCTCTCTCTTCCTTCATTTTATACAGCTTTCTCTTTCTTGCTCCTTTTCTCCGTGCATGCTCCTCTGTGCAATGCATGCTTTTGCCTGTTCATCTGTGAAGGGGCTTTCTAGGCAACCAGAACCCCCACCCCTGCGTGTGCACCTGCCCGGTTGCCATTTGTCTCCTCTGTAATCACATACAAACACTTCTTGACCAATGTCAAAGTTCCGAGTAGGTTTCTGATAAACAGATTGAAATTGTTTGTCATGCATCTTTCGTCTCGCATCTGGTTTTATCCCATTTGTCCCATTTAGCATAAAGAGCACAGCCGGTGGCTGACTGGTAGTGAAGTGCTCAGCTCTATTTTAAATAAAGAGGAAGTTGGCAATTTTGTGATGTAACGGCACATGTACTAGGTGCGTGGACATTATAGCGTTTTTGAAAGTTTGTACGAATCTCTCAGCCAAACCATTGGTGGCTGGACGGTGTACAGCTGACGTGAAATATTTAATGCCAGTTTCCTTCATGAACTTTTGGAATTCTGCGGACACGAATTGTGGCCCATTGTCACTACACACTTGTTCAGACAGACGTCTTGCAAAGATGGTTCTCAGAGCAGCTATATGTATGTTTTAGCATCCATTGCACTGAGTAAAATCGCTTCTTTCCCTGTCTAATGTTGGTATTACAGTATAGTTCCACTCATTCAGTATATATGAGACCTAGTCCTCAGTAGCACTATCAAAAGCAGCTATTGTGCCAATGTATCCTGACATTTTGCTTTTATGCCCCTTTTCTTCTTTCTTAGCCAATGAATGATATATCTCACATGCCCCTTGATGTAACCTGGGTGATTCTGGAAATCTGCAGGGTGGTCCTAACTCTAAACAATGAGAGTTTTTTTATATGAAAAAAATGTTTTTCTTTTTCCATTTGTTCGTGAGAAGGAATATTATATCTGCACTATTGTATCATACCAAGCAGCGATTTTATCAATTGTTTTTTAACACTCTTATATGGTACTTATGACCTGTTTTGTGTATGTGGGTGTATTTATGTCTGACATAAACCTGGTACATATGCTACAGGTGCAGAGCTGGACATATCTTGACTCAGCATATGGATATGAATACACTATTGTTACGGGTTCAAGTCGGCATCAGGCCCAAGGTGTTTAACTGGTAGCACTTGTTTTTTATTGCTCTTGGTTATTACCAAGCCAGTAAAATGTGGACAGCTCTGTCAAACCTAGTTTTAAAAGAGAGAGGTCAAACTGTGTGAATGTTTCAGACATGTTTGGGTAGTGTATTGTTACGGCCTATTGGCCTAATATATTACTTATATATAATTATATCAGTGTGTGACAAGACATGAAGCTAATACATGATTTGTGTTTCCCTGTCATATTCAGGTAAATGTACATGGACAAAGGATGAAGTAGGCAGCTGTACTTTTGAAGAAAACTGTATTTAGAATACAAGTGACTTAATATAAAGGAGATACAGGTAACAACTGCAAAGATATATGTTAAATGTATTTATCAGAACTAGATATATGTGAGATAACAGCATTCTGTACATGCAATCAATCCCTGAAATTATACTGATTCCATAAATTTAATAATATTTTCAGGACCAATATTTTGGTCAGCTTTTCAAGCAGCAATAGGCTTAAATGTATGTTGTGTGAATTTTGCTCTTTAGCAAACTATAAGACATTGCAAGTTAATCTCATCAAGAGTTACTAATGGCAATAGCTGACTAGCTTGTTTGAGACGTTCTTGCCACACCTCATCCTCCTCTTCTTCATTTTGTACATGAATTGAATTGATTGCTTCTGGGATCATCACCATTATCCCAACATGAAAAGAAAATGTCAGTATATTGCTGCCTCTCTCTTTTGGCACTTGGAAGCCGTCATACATCACCAACAATATTCACCTTCAAACTGCCAGATGTATTATCCAGTGCTTTGGAGGGTCAAAACTCAAATTTCCGGCAATGTATGATGGTTTTCAAACTTCAAAACCACTGTGGGTTTAAGTGACAAGCAGAGTATTTGAGAAATATCATGTTTTTAATTGGCTGTTTTTTAACCACTTTAAACTTCTGCAGTTTTTACCTCAAATCGCTATAAAAGTCTGGCTATCTATAATATAAATGCTTAGTGGCGTGTGTTAGTCTGTCTGTGTGTGTGTGTGTGTGTGGAAAAAATAAAACCAAGCTGCAGCGCCACCTGCTGGGCGGAGTTATACACTGACCTACTAAATTCTTTAGTGTGTGTGGAAAAAAAATTCAGAAAGGGCTGAAATTTGGTATACTAAGATGTTTTTAATTTGTTAATTTAATTTGTTAATTGTTAAAAGTGTTTATAAAGATTTAAAATATATATATATATATATATATATATATATATATATATATATATATATATATTTCTTTAATTAGAAGTGACAGTTGGGAGTGGTTGGTGGTTGCCGGGGGTGACAGTGGGGAGTGGTTGGTGGTTGCCGGGGGTGACAGAGTGAGAGGAGTGTGATACTCAGGACCACTGAGAGAGATCCCTGTGTCTGGATAGATGTGGCGATGAAAATGAAGGATGAGGTGATGGAGAAGAATGATGAGGTGGTGACATGTGGACAAAACCACGTTAAAACAGGGCGCTTACGTCGGGAAGTAACGCTCTTCCCCTGAGGAGGCCTGGCCTAGCCCCAAATGCATGACAAGAACCTTTTTAACACCTTAAGTAGCTTGATTTGACTAGAATGCATGAGTATCATGCACGGGTTAACTTGTTTCCATATATTAGTTGATAGGGGTTTGATGAGCTAAAGAGAGTAGAGGAGAGTGTTTTTTTTTAAGTAAGTTGACTCTTGTTCTTGATATCTAAAATGTTCCAGCCGCAAAGATCAGAGTCAAAATCTAGTAACATTATCTTAGCAGCCAAAGTTTTAACTAGATTGCCTACAAAAGCCATTTTGCCACCCACACAGTATCGGGCAGGTTTGGAGCACTTTTTCACAGGCATCATTGACCCGAGTAATCTGGCGATTTTTGCAGTTTGGCCTCTCATAAGTATCTCTATTTTTCTGACGTTTTTTCTGGCAGTTCCCCGACAGTTTGTTAAACCACTGCTGGATACATTTCACGTTTTGTATTCTATTCATGGCTAAAAGTTGGGGCGGTGATTTGTAATGTGGCGCTTTTGAAAACGTACATTTTCCAGTGGTTTTCTATAATTTAGCTCTTTCATATAACTGTGATTTTCAAACTGTCCAGAAAAAAGTTGATTTTCACCGCAGCTGAATGGCAGTATGGTTAGTAGCAAGAATTACTTTTTATGCTCAAGAATTTTCCCTCTTAGAAAAAAAGAAATACAATACTTTGTAAATATCTCCTATTTCATAACAACTGCAATGATAAAAAGGGCAGCTTGTCCAAACAGAAGGTACATTTTTAAAACTTTTTTTGAGATATGATTTTAAGAATTACTGCAGAACTATGTCTATGCATAAAAAAATTGTATTAAAAAGGGGCAATTCCGAAAATAGCAGCTCAGTGACAATGTCTCGCAGTTGCCACCATGATGAAAACAAGTCTGTGCACTGTACTAGTACTTATAGGGAACGGCACTTCAGTATATGTGCATTCAAACATTATTTTGTTTTTTGCGCGATGACACAATTGAGCTATGAGTAAAATTAAGTTTTGTGGTTTTTTTTTCAAACATTATTTATTAATTTATTTATTAATGCATTATTTAAAGGGGATAGATACCCGGAATGTAGGTGAGAGGCTGGGCAGCAATGACGTGAACCAGATGAAAGAGGGTTTCCCAGGATTGGATATGAGGTGATCACATGACGCAATTATTCCATCCTATGCTCTCCGCTGCAGGCAAACCTCCCAATTAATTAAGATAAATATTACGATGTGACCAGTGTATCTGTCCCCTTTAAAGTTAACATGGGTGGATATTGTATATATGTGAAGGCAATCCTCATGTTACATAACAATGTAAAGATTTAAGTCATATTAAGTGAACCGAAACTTACCTCACTTCAGATTTTGTGAAAAGCAGTACTATTTATGAAATATTAATGGAGTTATCAATAAAGCATGATGAGCATAGACATGTAGAAGTCATACTTCTTTACTTTCATGAGTCACATATAAAATGAATCAGATAGAAATGGACAGTATACAGGGAGAAAATGTTCAAATGTTCATGCTTGAATCAATTATTATTATTAGGGATGAGCGCACTCGGATTTATGAAATCCGAGCCCACCCGAACGTTGCGGATCCGAGTCGGATCCGAGACAGATCCGGGTATTGGCGCCAAATTCAAATGTGAAACTGAGGCTCTGACTCATAATCCCGTTGTCGGATCTCGCGATACTCGGATCCTATAAATTCCCCGCTAGTCGCCGCCATCTTCACTCGGGCATTGATCAGGGTAGAGGGAGGGTGTGTTAGGTGGTCCTCTGTCCTGGTAGATCTCGTGCTGTGCTGTTTAGTTCTGTGCTGTGCTGTTTAGTTCTGTGCTGTGCTGTGCTGTGTTCTGCAGTATCAGTCCAGTGGTGCTGTGTGCTGTGCTCTGTCCTTCTGAGGTCAGTGGTGCTGCTGGGTCCTGTGCTGTGTCCTGTTCAGTCCAGTGGTGCTGTGTCCTGTGCTCTGTGCTTCTAAGGGCATAGTTATTTCCCCAATATTCCCCTGTGTTTAAAAAAATAAAAAAAAGTTTTTTTAAAAAATACCAAAAACTACTTTAATTTTTTTTAATTACCACAAAATTTGCACAACCAATCCTGCAGTATAAGTCCATTGGTACTGCAATATTACCAAGTTCACACATTCTGCAGTATCAGTCCAGTGGTGCTGTGTCCTGTCCTGCTGAGTTCCGTAGTGCTGCTGGGTCCTGTGCCGTGTCCTGTTCAGTCCAGTGGTGCTGTGTCCTGTGCTCTGTGCTTCTAAGGGCATAGTTATTTCCCCAATATTCCCCTGTGTTTAAAAAAATAAAAAAAAGTTTTTTAAAAAAATACCAAAAACTACTTTAATTTTTTTTAATTACCACAAAATTTGCACAACCAATCCTGCAGTATAAGCCCATTGGTACTGCAATATTACCAAGTTCACACATTCAGCAGTAAAAGTCCAGTGGTACTGCAATATTACAAAGTTTACACATTCTGCAGTATCAGTCCAGTGGTGCTGTGTCCTGTGCTCTGTCCTGCTGAGTTCCGTAGTGCTGCTGGGTCCTGTGCCGTGTCCTGTTCAGTCCAGTGGTGCTGTGTCCTGTGCTCTGTGCTTCTAAGGGCATAGTTATTTCCCCATTATTCCCAAGTTTTTAAAAAATAAAAAAAAGTAAAAAAAAATAAAAAATTAAAAAAAAAAAAAAATATATAATAATTATAACCAAATTTGCAAAACCAATCCAGCAGTATAAGTCCATTGGTACTGCAATATTACAAAGTTCACACATTCTGCAGTATCAGTCCAGTGGTGCTGTGTCCTGTGCTCTGTCCTGCTGAGTTCCGTAGTGCTGCTGGGTCCTGTGCCGTGTCCTGTTCAGTCCAGTGGTGCTGTGTCCTGTGCTCTGTGCTTCTAAGGGCATAGTTATTTCCCCACTATTCCCAAGTTTTTTAAAAATAAAAAAAAAGTAAAAAAAAAAAAAAATTAAAAAAAAAAAATATATATAATAATTATAACCAAATTTGCAAAACCAATACAGCAGTATAAGTCCATTGGTACTGCAATATTACCAAGTTCACACATTCTGCAGTATCTTGTGCTACATATAATGGAGACCAAAAATTTGGAGGATAAAGTAGGGAAAGATCAAGACCCACTTCCTCCTAATGCTGAAGCTGCTGCCACTAGTCATGACATAGACGATGAAATGCCATCAACGTCGTCTTCCAAGCCCGATGCCCAATCTCGTAGTACCGGGCATGTAAAATCCAAAAAGCCCAAGTTAAGAAAAAGTAGCAAAAAGAGAAACTTAAAATCATCTGAGGAGAAACGTAAAGTTGCCAATATGCCATTTACGACACGGAGTGGCAAGGAACGGCTTAGGCCCTGGCCCGTGTTCATGACTAGTGGTTCAGCTTCACCCACGGATCTTAGCCCTCCTCCTCCCCCCCCCCTACAAAAAATTGAAGAGAGTTATGCTGTCAGCAACAAAACAGCAAACAACTCTGCCTTCTAAAGAGAAATTATCACAAATCCACAAGGCGAGTCCAAGGATGTTGGTGGTTGTCAAGCCTGACCTTCCCATCACTGTACGGGAAGAGGTGGCTCGGGAGGAGGCTATTGATGATGTAGCTGGCGCTGTGGAGGAACTTGATGATGAGGATGGTGATGTGGTTATTGTAAATGAGGCACCAGGGGGGGAAACAGCTGATGTCCATGGGATGAAAAAGCCCATCGTCATGCCTGGTCAGAAGACCAAAAAATGCACCTCTTCGGTCTGGAGTTATTTTTATCCAAATCCAGACAACCAATGTATGGCCATATGTAGCTTATGTAAAGCTCAAATAAGCAGGGGTAAGGATCTTGCCCACCTAGGAACATCCTCCCTTATACGTCACCTGAATAACCTTCATAGTTCAGTGGTTAGTTCAGGAACTGGGGCTAGGACCCTCATCGGTACAGGGACACCTAAATCCCGTGGTGCAGTTGGATACACACCAGCAACACCCTCCTCGTCAACTTCCTCCACAATCTCCATCAGATTCAGTCCTGCAGCCCAAGTCAGCAGCCAGACTGAGTCCTCCTCAATACGGGATTCATCCGAGGAATCCTGCAGCGGTACGCCTACTACTGCCACTGCTGCTGTTGCTGCTGTTAGTCGGTCATCTTCCCAGAGGGGAAGTCGTAAGACCGCTAAGTCTTTCACAAAACAATTGACCGTCCAACAGTCGTTTGCCATGACCACAAAATACGATAGTAGTCACCCTATTGCAAAGCGTATAACTGCGGCTGTAACTGCAATGTTGGTGTTAGACGTGCGCCCGGTGTCCGCCATCAGTGGAGTGGGATTTAGAGGGTTGATGGAGGTATTGTGTCCCCGGTACCAAATCCCGTCGAGATTCCACTTCACTAGGCAGGCGATACCAAAAATGTACAGAGAAGTACGATCAAGTGTCCTCAGTGCTCTTAAAAATGCGGTTGTACCCACTGTCCACTTAACCACGGACATGTGGACAAGTGGTTCTGGGCAAACGAAGGACTATATGACTGTGACAGCCCACTGGGTAGATGCATCCCCTTCCGCAGCAACAGCAACAGCTGCATCAGTAGCAGCATCTACAAAATGGCTGCTCATGCAAAGGCAGGCAACATTGTGTATTACAGGCTTTAATAAGAGGCACAACGCTGACAACATATTAGAGAAAATGAGGGAAATTATCTCCCAGTGGCTTACCCCACTTAGACTCTCATGGGGATTTGTGGTGTCAGACAATGCCAGTAACATTGTGCGGGCATTAAATATGGGCAATTTCCAGCACGTCCCATGTTTTGCCCACACCATTAATTTGGTGGTGCAGCATTACCTCAAGAGTGACAGGGGTGTGCAGGAGATGCTTGCGGTGGCGCGCAAAATTGCTGGACACTTTCGGCATTCAGCCAGTGCCTACCGCAGACTAGAGGCACATCAAAAAAGCATGAACCTGCCCTGCCATCACCTCAAACAAGAGGTTGTGACGCGCTGGAACTCCACCCTCTATATGCTGCAGAGGATGGAGGAGCAGCAAAAGGCCATTCAGGCCTACACAGCCACCTACGACATAGGCAAAGGAGTGGGGAAGCGCCTCAGTCAAGCGCAGTGGAGACTGATTTCCGTGTTGTGCAAGGTTCTGCAGCCATTTGAACTTGCCACACGAGAAGTCAGTTCCGACACTGCCAGCTTGAGTCAGGTCATTCCCCTGCAGAAGCAGCTGGAGAAAGTGAGGGAGGAGCTGGTAAGCCATTGCGATTACACCAAGCATGTAGCTCTTGTGGATGTAGCCCTTCGTACGCTTTGCCAGGATCCGAGGGTGGTCACTCTTTTAAAGTCAGAGGAATACATTCTGGCCACCATGCTCGATCCTCGGTTTAAAGCGTATGTTGTGTCTCTGTTTCCGGCGGACACAAGTCTACAGCGGTGCAAAGACCTGCTGGTCAGGAGATTGTCCTCTGAAGAGGACCGTGACATGCCACCAGCTCCACCCTCATTTTCTTCCACATCTATGGCTGCGAGGAAAAAGCTCAGTTTTCCCAAAAGAGGCACTGGCGGGGATGCTGATAACATCTGGTCCGGACTGAAGGACCTGCCAACCATTGCAGACATGTCTACTCTCGCTGCATTGGATGCTGTCACAATAGAAAAAATTGTGGATGATTACTTTGCTGACACCATCCAAGTAGACATGTCAGACAGTCCATATTGTTACTGGCAGGAAAAAAAGGCAGTTTGGAAGCCCCGGTACAAACTGGCTCTATTTTACCTGAGTTGTCCCCCCTCCAGTGTGTACTCGGAAAGAGTTTTTAGTGCAGCGGGGAACCTGGTCAGTGAGCGGCGAAGGAGGTTGCTTCCTCACAACGTTGAAAAAATGATGTTTATAAAAATGAATAATCAATTCCTCAATGAAGTACAGCACTGCCCTCCAGATACTACAGAGGGACCTGTGGTTGTAGAGTCCAGCGGGGACGAATTGATAATGTGTGATGAGGAGGAAGTACACACTGTAGGGGGAGAGGAATCAGAGGTTGAGGATGAGGACGACATCTTGCCTCAGTAGAGCCTGTTTAGTCTGTACAGGGAGAGATGAATAGCTTTTTTGGTGTGGGGGCCCAAACAAACCAATCATTTCAGCCAAAGTTGTTTGGTAGGCCCTGTCGCTGAAATGATTGGTTTGTTAAAGTGTGCATGTCCTATTTCAACAACATAAGGGTGGGTGTGAGGGCCCAAGGACAATTCCATCTTGGAACTTTTTTTTTTGCATTATATGACCAATCAACAGTCGTTTGCCATGTTCAAAAAGTAAAACCAAATTTTAAAAAATTCAAGAAATTAAACCAAAAGTAAAATGCCGTGTCATAATTTAAAACAAGAGGTATTGACGTGCTCTAAAACTACTGTATTGTTGTTTATATTTTATAAACACTACACTTGAAAGCTTGAGTCTTTCAATAAAAAAGTAACTGTCCATTGCACGAATATTTGCAACAGGGACAATTTTAGGGTTAAGAAAGTCAACTAATAACACTTCGACGCTGTCTGTCTTTATAAACACTACACTTGGAAGTTGGAGGAGGTATTGTGGCCCCGGCACCAAATTTACTACCGGGGCCACTCCACTGTGCAGTCCATATTTAGGTGTATCAGATATTAAACAACGGTGACAGTTGATGCCCAATTTTTTAATTATATTGTGGCCTCGGTACCAAATTGTGTACCGGGGCCACCACACTACGCAGTCCAGATACTTGTTTGGTGGAATTCAGACCAGTTGAGGGTTTTATTATTATATTGTGGGGACCACTCTATCTATACCACACTACAACTCTATACCACTCTATTTCATACTTTAATTCTATTTAATACTTTAATTCTATTTCATACTTTAATTCTATTTAATACTTTAATTCTATTTCATACTTTAATTCTATTTAATACTTTAATTCTATTACTAATTACCATAAAGAGGAACTGCCGCTTCTATTTAATACTTTAATTCTATTAGTAGTTACCATAAAGAGGAACAAAATAAACCAATTTTACCAAAAGTATAATATGACTTAGACTTACAAACACTACACTTGAAAGATGGTGCCTTTAAATGAAAAAGTCAGTCTTCATTGCACGACTATGTGCAACAGGGACAGTTTTTTGGTTTACAAAGTCAACCAATAACACTTGGACCCTGTCTGTCTTTAACATACTTGATGGGATCTCAATGACGAATTGTCTGTACCATGTTTGGAGGAGGTATTGTGGCCCCGGTATCAAATTGGGTACCGGGGCCACCCCACTACGCAGTCCAGATACTTGTTTGGTGGAATTCTGACACGTGGAGGGTTTTTTAATTATATTGTGGCCTCGGTACCAAATTGTGTACCGGGGCCACCACACTACGCAGTCAAGATAGATAGATGCGTATCATAGATAAAGTACATTCAGTGGTGTGGGGCAAATTGAAAAATATTCAAAATGCACTGACATTATCAAAAACAAGAGGTTGTCACACGCTAAAACTCCAACATGTATATGATGGAGAGGATGGAGGAGCAGCCGTATGTGTAGTGTAATGCAGACCTGTTGAAGGTTTTTTATATATTTTATTGTGGTGCCCAGTGCCCACTCCTCTAGGCAGTCCAGGTACATTTATTGGTGCGATTCATAAAAGTTCAGGGTTTTTAATATATTGTGGTGACCCACTCCTCTACGCAGTCCAGGTACATTTATTGGTGCGATTCATAAAAGTTCAGGGTTTTTAATATATTGTGGTGACCCACTCCTCTACGCAGTCCAGGTACATTTATTGGTGCGATTCATAAAAGTTGATGGTTTTCTTATTATATATATTGTGGTGACCCACTCCTCTACGCAGTCCAGGTACATTTATTTGTGCGATTCATAAAAGTTCAGGGTTTTTAATATATTGTGGTGACCCACTCCTCTACGCAGTCCAGGTACATTTATTGGTGCGATTCATAAAAGTTCAGGGTTTTTAATATATTGTGGTGACCCACTCCTCTACGCAGTCCAGGTACATTTATTGGTGCGAATCAAACAAGTTGATGGTTTTCTTATTATATATATTGTGGTGACCCACTCCTCTACGCAGTCCAGGTACATTTATTGGTGCGATTCATAAAAGTTTAGGGTTTTTAATATATTGTGGTGACCCACTCCTCTACGCAGTCCAGGTACATTTATTGGTGCGATTCATAAAAGTTGATGGTTTTCTTATTATATATATTGTGGTGACCCACTCCTCTACGCAGTCCAGGTACATTTATTGGTGCGATTCATAAAAGTTCAGGGTTTTTAATATATTGTGGTGACCCACTCCTCTACGCAGTCCAGGTACATTTATTGGTGCGATTCATAAAAGTTGATGGTTTTCTTATTATATATATTGTGGTGACCCACTCCTCTACGCAGTCCAGGTACATTTATTGGTGCGATTCATAAAAGTTCAGGGTTTTTAATATATTGTGGTGACCCACTCCTCTACGCAGTCCAGGTACATTTATTGGTGCGAATCAAACAAGTTGATGGTTTTCTTATTATATATATTGTGGTGACCCACTCCTCTACGCAGTCCAGGTACATTTATTGGTGCGATTCATAAAAGTTCAGGGTTTTTAATATATTGTGGTGACCCACTCCTCTACGCAGTCCAGGTACATTTATTGGTGCGATTCATAAAAGTTGATGGTTTTCTTATTATATATATTGTGGTGACCCACTCCTCTACGCAGTCCAGGTACATTTATTGGTGCGATTCATAAAAGTTCAGGGTTTTTAATATATATTGTGGTGACCCACTCCTCTACGCAGTCCAGAAAGATACCTTGTTGCAACGTTTTGGACTAATAACTATATTGTGAGGTGTTCAGAATACACTGTAAATTAGTGGAAATGCTTGTTATTGAATGTTATTGAGGTTAATAATAGCCTAGGAGTGAAAATAAGCCCAAAAACTTGATTTTTAAACTTTTTATGTTTTTTTCAAAAAAAATCCGAATCCAAAACCTTAAATCCGAACCGAGACCTTTCGTCAAGTGTTTTGCGAGACAAATCCGAACCCCAAAAATAACGAAAATCCGGATCCAAAACACGAGACCTCAAAAGTCGCCGGTGCACATCCCTAATTATTATTAATCTTTATATGGCGCCACAAGGTTTCCGCGGCGCCGTAAAAATACAAAAAGAAACAGTAAATCTAAACCGTACAGGGCAAGACAGAGCAAAACAAATAGAGCCAAGACTCCAAAAGCTCCAGGCACAGCAAGTACAGTGATAACGGAGAAGAAGAAATGGAATTGAGACAGAAGGAAAGAGGGCCCTGCTCGTAGGAGCTTACATACTACAGGGAGGGGAAACAGACAGCAGGCATGAGAGGAGATAGTGGAGGGAATCAGGTGCAAAAGGAGACAGGGAAGAGGGAGGTGAGGAGAACAAGACTGGAGAAGTTTAGGTGGGTAGCTGGTAGGCTTTGAGGAAGAGATGGGTTTTTAAAGCCCGTTTGAAAGTGCTCAAAGTAGGGGAAAGACGGATGGATTGAAGGAGGTAGTTCCAGTGGAGTGGGGCGGCACGGGAGAAGTCTTGAATTCTGGCGTGGGATGAGGTGATTAGTGTGGAGGAGAGGCGACGGTCATTGGCCAAACACAGGGAACGGGCGGGAGTGTGAATGGAGAGGAGGTTAGAGATATAAGGGGCTGTTGAATGGGAAAGGGCCTTGTAGGTTATGGTGAGGAGTTTGAAGAGGATGAGATCAAAGTTAGTAGAAGATTTAGAAGGAGGGAAAACAATGAGTTCAGTTTTAGCCATGTTGATTTTGAGAAAACGTGAAGACATCCAGTAGGAGATGGTGGAAAGGCAGTAGGAGACATGAGAAAGGTTACGTGGAAAAGTCAGGAGAAGAGATGTAGAGTTGAATGTCATTGGGGTAGAGGTGGTGCTGGAGACCAAAGGAAGAGATGAGATTGCCCAGGGATGTGGTGTACAGTGAAAAAAGAAGAGTGCCAAGAACAGAACCCTGAGGGACTTCAATGGAAAGGGTGGGGGGAGAGGATGAGTCAGGAGTGGAGACAGAGAAGGAGCAGTTGGCAAAGTATGAGGTGAACCAAGTGAGGACAGTGTCAGAGAGACCAAGAGAAAGAAGGGTCTGCAGAAGGAGGGCATGGTCCAAAGTGTCAAAGGCACAGAGAGGTCCAGGAGGATGAGTAGTGACCCCTGGATTTAGCAGAGAGGAGATCATTGGTTACTTTGGCCAGGGTGGTTTCAATGGAGTGAAGGGGACGGAGAGGGTCAAGGAGGGAATTGTCAGAGAGGTGACTGGTGCTTCAGTTGCAGACAATTCGCTCAAGTAGTTTAGAAGCAAAGGGGAGAAGTAAAATGGGGCGGTAGTTAGCGAGTGAGATGTGTTTTAAGATTAGGATCTTGATTTTTTTAGGATGGGAGAGGTAAGGGCATGTTTAAAGGAGATGGGGACGATGACAGTGGAATGAGACAGGTTGAAGAGGAGAACTAAATAGGAGTAAACAGTGGGGAAGAGAGAGCGAAGAAGGTGAGAGGGGATGAGATCTAGGTGACATGTAGGTGGGGGAGCGGAAACAATGAGAGAGTGGACTTCACCACCCGTAGTAGGGCGGAAGGAGCACCAGGGTTGGTTGCTAGAGGAACTTGGAGCGAAGAGGGTGACAGGAGAGGGAAGGGAGGAGGAGATGTCAAGTCTGATGCCCTCAATTTTGGAGGAGAAAAAGGAGGCAAAATCCACAGTAGAGAGGGAGAGTGGGATAGGAGGGGGGGAGGCGTGAGGAGAGAGGTGAATGTGGCAAATAGGTGGCGGGGATTAGAGGACTGAGAAGAAATGAGGCACTTAAAGAAAGATTGGCTAGGGAGAGGGCATAGCTGTAGGAAGAGAGGATAAATTACAAATAAAGGAAGTCAGCCAGAGAGCGAGATTTCCTCAAGAGGCATTCAACAGCTCGAGAGTACTTCTGAAGGAAGCTGGTGAATTTGGAGTGCCTTGGTCCGCCATCAACGGCGGACTGAGGCAGCAGGGGCGACAGCAACCAGGGCAGTGGTGAGGGAGTGGTTATAGAGAGAGGTCACTTGGTCAGGGCATACTAGGGAGTGAAGAGAGGTGAGAAGAGATTCAAGACAAGAAGAGAAAGAGGTAGGATACAGAGCATCAAGATTGCGCCTAGTGAGGGTAGTTTTTGGCTGGGAGGGAGCAGGGGAGGAGGACAAAGTGAAGGAGAGGAGATAGTTGTCAGAAAGTGGGAAGGGAGAGTTAGAGAAGTCCAAGAGAGCACATTAATGAGAGAAAACAAGTTCAAGGGAATGACCAAGATAGTGGGTGGGGGGGGGAAGAGGTCCATTGAAAGAGGAAGAAAGGGTGAGAAGTTTGATGGTGGCAGGGTCAGTGGGGTTGTCAATAGGGATGTTCCCCCATCAATCAATAATGGGGGTTGCATATTTGCAATCATATATGCCATGCTTAGTGGTGTTATTTTATTTTGTACAAGTGATGCACTATAGAGTCATCTCAGCAAACCACAATGTGAATGTAAACAAATATATGGCTCAGAGACAGTTGCAGTTGCTGCCATGCTGATCTATAAAAGTAGGCACAATTGTACATATATAGGGCCTGATTTATGTATTCACATTTGATAAACATATCTATTTCTCTCCAACCAGCTATGACGTTAAATTAATAGTTGTCAGGTTTTCCCAGGTATGACCACGGAGAGGAGATAAGTGGTTATAATGAGTTTATTAATAAACAGAGATGACAAGGTAACTCATGAGACAGTTCAAAGTGCAGATGAGAAACAGGTAACTGCAATAGTAGATTTCAACAGGCAGCATAGAACTACAAGTACCAGGTATAATGGTTAAAGATGCAGGAGTCCAGGACACAGGTAACAGCAAATAGTAGATTTCAACGAAGAAATATGCAGGAGTCCAGGACACAGGTAACAGCAAATAGTGGATTTCAACGAAGAAATATGCAGGAGTCCAGATAGTAGATAGAAGCTGAGCACAGGGAATGCTCCTCAGAATGACCTGATGATCTGGCCCAGACTGTTTGAAGCAGGCAGGTATAAATAGGCCTCATGCAGCTGAAACCACTCCCAGTGATCAAGGAGAATAATCAAGTAGCACAGTGGCCCCTTTGGTGGGCAGTGGTACTACAAGTGGAAAGCATACCAAATCCAATAGAGTCACTGCAGACAGCAGCTGCAGAGTGCAAATCGTGACAGTACCCCCTCCTTAAAGGGCGGATTCCAGACGCCCAAATACTAGAAATGGTCAGAAAAGTCAGAGTCATAGTCCAGAATTGGGCATGTATTTGAGAAGTCTTCATGCAAGGACGGGAAGGGTATAGAAACCACACCACAGGGGAGTTGAGATCCAGGAGAATCTTTCTTCTTCTTCTTCCTCTTCACTTTCTTTTTATGGTTTTTAGAGGGTTGCTGGAAATGGAGTGAAGAAAACGATAATCTCAAAGTGGGAGTAGCTGGAGATAGAACATGTGGCATAGATGAAGCACTGGGAGTGAGAATAGCAGGTGCTGGTGTAAATTCTTTGATCACGGCCTCAGTAAAAAGCTGTAAATCAGACAGAATGGGATCTTGGGTTTCAATTAAGGGCTCTGCCCATTCCAGAGCTTCCCCTGTAAAGTTGGCCAACATGTAAAACACTTGCTTTCGTTGAGTATCAAGGAGGTTGGATACAGAGGGAAAATAGGATATACAGAATTTAATAAGAGCACGAAATTGCTGAATATCCCCATTGAAAGTAGGTGGTTGGAAGACTTGAACAGAAGGTGAATTCGAATTAGCATGAGACTCGGCCAGCTCGGGTTGAACATACATCCCTTGGGACTTGGGTAGGACCCCCTTGGCAGAAGACAATCCATACTGGGCAGATGACTTGGCAGGGCGCCCGGATTGGGCCGCAGACTTGGGAGCAGGCCCGGACTGGGCCGCAGACTTGGGAGCAGGCCCGGACTGGGCCGCAGACTTGGGAGCAGGCCCGGACTGGGCCGCAGGCCTGGCAGGGACATCACTTTGAGAAGCCTGAGGGCAGACAGCACTTTGAGAAGCCTGAGGGCAGACAGCACCAAGTGGCAACTCGGGCTGGACCGCATGGACTGGCAACTCGGGCTGGACCGCATGGACTGGCAACTCGGGCTGGACCGCATGGACTGGCAACTCGGGCTGGACCGCATGGACTGGCAACTCGGGCTGGACCGCATGGACTGGCAACTCGGGCTGGACCGCATGGACTGGCAACTCGGGCTGGACCGCATGGACTGGCAACTCGGGCTGGACCGCATGGACTGGCAACTCTTCTGGAGCAGACTGGAGGGACAGGACCCCCTCTGGAGAAGTCTTTAAGGGCAGCGCTCCCTCTGGAGCAGACGGGAAGGGCAGCGCCCCCTCTGGAGCGGACGGGAAGGGCAGCGCCCCCTCTGGAGCGGACGGGAAGGGCAGCGCCCCCTCTGGAGCGGACGGGAAGGGCAGCGCCCCCTCTGGAGCGGACGGGAAGGGCAGCGCCCCCTCTGGAGCGGACGGGAAGGGCAGCGCCCCCTCTGGAGCGGACTGGAAGGGCAGCGCCCCCTCTGGAGCGGACTGGAAGGGCAGCGCCCCCTCTGGAGCGGACTGGAAGGGCAGCGCCCCCTCTGGAGCGGACTGGAAGGGCAGCGCCCCCTCTGGAGAAGTCTTTAAGGGCAGCGCCCCCTCTGGAGAAGTCTTTAAGGGCAGCGCCCCCTCTGGAGAAGTCTTTAAGGGCAGCGCCCCCTCTGGAGAAGTCTTTAAGGGCAGCGCCCCCTCTGGAGAAGTCTTTAAGGGCAGCGCCCCCTCTGGAGAAGTCTTTAAGGGCAGCGCCCCCTCTGGAGCAGACTTTAAGGGCAACGCCCCCTCTGGAGCAGACTTTAAGGGCAGCGCCCCCTCTGGGTTGAACTGGGGAACCTGGGTTCTCATGGGAGCAGATAACATGTCTGGAATGAAGACAGAAGCTTGTAATTTAGAGCTGGAGATAGAGGTTGAAGATGGTCGGAGTCTACGGAGCGGGCAATCCTGTAAAAAATGTACATCACTGGCACAGTAAAGACACAGTTTGTAGGTCATCCTGCGCCATCGCTCCTCTTCGGGCAGGTGAGGGTGTGGAGCACCTGAAAACCTGGAATTTGTTACAGGAATATTGGGAGGTACTGCTTGCAGAGAGTCAAAGGCAGACAAATTTGGTAATGAAATGTTAGCAGCATAGTTAGACTCCTTACAGCAGGATGTATTAGGGGTGGAAACTGGAAGTTGCTTAAGCACTTGGTTCAGCAAGGAAGATACTTGCGCTATTTGAGTGCGAAGTTGAAGAATGTCCACTTGGAGCAACTGGAACAGGGAATTTTCTGAGGAAATAGCAGCCATGGTCTTAATGTTGAAAACGGAGTAGGTCACTTCCCTGGAAATCCTTTCCAAAAGAGATGAAAGCCGTGCAGCAGCAGGCTTGGTTTTATGGCCAGATCATACTGTCAGGATTTCCCAGGTATGACCACGGAGAGGAGATAAGTGGTTATAATGAGTTTATTAATAAACAGAGATGACAAGGTAACTCATGAGACAGTTCAAAGTGCAGATGAGAAACAGGTAACTGCAATAGTAGATTTCAACAGGCAGCATAGAACTACAAGTACCAGGTATAATGGTTAAAGATGCAGGAGTCCAGGACACAGGTAACAGCAAATAGTGGATTTCAACAGGCAGCGTAGAACTACAAGTACCAGGTATAATGGTTGAAGATGCAGGAGTCCAGGACACAGGTAACAGCAAATAGTGGATTTCAACAGGCAGCGTAGAACTACAAGTACCAGGTATAATGGTTGAAGATGCAGGAGTCCAGGACACAGGTAACAGCAAATAGTAGATTTCAACGAAGAAATATGCAGGAGTCCAGGACACAGGTAACAGCAAATAGTGGATTTCAACAGGCAGCGTAGAACTACAAGTACCAGGTATAATGGTTGAAGATGCAGGAGTCCAGGACACAGGTAACAGCAAATAGTGGATTTCAACAGGCAGCGTAGAACTACAAGTACCAGGTATAATGGTTGAAGATGCAGGAGTCCAGGACACAGGTAACAGCAAATAGTGGATTTCAACAGGCAGCGTAGAACTACAAGTACCAGGTATAATGGTTGAAGATGCAGGAGTCCAGGACACAGGTAACAGCAAATAGTAGATTTCAACGAAGAAATATGCAGGAGTCCAGATAGCAGATAGAAGCTGAGCACAGGGAATGCTCCTCAGAATGACCTGATGATCTGGCCCAGACTGTTTGAAGCAGGCAGGTATAAATAGGCCTCATGCAGCTGAAACCACTCCCAGTGATCAAGGAGAATAATCAAGTAGCACAGTGGCCCCTTTGGTGGGCAGTGGCACTACAAGTGGAAAGCATACCAAATCCAATAGAGTCACTGCAGACAGCAGCTGCAGAGTGCAAATCGTGACAATAGTATTCCCATTTAATAAATAAACCTATTTCCCTTTACATTAAATTAATAGTATTCCCATTTAATAAATAAACCTATTTCCCTGTCGGTGGCTCTTGAGGTTGAAGGTCTGGAATTACTCACACCTGCTATCCACCTCTGGCTCCCACGGGCTCGCCCCAAGTGAGCCTTGACACATTCAATGGCCGCACACTCCCTAGCAGTCTGGGACTCTTCCTCTAGGTGATATGGCTTCTCTATGCATCCCTCTCCGATAATTCCTCTGTTCAACTCTCCTGAATTCCCGCCAGGTTTGCTACCCTCTGCGTTCTCCTTCTGGCACTCCCGAGGTGTTCGCTATCTAAGCGATATATCCCGCTCCTCCCTTTTCCCTCAATTCTCGAACATTCAAACAGGAATAGGGATACCAACTAAATTCTTTTACCAGTACCTACAGATCCGCCACCTCCATACCTCGGTTAAATCGTGTGTCACTGCTTGCCCGCTCACCATGATTGAAGCGCTGTGCCTGCGCAGAGCATCCACACCTGGCTGAATTTCCACTATTTTTCCACTCCGAACTCACTTTCCCCATTGAATCTAATCGGGACCCCCCCCCCCGAATTATCATGGGAATGTGACCTAGGTGATTCTTTGTATGATGACGACTGGACAAAAATATGCAATAATGCCGCCCCTAGCTCAATATGCGTAAAGATCAAAGAAAACTCCTGCACAGGTGGTATTATGTCCTGATCCACCCTCACAAGATGTTGCTTGACTCTTCAGACAGGTTATGGCGTGCATGCTCTGGAGTGGGCACATTTCTTAATATCTGGTGGGACTGCCCGAAGTTAGCCCAGTTCTGGCTAGATATTAAGAACCTGATCTAATCCCCGATCCAAATTGATGTCCCACTTGATCCCAAATTTTTTCTTCTGCCCCTCGGATTTCCTGCTGCGACCCGACATCAAAACAGCTTGTCACATAATCTCAGCTGCTACCTGCTAAATTGCTGCGCACTGAAAGCAAACTGCTCCCCCCACCCTCCTGACTTTCATAAATCGAGCATGGCATGTCCACCGTGTGGAATTTATGACAAGCATTATTAATCACTCCTCGAAATCCTTAAATAAAGTATTGGACCCTTACTTGTCCTTCTTTCAATACCGCTCTCCCTTCCCCTGACATAGTTAGTGCCTACAAAAGCCTAATCCCCCTTCTCTCTTTCCCCCTCTTTGCAGCCCTAGCCATGCCGCCTACTCTACCCCCTCACTTTTTTCCTCTCTCTTCTTTTTTTCTCCTGCACCTATTTCTCTTCCTCTTCTCTCTTGCTTCAAGGTACGGGATGCTAATTACGAGATATTTCAACCTGACACTCAAAAAGGGAAACAGACCTACCATATAAACTTCCTAGAATTCTGGAAAAAGCAGGAAACTTTATTCGTACACCTTTGTGTGTCTAACATTGATTTTGGTCTTCAAGTACCTCTAAGCCCTCAGTTGGTGTGTGAGGATTCCTGGTGGCTGAGTTTCCAGACTTGTTTCTGGATATGCTGGGGATGACTAATTTGGTTCGGCAGAACATTGTGACTCTACCTGGTGTGGTGGTCCATCAAAGGCCATACAGATTCCCTAGGGGGAAACAAGAACAGTAAAATAAAAATAGTGATTTTGCCTTTTTAGCATTTCTGTTGTAGAGGTATTATTATAATACGTGTATAGTGCCTATCCCTAGGGCAGATGGGACTGGAACCTTGTATCCCCCTACTGCTAACTGGCATACATGCCTTTGGCCATGTACACACATTATATTATCTCTCAGCTTTGTTCTTCAACATCAGTTTATGAGCCATGGTAAGCATTTAAAGATATAAAAGCTCCCTATTTCCTCTGCGGAAGTATTCTAGTGCTCAATTGCCCATAGATCAGTGGTCAAAGTGGGGTGGTATGTGCTGGTATGACATATCAGCTCTTCTTCTCCTCATTTCCTTTGTAGCTATTCACATGCTCTACAAGCTTTTGAGCATAAGAGTAAGCTACTGCTGCCTGGTCTGGGAACCCGGTCTTTTGTGTGTTTGCAATAGGTTGGGAGGTGGTTTGGAGCAGTGGTTCGCGGTATTGCTAGAGCTAGGTACTGCTGGAAATATAGGGAGAGCATTAGAAGTACAAGTTAATGTGCTCAACTGTGGGCTCGGGGCAGAGCTCCAAAACGCTGTAGAGTAATCTAACAACACCCTGGTAGTGGATTTTTGAGATCCAGGTCATGGGTAAGTTCAGTCCACACAAAGAACATAATGAGAATAATAACACCAGCACTCTTGGGTCAAACCCAGTAAAAAAAAGTGCATATTTGTCAAACAAAATATAAAACTTCTTACAGCATCACGAAAATTGGATTGCAGTGATTATGGCCCTTTAGGCCTTTCAGTGCAGGGCATGCCATTTTTGCTCACAACAATCCACACATTAGTCTCTTAAAATAGTGTGATTTGAGCTGATGTTGCGACCAGGGTTATTTCCATGTTGGAGCCGGAGACGCTCCCTAATGATAGTTGTTCCTGGGTTATACTACCGGGTTCTGTTAACAGCAGCTCAATGGCCTCTGCTACCTCATCTTTATGCGCCTCAGCTGTCCCCTCTTAATGACTCACCTTGATAATGCAGGACAGACACTGGTCCAGTGTGAAAGGTGTTTACCCAGGATATACCCGGGACCAAAGTGTGGTGTAAAGGGTTGTAACTAGAGATGGGCGGGCTCGGTTCCCCGAGATCCGAACCTGCCCGAACTTTGCCTATCCGAGTAATGAGCCGAGCAGGCTCGGTACTCTCCTGTCTGTTCGGAATCGAAATCGAGGCAAAACTTCATTGTGATGTTGTCGGATCTAGGGGCTCGGTTCTCGCGATATTTGAAATGCATAAATACCCGCCTCTACAGCAATCCATCGCCATTTGACAGAGGGAGAGAGCAGGGTTAGGTCACAGGCAGCATTAGAGCAGGGACAGAGCAATTATTGTATACCTTATTATTTCAATTATTATTGAAATTCTGCTACCAATTTTTCTAGCGATTGTTAGAGTAGGAAGAGAGGATAGAGGAGGCATTCTTTGGAATATTTTGCACTACAAGTGCTTTGGGGTGTCCCATATTCCCCAGTGTGAAACAATAATTTTTCTGTCTGTAAAAAGTCATATCTAGCAGCAGTATCTAAAGAATATTTTGCACTGCAAGTGCTTTGGGGTGTCCCATATTCCCCAGTGTGAAACAATAATTTTTCTGGCTGCAAAAAGTCATATCTAGCAGTACTATCTATTTAATATTTTGCAGTACAAGTGCTTTGGGCTCCTTAAAATGGATTGAAAGCAGTCCACATATGAGCAGGATCAGCAAGCAGGTGCTGGCACCAGTCCTGATGGTAGTGTTCCCAGTACGTCATCTGGTAAAGCCTATGTAAAAGTACATAGTCTTTTTAAATCAGGCCAAAAAACACACACAAAAAAAATTTTGACCGTGTTGAAGCGAAAATGAAGTGTAATTGAGGAGAAGTTAACTGCTTATGAAAAAAAATAAAATATTGCCAGCATGCCATTCTACACACACAGTGGCAAAGAAAGAATGATGCCTTTGCCTTTCTCTATTAGTGCCAGATCAAAAAATGTTACTGAATTTGTTAAGATGTATTGATTTGTATTGCCTCCCTATCTTCTCCCCCTCTTCCCCTCCCTTCCCCTCATCCCCTTTGCTCTTTAAAGTGTGTATTTTTTCCTTTTTTTGTATGTACCCTGTAGTTAAAAGCTTTAATAAAATCTATTATTGAAAAAAAAAACAAACAATGTTACTGAGCCTTTTTCTTGTACGGTCACTCGTGACCAAGCAAGATCAAGTAATTTGCAGTCCAAAAGTGGTGCACAACTACTGCTACGCGTGAAAGCCGAGCTGCAAGAAAACAGTAAGGCAGTAGAGGAAAATATATTTTCAGAATCAGAAATGACACCAATCCCTGAGGAGAGTCCATCCACGAGTGGTATGTGTAATCGTGACCATTCTGATAGTGTACCCATAAAGAAGGGCCCTTTCAGCATTTCTGATGATGTGTGTCTGAACAGCCCGAGTGTAGCCGGTGATACACCAAGTGAGGATGACACTTTAGAATTAGAAGAGGATGAGGGGGAGATTTGGGTAGACAACGAAGGCCTTGATGATGATGCGGTTGATTGTGTAAGTCCTGCACCAGTGGCAGCAGTGTGACACCAGTGGCAGCAGTTCTGGCACGTGAGGTTCTGGCACCAATTTGCACTTTCCAAACACAAGCAGGGATGACGCAGGTGGCAGACCACAACAGTTTGACATCTGGGCTGGTTTGAAAGATTTGACCAAAAAATGTGTGACCTTGCCCATAACTCCAACCAATCCTACTATTAACATGCAAAGGATGGTGGAGGGCCTAGCAGGGATTAAACTGTATTTTTCCTAATTTGCACTAATAAGGTTTGTGTGTAATATACACCCAAAGACGAGTGCTCAATTGCTAATAGTCATTGATGAAGAGGAAGACAAGCAGGCTTGTCTGTAGAATTTTCAGGCAAATTCTACTGTGTTATATAGGTAACACCCAAAGAGAAGAGCTCCATTGCTAATTGTAATTGCTGAAATAGAAATAATAGGGCTGACAGTCTTGGTCTAAATCTGCAGTTACATTTTATTGTACCATAGCTCACTCAGAAACAGGAGAGGTGGCAGGGTTCAGTGGTAATCTTCCTCAAACAATACTAATTCATCCACATTGGAATCCAGCATCATAGAATTATGTGTAGTGTGATGTAATTGCCGATAATGGCCTTTCAAATGGAATTAGTAGTTCATTTTAGGCCAGAGCTGTCACGATTTTTGGGCAATTCTTTTAGAGCAGAGCAAATATCAAAATGTTGTGCGGACTCATCTGCATCACCACTGGGTGTCTTGGAAAAGCAAATTTTTTTACAACAAGCAGTTGCCAGAGAAACTGAAGGAGAAGACGTCCTTACAAGATCTTGATAGCTCTTGGATCCTGGTGAAGCAAATTAAGTATTTAATCTACAATTTAAATATAGTTAGCACATTTACTTTGTTTTATTTCATACGTTAAATTTCAGTAGCTCCTTGTCAAAATGTATTATTAAGGCAATCACTTGACTTAAGCTAACCGTGTCTGCACTCTCTTCACAGGTGACTACTTCGCTGGACTAAAGTACATTCCCCTCAAATTCTAGTCTTCTTGCAGCTGCTGCATTCTCCTACATGCTGTTACAGAAGCCAGAAATTGATCCTAAATTTTTGGGGACACAAACAGTATCTTCTGCATGTCATTTTTTAAAAGTTCTGTAACACCAAGTTGATTGTGTGAGCAAAACAGGAAATGTGATGGAATTCCACCCCGCTGTAATGCTTGAACAATATTGGTGTTGTTATCAGAAATGACATATCCTCAGGAGAGTCCAAGCAGGATTAGCCATGTTTCAATGACATCCCTTAGTTTTTGTAACAGATTGTCAGCTGTATGCCTCTTAGTGAAGCCGCTGATACACAGAGTAGCCTACTTCTGAAAAATGTGACGTACCTGGGTACATGCTGCTGCTGTCCCTGCTGGTGAAGGCGAGTGACCAACCCAGTAAGCTGTCACAGTCATATAATCTTTAGTTTAAACAGTTCCGCTTGTCCACATATCTGTGGTTAAGTGTACAGTGGGTAGAATGCATTTTGTCCCCCAATAATTAAATTTTTAGGAACTTTCCGGTAGAGGAGAGTAATAGCTTTTCTAGTAAAATGGTATAGTGATGACATTCGCTAACAGGGACAGAACACCTCAATTAAATGTCTTAAACCAACTGTATTAATAGTGGACATTGGACGCAGATCTAATAATAGCATAGTACCCAGGGCGCCTGTGATCCGCTTTGCGACTGGGTGATAGGTTTCATATTTGCTTCCTCTTGCAAAGGATTGTTTAACTGTCAATTGTTGCTTCTGGGGATATTGATGATGAAGGTGTTGGGGGTGTAGATTGCAGGTGCTTGGATGTAGATGAGAGAAGGGAGGTAGATGATGCTGGACTGCTTGTTGTTATTTTTTTTAACCTAAGTTTCTGATTTTCCCAAGAGCTTTCCATGAACTCGCTGAAAAATGCCGTAACATGGATGAGGATCCCAGATGGTTAAGGTCCCTACTTCTACTGAGTGTGGCTTTAAAAACGCTACAAATGGCTAGACAACTGTTGCCAGGATTTGTGTAAAAATAATTCCACACTTAAGAGGTAAATTTTTGGTCTTATGCCCAGGCATGACAATGGCCTTTTTCTTATCACTAACAAGAACTGCAGCAATTTTTCTTTGAAAGTGTATGAAAATCATATTGTGACCTAGGAGGTGGTCAAAATTGAATGGAAATGACTGGAAATTAGTGTTAGTGAGGTTAATAATAATTTAGGTACAAAATAAATACCTAAATTAAGTTATTTTAGCCCCCAAAAAATTGATTTTTAAACAAAATTGCAAACCAAAACCAAAACACACAAGGGCGGTTTTGCCAAAACAAAAACACGAAGGTAATCCAGATCCAAAACTAAAACCAAAACACGGGGGTCAGTGACCATCTCTAGTTGTAACACAGGTTGAAACCGTGTCTGACCCAGGATTTTTGTGAGGGAGGGGTATTGTAGTGCCTTGTTTTATCCAGACATAAGCTTGGGAGGCAGCACTTGATATCTCAGAATTGGCCCAAAGTGTGTATGTACCTGTAATCAGCTCCATCACCCTGTACAATTGGAGAACACTTGGTATCTTGGTTTATATGTCAAATATTACAGTGCAGGATATGACTTGCTGGTACAATCACAGGACTGGACAAGTGCTAATTTTGAGCTTTCTTTTAAATGCTGGAAACATAATATCTGACCCAAATTTTTTGTCAGTTAAAGCTTTTAAATTCACCTTCAGAGAGAACTAGGAGCAGAAACAGGTATAGATAGAGAGCAGCAGGGAGGGAGGGAGAGGTATAAGTAAGGGGATGAAAGAAGCGAGGACTAAGGCACAAAAGAAAGCAGGTAGAGAGGGAGAGAGAGGGATACCTAGGATGAAGATAGGGGCACATGGGGAGTCTGGACAGACATAGGCAACACATAAGGGAAAGGAGAAGCAACACTTAGAAGATATACGTGAACAGACACAGGGAAGAAATGAGAGATTTCGGAAAACAAGCTAAATTAATAAAAGTAGACACAGTGGAGAGGTAATTGAACACAGAAGATAAAGAAAACACATGGTGAATAGCTTTGCATCATTTCATATGTTTTATATTATACTTTATAGTGTGGAAAGCATCTAAAATTAATTTATACACCATCAAAATACCTAATCCTTAGGTGTTCAGACCACAGTCTGCTCTCAAATTTCCATATCAGCACTTCTACATTCCCACTTTGACCACTGACACAGAGATTACATCATGGAATCCCTGACACGCTAAATGGTCAAGTGAGTGTGCCAGAGAGAAAGCAATAGCAAGAAAGAGGTAACAGGAACAGGATAGTCAGGACAGAGGAGACAAAGCTCTCAGAACAAGACCTGAAAAACAACGTTCGAGGAGGCAGAAACTGAGTAAGAAACATAATTAGGCTGGTTATTTACCAAGACAACAAGACCAGAACAAAGCTAAATTGCCAGTGACCAAAACAAGGATCACAGAAAATAGAGAATGAAAAAATAAGCAGGGCCGTGGCTGCTCCATCAATTGGATTCCAATAAGACAAGAAGGTAAACCGAGCACTTCCAGAGGTTAGGCCAGGAGCAAGGACCAGTTGGAGGTCATAAAAACATGTTCATTAACAAAAGCAGGAGTTCAGCCTTAGAAGCTTTCTTAGTCTTATGGGTGTCTACAAGTTTATTTGTAGATTAATGAAAAGCATTCCTTAATGAAATGATAAATGTCTCTCCTGTCAATATTATACATGTCAACATTGTAAAAAAGCTGCAAGCAGGTACCAGCTAGTTACTTGTTCCCATGAAGGGCCAGTTATTGATGCAAGCACAGAAAAGAACAATATGTTTCAGGGGTGTACCCCCTTCTTCATGTGTTAGCAAATGGGTAACAGCAGGTATTTAAACGCAAATGTAAAATGTGTGGGATTTAGGGTTATAAGGGATGTGTGTCCCAGCTCATCTCTAAACTGCAGTGTAAAACATAAAGCTGGACAAGACTTTCCTTATGGCACAACATGGTTTGTCCAGCTGCAAAAACTACACCCTTTAGCTGGATCTACCAGAATTGCTAGTTTCTGAACCCTAAATGAGACCCAGTGACATCACAGAATACATCATTACCAAACAAATCACAAAATAATACATGTAGAGTGAATATTTATATATATATATATATATATATATATATATATATATATATATATATAAAACAAAGTTGTATTATATTACATTGGAAGAGTATCACAGTTTCCATTTAAAAACTGTAAGAATTGGTGATTTTAAAAAAGAGATAATTAGATAATTCCAATCCTTTGAAATAGTCTAATACTTTTTCACATATTATTAAAATAGATAATTTTAGGGCCAGCTATTATTGGTTAACACAGAGCACACTCAGAGTTAGTTGTGGGTGTGCTCAGTTTCTGAGATGACTATTAATCTCCTGTTGATATTGTCACTCTTTGTAAACTGTCTTTCAATAACCCCTGTCTGAGCTCATCACTACAAGCAGTTTCTTTGAGATCTGTGATTTTACTGAAACACGCCCATGTGTGAGTCCCCATTAATTTTAATGTGCCTAACTCTCCATTATTTTATCATGCTGGCAGAAAGCAGCGACATGGTAGTGTTAAGAGCTACTCCGTATGCAGGTCAATCTGCAGTGCACATTTTTACAGCCTACTGCAAATGAAGCATCTGCAATCACTTGCAATCACCAGAGAAAGAGTGAGGTTATAAGACTGCCGTCTCATATTCAGACATTAGTGTTATTTTATTTTAAATGTTAATGGAAATTTTCTCTCAAGTAGTAAACCTTCCAAACTATGATTACAACTATTATTACCCACAAATCTGAATTTGCTGAATCTAGAGACCCACTGCATGAGAGTACAATTGCTTGAGAAGGACTATACTGATCTATGAAATGGCAAAAAAATAAGTGTCACTGCCAACACTGTGGAATAGCATTGTGATAATATAAAGTGCCATTCTTATTGTAGCCTCAGCTTGCTATGTTGCCATAACAGCGACACATTACCGTCCTGTAGCTGTGAAGTAGTTGATTAAAATTATAGAGCATATGTATGATAAGATCTGTTATATTGCGCAAGCATATTCTGTAGTGCCTTACAACTGGGTACAACACATGAATAAAACAAGATGGAGTATTACAGACAGAGAGGTAAGCAGGTCCTGCTCGCAAGCTTACAATTCCTTTACAGACTGAACCAGTTGCCTTCTCACAATATATATATATATATATATATATATATATATATATATATATATATATATATATATTTGTATGTATAATGTATTGGTACAATAATCACTTTGCTACTCTAAGTGTAGCTTTATTAATTACATTGCTGCAGCATTCCATTTGCTGTTACACTTCATTAATGCCTTCATTGCAAGACATTTTTTTCCTGCATTACTTAAAAGGAGCTATTTTAGGAGTATTGACATTAAAATGTCATTGTGAACATATTCCTGCATTGAGCCAAGGTCCTTTGTCTGTTTTATGGACTGCTTGTGTCAGCAAGTCACAGGCTTCTGGCTGATAACGGAGAGGATAGATGACACAGTGAAACAATGTAAAAGCCATAGGAAATTATTTTTGTAAGAGGCAGAAAATGCAAACTTTTTAGTTCTAGAAACCACTGCAAAACTTCTAGGGGTAAATGTATCAAGCTGCGAGTTTCCGGCGGGTTTGAAAAGTGGAGATGTTGCCTATAGCAACAAATCAGGTTCTAGCTTTCATTTTATATCATGTGCTAAATAAATGATAGCTAGAATATGATTGGTTGCTATAGACAACATCTCCACTTTTCAAACCTGCCGAAAACTCGCAGCTTGATACATTTACCCTCTAATATTCAGATATGTTATTTTTAGAGGGAATACAGTTATATTATGGAGACATCCAACATTAAAGACACATTGAAGTGCATTATAATGCATCATAATTGTAAGTTATCATATAATAATTATAATGTAATGATGCACATCGGCACAAAAAGTTTCTCTTGTTCAGTCTGGGAAAAGGGCAAAGTACCATACATGGAGAAATAGAGGGACTGGGTATAATATCAAAGGCTTGTAATGCCACAAACGGTCTCAAAATACTAATTGCATCTAGTTCCTCCAAGCGAACCTAGTCCTCTAATTATGTCTGACAAATTATATATATATATATATATATATAATATATAATATATAATAATATATAGTATACTGATTTATAATCTTCAGCAAGTAGAATTGTTACCCTTCTAAAATTGCATTATGAGTTACTGAACGGAAATTTTCAATGCCAAGGTATAGTCATACATGTAACAAAAGTGAGGTCAGCTTGATATAATGTGAAATGGTCAGTATTAACATGGAACTGCTGAGATCATGTCAAATGAAACCATTAAAGAAAACCTATACTCAGGGACAACAAATTCTAAAGACCTCTAGCCACTGCCCTGTAGAAGATATGATTCAGGGACATGAAGATTTATGAGTAAAGAAATGTTAGAATATGTTGTATAATGTAGCAGAAGCCATGTATAATTTAGCATGTAACAATGTTAATATGATCACGGAATCCTTGTTAGACCATGGTATCACTGGCCCAGACTTTGAGACTCAAGAACAGTGACCTTGGTCAGTTTTAAAATTGTCTTTTTTTTGTTTGGTACTTTAAATAACCTTCAACAACCTTTATTCATATTCTTGATCTAGTTGTCAATGCCCAATTTAGGTATAATAAACTCATAACTTCTCTATTGTCAATGTCACTTGTAACTTTATATGAACATATGCATTCATGTTGTGGGAATGAATAGAGTGTGGTGAGCTGGCTCCAAGTTTTTTCCTTCACAGAAGGTGAATTGTGCATGGCAGACGGGCCAGCTCTAGAATGTCTCCCAGCCACTACATACGCCCTCTAATCTCCAGTGTTTGCAGAAGAAACTGTGTGTGTCCACCTGCAATAATTGCATGTGGCTGCAGTATTTGCCAGCTGCAATGTGAGGTGCAGGACAGCGGAGCTGCTGTTGCTTGAGTGCCCCAGGCTTTTGAGAACCTAATAACACTTCTGAATATGATAGATAAATTAATGGTGACAAAAAAAGTGGACATTCAAAACCACATTTACATTATATATGGACCAGAAATAAGTAAAGCTGCCAACACGAGTCACACTTAAATAATATATACTGTGTCAAGAGAGCCATTTCCCAAGACTGTTCAGGCTGAAAAGGGTGTGTGACAGGCTGCAATGTGTAACTCACAACATTAGACGTCTTGTGATTAACGGGTGATTAGATTAGAGCTTGGATGGAAGATAACTATTTCAGTGTGTGCTTTTGTTGGGAGCTGGGCGAATGACGCCTAACTAATGGTCCGGTGACAAGACAGTGTTGCTGTGTTAGTTCCTTTTAGGTTTGCAAGTTTGTTTTGTCTATTATGGTAAAAAAGTTCATTATCTATTAATCTGACAAAGTAAAAGAAGAATAGTGAACCAGCTGTGCTATGTCCTGTCAAATACCTGGGGGTATATTTAATAAACTGCGGGTTTGAAAAAGTGGAGATGTTGCCTATAGCAACTAATCAAATTCTAGCTATAATTTTGTAGAATACACTAAATACATGAAAGCTAGAATCTGACTGTTTACTATAGGCAACATCTTCACTTTTTCGAACCCGTAGTTTAGTAACTATACCCACTGGTGTGTTTATCACAGTATATGTTATGAATATGGTAAATTAACAAAAGAGGGACAAGGGGGATTATAGTACTGAAGGAGAGATGTCTCTCATAAAAACAGATTTGTTATGGATACATGTTTATATTTATTATTGTATTTCAAGATAACTGTTTAGGCCATAGCATTTTGTTCTTTTACACTGGTTTTCTTTTGACCTGGGTGCTGCTTAGAATTCATGAAACATCTACAGTATTATTTACTATTCAGTAAACTGAAAGTTCTGCTTTATTATTTAGATGAGTGTGAGCTGCCATACTGTTTCTAATAAGAAAAAATAAAATGTCATTCACATGCAACAATTTAAAGGTGGCCAATAATGGAACATGGTAGAAAAAATGACAAGTGCTCATTTTTAGCATACATTGGGGCATATTCAATTCCGATCCGATCCGCTGTAACGCGCGTTACCGCGGAAAATGTGCACTACTGCTGGTAATACGGTATCGCAATAACGCGGATTTTCGTACGCAGCCCTGTGGGCTGTGAACGAAAATCCACGTTATTGCGGTACCGCGGATTACATTCGCGGCCGTTCCGGCGCGATCCCGCGAATCGGGATCGGAATTGAATATGCCCCATTGATATTTGACTACATTTTGAGAGCACCCTGCCCTCTTTTTAAAATGTATATAAATGTTGACAGTTTTGAATTAAAAATTTAAATTATAACCTGGCCATGCATAGGCATGTCCTGTTACTCACTTTTGCATTAACCATCAGTACTGTTTCTAATTTGGCCAAACAGATTAGACAGATTCAGCCATTTGGGGATAAGGAAGTGACCAGAGACAACGACAAGCAGCAATGAGGTGCTAGTTAGATTGACGGAGTGACTAGCAGACTTTTTTGGAGCACCAATATTGCAGTGCTATTGGCCCAATTTGCTAATCATTTAGCCTGAAAATAAATATATTAATATATGGGGATTATATGGCTGATTAAAGATATTCGTTGGGGCCCAGAGCAATAATCTTTTTAGCTGATCTCCATGCCCATTTGTAATCCATGAGGTGTAACTTGTAAACATACCTGAAAAGCAGTTTGGCAAGATTCAAGAGTACAGTAAAAGTAAAAAAAAAATGTTATCTCCACTGATGATAGGTTTACTTTTACAATGTATGCTTGTGCAGATATTACCTGTAATGTTCAAGTTTGGGGTAGATTCAGATTGAGCTTGTACTTTACCCACAATTGGTTTCTCTGCAATGCTATAACAGATATACATATGCGCTCAATAACAAACCGCGTGAAACGCCTGCAGCATCGGGGGAACCAAGGAATCCCTCCTTGTAGATATAATCAATATAAATATGTTCCAACTGCGCTCGCAAAGTGATAATAGAACAAAAGGAGTGAATTTAGAACAGTTGTAAATTAATCAGACACATCATAAAAAACGGCTAATCATAGATTAACTAAAGGTGGTGTACCAATGTATACTGTAAATATAGAATGGACTGGACCACAGTGTGAATGATAATAAAAACAATGGTCTTTGACCTAATGAGTCGCACAAAAAACCAAGTCTCTGAAGAACACTTGTAGGGCTTGAGATCACTGTCAATGGAGTAAGAACCGATTAGGGGTCAATCCAGAAGATCAAAATGTGTCCACATTAGCCAGGATAAACCTCAAAAAGAAAAGGAGAAAAAAAGGGGGGGAAGGGGTGGAGAGAAGGCAGGGAGGGGGTATCAGTTGGTGGTATTGCGTACTGTAATTGATTACACAGCAATTAAATGCAGTGGAAATGTGAATTGAGAGACTAAACAAATGGAGCCGAGGTTAGATAGCTAAATAGGTGAAGGACAGTTTAATAGGACCCAAAAATGGCCACAGCGACAAAACAACAAAAAAACATATATAGCAATAAAAATATGTGCTGACTATAATACGACTTGAATAAAGTAGAGTAATGTCCAAGGTGTAAACCACCAAACTCACGCTGTAGATGATAAAAAACGGTGTGAGAGTGTTGCTGGATGAAGGAGAGTCGGGGTCCGTGACCTCCTTCAGAGTGGAACTCCAGAGCAGGCAGGGTGGTTACAGCAATCGGACCTTGTGTGCGGGAATCCGCGGATGCAATGTTTTCCACAGTGGAACACAGAGTCACTTCCTGTCTACGGATACCAGAATGGATCAAAAAGGTGACCCAACGCGTTTCATCTTGAACGGAGACTTCTTCACTAACAGGTGCTGAACTCTTTGGGCCTGAATCATTAAGAAGAGCAAAGCAAATAAAATGGAGTAAGTTTGTTCCTGGACAAACGATATTACAATGCAATAGGTGCAAATTAGTTTATTATTTTACACATAAGTTAAATACTGGCTGTTTTTTCATGTAACAAATAATTGATAACTTTATTGTTACTAGAGATGTTCACTGGCCCCCGTCTTCTGGTTTTGGTTTTGGATCTGGATTAACTTTGTGTTTTTGTTTTTGTTTTGGCAAAACCACCCTCGCGTGATTTGATTTTTTGTTTTTGGATCTGTATTTTTTAGAAAAATTGCTAAAATATGCTGAAATCACATAATGTTGCTCTTTGTTTCTTCCTACATTATTATTAACCTCAATAACACTAATTTCAAGACATTTGCAGTCAATTTTGACTACCTCACAGGTCACAATATTATTGTCATACACTTTCGGACAAAGACTGCAGCAACTTGGCTGGATGCTAAGCGACAGAGCAATGACACAAACACACGGCAGTTCATAGCACATCTAGGAAACATTGCCACACAACTTATGTAGATACAGGAATGGATATTACAACTGGAGTGGCATTAGTTCTGCTTCAGACAGACTGTGACACGGAACATGTGGGCAGCATGGAATCTGTCATGTTGGAATACGCTGCATTGAACAGAGATTTAAAGCACTATATAGACGCAGTTGAGGAGACCGTACTTAAGCTAAAACGGGACGCACCGGATGAAATCCCGGATTTAAGAGAGCTTGTACATGAGAGATACACTGCGCTTCAGAAGAATAATGCAGAGGAGGCCCTGAGGCTGGATGATAAATATGTCCAGTTTAAAGAACAGCTAAAAGACCTGAGAAAACAAATGGGTGTGTCACTGGCCCCTGCAGACTAAACTTTGGAAGATGAAGACGAGGAGATCGCCGTCACCCTGAGCACATGACCGGTACAGTGAAACGGAGAATGGCTCATGAAATCAGTTATGGTTCATTTGATCACTCCACCCATTCTTTGGATAACTGTGGTAATTCTACAGCTAATACAGGGTGACGAGAGCTGCCCCCCTTTCCCCGGGATGAATGCATTTATCAGACCAAGACCAATCCAGGGTGCCCCGGCTGGTTTGAGATGGTGAGCCCAGTGAAAACCAAAGTATGTGGTCACACGTACGAGAGACAGGCAATTGAAAGGATGATTGAAAACAAACTTCAGAAGGGTAAATCCTCTAGGTGTCCAAACATTGGCTGTGATCACTCTGACATGAGTATATCGGATCTTGTTCCAGACAATGCACTAAAAAGAGCCATTGAAATTCACAGCAAAAAGCAAGTTCATCACTGAGCTTCGAATTAGCCCCAATTCCCCAAAAATTATAATATAGTTAGGTACCTTTGACGTAAAGTGCAAATTACAAACACTTCGTGCAATACTGATAAAACAGCAGCAAAGTGGAAGGTAATACATATATACGTCTATTTAGACATCCATACTTACATTATTTCTGCAAGCAATGTTGTTCTTTGATAATAAAAAGGTTGTCTTTATACCGTTCAAAATGTTTTTAAATAATCCTCCACCATTCTTTGTATGTTGATAGTAGTTGATAGTAGGATCAGGTGGAGTTACAGCAGAGGTGTCACTAATTCTGGTCAATTCTTTTATGGTAGACAAGACCAGATGTCAAAATGTTGTGCTGAGTCATCTGAATCCTCAATGTGTGTCTAAGATTTTTGCAAAGCACACAACAGTATATAGCACATGTAGGTAACATTGGCACACAGCGGTAGCTAAAAGGAAAAGTGGTGCAAGATGGAATTGTCTTTGGGCCCTCCCACCCACTTTTATGTTGGATCTTAAAAAGGACATACACACTTTATCAAACCAAGCACTTCAGCAACAAGGAGTGCCACTTTTGTGGCTGATGTGCTTGGTTTGTTTGGGCCCCCACAAAACAAGCTAACAATGGGCTTAAGACACTTAAGGTAACAGTGCTGTTAATGAACTCTACTGTGGCAAGATGTTATCATCCTCAGCCTCATACTCACCCTCATCAGTGTGTACATCATACTCACACATTATTAATTTATCACCACTGGAATCCACTATTAAAGAAGTCTCTGTATTTTGATGTAATTTGCGGGAAAGGCATTCCTCGTGGAAATTGTAGTTCATTCATGAGGAAGTAGTATTTTGATATAATTAATAATGCTCCATCATCCTTTGTATGTTGATAGTAGGATCAGGTGGAGTTACGGCAGTCACATTTTTTGATCAATTCTTTTAGACCAGACCAGATGTCAAAATGTTGTGCTGAGTCATCTGCATCATCCCTGGGTCTCTTGGGAAAGCTAACTTTTTTCCTAGCAGTAGTTGAGTGAGAAATTGAAGAATGAGGCACCGTCCTCTCACGTAACACTTGAGCTGTCATCTTGCTCACCAGGATCTTGAGATTAGTTGGAAACAAAGAGAAGACATAGCTCTTAAACCCAGGATCAAGCACAGTCGCCAAAATGTAGTGATCTGATTTCAAGATTTTGATAACTGATGGATCCTGGCGAAGCTAATAAAGTTCTTTATCTACAAGTCCTACATACTTAGCATAATTGCTTTGTTTAATCTCCTCCTTCAGTTTCTAAGGCTGCTTATCCAAAAGTCTAATTAAGGGAATCACTTGACTCAAGCTAGCAATGTCTGAACTCACATCACAGGTTACTACTTCAAATGGTTTCAGCACCTTACACAACACGGAAAGTATTCGCCACTGCGCTTAAGTAAAATACATCCCCCCTCCTTTCCCATTGTCATGTCTTGTGGAGTAAGCGTTGATGGCTTTTCGTTGTTCCTCCATCCTCAGAAGCATATACAGGGTGGAATTCCACCTTGTCACCAACTCTTGCTTAGTTGGTGGTAGGGTAAATTAAATTGCTCTTGTAGCTGCTGCAATCCTCTACACACTGTTGCCAAATGCCGGAAATGTCCAGATATTTTACGGGCCACAGACAGTATCTCCTGCACGTCCCTGTCATTTTTTTAAAAAAAAGCTTCTGCACCACCAAGTTTACTGTGTGAGCAAAACAGGGAATGTGATGGAATTCACCCAGATGTAATTCTCTCACAATATTGGTGGCGTTATCAGAAATGACATATCCTGAGAAGAGTCCAAGCGGGATAAGCCATGTTGCAATGACATCCCTAAGTTTTTGTAACAGATTGTCCACTGTATGCCTCTTAGTGAAGCCGGTGATAAACAGAGTTGCCTGCCTCTGAAAAATGTGACATTCTTGGGTACATGCTGCTGCTGTTCCTGCTGGTGAAGGCGAATCACCAACCCAGTGGGCTGTCAAAGTCATAAAATCTTTAGTTTGCCCAGTTCCGCTTGTCCACATATCTGTGGTTAAGTGTACAGTGGGTAGAATAACATTTTGTAGCCCAATAACTACATTTTTACGAAACTTCTGGTAGAAGTGAGGAATAGCTTTTCTAGTAAAATGGTTTTGTGATAGAATTTGGTAACAGGAACAGATGACCTCAAATAACTGTCTAATACCAGCTGCATTAATAGTGGATATTGGACACAGCCGCCTAGTCTGGCGCCATCGTATCTTCCCGCTGCCTGGTCTTCTTCCTGTCCCCCGCTACTGGCCTGCCTGTCCCCCGCTACTGGCCTGCCTGCCACATCTCCCGCTGCCTGTCCCTGTTCTCCGATCCCTCCGGACGGCTACAGCGACCTGTCTCTGGACTCTCCCCTTCCCTGGTCTCTGGACTCTCCAACCAGGACTCTCCAACCTGGACTCTCCAACCTGGACTCTCCCGTTTCTCACACCTGGGACCGGCTCTCTGCAGCCCTCCTTTAATCTTATTACTTCAATTTAATTTTATTGTATTGTATTGTATTCTATTTTATCCTATTGTTCTGTATTTTAATATTATTTGCACTGTAATTTTTTTATCTTAATTTATTATTATTATTTTAATTTATTTTATTTTATTTAAATTTTATTTAAATTTTATTCGCTTTTATTTCATTTCATCTCATCTTATTTTCATTTATTTATTTATTTCATTCATGTGCACTTTATTTTAATTTTACTGCACCATATTTTACTGCATTCAAATTTTATATTGCAATTCATATTTCATATTGTCTTTGCCACTGCTTTTGATCTTGCACTGTACAATGCCGCCCCGCTCCTTTCCTATACTTATCCTCTCCCCCAGCCCCTGTTATGAGCATTTTGTCGCTATCCAATAACGATTGTCGAATCTCGATTTGTGTTTCCAACGCACAAATATTTATTCTCAAAAAGTATCATAATATATTCAAGCGAAATAATAATAAGTACAGCCGTTACTTATCGCAGGCGCTCTGGATCCAGTGTACAGTCATTCAGTCCTGAAGTCTGTGGTCTAGGTGACTGGACACTACATGAGAGCTACTGCTTATATGCAAACAGAGATACAGTGAAACAATGCAGGTGGTATAGCTTGCTTCTATTGGTCCAGGCATCAGGAGGGTCCAGGGGGTTACACATCATAGGCTGATTCAATCTAAGGAATCCAAAGGTGGGGGTCTCTCCAGGGGATGAGCTCTGTTCTTCCTGCCAAACTGCTCTGTTCTTCCCGCCACACTCCAATTACAATCAGTCCATTTGCATTTGACAGTTAATATCATAATAAAGGTTTATTCCCTAACATCAATAACTAGAGTATGCAATGTGCGATCTCTTCGCCGAATGTACCGAACAGCTGCTGATGTAAAGGGGATTAATATGATATTAGACATGACACATTTCTTTTAACCTGAACCATATGTATCACTAATATGCATATAACTTATAATATTACACATAAACACTACTATATTTCGACATAAATAACTATGTGTTGCAACTACCATTAATGTGTACTATTTTACAAATGTGTGTGTTGGTGCGAATGTATGTAAAATCGTAAATACTGTTGTCGCCACGTGTTGCGGCTGCGTACGCCCTTTTACGCCGTAGCGTGCCATACGCATCTTTTCAGACAAAGACAACCAAGTTTGCTCAATTTTAATTGAAATGACTTTATCCAATTTACTGACTTCGACACCGCTTTCTCTTGCCCAACTCTCACTACCCCACCTCTCACCCTCCCCCTCGCTCCACCAACCCCGACAATCTCATACTCATCTTCCTGATCCCACCCTCCCTTTCTCATGTGCCCTCTGGAATTCCAGGTCCATCCGTAACAAACTATCCTCCGTCCGTGACCTCTTCATCTCCAACTCTCTAAATCTTCTTGCCATCACTGAAACCTGGCTTACTTCTTCTGACACTGCCTCTCCTGCCGCTCTCTCCTACAGGGGCCTCTCCTTCACTCACTCCACCAGACCGGATGAGCGCTCAGGAGGTGGAGTGGGCCTTCTCCTGTCCCCTAACTGTACTTTTCGGGTAATTCCTACTTTACCTTCCCTCTCCTTCTCCTCCTTCGAAGTTTACTCCATCCGTCTCTTCTCCCCTATCCACCTCCGTGCCTCCGTCATCTACTGTCCCCCGGGCCCCACGTCCCTCTTCCTCGACAACTTTGCTGCCTGGCTCCCCCACTACCTCGCCTCTGACCCTCCCTCCATCATACTTGGCGACTTTAATATCCCTGTTGACAACCATTCTGACCCCGCCACCATTAAACTTCTCGCCCTTTCCTTTTCTCTTGACCTCCTCCCCCACCCACTATCTTGGTCACTCCCTCGACCTTGTCTTTTCTCATCTCTGTGATCTCTCTGACTTCTCCAACTCTCCCTTCCTACTCTCTGACCACCATCTCATCTCCTTCACTCTGTCTTCCTCCCCTACTCACGCCTCGCCTAAAGCCACCCTCACTAGGCGCAACCTTGAAGCTATTGACCCTTCCTCTTTCTCCTCCTCTCTTGAAACTCTCCTATCACCATCCCTGGCCTGTCCTGATTAAGCGTCCTCTCCCTACAACCTCTCCCTCACTACTGCCCTTGATGCTGTTGCCCCGGCCTCCGCCATCCGCCGACACCGCCTTATTCCTCCACCCTGGCACTCCAAACTCACCCGCTTCCTCCAAAGGTGCTCTCACACTGCTGAACGCCTTTGGAGGAAATCTCGTTCCCTGGCTGACTTCCTTCACTTTAAATTCATTCTCTCCTCTTTCTGCTCCTCCCTCTCCCTGGCTAAACAATCCTTCTTTAAGTCCCTCATTTCTTCTCAGTCCTCCAACCCCCCGCCGCCTCTTTGCCACCTTCAACTCCCTCCTCTCTCCCCCTCCCCCTCCTGTCCAGCCCTCCCTCTCCGCTACTGACTTTGCCACCTTTTTCTCTTCCAAAATTGAGGCCATCAGACTGAACACCTCCTCCTCCCCTTCTCCCGCCACCCTCATCGCCTCGCCTCCCTCCAGCAACATACTCTGGTGCTCCTTCTGCCCCACAACAGGGGAAGAAGTTCGCTCCCTTATTCTTTCCTCTCCTCTCTCCACCTGTCCTCTCGATCCCATCCCCTCCCACCTCTTTCGCTCTCTTTCTCCCACTGTCTGCTCTTACCTTGCACACCTCTTCAACTTATCACTCTCCTCTGGTGTAGTCCCCTCCTCTTTTAAACACGCACTTATCCTATCCTTAAAAAACCCAATCTTGACCCCACCTCTCTCGCTAATTATCGCTCTATCTCACTGCTCCCCTATGCCTCCAAATTACTTGAGCGGATTGTCTGCTGCCGCCTCGCCAGACACCTCTCAGACTTTTCCCTCCTTGACCCCCGCCAATCCGGCCACCGTCCTCTTCACTCCACCGAAACTGCCCTGGCCAAGGTTACTAATGACCTCCTATCGGCCAAATCCAAGAGTCACTTCTCCCTACTAATCCTCCTTGACCTCTCCGCAGCCTTTGACACCGTGGACCACACCCTCCTGCTGCAAACTCTTCTCTCTTTCGGCCTCTCTGGATCTGTCCACGCCTGGTTAACCTCATACCTCGCTAACTGCTTCTTCTCTGAATCCACGTCCGGCTCTTCCTCCGACCCCCTACCCTCTCCCTGTAGGAGTCCTGCAGGGCTCTGTTCTCGGCCCTCTACTCTTTTCGCTCTATACTTCCTCCCTTGGTGCTCTCATCTCCTCCTTCGGTCTTCAGTATCACCTTTATGCTGATGACATTCAACTCTACATCTCCTCCCCTGATCTTTCTTCCACCCTCCTCTCTCGGGTATCTCACTGCCTCTCCGCCATCTCCTCCTGGATGTCTGCGCGTTTTCTCAAAATCAATATCTCTAAAACGGAACTCATTGTCTTTCCTCCGTCCAGACTCCCATCCCACCATGACCTCTCTATTGCCGTTAACAACACCAGCATCTCCTCTGTCACCCAACTCCGCTGCCTGGGTGTCACCCTCAACTCCTCTCTCTCTTTCCCCCCCATATTCACTCCCTTGCCAAAGCCTGTCACTTCCAACTACGCAACATCACCAGCATCCGTCCCTTTCTCTCTCAGGATGCTACCAAGACTATCATCCACGCACTCATCATCTCCCGCCTGGATTACTGCAACCTCCTCCACATCGGCCTCCCCCACTCCCATCCCCCCCCCCTCTGCTCTGCACTCAATGCGGCTGCAAGACTCATCTTCTTCTGACGCCGCTCCTCCTCCGCCTCTCCTCTCTGCCTAGCCTTACACTGGCTTCCCTTCCCCTACAGAATCCTTTTTAAACTCCTCACCACCAGTTACATGGCCCTCTGACACTGTACCGCCCCCTACATCTCTAACCTCCTCTCCATTCACACTCCTGCCCGCTCCCTGCGCTCAGCCAATGATCGACGCCTCTCCTCCACTCTTATCACCTCTTCCCACTCCAGAATCCAAGACTTTTCCCGTGCTGCCCCCCTTCACTGGAATGACCTCCCTCATTCCATCCGCCTCTCTCCTACTCTGTGCTCCTTCAAACGTGCGCTGAAAACCCACCTCTTCCTTAAAGCTTACCAATCATCCACATAACCCCTTCATCTCCTCCACTCGCTCTCCCCCTTGCCTCATCTGGCTCCCCCTGTGCCTGTTCTGTTTCCCCTCCCTTAGGATGTAAGCTCACATGAGCAGGGCCCTCTTCCCTCCTGTCTCCCTACCTGTTCTTCTGCTCCGTGTTTACTGCATTAGCCAGCCTGGAGTTTTTGAAGTATTGATATTTTTGTTTATTGTTTTGTACTGTTTTACCCTGTTTAGTCCACTGTACTGTGTACGGCGCTGCGGAAATCTTGTGGCACCTAACAAATAAAGGATAATAATAATAAAACTAGCATAGTCGCCATCTCATCTGTGATATGCTTTGCGACTGGGTGACAGCTTTTATACTTGCTTCCTCTTGCAAAGGATTGTTTAACAGTCAATTGTTTTAAACTACTATTATTCTTCTTCCTGGTCTGCTTCTGGGATGAAGATCCACCCCCAGTTGCAGCAGTGGGACTAATGCTCAAGAATTCTTCTTAGGAATCCAGGATAGTGGATGAGTCACCTAGCCTTAGCAACTTGGATGCAGTACTAACTCCGATCGCTTCTGAGGATATTGATGAGGAAAGTGTTGTGGGTGTAGATTGCAGGTGTTGGGATCTAGCTTACAGAAGGTACCTAGCTGATGCTGGATTGCTTGTTGTTATTTTTTTAGCATAAGTTTCTGATTTTCCAAACAGCTTGCCATGAACTTGCTTCAAATGGCATAACATGGATGAGGTTCCTAGATGGTTAAGGTTCGTGGCTTTTTTAACGCTACAAATGGCTAGACAACTGTTGCCAGGATTTGGGTAGAAATAGTTCCACACATAAGAGGGGAATTTTTTGGTCTTATGCCCAGGCATGACAATGGCCTTCTTCTTATCACTGGCAAGCACTGCTTCCACTGGTGCAGGACTTACACAAACAACATCATCCTCATCAACTTCCTCATTAGCGCCCTCGTCAGCTACACAGATATCTCCCTCATCCTGTTGTAATTTCAAAGTGGCATCCTCAATTTGTGTATCACACTTGGGCTGCTCGTGCACACATCTACAGAAATGCTTAAAGGGGCCTTCTTTATGGGTACACTATCATAAAGGTCAGGCTTACACATAGCACTTGTGGATAGACTCTCCTCAGGAATTTGTGTCATTTCTGAATCTGAACATACATTTTCCTCTAATGCCTTACTGTTTTCTTCCAGCTCAGCTTTTACACGTACAAGGTCTCGCTTGGTTATGACTGACCTTACAAGCAGATGCCTCAGTGACAGTTGCAGAACTAGCACTCACCTGCAGCACTTTCACATGGTGGCCTCCATCTCACCCACACCTCCAGACCTGAAGGCAGACAAGGAGGTGGGGTTGGACTACTTCTCTCCCCACAGTGCACATACACAGTTCTACCAAATGTCCCATCACTCACGTTCACATCTTTTGAAGTACATGCTATTCGCATTTTTAATCCATTCTCCCTACGTGTTGCGGTGATCTATCGTCCCCCTGGAGCACACCAACAATTTATTGAGGATTTCTCTGCATGGCTCCCTCACTTCTTATCTTCAGACATCCCCACCATCATCATGGGTGACTTCAACATCCCCATTGATAACCCACCTTCCAAAGCTGCTTCCAAACTACTCTCTCTAACATCCTCACTTGACCTCTCCCAGTGGATTGAATCATCTACTCATAAGGATGGCCACTGCCTTGATCTTGTTTTCTCTAGACTATGCTCAGTTTCTAATTTTATTAATACACCCTTCCCCCTCTCGGATCATCACCTTATCAGCTACACTCTCACCCCCACTGCTCTAACCTCTCTACTGTCTAACTCAACCAAGCCTCCTCATACTCGTAGAAATCTTAATTCTATTAATCTTCAACAATTTTCCACCTCTCTCCAACACCTTCTCTCCCCTATCTCTACATTCTCATCCCCTGAGATGGCAGTACCTCATTTTCACCTAACCTTAGCAACGGCCCTTGATCAAGTGGCTCCAGCGACACTTCATACTACACGTCGACTTCGATGTCAACCGTGGCACACCAAAGCAACACGAAATCTTCAAAAACTGTCCCGTAAAGCAGAACGTCACTGGCGTAAATCTCGAAGCTCTAATGACTTCTTCACATATACTTCTGTCTACCACTCCTATCGAAATGCTCTGGACACTGCAAAACAAACATACTTTCAATCTCTTATCTATGCTCAGGCTTCTAACCCCAAACGCCTTTTCAATACATTTAATCATCTTCTCAATCCTCCCACCCCGAACCCTCCATCTACTATCAGTGCTCAGGATCTTGCTTCCTACTTCAAGGACAAGATTGACAAGATCAGACTAGAAATGGTATCCTCTTCCTCAACAAGCCATCAGCTCATTTCCTTCCCACTACCCTCTGACACCCTTTCTTCATTTGACCCCACAAATGAAGAGGAAATTTCTACGCTCTTCTTATCTTCCTACTCTACCTCCTGTCCTCTTGATCCTATTCACTCGCAAATTGGTAGATCCCTGTCTTCTGTGCTCATTTCACCTCTAACTCAAATCTGTAATCTCTCACTCTCTACTGGCATCTTTCCATCACTATACAAGCATGCAGTGATTACTCCTATTCTTAAAAAAAAACAAAACTCCGACCCAAACTCTCTCTCAAATTACCGTCCCATCTCTCAGCTCCCTTGCCCCTCCAAGCTTCTAGAGAGACTTGCCTACACTCGCCTCACACGCTTTCTTTCCACAAACAACCTGTTGGATCCTCTTCAGTCTGGCTTTCGTTCTCAACACTCCACAGAGACTGCGCTGACCAAGGTTGTTAATGATCTGATCACTGCTAAGACTGAACGCCATTACTCTCTCCTAATTCTCCTTGATCTCTCGGCTGCATTTGACACCGTTGACCACTCTCTTCTCATACAAACGCTGCAATCCCTAGGTCTTCAAGACACAGTTCTATCCTGGTTCTCATCTTACCTCTCTAATCGCTCTTTCACTGTTAATTTCTCTGGAGCCACCTCTGCTCCGCTTCCCCTATCAGTTGGAGTACCACAAGGCTCGGTGCTAGGTCCTCTGCTGTTCTCTATCTATACCGCTTCTCTTGGAAATCTAATAAGTTCCTTTGGCTTTCAGTATCATCTCTATGCGGATGATACCCAAATCTATCTATCCTCTCCTGATATCTCGACATCTGTGTTGTCCCGTGTAACTGACTGTCTTTCTGCCATTTCATCTTGGATGTCCTCTCGTCAACTCAAACTTAATCTTTCTAAAACAGAGTTAATAATATTCCCACCCGCCAACAAGAGCATACCTGACATTTCCATCTCTGTTGATAACATGACCATAAATCCCACCCCACAAGCTCGCTGCCTAGGTGTAATCCTTGATTCACGCCTATCCTTTGTTCCCCACATTGACTCTATATCTAAATCATGTTACATACATCTAAAGAACATTTCCAGAATCCGCACATATCTCACACAAGACACTGCTAAAACCTTAATTCATGCACTAATCATCTCCCGCATTGACTATTGCAATTTCCTCCTTACTGGTCTTCCCAAAAACAGACTCAACCCCCTAAAATCTATTTTGCATGCTTCGGCAAGACTGATTTTCCTTGCAAATAGCTATTCCTCTGTTGAATCACTCTGTATGTCTCTACACTGGCTGCCTGTCTTCTACCGAATCCAATATAAAATACTTTTACTAACCTACAAGGCCATCAATAAAGCTGCACCAACATACATCTCCTCTCTTGTCTCAAAATATCTCCCAACTCGGCAACTCCGTTCTGCAAAAGATCTGCGTCTCTCATCCACCCTCATTACATCCTCCCATTCCCGGTTACAGGACTTTTTTCGGGCTGCACCCACTCTATGGAACTCTCTCCCTCGCACAATAAGACTCTCCTCTGTTCTACAAACTTTCAAGCGTTCTCTGAAAACCTACCTATTCAGACAAGCTTATAATATTCCTCAACCACCATCTTAACCTCACTACCTTTAGCCTGTTACACAATTTCACACAAGACAACTACCCCCGGACCAACATTGTTGTGTGACAGGATCATTTAGCTTATGAGTCACCCTACCTTTGCAGTCTGGCTGGGCCAAGATGCAAAATGTATACTTAACCTCATGTGTCAATCTCCCATTGTCCCATAGATTGTAAGCTTGCGAGCAGGGCCTTCTCACCTCTTTGTCTGTTTTACCCAGTTTGTTTATTAGTTTATTACGTTTGTCCCCAATTGTAAAGCGCTACGGAATATGTTGGCGCTATATAAATAAATGATGATGATGATGATAGCACTCATAAAGAAACACAAAGGCCTCATTCTTTCCTTGCCACTGCGTGTGCAGAATGGCATGTTGGCAATTTTATTTTTTTCTGCAGATAACTTTGCCTGGATTACAGGTATTATTTTCTTCACCAAGGTAAAAGGTGTTTTTTTACATTTTTGTTTCCCTGACTTAAAAACACTATGTACTTTAACATAGGCTTTAGCAGATGACGTGGAGGGATTACTATCATCATGACTGGTGCCAGCAGCTGCTTGATGCTCCTGGTCTTCTGTGTACTGCTGTGAATCCATTTTGATAACACAGTAAAATGTGACTGCAGATTTTGAAGAACACTGCCAGCCCTATTATTTCTTTTTCAACAATGACAATTAGCAATGGAGCTGTCCTGTTTGTGTGTTAGCTATTTAACACAGTACAATGTGACTGTAGATTTAGAACAAGACTGCCAGCCCTATAATGGAGCTCTCCTGTTTCTGTGTGAGCTATATCTCAGTAGAATGTCACTGGAGACTTTGAAGAACACTGCTACCCCTCCTCTTTCTTTTCTACCTATGACTCTGCCCAACTGCACTAGAGACTGCCAAGAACCATGCTACCCCTTCTGTGTCCCTCTGTGAACTGGCGCTGGATTGCGTGGAGGGCGGTACTTATAGATTCCAAAACTCACGAGATCCGACGACCGTAATGATGATGCTTTGCCTCATTTTCAATTCCGAGAGTGTGCGAAAATACCGAGCCGAGATGACTCTGTACTCGGATCTGCTAAGTTCGGGTGGATTTGGTTCTCGGGGAACCGAGCCTATGCATCTCTAATTTTTACACTGAAATGTAAAGTGCATCTAGGGCATGCTCTACCCCAGTTATAAATTTGTCACCACATTTTAAATTTACCTCCCCCTCCAATGCAACATGGTGTTGCCAAGGTGCAAAGTTACACCATTTTTATGCTTTGCTCTCCTTAATGATTCAGGCCCTTTGCGTTCTATTTTAGTTTATCCATTGCTCTGTGTGTATAGATAAAGCGTTCTTCTAAGCGATCAACAGATCACTATTTATAAGTCCGCTTAAACCATTTTCATCTTCTGGTGAATGCAATGTACCATGGACAAATACACTACCCTGTAGGTTATGATTAATACTATAATATTAAAGAAGTAGATAAAATAATTATTTAGATTACCTTGGTCAACAACTCAATTAAAGTCAGAGAACACCTTTTGATTAATGACTGCTATATTTTTTTTAAAAAAATATCTTGCTGATAATAGAAATCGTGACACTTGAAGGACTATTAATAGGTTATTGTACTGATACAGGTATAGTAGTATAGAAACACGTGTCTCTATAGGACCCCGCGGAGCTGCAGCGGAGGATGATGTGACCACCCCCCTTTGCCAGCCTCGTGCTCAGGGGAGGGGGACTCTAGTGAGATGGCGCGAGGACACTGGGAGGCAGAGCGCGCGGTTACCGGGAAGGCAACAGCAGATAGGAGACTGGTGGACCAGCTGCAGGTAAGAGCGGCAGTGCGGAAGGGCTGCACCTTTACCGCATCATGGAGTAGTGGGGGAAAGCACTGACTGTAGGGGAAGCTTAAGCCCGACTTGTATGACAGCTTGGCTGCCTGTCTGTATCCGCAGAGCACTAGCAGGCTGTATGGAAGGTAAGATCTGTAGAGTAGCGCTCATTGCTGGGGCGCTGCAGTGCATGCTACCCGTAGCGACCCCACACATTGCTTGGCAGCTGAGCCTCTACGCCGGGCAGCGGGGCAGGCTCCCTAGCAGCGCTTGGCTGTAGCTGTGTTTGTATTGTACATGTGCAATGCTGTGTGTGTGTGATGATGCCGAGATTGGATGGAGCTTTATGTAGAAAGTATTGCTCCATTAACCCAGCTGTTGCTGGAGAAGCGTATGGAGCTGTCCGCAGCCAGTAGTGCTGATCTGTACACACTAAATACACTTGACAAATTGGTCACGGCTCTGATCACCTGAAGGGAACCAGTTGGGTATCGTCATTAACAAGAACTAAAATATTCAGTGCATTGCATGGTGTTCATAAGGGGATTGACATCTACAACTGGCCCTTGTTTGTCAGCAGCCTACATTCCTCTAATCACTCATGATCTTGTCACGTGAAAAGGAGATTATAAAAGTATTATCATTTTAATCCTTTCTGTTTTCCGATCTGATGATGCATTTCTATCTGACAAAGTACCTTAGTCCTGATAGATGAATGACTGACTTGCCCTCTAACAAAGTGTCATATTGTGTTCTTTAGTATGATATCTGATGCACGCAGCACCTCAGCCTTTGCAGAAAACGAAATGGTAAATCTAAATCTAAACACGTTACTTTCTATTATTAAGCCTTGCAGATAAACCTTTAAATGATGATCTGCTAGGTGGGCGTGTCCTAATCATAAAAGCAGCTCTAGGCAGCAAATGGTTAATGATACATGAACCAGTATTGGTCTTTTAAATCTTTTATGCAACATCTAATAATCGGCTTTGCTTGCAGGATCTTTGTTTATGTAACACATGCACCATTTTTGTTTATGTAAAGTACTCTTACTCTTGGAATCTGAGGACACAACGGTTCCTTATGCTTGAGTGTCTTTCAGTTGAAAGAAGCTTGCACTAAATTTATGACCGTTTTTATTTCTTAGAGGGTATCTAGTGTGACATTATAATGTCTGAAGAACATACTGCAGAGTGGTTGTGACATAGTAAAAAGAAGAAAACACAGTACAGAAATGTTTGCTATTTCTGCAGCTTAATATATTACTGAACTTATTGATGCACACACTCCTATTCACAGCTGCCAGTGATCTGTCACACGTGCATGAGCTGGTTTATGGGTTGCTATGCACATGTTAATTGTATGCTTTGGTAAATGAAAGCAGTGCTGTTATTAAAAGGGGCATACAATGAAGATTAAAAGTGCTGTTGATGTAACAGTTATGTTTTGATTAGGGGAAATAACTGAGATGTGACTGCAATCAATATTGCTACTCTCATATTACCTGGTCAGTCATTTGAAATCATATATACACAACATACACAATTAGTTTTGATGAATGTAGTATCCATATATATTACAAATGTAATTATAGATTCCACCAACAGTAGAGATATTACTGTGTGTCTTGCAAAATGCAAAAACTACCAAATGAGCTTGGCTAATCTGTCTATGTACTAATGTAAACAGAGCACTCAAGATGCAATCATGGCAATAGAGAATATTTTTTACAGTGTCTAAATTAAGTACAATTTCTTAAGTGTGAAGGTTAAAAAAATATAAAACTAAAATGCATTCATTTGTCATCTGACCCTATAGTAGTGTCTCCGACTTTGCCTAATTTCCATCTATTTCTTTCCTTATATTTGTGAGAACAAGCTTTCTATATTTTGCGATAAATATTTGGGGCTACAATATTTTTATTAAAGTAACCTGAAGATTCATAGAAAAGGGAAGTTTGTTACCTCGTTTTGCCAGCCGTTTTCATGTTTAATACCCAAAGAACAATATTTATCCTACCAGGCCATCAAATGGAAGCCCTATCACAAATAATAAAGAGTATACAATTAAAACCATCCAGTCATGAATTAGTTATGCTCTATATAACCAGTTGCTGTTATTTGCCATTATATTGATATTTGGTAAGTAGCTGTTCTAATGCAGACTAATTTAATAATGTAAATGCTCAGTACCATATGTATAATCGGTGTGCTCTTTGGGCTGAGTTGAGGGAGATCTTTGTTCTTTACCATGCACTGTGTTTTATTGGCTAAAAGTTCTGTGCACGGTCTAGCAAAAGCCAGTGATTTACATGCTCACTGCTCAAGAGATGCTGACTCACCAGGTTCTCTAAGTAAAACATGTCTGAGTAATTGTTCGGGTGGTATCCATTGGTAAGACAATTAAGTTATATCTTCTAATGTCTTTGGAAACGTGGATGAAATGTAAGCATTGGTATGTGAACACAGACAGAATCCAGGGAAAGGTAGACGCAGCTGGAGACTGCAGATATTAAAAACTGCATGCAGAATAAACTGCTGTCTTGTCTCTAGAGGTCTGTGTTATCAAGGAATTGCACTTCTTCCCTGAGAAGTACAGCACGTGAGCTATGGTATAAATATATTGGTCCCTATTCGGTGCACTGTAATACAGTCTTCCTTCACGTGGGATAATTTACTTGAACAAGAGTTAAATCTCTCTTGACAAGTAGTGCTGTAGATCATAACATACTGACCTGAGATCAATGAATAATTCACTCCCCATCCCAGTATTTAAAACGCTGAGCCTGTGCAAGGTCTCCTGGGACTCACTGTTCTACTGGTGCATAGGACTATGTAAACTGGATATATCTAGAAACAAGTTATATTGCTATGTATTGATCTGGCAATCTTTGCTGACTTTATTATTTCTCTGAAGGTCACTAAGAGGTTGACTTGGAACCGGCAAAATATGGATACATTTGGCGTAAATTAAGAAAAGACTTCTCAGATGTGGCTTTGGATAGTTTTCTCTTCTGTTTCAAGTACATCTAAAACACTGTTTACATAATTCAGGTAAGGAGAACCTTTTCTCCACTTGAAAAGTCATAGTTTTCACTTATTTTTTGTTTTGGTGTACGCATGACATTGTTCATCTGACAGTCGAGGGGAGAAAACAAGAGGATGACTAATAACATGTTGGTTGGCGTGCAGGTGGGCTGGGAGCCCAAATTCCAGGTGCCGGTGGTCAGCGGCATTACCAAATCAGACTGTTACTTGTAAGCGACATCTGTGTGCAGGGAGAGCTCTTTTATGCAGTCAGGTCTGGTTATATCATCATCATCAGTTATATTAACCTGTTGCTTTGAGAACTGGGATGCCAGCTTATTGTGTGCCTTCACCAGTGTCAAGTGTTTGTTCATATGTCAGTTTCTTGGTGTTCCAGACCCTTTGCTTAATTATGACTATGTTTAATTTTGACTTAACTGTGACTATGATCCTAAATATTTGCCATTAGCCCTTTGTGCCTTTAACATTGCACCTTTGTCTGTATTGTGTATTAAACCCTGGATTTCTGTTACAAACACAGTTACAGACCTTACTTCATTCATACATTGTCTGTTTGCTGCCCGCCCTGACCATTGCCTGGAGGCTGACCTTGTCTGTTTGCTGGCAGCCCTGACCACTGCCTGGAGGCTGACCTTCTCTGTTTGCTGCCTGCCCTGACCACTGCCTGGAGGCTGACCTTGTCTGTTTGCTGCCTGCCCTGACCACTGCCTGGAGGCTGACCTTGTCTGTTTGCTGCCTGCCCTGACCACTGCCTGGAAGCTGACCTTGTCTGTTTGCTGCCTGCCCTGACCACTGCCTGGAGGCTGACCTTGTCTGTTTGCTGCCTGCCCTGACCACTGCCTGGAGGCTGACCTTGTCTGTTTGCTGCCTGCCCTGACCACTGCCTGGAGGCTGACCTTGTCTGTTTGCTGCCTGCCCTGACCATTGCCTGGAGGCTGACCTTGTCTGTTTGCTGCCTGCCCTGACCACTGCCTGGAGGCTGACCTTGTCTGTTTGCTGCCTGCCCTGACCACTGCCTGGAGGCTGACCTTGTCTGTTTGCTGCCTGCTCTGACCACTGCCTGGAGGCTGACCTTGTCTGTTTGCTGCCCGCCCTGACCACTGCCTGGAGGCTGACGAATTGATACTCTGCAGAAATTGCAGAAAATCGGTACGATTAGGCATCCCCAGCCATGGAACACAGGGGGTTTTGCAGCTACATATGATTCATATAAGTGGCAGCCAACTCGTCCTAATCCTATGGGGCAAAGTCCAAAGAGTAAATGATATCATGTCTCTGTAAGCTTTAGCACAAAGGGAAAAAGACATTTGATAGAAGAAACCAAATGATTACATAAGGGACGGATTACAGGAAAAAGCCACCAGGTACGCTTAGTATTTGCTAAGGCATCACAGCCCCCCAAATAAACTGGGGCGTTAAGGAACATAAGGTAGTATTTTTTAAAGGTAAAGTACCAATTATGAACGTGCTTGAGGAATTGTCTGTTTGCTCTGATATAAGAAGTGCAGTTGCTGTCTTGGAAGATAGTAGGGCAATGGAAAGAAGGATTCCCAAAATTTACAATTAAGGAGTGGTCTGCCATGGTTCTTTGGTTGCAGAAAGAATAAGGAAAATTATACAGCCTCTATCTTGCTGACATCTGGAGGCAAACTGTTCAAATTAGGAGCAATTTGATCCAGCAAATGTCTGAATTTCCCTCAGTGTTGGTTTGTGGGACTCTAGTGGAGGAAGTATGTGTAAGTTGTCCTCAGTTTCCGGCAACATTAGGGACTAACTGTTACAGAGAGGATCTCTGAAAATTCCTGTAATATTTTAAAACCTTTATTTCATGGGCTAAATAATTAAAGTGCATCACATTTACATTAAGACATTTTTATGGACACTGCCTGATTCAAGTACGGATGTGCGCTCGTTTCCGTAGTGTATCGTGCATGATTTTGCACTGCAACATGCTCAGTAACCGTACGGAGTTCATATCCACACGCATCTGTCATTTATGACCCCTTATGACTTGAGAGGCATAAGGGGTCATAAATAAGGGGTCGTAAGCCATGTACAGTAAGGGCGTGTTCACGCAGATGCGGCTCAATTTAATCCCTTGTTTGGTTTATTGATGCAGAGCGTATTTCCACCCCTGTTCAAAACGTGTTGTATCTTATGAAACTTTTGGATTGGAATATGGGCGTAACTATGCAGAAGTTGCATGTTTTTTTTAAAAGTGGTAATTTTGCCCAATTTGCGTTCCAACTTGATTCACACCCTTTTTTCTTTGTCAAACACATGCACTTAACTGAATGCATCTTGTTGATAACAGTGTGTGTTTCCAATGTTGTTGTATAATGTAATACACTTTAATTTAGTCAACAGGTGTTAAAGATACTAATTGTTCTGCCAATTCATACCCAATAACAGATAATAATTGTAATCTATTGGGGAATAATACAAGCATATGTGGATAAATGACTAACCAGTACAGATATATTCTAAAAGTGTGAGTATGGCCCTCTCTACCCTCTCTGTTGTCTGAACCTTGTCTGTCAACCACATGTTTTTGTTCTGTTTTTATGCATGCTTTGTTTCTATGTTTAATTTGTTATACAGACTGTCTAGCGCAGCAGAGATTAGTGCCGGTTTATCATTAAACAATGCTGATGATATTTTTGTCCATGATTGTTTGCCGAGATGTGACTGTGAACCCTACAAACAAAATCATTCCCCCAAGGCTGCTGCGGAGACAGACTCATGCTCTCCTCTTCTTCTTCCTACACAACAGCGCTCCTGCCCCTGTGAGCACAGAGGAGCTAAGGTAGAAAGCCTACTGGGAGTGAGCATTAGCCTGTCTTTACAAATCAGATGGAAAAAATTCTGGACAAATATATGCAACTTACGGGCAATGCACTTATCTGTATGCCAAGTAAATATGCAGATGCAAGAACACAAAAGTACATTGCACCAGTAAGTTGTAAATCGCCAAGCAATGACTATGTGCTTGTATATGTTATAAACCTGGTCCATCTATTGTAGCAGGAACAACACAGCTATAACTGGCTCAATTTTTGCAGCTGGAGTTGGATATCACACAGTGTTCACTACTGCATCACTGAAATTTCAGTATAAACATTTCTTATTGGTAGAAGATAATTTGGCAAAAAAAAACCAACCACATTAATTGCTTTCAGTTTAAAGAATCACTAAACCTAAAATGGAAGTCTCCTTGTAGTTCTAAAAGCATTAAAAATACCGTGTGGTATTTGACACTGGGTTTACATTTACTATGGAGCTGAGTGCAAACTATTATTCTCTGTAATCAGTATTTTCTTTGTAAAGCAGCTAGCTGACTGCAGTATCATTTGATGAGCTTACTGAGAGGAGACAGGACAAAATCTTCCACTCATGTTCACAACATTATCACCAATATCTTCTCCTGAAACATATATATTTAAGAATGTTATTGCTAATCTTTTTATTTTAGGTTTAGTAAAAACTAGTTCCACCATTGTGGGTTTTCTGTTCAGGAGGTTAAATGAACAAAATATGCCAAAATTTCAAATCTAACTGTTTATTCTATCTTTAACAATTAGATACACTCTGTGGCCAAATGTGTCTAACTAGTAAATTTTGTGTGAGTTATTTTCAGTGTGCCAAATGTATGCAGTGCCTAGCATATGCCTGGCTCCCGTCATCGGATCATTGGTAACAATCTTGGTGTGTTGAAGTGACTCGCATACAAAGCTCTTTCTGCTTGTCAGTTTAAAGCCAACGATGCTGGGTATGTGACAGGGACGGAGTATGCAGAGGACTGTATACACCTGCCCCACAAATGATTAAGACTCTTCACAAAATTATATTTGTGACAAAAACTCAAATAGAGATTGTATCTAACCCACAGTTCGATATGGGATCGAGATTATATTTGTAGACTCTTTGGGTATATTTTGCACATCTAGCTTCTCAGAACTCGTGAAAAGTCCAGAAAGATGGATACATCCTTTAATGCTTAACCTTAAATCTAAATGCTCCTAATATCTAACATAATGTTATTTTTACCATTAATCCAGCCAGGTGCTGCAATTGCCTATATAATGCCTCCACTCCCCCCTAATAAAAACTGTCCTCATCTGTCCAAAGAGTATTATTTAAAAAGCCTTCTGGATCACCCAGGTGGACCATGGCAAACAAAATAGTAGTTTATTGCTTAGTATCCTCTTTTGTACATAATAATTATTTCATGTTTTTTCTTATGATGATACCATTTGCCTTATGGTAATACAATTATACATCGCCCAAGGACACTGTGGCTTCCTCGGGGTAATACTCTATATCTTGCTTTTGGAGGCGTTTTTGTTGGACAACTACTCAGGAGAAGAGTAGGAATGAGGTGATATTTCTCCACTTGTACACTTAGGGGTATATTTACTAAACTGCGGGTTTGATGACGTGGAGATGTTGCCGATAGCAACCAATCAGATTCTATTTACCATTTATTAAGTACATTCTACAGAATGATAGAATGACTGGTTGCTACAGGCAACAACTCCACTTTTTCAAACCCGCAGCTTAGTAAATATACCCCAAAGTATTTAGCAATTGTTTTAGCAACCTTTTCAGCCATATAAATGGCAACAATTTCTGAGATGTTAGTGGAACTATTTTGACCAGGACATGATTCAGTTTTTTAAACCTGTAATGCTGAGAGTAATTTCTCATGGTAAATATTAAAAGAAGACTGACTAGTTCAAGGCAATTGCAAAAGAATCCTCAGATCATTTTATGTAATCACTGAAGGCAATCGGACTCAACACTTAAGATGTAAATGAAGGGATTGCTGACATGCACCCCTCCGAAATGTTATGTAACCTTGTCTGCCTTCAGTGATTTAAATAAAAGAATCTAACAATCCATTTCACTTTCTGTGAACCTACATTTCTCCTGTATATAATTGACTTTCTGTTTCATTCCTCCATGGCAGCACATACCAAAAGGTTAATCGTCATACTTTTGCTGAAGGCTAGACAGGAAAAAAGTTTGCACAGGAAGCATATAAGGCCAACTCTTGCTCTCCTTTGGTGTCATCGTTCCTTGTCTAGCTGAAGGCATGCAGTCCCTTTTAACATGGTGCTAGGGCTTTCCCAGAGGCAGTGGAGTCTTTCCAGATTGAGAGGTGACTGGTCCTGACAGAGGTCAGGCACGTGCGTACGGTTATTTCAGGCATTAGCAGACTGTCTCGGGCAAAGTCTGGGATCCCTTTGCGTGCTATTTGGAGAAGGCAAAGGCTAGATTTTGAAATTTCCTGTAATTATTCCTATCTGCTTGGCAGAGGAGAACGAAGCTGGAGCAGCAGCCACCAACATGCCATACTACTCTTCTACAGGAGAGCCCTTAAGCAATTTTTTTCACCAATACGATTGTTTTTCCCCATTCATGGTAAGGCTCATTCATTATTTTCTCTTTTTGATTCTGGTTATAGTTCTGTATCTGATTTTCAGATAGTGGATAAAAAGAAAACAGTTAAAGTTAAAAATAGACCCAGCACAGTCTGTGATAACACACTGCCTGTGGATTATTCACAAGTCATCTGTGTGAATTGTAAACAAAAAGAATGTACAATAGACCCTACTGCCTGAATAATATGAAGAGCTTTTAAAATATGAAATAGACAATGGAATAGACATTTGTTACTGTGATGCCTGTGATCTCCTTGAACTGGCTATATGCAGCTTTCACCCATTTCAGCCCCCTTTTCCATAGAGCATGATAAGCTCACAGATGCTCAGTTGCTCCCAGGACTTAACACGTGGTAGTAGGGGCTTATACCAGTTCTGATGCTGGCACAGATTATATTTGAGACTGATGTAAAGAACAGTGGTGAGGGCTTACCAGCATACACAGGCTCCTACTCCTCCAGGGAGTTGATAGTGGAGCCTGGAGGCAGAACTGGCACAGCTGGGCACAAAAGTCAGGGTAGGTGGCTAACACGGTGGTAGTCTTCAAAGCAACGCTGGAAAACACTACAGCACATACCCCGGCATGATGACACCGGTGGTGTCATCCCAGACACACTCCTCACACCGACTGCTTGAAAACCGGACTTGAAAGGATTCCGATGACTAAAGATGGCTCGATTGACGTCACTTTGAAGCTCCACTGTATTTGTGGTGGTCGAGACGGATGGGATTTCCTTCCCTTACCTTGTTCTCCAGACACGAGTCAGGTTCCCCTCTGTTCGGACATCTGGTGGTCAGGAGATAAATACTTCAATGAAAGGGACAAGAATTGGTCAAACAACTTGGGTTTATTAAGAATACGGTAAGGATAATTTTGGTAAGCCACCGCACCACTGACCCCTTCAGCTCAATGGTAATGACAAAATCGTTTGATCAGCATAGAGCACAATAGCATTTAATATATAATATACACCTGGTGAGTATAAGGCACAATAGCGATAACATCTTCAATATCAATAAATCAATTTTTAGGTAAATCACTTAACATTAACATTCATCTAAAACATTTGGTGCACCAACATTATCCCTGGTAACGTTACCATATTTTACACTCAGTCCTGGGTTAAACTGTGCACAGGAATTTTGTAGTGTTTAAATATCCTGCAGAGGTTTCCAGAAGGGTTAATAATCCCGATTAAGTCTCTGTACTTTCTCTCTAAAAGGTAGATGTTAAACTGTTGGCAGTGTTAAAGATTATAACAAAACACAGGACTGTTGCTCAATTTAGTCACAAGATGCCGCTATTCTCTCATCACTCTTCCCTCTGACGCTGGGGTGTGTGCAGTACACTGCAGGCTAGGATTTTACCTTGAAAAGGTTCTGCAGTTCGTGTAGACTGTGTTGGACGCCCCACTGTGTGTCCCCAGCCATTCTCCAGCCGTGTGTGCTGGCAATGTCACCAGTTCCAGCAGCAGATCAGTCTCTTATGTCAGCTTCCCCTTTCTTGTTGCTATATCACAAACTCCTCCTTCCTGCACATCCTCCTGGATACGTCCTTTCAGTTCAACTGTCAACTGTCATTTCCACTGTGTCTTCCTCAGCCTCTAGTAACCCCTTGTAGCCCTGCATTTTAAAAGCATTTATGCACTTCCTCTGTGCTGTTCAACAGGGTTTTGGGGCACCACATATTCTTGTTGGTGCTAAGTTGGTAATTTAAGGAGGCGACGGCTGTACAATCTACAAGCCTTTGTAAAGCACATTAAAGGGATTTGTGCCAACTTTCAACAGTCATTTGACTCCTCTAAGCAATTGATGAAGTACATGAGACTAAAGATATTGGACAAAGTCACAAAATAGCTGAAGGCTATAAAATGTGCTTAAATACTACCAGCTTGGAATTTTCTTTTCCAGGAATAACAGGAGAAGCATTTGAAAAAAACAGAACCTTGCCAACCATTAAGCATGGGGGTGGATGTTTTATGCTGTGGGGTTGAGTGGCACAGAGAATATTGTCTGGGTGGATAAATATCAACAGATCCTAGAAGTTAATTCCCCAGAGTCAGTAAAGAAACTGAATAAAAAAAAAAAAAAAAAAAAAGGTTTGGATTATTTTTTTTTTTTTGTTTCATCGAGACAATGATCCAAAACACATTAATCGACCATTAATTACTTACAGGAACTAGATATTAAGGCTTGGGAAGATCTCAAACTTGCAGCACATGCAAGAGGACTTCAGAATGTTTCTGAGCTGGATGAGTTCTACAAGGAAGAGTTTCTTGTATAGAAAGATTATTAACTAGCTACAAGTAATGTTTGTAAGCTGTGGTTTCTGTCCGAGGAGATGTTACGAGGTTTTGACTGACTGATAGTGTGGCCAAAATTGTGCACATTTCACATTCAGGACTTGATTTAGAGTTTTACTCAAGTCCATTTCTGTGGAGTAAACATATGCGCTCCTATACTGTGCGTGTGCATCAAATAGGTTCCTTATTTTTGACTTTCGGCTCCTTACACCTGGAGACGTGGATTGGGGAAAGACAAGCGTAAGTTGAGTACAGTAAAAGCATGCTACAATTATATGTACAAATGGAGTTGCAATGTTGGGAGACTTGGACCCATCAGCAGATATGCTTCTTAGGTGGTGTGCACATGATGATGGAGATGACATTGGCAGCACTATCTTTATGCTGCTGCTGGTGTATTGACCCCTTCAGCTGACACTACTTCATTTGTTAGTATTGTCGCGCTATATTATATTGAGCTGTGGTTGTGTATTCACATTTCTTAGTTGCCATTTCGTTTTGGACTACTGCAGGAAAGAAGATTCCCATTGTATTTATAAAGTGCTAAACAACGGATGTGGAAGTGTTTGTATTTCATTACATTTTATATGGAAAATGTGACTATTAACATTTCTATGGGATTTCTGTGATTCCCCTTTTTTCTTTTTTTTCCTGTTTATGCTGTTTCGTTGTCCCTCAGCTCCAAATTTCTAAACCTTATTTACATAAAAAGTAAAGAACATAAAAACAAATTGCTCTGCCCTGATGTAGTAGGGATAGAGGAGTATTAGTTAACTAATAATTGCTCAGCAGGTCCTATGTTACTACTTCACGTGACACAGACAACTTAAATTTGGGGCTAACTGGGTTCTGGATATGTGGGCTCATACTCGCTTAGGACACATGATGCTGCATTTTAATCTGGCCACACACTATTAACCCCTTTGCTGCCGAACCTGTTTTGGTACGTTTTGAGCTGGTCACATTCTAAAATCAATGTCCGTAATTGGTTTGTGCAATACCCTCACAAATTATACCTTGTTTTTTTCAGAAGGCTTTGAGTTTTCAAAATATACCATTTGTCTGCTTCTGCCTCCTGTTACAGCAAATAAAATCTACCCAAAGTATCCAATTTTTTTATATATTTTTCTTCGCCAATTATTACCGAAGGTTTATTGGCTCATTCTCCTCATTGGTGGCTCCTATCACTGCCCTCACTCGAAAAGGAGCAAACCCAGCGGAGTGGTCCGCAGAAGCACTGGCGAGTTTTTCAGCTCTCAACGCTGCATTAATTTCCGCCCCAGTCCTTAGACACCCTGACCCAGGACTTCCGTTTATTGTGGAGGTGGATGCTTCGGATGTCGGTGCTGGTGCCATTCTCTCTCAGAAAGACTCACAGAGTAAAAAGCTACATCCTTGTGCATTTTTCTCGAGAAAATTTCTGCCAGCGGAATGTAATTATGACGTCGGAAACCGTGAACTATTGGCTGTTAAGTTGGCATTGGAGGAATGGCGACATTGGTTGGAAGGGGCTGCACACACCATTACCATCTTCACAGACCATAAGAACCTCCAATATATTCAGACTGCAAAAACTCTGAATCCCAGGCAGGCTCGCTGGGCCCTATTTTTCACCAGATTTAGGTTCATTTCGTCCAGGTGCAAAAAATATTAAGGCTGATTCTTTGTCCCTAAGTTTTTTGGCTCAGCATCCTCAAACTCCTGACTCGCAGTCTATTATTCCTTCCACTTCAATTCATCTCGGATTCACCCAGGATCTGGGAGCCAATATCCAACACTTCCAGAAAATTGCTCCCGTTCAGACACCTCTCAACAAGTTATTTGTCCCGGTTCATCTAAGGCAGGGGTGGGCAAACCAGTCCTCAAGGGCCAACAACAGTTCATGTTTTTAGGATTTCTGTCTGTAGAAACAGCTGGGATAATTACTGACCCAGCCAAATAGATTAACTCAGCTGTGCATGATTAAAGAAATCCTAAAAACATGAACTGTTGATGGCCCTTGAGGACTGGTTTGCCCACCCCTGATCTAAGGAAATCTGTCCTCATAGAGGGTCACAACAACCGCTCTGCTGGTCATCCGGGAATTCGTAGGACTATTGAAATCCTTTCTCTCTGGCTTTGGTGGCCCACCTTATCGGATGATGTGGAGACTTACGTTCGTGCCTGTCCTGAGTGTGCTAGAAACAAATCTGCTAGGAACCGTCCTGCTGGTCTACTACTACCCTTGCCTGCTCCAAGCAGACCTTGGTCCCATCTTTCGATGGATTTTATTGTTGACCTTCCAGTATCTGCAGGCCATAACACCATTTGGGTAGTCGTGGACCGATTCAGTAAGATGGCACATTTTATATCCTTACCCAAACAATCGGGCAAAGTGTTATCGGAGCTTGTGAAAAGGTCCATCGGAGCAGCGGACTCCCGTTCAGCCTTTCTCTCTCTCTGATCCGACGATCAATTTTTATGACTAGTTGCATCAAGTTCTCCAGTGTGTCGGATATCGGATACTGAACTAAGGAATCCTTAATCTGCTCAGTAAGTCCTAAGCGAAATTGGCTTCGCAATGCTGGGTCGTTCCAGGCGCTATCAGTGGACCATCGCCGAAATTCCGCACAGTACTCTTCCGCTGAGCGACGTCCTTGCCTTAGCGTACAGAGATGAGCCTCAGCTGAGGCTACCCTGTCCGGGTCATCGTACAATAACCCCAGAGCTTGAAAAAAGGCATCGACAGACAGTAAGGCTGGACTTGTGGAAGGCAAGGAGAAGGCCCAAGACTGAGGGTCGCCCTGGAGTAATGAGATGATGATCCCTACCCTCTGCTGTTCGGAACCAGAGGAACGTGGTTTCAGACGAAAGTACAACTTGCAGCTCTCTTTGATATTACGGAAGGCTGGCCTGCTTCCAGAGAATCGGTCAGGTAAATTCATCTTAGGCTCCGGTGTGTCACCAGCGGGAACTTGCTGAAGCTGCCGGTCTCTGGAAACCCCTTCCTGGACTGCCAGAAGCTGGGATAAAGTCTGCACCACTTGGGAAACCGCCTGTATCTGGTTGCCCAGAATCTGGGCTGGGGACAGATTTGACTCTTCTCCGTCCATGGCCGTATGATACCAATCTTCCTTGGCCGGTTATAATGTTAGGAACTCCCAAGTCAGTACAGTGAAACTCAGAAACTACTCTGAAGGCCAGGTGTTCGCTGGAGCCCCTAGTGCTGGGGACAGACTGGGCTGCGGGCCGACCGAGGGTCGAGTAACGTATACTGACTTAAAGGAGTTCCCAGAAGTGGAGTGATTGGTGGACTGTAGTATAGGATGAATCCTAGGTCAAAAGGTCACAGGCACAGATACAATATCCAAGGGCAAGCAAAGGGTCAAACTCACAGGCAGAGAAGCAAAATCCGAATTCCAGGCAAAAGGTCAAGGTCAGAAGAGAAGGGTCACAGGTCCAATAACAAGCAGGGGTCAAAACACGGGTAGTCAAATCCAAGGTAGCAGGAACCAAAATGGATAGCACAAGCAGGCAGCAGAACTGAGGACAGAACGCTATAACCGGCAATGAGGCAGCAGACCTCATTGCCTTAAATACCAATACAGACCAATCAGTAGTTGGATACACAGCTGCAGGCTAATACTCATACAGAACAGGGCCAATCAGGGCTTGTCCCTGAAATACACAGATGCAGGCTAATGCCTGTAATATCAGCCCACAGCCTGCCTGTCATGCGCCCGCCTACCGCCGGGACGCAGCGCTATAGTAGAAGCGTCCGGCCGTTGCCTTGGTGACGGCCGGGCAGGAAGAGGAAATGACGTCCCGGTCGTCATGGTAACGGCCGGGACGCCAGGGCGCAGGAAAGCAAGCCGCGGCGGCTGTGAGTACCGCCGCGGCTCGTGACACATTCTACCAACTTAATAGAATCAATCTTCATATACAATGTCAGTGGTAATTAGGATATATTCCTATACAATCATAAAAGCAATATAGTACATGTTTAATCCTTAAACTTGTAGCCCATATTCCATATAATACTCAATGTCCACATGTATAAATATCTTATTCACACTGGCAGTTTGGGTGAAGTTGTCAGGCATGTACGGTCAGCGTTGGTGTCTACAGGGTGATCCCCTCTATCTGATTTCTGAGTCTGCTCTTTCCATCCGTATATTGTACAGGAATAAACAGAAACAGATATGAGAAGTTTGATAATAAATCTTCCTATATTCCCCCCATATCTGGACTTCTTAATGCTTTTTGTAGTGTAGGGGTTATTGTCTGGTAATCACTACCACATGCAAGGTTGCAATTCTATTAGTAAACAATACACTGAGTTGGAATATACTATGCAGGAGGAGAGTAAAAAGGGAAACATGGTAGATGTCAGTTTATTGATATCTGAACTATATAAGACAATAACTATCTTACAATGTAGCACACTCAATTATAAATTTACCATAAAATCAGGTGTCATGTAACACTTCAAATGTCATTTTATGTCCACGAATGTTAAACTGTCTAATAGTAAACGCTGATGTTTCCAGATACTAGAAACATGAAGAATGAGCGCACTAAAACTATCTGTACTTCTTTTTACTTGAAATCAAGGAACCTGTTCAAACTTTGCACTAACAGCCAGAGTAGGTAATGTGTGAATGCACCATGTACATTCTGTTCAGCTCTTCCTTCTTCCCAATTAAAGAATATCCCACAAGTGAATTCTTATAGGTGTAATCCAGTAACATGCTGTGCTCATAGCAGGAGCAGAATAAACCACCCTCTGACAATCGTTCAGCTCTAGAAACTAATGTGCTTAATACTTTTTTATAAGTAGTGTGTTAGAGTCCAGATTTCTCATGTATAAATTACACTGCTACAATTTTGGTTATTGTTGCAGCTTTTGTGTTTTCTTCTGTATGACCAGGTAAAATTGGACGTTTTGTGCAATTTGTATTCACACATGAATAAATATTGCGTGATTATAAAAATGATCTTAATGTGAAGGTAATGCCGCTTCAGTCTATTCTAGTTTCATATCATAATGTAATATGTATTAAAAACACATGTCAAATTGACCAATTGATCATGAATTCCATTTCTGTGTATAGAGATTTCAAAAAAGCTCCACAAAGCGCTAAGGCTGCAACTGAAAAAGATGATGCAAGTTTGCATTAGTTTAGTCCATGTTTGGCTGCCTTATATGGAAATTGGTAAATCTTTCTAATACATAAGTGGCCGGGTCATTACATTTGTTCTGTATGGTGTTGTTGTAAATGATTTAGTGAAGTGTGGTGAAACTTTTGTGATGTGGTGGTTGATAAGATGCATTTATTTCTGGGAGTGGTGTTGTGCTATGTATGGAAAGGCGGCTAATTGCAATATTGTGAGCAGTTTAGTACAGTTGGGGAGTGAGTAATGGAGATGTCATTTTGTTGGCAGCCAGTGTTGTAAAGCTTTTCCTGGCTCGTCTCTATATACACACTGTCTGTTCTTCTAAATCCAAAGTTATTGGAGTGTTTGGCACACATGTACAACTTGTTAGTGGTTTTTCATTATATGTCTTTAGCGCCCCCTCTGCCCCGTTCTGATTGTTGGATTCTTGTTGCCCTTTCCCCTTTATATTTCCTAAACAAATATGGGGACATCAATTTTACTAAAGCAAATCCAATAGATTGTGTGAGGAAAAGTGTGTGGGTATAGATACGTTTCTCAAGAAGCATGAGTTGAGTGGAAAGAATTATTTTTCAGAGTAGGAGTAATGACCACATGCTTGAGTAAATGATGTAAAGATAGCAGTGGAGAGGGAGAGATTACATATGTTAATGCTGCCATGAGCAGAGGAGACATAGAATAAATGATTTATGAGCAAATATAATTGTGTGGGAGGAGGAAGAGGGTACAGTCTTTAAATTTATATAACCTGCCTTTAAACCAAAAAAACTGTGCTGATGAGTACACAGAGCCAAACAGTAAATATTGATAAAAATCCTTAACAAAAATAAAACTGGCTCAAAACTTATTCATAAGGTATTCCGATACAATAAATACACAAATTCATTAAATAATATGTATCAGAATTGTAAGAAATAACTTAAAACAAACATCCTCAAATTCATCTGATATGAGCAGAGGAAGGTCCACTTGTAACACACTTGTGACACAGATGTAATTAGGTCCCTTGTACCTTCAGCAGCCAGTGAGTTTAAGACAACCCTACCAGATATGTAAAGAAATACAAAAAAAACAGTAAGTGCACTCTCCCCAACATCTGTCCAAGGAGGCAGATTAAATCTTACGCAATTTGTTGGGCACCAGGTACCTACAATACTATTTCTTATAAGTGCACTCCTTAATTTATACTCAAATAGAGCTGCTAGCAGTGTTTTTTTTCTTATCGCGGCCTCTTCATCCTTATCCAAAACCTCTCACCAGGTTGGGTTTCCATTGTAGTTATTGAGGCTATTTTATCAGTGGGCCAGTATTGCTCACTTCTGAGTAAATTGTGGAGAATAAGCATTTCATAGACATACCGTGCACAAAGAGGTATTCAAATGTGGTCAATGGTCTACCATGAAGAATTGGTTGGGCTGACTGGTAGAAGAAGTGCCCGAGTTGTAAAAATTAATAAAACAAGTTAGATGGTATAGAATACTTTTTCTGTAGCTCCAAACTGGGGGAAAACACTAGCTTTATCCAAGTTATTAAAAAACCATATAGCACCAGGCAGCCAAGTACCAAATTGTATGAAAGATCAGTTTGAATCAATGTTTATTTATGATTGTCATGTACAGTGCGATCACAAATAAATATACACATTTGCTGTTAGTTGCTATCGTATGGTATACTATTGTGATCACATCTGATTTATCAATGCATGAAATGAAGTGAAGAGAAGATTACTGCTATAAAATTATGACACCACTCTTACAACTTACAGAGGCAAAAATAATTTGAGGAAATTGCTTACATCTGAGAGTTGTATAGGAACATGTGAGTTGTTTCTTGCATGAACACTGTATCCCCCCCTCTGCAAGCTCCCAAGACAATGGCACATTTTATTGTAAAAATGAAAAGAAAGTTTTATTAAAATAAAAAAAAGTTTGGTCATTTCTTTTACATTTGATTTTTTTTTTTTTTTTTTTTTTAAATTCCCAAACAATCCAAACCATATTCTGGAATCAATTAACCCAGGAATGGATAAATATGGTTGACATGGTGACAAAAATGAGTCCTGTCGACTGGCCGCAGTGTGTTTGGATTACATTTGCAATATACATACTGCATAACTACATTGTTGTTCTGAACTAATTGTAATTAAGAGGTGTATTACATGTGTGTCTGGATCTACATGGATGATCTGATAACCCTAATCATCAAATATGATATTTAGCTGTTGTATAAAATTTAAATATATTGCAAGTTTGGATTTCTTTGCCATTAGAAAAAAATGTATAATTTTGAGAAAATAAACCATAGATTACTAATTTTTAAATAACATCAATGGTAGTACCATTGTTAGAATCTGTGGCATAGTTATACTTTTATACCTGTATCGTTTTCAAAATAATGATATAATCCCCCAATCATTTAATTTTAACCACCATAGTACAATATCACAGATTTCAGGGAGTGGTTGACATCTCAGGCAGTGACATTGCATGACTGATTAGCTGTGGCACTCGTCCAATTATATGATGAACACCTCAGAATATATAATGGCAGAAGTGTCACATTCATTATGCAGGTGGACAACACTTTGAGCCTTTTTATTTCCAGGTCATGCTCACTTAAGAGGGGACATTTGTATTAATATATGCAGTTTTCATTCTGCTTTTGACAGCTCTGATGAATGCATTTTATATGATTTGTTACAAATGTGAATTTCCTATATTGAACCCATGTCTTCTATAGAACTTGTTTATGAAATGCCACTCTTAATAATTTCGCACTGCAATGTTTTGTAACGCCCTACAAATAAACATTATTTAATAATTATCATAGGACAGGATAGAAAATGTTTTTTTTCCAAGCACTCAACAAATCTAGGCCAATACACAAATCCTTCTCCACACTAAACATCCAGATGTCATATGGAACATCCCAGTTATATAACTAATTCTCTTGTATTCTAATCTGGTGATAAAAAGCTATTGTATAGTGAGAAGGAAAGCTCCTTTCTATCTTATGGAGCATTATTGGTACATGATATTTTAGTAACAATTGTGCTCTGGCCTGGATACAGTACATTGAACTAAATACATAAAACAAAAAAAACACACAAAAAATTGTGTGTGTATATGTATGTGTATATATATATATATATATATATATATATATATATATATATATATATATATATATATATATATATATATATATATGTGTATATATATATATATTAGATAGAGATATATTAGATAGAGATATATATATTAACCGTTCTCTTAATTGCGATTTAGTATATTTAGCCCTTTATCTTCAATTATAATTCAATATTTTATTGGTAATTTTGTATTCAGCAGAGATCTGTACCTTGGGTTTACTAGTACAGTTAATTCTATTAAGGCCTGTTATCCACTGGCTTTGTGTTTGTGTCAAAAACGCAAGTGCAAACCACATGTGAAAAAGCATATAAATGCTTTACATTTTTGCATGCATCTGATAAGCATTTGATATGCAGTTCACATACACTTAATACGTCTGCATGAGTTTGAGAATATGTCCAGGCAGGGGCGGATTGGAAACTTAAAGTAGCCCTGGGAAAAAAATCTTGAAGTGGTCTCAAGTGGGAAGGACCAAATCAACTGGAGGTGGGGCCAACACAAAAGTAGGTGGCATTTAGAACTACTGGAATTTGGTTGTAGTAACATTAAGGAAAACCTGGATGTGACAACTTAAGACACAGTGGGTTATTTCTAAAGCAGGGAAAAAGCTGCCAGTCCTGTGTTATAAAAATACATGAATCCTTTTACATTATCTGCGACTGGTTTATGTCTCTGTGCTCAAACTTCTTTAGTTGCCTACTAACACATGCTTCCAAAATTCCCTCCATAAAAACATATCCGACTGTTTAATAAGTTTAATTATTATGAAACATGTTGGTAGAATCCTATTTAATCAATTGGGCCAAAGAAGCATGTGTGCACCTCTCTGCACTGTTGCATCTTTCCCTGACATCTGCAGATGCAAACTACCAGTGAAATCTCTCTATATAATATATGAATATGTGCACTGTGTTTCAAAAGATGCATTAAAAATAATCCTTATAATAAATGGCTAATAAATGGCTATCCAGTGCGATCACCAGGCGAAATGCTTGAAGCATCTGCAAGAAAATACTTATTCTGTAAAAATTGTGTATGAGCCCTAAATGTGCCCAGCAATTGGTGGTGGTTTTAATTAATAACAGTGCAGCCGACAATGGCATAAGTGAAGGAAAGAGCTATTCCAAGGCTTTGCTAGTGATATAATAAGTGCAAAGGAGGAATGATTAATGATATTGTCAGTGCAATGGGGGATGGCCATATGTTCAATAAAGTGATCTGAGAATGGGACCAGTGCAAGGTAGAAGGCAGGCAATTGAATCAATGCAAGAACCACAAAAGTATTGCCAGAGCTGGAATTAGGTTCCTTGGGTCCTGGGGCACTTAAGACAGAGCGAATACACAAGCGAAACTGTGTGCACTACTGTTAGTTGTGCGCAGCTCTGCCGTCATGAGCAATACAGTGTGAAGCAGGACATACCTCCCAACTGTCCTTGCAGTCGGACCAAATTCTGACTAAGCGAGACAGTTTGGACAATTCCAGAAAGTCCCATCAGATTCAGGACAGTTGGCAGACTGTCCGCTCTCTCCTACCTTTTGTCACTTTCACCACCTGTGGCTGCTGGTTTCTTTAGATCAGTTGCTGCTTGTCTGGATCCTGGAATGTTGGGGGCCCTATTTGGGGAGAAAAAATTAGTACATGAAATGTAGAAAACGCCAACCAGCACCGGATTTAAATCAGTAGCACCCACATTTAATAGGGATTCCCTCCAGCCCCAACATTAAAATAATAGTACTCACATTTGATAAATAGATCTTTTTTCCTCCAACCAACTTTAGCAGCCTCCCCCCTATCCTACACACACACTTTAGCAGCCTCCCCCCTATCCTACACACACACACTTTAGCAGCTTCACACTTACCTTGTTCCTGCTGCTGCAGACTCCTCTCTGAACACCTGGGACAGCACCCCCCCCCCCCCCCCCACCACTAGAACACGGCCTGGGGGAAGAAAGGCGTCTAAATAATTAAATAAGTATTTTTATTTTATGTTATTTGTTTTAAACCTCCAAAAAGATATTTGGCGGCCTCCTGATGCCACTGGCCTGCCGGGAAAAAGTTACATGGCCAATCCGTCCCTGTGTCCAGCACACAAGTGATACAGTACTTTTCCTATTCATGTCAATGGGGATTTCATGTTTTGCCTTACATGATGAGCCACATTAATGGGAAGCCCACCCACCACCCAAATTCCTCTACCAGCCGTTGCGGGTCAACCAGACTTGTTCTCACTAAAATGGGGAGAACATGATTGGGGTCCCCTACTATAGTGAAAACCAGTCCCAGACAAGACATTGTGGGTTGGTTCCCACTAAAACAAGGGGGCAGGGCCCCCCATGCTACAGTGGAAAACAGCCCGAACAAATGATCAGGCCCCTGCACCAGTACCTCTGGATGGTGGATACCAAGGTTAAAATGTAGTGGCCACTCCTATGGCACTACAAGTGAGCAGACACATGGGCGGAAGTGCATACGGGCACGTGTTGTGCCACAAGTGTGCAGTACAACTGTGGCCCTGAGGAGAAAATTGTAGGCCCTTAGTGTAAAAAAAAAAAAAATCTGTATCCTCTTAATAATATTGATGAGTAGTGCAAAGTTTATAATTAATATTAAAGGGGCAAAGTTCAGCATTATTGATATTAAGGGGACACAGCTCATCAATACAAATACTGCCCTCCCCCCACCTAGAGGATAGGGCCTGATGCTAAGTAACCCGGGCTGTTACAAAAGGAGAGGAATGCATTTATTTCCCCTAGCTAATGTAGGGTATGTTCAGATGTTTTAAATCTTGTTTCACCAAGTGTTTTGCCCTAAACCCATTATGTTTGAGGGTAAATTGCCACACATCGCCAGTGGTATGAGAGTTCACCCTCCACCCTTTAACCATCTTGTGATTTGGGAATGAAAACCGCTGACGTGTGATGTGTGACTATTTGAAAAGCGTCCAATAAAGCGCAGTTTATTAAATTTCCTGCTTATGTATGCAAAGATTTTGGTATGCTGTAGATGCCTTTTAAAATATATGGGTTTTACTATGGATCACTGCTGAGCTATTTGGGAAATCTGGTATGTGGGTTTTGTGTGTGCATGTTTCACCTTTTTTATTTTTCAATTTTTCTCTGATTTTTAAATGTCGCAGTAATACACCTTCAAATATTTTCAATTCCAGATAAATAATCTGAAACCTAGTCCTTAACCCCATATCTGCTAAAAATGTGAAGCTTGAAGCAGTAAAATGAATAATCATTGTTTATTTGTAAGGCACCGCAGAGCTTTGCAGCAGCGGCAGTCAGAGTTTCAAATAACAAGTAAGCTATAAGCTCGTGTACCATAAGAATATTCAATTATGCTTATCTGTATTATGTGTCGATGATCCACTGTCTCTCTTGTGACTTTGCTCCATATACCAGATGAAGATCATATAGACAAGGTATATATAAAAAAGAAAACAATAATAGTGCAATATTGCTTATTTATGAACACCACCTCAGTGCTCAAACACCACTCAAGTGGATTAATACCTTAGATTCCTCTTATATACAGGTAGTCTGTGAGTAAATTGATACCACCAAAAGTTCATGATGAATCCTTCCAGTCTTCCCTGTGACACATATGTATAAAAAAAAACTACGTACCAGGTTTTATACCATCTAGTGCATATCCCCTCCTAATTAGGATCTCTTTACACTGTCAAACGTAACCTTCAATTATGGCGAACTCCATAAACCCCTCATAGTTCATAAAAACAAAATAACAAAGTGGAGTACCCTTTAAAAAAATATTTATTCTAATACAGTCTAAAAATATTGCATGTGCATAAGATAATCTTGGAGCATGAACTTATCTGAGTCCAGGTGATATGTTTGTAGCATACTTGCATCCATTCATGATCTATTCATTTGTAAATCCCTCAACCTCCTTGCCATTATAGAATCTTGACTCGCCTCCTCTGACATTACATCCCCTCAGCCATACCCCCAGACTCTGAAACAGACAAGGTGGTGAAGTAGGCATTCTACTTTCTCCAACTTGCAACTTCCAAATCATACTCTCTGAACCCTCGCACTCATTCTCTTCCTTTGAAGTACACAGTATCCGTCTATTTTATCCTCTCCACCTTCGTGTTGCTTACATTTATTGCCCTCCAGACCCAGTTTCCCAATTTCTTGACAAGTTTATGGCCCAGTTCACTCATTTCCTATCCTTTAACCTAGTCTCATACATCTACCCACTATGATAATCACTCCCTTGCCCTTGTCTTCACCCGCTACTGCTTCATCTCTAGTTCCTCTAACTTAACCTTCGACTCTGCAAAGACAACCTCCTTACCTTCACCTTCACCTTACCTCACCCAAGTCCATATGTACACAGCGACATCTAGGTACTCTTAACCCAATCCACTTCTCATTTTCACTAAAACAACTACTTTCTCCTATGACTGCATTGTCCTGCTTTAATCAGGTTGCCTCTTTCTACAACAAAACACTCACTTCAGGCCCAGACAATGTAGCTCCAGTTATCACATATAGTCTCCATGGCATACCAAACATACCGCTACCTGCAAAAGTGTTCCACTGGAGGAAATCTCCTTCCTATACTGATTTACTCCACTATAAATTCATGCTTTTATTTTACAGCACTGCCCTTTCAATTGCCAAACATTCTTCAAATCTCTAATATCCACTCAGTCTTCTAATTCACTTTTTCCTCTTTTCCACCTTCAACTCGCTTCTCTGCCCACCTGCACATCTTCTCCCTTACTCCCTCACAGCCCATGAATTTGCCACCTACTTTAAAGACAAAATCGACAACATTCGACAACATATTTCCTCATGCCAAATTCCACACACTCTGTCCAAGAAGTCTGTACTCATCTCATTATCTCACCCTACAACTTGTTCACTCGACAAGCTTCTCTTTTCTCTCTTCCCCACTACATGCCCACACCTACCTCCCCAACCTGTCTCTCTACACTAGCACATTTTCATCCTACTTTAAACATGCGCTCATCTCACCAATTCCAAAGAAACCATGTGTCGATCTAGTATCTCTCTCCAACTACCGCCCTATCCCCTATCTCTCTCATCCCCTTCCGCCTCCAAACTTCTTGAGCGATTAGTGTACAATTACTTTTCTCACTTTCTTGATTGTCTACAATCAGGCTTCTGCCCCCAGCATTCCACTGCAGCTGCCCCCACAAAAGTGATCAATGAGCTACTTACTGCAAAGTCTAAGGGTCATTTCTCCATGCTCATTCTCTTGGACCTCACTGCTGTTTTTTCCTGGTTCACTTCCTTCCTATCAAACCGCTACTTTAGTGTTTCTACCTCTGGCACATCCTCCCCTCCACTCCCACTATCTGTTGGGATTCCACAGTGCTCTGTTCTTGGCCCATTACTTTTTTATTGTACACCTCTTCTCTTATGGAACTAATTTGCTCATTTGGCCTCCCAATTCCACCTCTGTGCTGATGACACCCAAATCTAGATCTCTTCCCTTGACCTCCTTTCTGCTATCTCTACATGGATGTCCCAATGCTACCTAAAGCTAAACATGTCCAAAATAGAACTGATCATCTTCCCTCCTGCCAGAGTCGCCATCTCCCTCACTGTCAACAACACCCTAATTTCCTCAGTCTCCCAAGCCCACTGCCTTGGCGCCACAATTGACTCTGCCCTCTGCTTTATACCTCACATCCAGACTCTCTGTCCTGTTAACGCCACCCTAAAAACATAGCCAGAATATGTCCTTTTCTTACCCAACATGCTACCAAACCTCTTATCCATTCTCTCATAATCTCCTGTCCTGACTACTGCAACCTCATGTTATCTGGCGTTCCTGACACCCATGTATCCCCACTTTAATCGATCCTAAATGCTTCTGCAATACTGATTTTCCTTTCCCACTGCTGCGCCACTTTGCAAATCTCTATACTGACTCTTTGTACAAAGTCATTTAACAACAAAAACCCTTCATATATCTCAAATCAAAATACTCTAGATCTAACTGACCTGCGCCTAAACTCATCTCTAATAACCACCTCTCACTCCCGCCTACAAGACTACTCCCGTACTGCTCCCGACTTATGAAATTCCCTACCACGCTCAATCAGGCTTTCTCACAGCCTTCAAATCTTTAGACACTCTCTGAAAACCCATCTCTCTTTTTAGAGCTTACCTTATGCCCAATGATACAATTCACACTAATGTACCCTCAAAACTGTCCCAATATCTACTCTGAGCCACACTGGCTCATCTTGTTTTAGCTGTGAACTATCCAACTAGAATGTAAGTTCTCTAATGAGCAGGGTCCTCCATACCGTTTGTCTTCAAGTCTGCATTTATTTTGTCTACTTTGCATGTCCTGTTTTCCCTACTGTACAGCACTGGCATTTTACAAATTTATAATAATAATAATAATAATAATAATAAGGGGCCTAGGCCACACCTTGAAAAAACAGCCCCAGACTATTATCCTTCCTCCACCAAACCTAAGTTGGCATTATGCATTCAGAAGTGTTCTCCTGGCATCCGCCAAACCCAGATCTGGCATTCAGAATGCAAGATGGTGAAGCATGATTTGTCACTCCAGGAAAGTATTTCCACTGCACCAGTACTTCCACTGGTGGTGTGTTTTACACCACTCTGGTCAATGTTTGGCATTGCGCATGGTGATCTGATGCTTTTGTGTGTATGCTTGGCCATGGAAACACAATTCATCTTAATGAACAGTTTTTGTTCATTAAGAGCTTCCAGTGGCAGGTTAGAACAGATAGCGAGTGCTGCAACCAAGGACAGATGTTTTTTAAATGCTTCTCACTTCAGCACTCGGCGGTCCCGTTCTATGAGCTTGTGTGCCCTACCGCTTTATGACTGAGCTCTTGCTTCTAGACGTTTCCACTTCACAATATCAACACTTACAGTTGACCAAGGCAGCTCTGGTAGTGAAGAAATTTGTTAAAACGACTTGTTTTAATGGTACCATCCTCTGATGGTAATTTGGGGTGTCCACTTACCTTTTGGCCACGTAGTGTATTTTGTAGATTTGTAATGTTCTATTGATCCTTTTGTGCACATGTATTCAGTCAATCTGTATTGTATGTACTGTATAGTATTTTGAGTTTTCAATGCTGTCATGTGATACATAAAATAAAATGTCTACATATGTGAAAATACGTTTTTATGTTCCTGGGATGCTATTGTTTTTTTTTACCAGTTCTCCAGCCTGGGTTTCTGCTACATTTTCAGACACTGATACAGTACATGTAGTGATTTATCTTGAATAACAGATAAAACAAAGGGTTCTGTGGAGACAGATGCTTAAGTGTGGAAGTACAGAATTTGGGAAAAATTCATGACCAACATCTTCTGTCTGAGCTGAGAACACAGTGGAGGTCTATTGTAATTGATGTAAACTTGCTGAATGGCAAGAGAAAGTGTCAATTGACTCATTTCGTAGAAAGGTGGGAGTGATAACATAGTTACAACCACTTTCCCGTCATACACTGATACTCATTGAAAACTACCATGTTTGAATGTTGAAAGCACAATCCAGACTAGGTATGTTATTTACAATTGATTACACCGCAACAAGTCTGTTTCTTCTCACTTCCTTATTTGGGAGAGGGGGGGGGGGGGGGGGGCTTTGAGAAAGTATCAGACTGATAAGACCATCCATGTGTTTAACATTGACATCATCTTTAGCTGTGTTATTTTGGGAATGTTAACAAGTCTTGCTTTGCCATTCTAAAATAGCTTCTCCTAATGCCTTACCCTTATCACAAAAACTGTTTTGGGTTATAAATAAGTGCAACACAAAGGGGCTGTTTAAATTCAGTGTGATAAATGGAATTTTTCAACGACCTGAAAATAGCGCTCCCTTTTTCGACCACAATTCCACTTACCGCATCAAAAGTATACCTCAATTCAGACATCCCACCTGATTGCTGGAATTTGTACAAAAGTTTAGGAAATTTGGTTGTTAATAGTTTTGAGTGCGACATTGAGCAATGAAAGTTTCTGTAGACCTGACTGGGAATAAACCTCAGATATGCTTGAATTTCACTATATAAATAAAATAAAAAATGGGGCACCAGGTCTCCATGTGTAGAAAAAACTAGCCCCAAGCTTGATAGCCTAGGTTGGTCTACATTATAACAGGGGACCATTAACTTGACAGAGAGGAATTGGGACCCCTGGAGTGGCAACTTTGCCAACCCTGTGTCCCAGTATAATGAACTAGGGTGCCTAAGATCCTGCTCCGTTATTATAAAATACTGTTGATTTTTTTTTTTTTTAAATTGACACATGCAAGGCCTGATTCATCAAGGCACGCATAATGAAGGCAATGTGCATTTTTTTTAAAAAAACGCACCTAATTCGGGTATGCACACGTCCCTATTCAACTACAACTGGATCTGAAGAAACATCTCTTGAGAACGGTGTAGGTGCGCTCTGCTTTTACAGCACTTGCCATATTGAGAAAGACACAACACATTGCAGGATACACACAATACATAAGTCCCAGTAGAACACACAGAATAAAAAGTAATTATTGTCACCTGTTACTATAATCATTATTGAAAAGACCTTTAAAAAGAAAGTTATTTTCATCCCCCCCCATGAAATACATTTATCAATATGTTATTAATGTGTGCTGTACATAAAATACATTTTTACATTAGCTCTTGTTTGCAGAAACATGTGCTAGAATGCATACGCAGCCATCATCACGATCACTCGGCACTTGCTCTGTAGCTGGTGTAAATTCTATAACTGAAAAACGTCACTGGCAGTGGAGGGCTATTTTAAGGGATATAAAATGCAGATGGCCCAATGATCTGTCCCAAGGTAGCTCACTATGGGACCAGCTCCCTGGACACTGGTGCGTGCACTCAACCTTGGCATGCCCTTACTGTACATTGTCTATGTGCATAAGCCTCTTCCCTCCCCCGTTCCACCCATAAAATCACAGGCTGTCGGAAGTGTCCCTTGCATTCAAAGATGAATTGTATGTACTTTCGTTCACTGGCGTATAGTCTTTTCTGAGCATGCACAGTGCAATTTTACGCAAAATATGGCATGTATTGGCAGTTACATTCCTTAATGAATCAGGTCTACAAACTTTAATTGAATAAAACACTTACCAATCCTTATTTACCACTTAAAACACAAAATAAGTTCTTTGCTATTTGGCATGGTCCAGTGGGGAAAACAAAACTCCCCTTCGCTGCGAGCCAATCGCAAGTAGCGAGGGTGAAAAACTGCTTATGATTGGCTTGCGAGGAAGGAGCCATGGGAACTTTCAGAATTTTGCATAGTCAAGATGTTTAACGTGCCATCTTTACCACCAATGAATGAATATAGAAAGTGCATGGCAATCCTGGTAGGTAAGTTATTGGTGGAAGGGATGGCTCTTGAGAATGCAGGAGAACATCTGAGCAGCACTACAAAAATAAATTGGGACTCAGTGGCTTTGTACTAATGCGCTGAGACCCCTATTCCGAATGTGTCTATTTTAATTAAATAGACACATATACACGCTATATATACATAGATACATGGTAACGTAGTTTGTGGTGACAACAGTTAATCGAATGTGTGAGAAATTTACACGTGCATTGAATTTAAGAGTTGTTTTGTTTTCTTTCTCGGAGAGCAAAAAAAGGAAGGATTGAATGGTGTAAAGCTTAAAATTTGTGTGAAGCATTATCTCACATATTTGAAAGTAGGTATTTACACATAACTCTGTGTTTTAGAACGTCAGCATGAACTTATTTTGAATCCTATATATCATACAGTTTCTTCCCCAATTCCCACAACTTGTATTACCTGTTTTTATGATATTGTATTTTCCTCCATATTTGCACTGACCAAACCACTTTTTTGTTACTGCTTCTGTTACATAAATAATTGTCTTGATTTCCTTATCTAAGTTGCTCTTCTAAAGACCTGTTCATTGCACAATACATATTAGAGTAATATTTGTGTTCTTTTAAGTCAAACATTGTCCCTTTTTGCCTGATTTTATCTCTATATTTCTTGTTGATCCTGCTGTTTTAATTCATTGGCTTAATTTATGGTAATCTGTTCCTAACTGTGTGTGTGATGATGAGTTAGCATTGACACAGTTTAATTACGTGGCGAATATAGAGGTGCACAATTACTTTCCGCAATTGGGAGCAGGCCCTGCAAATTAAACGTGCACTTCAATGTGCAGAGAGATGGAGAAAAATGTATAAAGTGACAATAAAGTAACACCCCTTTCAACTGAATAAAAGGGTTGGCATTTCTTATTAAATATTGCTCTGTTTAGCCTTGATGTCATTCTTTTGTGTATTAAGCTTTTTCTCTTTATTACATTGCATGGAGTGGAATGACACACTTACTTTGCTGAAGACCTATGATTTTAATTGGACCCGAAAAGTGTGCATGAAAATGCTCTTCTTCACTGACCACCTGTAATAAAACCGATCGCATGACCATGCTCTGTTCAAAATGAAAAAATGATTACAAAATGGGCAGTCAATCCTCAACCAGTCTCGGTGCTAGACAACCTGGGTTGGTTTTCAATATAACAAGGTAACCACAAGCGTGGCTGTCCCTTCATATAGTAAAAACCGTCCACTAAGAGATCAGTGCAGCGCTGGTGCCTCTGTGTGGGGCGCAACAGAAAAAAAAGCTGGGACTCTCTTCCTGGCCCACTTGGACCTTTTTTCTTTTTTATTTATTTGCCAATTGAACCCTGAAAAGTAACCTCCCTGCACATAAGCTTGCAGGCACTTTTGGCAAAAACGTACTGAAACTTTGCTTATGGGGTTTCTCACCAATTCTGGTGTGCAACTCTGGCTAAATTGACAGCACAGCATTTCATAATGCTATGGGTGTATTTAGCAAACAGCGATAGCCATTCTTTTCTTGCTTGATTTTTGGACTATCGCAGGACTTCACTCATTTTATGAAGGGGGTTCAGAAGAAATCGGAGATTTCACCTCAGTTAACCTACTTTTCGTTTGTACAGCGATTTCAGGGATTTATCAAGCAGTGGAAAGCATTGCTTTTCGCTGCAAACTAACGCCATCTCAGGATAGCATTACCTTACTTTCTCTTCGCTTGATCCCCCGACAGGTCAAATCTTATGCGTTTAGCAATGTTTAGTAGTACATACAAATTTCACCTTCTGCATTTGTCAGCAGCATTAGGCTGTCGGTAAATATTAAAAATAGTTTGTGTAGGAGGGAAAGGTCTTCGTCTTCCAGGAGCCCCGGCGTAGTAAATTGCAACAGTACCGCATTATGTATTGCTGTGATTTGCAGCGTTACATAATGAGCTTTACCACTGCATAATAATAAATAGACCCCTATACCTGGGACCCGTAGGTCTAATGGTGATCGGCGAATACGCTGCTGAGGGAGAAAAGTCACTTGTTAGTATGGAGATGGGTGCACAAGCCGGCATATTGTGAGTGAAGGAAAGCAAAACTTGTCATAATGAGAAAGGGAAAAGACTGGCAAAACGTACACAAGCTGGTAAAATGTGTGTGACAGCATTCTTAATGTGAATGATGCGGCAGCGAGCTTGGCGTAATGAGTAAAGAGGGCAAAGGCTGGCACATATCTTTGTAGAGGCTGGTATAATGTGCGTAATTGGAGCTCAGGTTAATAAAAATGTTGTTTTTATTGTTGGAATTATGGTTGATATGTTGCCAGCCAATATATATATATATATATATATATATATATATATATATATATATATATATATATATAACGTTAAAAAATGTTTTGTGAGACTCATAAACTTTCTTACAAAATTCCTGACTCCTATATTTTGGATAAATTTATTCAAGCCTGGAGTAACAAGGAGCCAAGTTGATTATCTGTTTTAGAGATGCACTACCACCAGGAAACATGCCTGAATTACAGTAACAAAGACTGTCAGTGGTGGACAACAGGTGGGCCAGCAGTTCCCAGACCAAACTTAGCCTGTGGCCCCCAGCTCTATGTCCTCCGCTCTGCTTTCTTATAAAATATAGAATGAGACAGAGACCCCCTGTCCTGTTCCCTAAAGCAGGGAATAAGTCAAATTGTCTTCCATCCAATCACAGGATGAGGGAGTGCAGTGCAAGTTCAGTTTGAGTGGCCGTTGGGAAGGTCTGTGTTGCATTGGTGGAGGTCCAGGTGGAATGTGAATATCTGAATGGTATGGGGAAGCATATGGGGAGGTCTGAGTGGTATGTGGGTGGCATGTGAGGAGGACTGAGTGGCATACATGGAGGTATAAGGGGCATGTGGGCGATGCATGGAGGACTGGGTTGCATGTTGGGATGTGTGTAAGTCTATGTGGCATGTGGGGAGGTCTAAATGGTATGTGGGATCTAAAGGTTTGGAGTACATGTGGGGGTCTGAGGACAGTTGGGGAATTTTATGGCAAATGGGGATTTTAGTGCATGTGGGGTCATTTTTGTGGCATGTGGAGGCATTTTGGGTTGAGTGATGGGGGTTCAGGGTCTGTTTGGGCAGTTTTTTAGTTCATGAAATTAAGGGAAATTTGTGAAGGTTTCTTTTGCAGGTGCAAGGGACACATGCTGCTCTTAAAGTATGTCAAGTTACCCATCACTGCTGTAATTGCTTGTTAAATTATAGCTTTATGGGTTTCCCTGTATGTGAAAATTCAGAAGAGAATAGAAATCCATTTGAGAGATTGAGGCTCAGATGCAGATGAGACATGCCTCAAATCTAAATACTTGTGACTGTTATAAGCAATTGTGAGAACACGGGTTGCAGTCTCACTTTGTAATGGAATCAGAGCTCATGGGTGTGGAGCTGTGTCAGGGTGTCAGCAGAGCAGAAATGAGTCATTGATGCAGAATTAAAAGCTCCAGCAAACAGTAATTTAGATCCATACAACAGTCTTTGTTGTCTTTATTATAAGATCATGAATCACACGCATAATTAATTTCTTTGACCTTTTCCACAATAATTTGGTGTCACTGGCAATCTGGCTGGGAGGCATTTGCCGCCTCCCCCTTCCCTGAGCTGGTCCCATAGTGGGCTGCCTTGGGCTGGGTCACTGGGCCACCTGCATTTCTTTTTTTCCTTTAAAATGTTCCTAATAGGCTACTGAGTTAAGTCTTGCCCCCCCCCCTTCCCCAGACTAATATTTGCCAGCCCTGCCCTGCTGGCAGTAGGATCTACAGGGGATCCAATCTAATATGTAGTGTTCACCACACTGATGTCATGAAACAGCAGTTCGTGATACATGACATTAAAGGAACAATGTATAGCGATATATATATATATATATATATATATATATATATATATATATATATATATATATATGTTAAAAACAACATATACTTTATGACCTTTCTGAATGAAGTAAAAGCACAGCCATATCTGAAAAATATGTTGTTCAAAATGTTATCACTAATGTACAGCTAAGCAACTTTTTTTTATCAAGATAAATGGGACACGTGATTTTGTTTATTGGAACTGATTGTTCTATACATATTTTTATTTCCCTCAAATAAAATTTAATCCATAAAGTGACAATTCTTAACAGTTGGAAGTGTATAGGTAGTGATCTTAAAAGGTTACTGTATAATATACATACAATAGCAAGTAGTAGTTAACTAAAATTGCCCACCATGCTGTCTTTTACTCCTCTGCAGCAGGTTGCCTTGTTAGGAGGGAGATGCTTCTTTAACTAAACAAGCAAGCAGTCACTGGCAGCTGGATGGACCTACTTTACAGAAATGCACAGTGTGGATTGTTTGAATCATACAAAGGGGCAGGGCCAATGATGTTACAGCGACTCAGTCTTAGCTTTTTAATGTTCATCAAATCCCATCAGGACACTGTTCTTTAAAAAAAAAAAAAAAGGTGTAGCTTCAGCTATTCTGTAATGGTTTGGGAGGCAATAGTTTGCATTTTAATTGAACTGCAGTGGAATGTCAGGTTAATACTGAACAATGCATTTTGTCTTCATGGTTCATATCTGAATCATTTTATTTTATTGGGTTTAATGGTCTTTAGTTATGTAGCAGAATTCAGATACATAAACTACTGAAAATTCAGGGACAGAGAATCAAAACATTTTACAATAAAGCAAAAAAACACATTATGGTATTTTTTAGACTTGGTGAAGGGAATGAATGAAAGAAGGAAGGAAGGGAGGGAGAGAGGGGAATGGTGCGTGTGTGTGTGTGTGTGTGTGTGTGTGTGTGTGTAGGGGGGAGGAGAAGAGGTTGCCACCTTGGTGCCCAAATATATATATATATATATATATATATATATATATATATATATATATATATATATATATATATATATATATATATATATATATATAATGGTTAACTGGTCCATTCTTTCTGCCAAATGAAGATTGGGGGGGGGATAACTGATGTGGATTCTAAAGGAGATTAGGCAAAGACCTTTGTTCACATCGGGGAGTTAGGTCAGGCTGAGTGGCCTTAGAAAAAGGACTACGGGACCCAAAACATGAGTAAAGGTACATTCTTTGTCCAGCAGGTAACAGGCGAGACCAGGGAGGACAGAAACCTCCCATGGAGCAGAAGGGAAAAAGCTGGTCACCTCAACCAATAGCTATAAACAGAAAGTAGGACTTAAGAGCACAAACGCAGGGAGGGGGGGGTCACGCAGTTTCCAGGACTTGGTAATGAGGCATTTGGCGGCTGCTAAGACGTGGGAAACTAGCTTAGCAGAGTGCTTGTGAGCTTCTTGTAGTGGGTAGCAAAGGTGGAAGGTTCAGAGATGTTTAACAACAGGGCACAGCAAGGTCAAGATTCCAAACTTTACCCCAATATGCTGATATTTTGAGGCAGTTCCACCAAATATGTTGGTACATGCCTTTCTGACTACAGTCCCTCCAACAAAGTTAAATGGTAGAAGCAGGGCCAATGCAAGATTCACAGGCGCCCTAGGCAAAACTTCAGTCTACCGCCCCTGCCCTCCCTTCCAATACTCGCCCCATACTCCTACTCATACTCATGTTCCCATCAAGAAGAGAGTTGAAAGCTTCAAGTCTGATTAAAGGGAATTTAAAATGTTAAAAGTAAATGAATATTCACATTTCCATAGTGCCTACATTTACAGTGCTTAAGAGTCAGAATGCTCGCTATACTTATCATTTACTTCATTTTACAATAATGTATAAATCCCACACTATTGTTGGGATGTAATGCAAGAATATTACATGTGAAGTAGAATCGTAAAATATACCCTAAATGGACATTTATGGGATAGGGGGACTGGGGCACACATGGGCATGGGGACTGGGGCACACATGGGCATGGGGACTGGGGCACACATGAGCATGGGGACAGAGGCACCTGTGGGTGTAATGATGTCATTTTGCATTGCTTTTGATGTAACACATACACATCTCTCCTTACCTTACACTCCAAGTGTCTTTAGCTTCTTAGTTGAGTAAGCTAAACAGAGTTTCCCCATTTTTCACCGTACTTCTACACAGTGCTGCTACCACTGCACCTCCCCGCCGGACTTTTAGCTCTCTAGGTTTGCTTCAGGCTACAGCTGTGAGTGTACCAAGATCGGATATTCATTGGGTGCACTGACTGCACACACAATCGAGCTTCCGCTGGAGTCCCGTTTCTGCAGCTGTCTTCAACACAGCAGAATCCCCCTTGCGTCCTCTGGCTCACAGATCCCTTGGCGAGTCGGTAGAGGCACCCCTGCAGCCACTGATATCTGGATCTCCTGCATTTACTCTGTACTCATGTCACCCTTATGTGGCGCCATTGCTCTTAAGTTCCTCTGTGGGCGGAGAATAGCTAGGCAGCAGTGAAGGGAGGGTGCATTGCTGCGCTGCTGTGTAAGGAGTCACTGAATTACTCATTTGCAGGGTCTTGAAATGTGCAGTGGCAAGCAGCATTGGAGGTCAACTTAATTATGCCTGCGGCTGCCGCTTTCATTAAGTGGGCTAATATTGTCTCATTCATTTAATTTAACATTTATATCTGTGTGGCGCCCCCCCCCCTCCATAGCATGGCACCCTAGGCAGCTGCCTAATGGAAGTGCCGGCCCTGGGTAGAAGAGAACCTAGTTGCAAGTTTGTCAGGGGTGGGGTGCCACCAGTAATACACTTTGTTTGGCTGAGATGGAGCTGGATGCTATGTTTTTTATGATTATCTCCCAAGAGTCTTCATCATGGGAGGAGGGGGGGGGCTCTTTCCCAATTTAATGGTCTTTTAAACATAAGTTACAGTCAGATTATGAAATAAATTGCACCAAATCAGAGGCATTGCCCATTCATATCCCTCATCATGATAAATCAGTTTTTGTCCAAAACTTTAAATTTAATTGGAAAATTAGAAAAACTAATTACCTTTTTAATATTTAAAAAGCTTCCTCTCTCATTTTGCTAAAATAAAACAATATTCATGGGTGGGGAGACAGCATATTATTTCCTGGTTCTGGTAGGTGGTCCCGTTAAAAAATATCTTGGTAAGTATTGTTTTCTATATTCAGATGATCCCTGTACATATACCAAACGAGACCCTACGTCAATTACAGATATTTATCTCTAAATTTGTCTGGTTAGAGAAACTGCATAGACTACAATTCTAAATCCTAACTAGGAGCTCCCAGGCTGCAGATATCAAGAAGTATTACTAAGCCTCCAACTTCTGACATGGTTTGCCTCACATTGAATTCTTTATTGTGCACATTGAAATGAACAAAGCAGTATTCTTGTCTGTTTCTTTAAGACTCCTGAATACAGTAAGACCGAGAAATCCACTTGATTCCTGAATATCTCTACCAAGATTTGCTTATGATCTCATAGATGGTGATCCCTAGATTCACTAGCCCAGAGACCCAACATATTCCAACCAAAGCTGTTTGAATATCTTCAAGTACAGTCTTTTCTCCAAACTTTTTCCAGGGAAAATTTGTTTAGAAATCTCGCTTCTTTTAAGGCAAACTCCCCTATGATGCAAGATATTATCTCCATGTTAAATAGCATGGGTCACCATTGATGAAGCATGAAGTGGATTGGGACAGAACTTAAGCCCCCCCCTACCTTACTAGGATCCATGGGGCAAACTATTCAAAATTTAGTAGCCAAATCTTTTACACACATTGGAAACTCAACAAGATTTTCTTTTCTACCTCCTCCACCTTTGTTGGTGAAGTTGTGGTCAAAGGGGTGACTTTCTTCACATTTGGTGGACCTGTCTAGTCACATATGTGCCTCTAAATCCTTGGATGGCTCTCTTGGGTCTTCCTGTTTTGTGTCCATTAAAAATTCTTATAAACTAGTAGTCAATCTTCCAAGCAGTACACTCCATTCATATAATTAAGAGTATGATTTGGTTCATAGATAGTATGGGAAAAAATTATACCCCTTGTATACCTCCCAAGATTACCCACACTATACCTGTTCCTTCTTTTCTCTGTTTCCCATGGATCTCCAATCTACCCTAGTTCCTTTCACATTATTCTATAAATCATAAATCAAGATAATATAAAAATAATGCATACATTTTACATTGTTTGCAATGTTTGAACTGTTCTTTATTTTGTATGTTACTCTTGATATTATATGCTGGACATGTTATTGTTTGCACTGTATTATAATAAAAAATATAGTTTTAAAAGCATAGAGAAACATATACTCATTTAAAAAAAAAAAGGTTTAATAGACCTCCAAAGAACTTACAGACCCTCATTCTTTGTGCACTCTTGTAGTTTTGATTGGTTGTAGTCCAACAAGTAAGTTTGAAATCAAATGGTCCTTCATCCACATTAAGGAAAAAAACCTACCTCACTGTTATGCTGTGGCAGCACATATTTATATTATATATAGTTGTATACAACACTGGTATGTCTGCACTGACCAATCAAAAAAGCCGCCACTATTCACTTACATACATTCCATCAACATATGATCACAAATTTATACATACAATATTAGTAAATAGAGATGGCGCTAATCATAGAAGATAATATTCAGATCACTGCAATGTCCAGAAATATCAGTAAGCTTTAGTCTAATTGGTGTTTATACTTGCAAAAACATGTACATTGAAGTCCACAAAGCACCATTGAAAAAGATTCCCACTTGAAATGATGGGATTTTATCCTCAAAAAGTTCCTTCAGATGGTTACCATATTGATCTGTTCATGTAAATCATATATAAAGAAAAGAAATATATCTTAGTACAGCTTGTACCAGCAATAATCTTAGCTGAACTGATCGACACCTCTTATTAGCCAGTGGAATATAATACCTAGCATGCAACACCACGTGGTAAATCACCCCTTTCGGGTATACACTTACATAAAGAAAGTGAAAAAATCATATATGGTGTCATATGGTATTCCACTTATATTCATCTGTAATGGGTGTTTTTCCGTTGTCGTTCCAGTATAGAAGAGAAAAATCTCTCATGTGTAAAATCTTACAGATATTTATTAGACAACAGTCTCAAACTGACATAAAACATATAAAATAACATAAAAAACCAGGATCGCTGAATAAGGGTGGACTCTTACCCCACTCAGAAAAAACGGGCATGTAATGGGTGTTAAATGTCCAGTCCCGGACCGCCGGCTCGATACACTACAAATCCCGCTGGTGCTGGGTAGAAGGGAGTTCCCCCTATGAGTTCATCTGGCGTCACCTGTTCCTTGCCGACGTGTTTCAATTTCAATAAATCAAGCTTATGCAGCTCTTAAACCTATTACTGTGATTTTCTGGGGGCTTAATGAATAAACCCAGGTCTTTAGACAGTTAACTCACATCACTGCAGTACCAGATATTTAAATAGCTGTCATCCATAAAACATTTAAAATAATTTTACAAATAATCTACTCCAGCAATAGATATCCAAAAAACAGTCAAAATAATTTTACAAATCCAGATGAATATTAGTGGAATACCATATGACACCATATACGATTTTTTCACTTTCTTTATGTAAGTGTATACCCAAAAGGGGTGATTTACCACGTGGTGTTGCATGCTAGGTATTATATTCCACTGGCTAATAAGAGGTGTCGATCAGTTCAGCTAGATTATTGCTGGTACAAGCTGTACTAAGATATATTTCTTTTCTTTTATATATGATTTACATGAACGGATCAATGTGGTAACCATCTGAAGGAACTCTTTGAGGATAAAATCACATCATTTCAAGTGGGAATCTATTTCAATGGTGCTTTGTGGACTTCAATGTACATGTTTTTGCAAGTATAAACACCAATTAGACTAAAGTTTACTGATTTTTCTGGACATTGCAATGATCTGAATATTATCTTCTCTCATTAGCGCCATCTCTATTTACTAATATTGTATGTATATATTATATATAGATACATCTCTTGCAGTATATAGACTATACTCTGATCTCTATCATTCTTGCTTACATTTTTGGACCTCACCTCCTGGAAGCGTGGTCCAGGGAACAAGCGTGGGGGGCATGATAACGAATTTGCGTCATTGTGCAGTGGTGGGCAGGGCCATGATGGCATGATTCACATCAAGGTCCCATCCAAGAAAGTAGGAGCCAGGAGGGTCGCCTACTCTGTTGCTAGTCTGGGAGGACTCCCGGAAATTGGTAAGTCTCCTGAATATTCCAGGAGAGTAAGCAAGTATTTCCATGGGCATTAGAGGGTTATTTTATTTTTCCACACCACAATACACGTGTGGGGTTGGTTAGGGCCCAAGGCACCAGGTTGGGACCCATTTTATTTTGCCTTCCCCATGGAGGTAGTTATTATCCTGGGTTGTCTTGCACAATTGGACACTGGAGTAGATCATCCAGCTAGAGACTAGGGGCTAATTTTTTATTTTTTATTATGACTGACTCACATGTTTTGTGTTCCAAGCACAATGGCTAGATTTAGAAACTGCATAGTACAACATGATTCGTTATAAAAGGCTCAGACATGCTCGCTTTCAATAGTGATGATCTGTTTCTATGTTTCTTTTGGTCATTGCTAAATGACTACTCGTAGTTTTCTCCTCGACACTTGTCACAATTGTTTAGTAAACTACACTCTGTATAAATGACAAAGAAGAGCAGTAAATGATAGCAGTAACTGCTGCTAATTCAAAACAGGACACCTATGTCTTCAAGGACAGAATTCTATTTAATAAATAACAGTTTAAATGAACAGACAAACAAAGAATATCCATGATCAATAGGCACTGTAATCTTCTGATTTTATAGTGCATTATAATAAGTCATCTTGCCATATTTGTCCTTCACCTACTGAAATGTCCTCCTTATAATCACTGGCATTGAGTTATTTTTATTTTTTTGTTGTTTTTTTTAAAGATTTTCTTCTTGTTTCATTCTGTATTTTCTGAGCATTTATTACCTCTATGGTTGATTTTACATAAGGATTAGCAATCCAGGGCCGTCTTTCCCATCGGGCACAATGGGCAGGTGCCAGGGGGACCTGCAGCCCAGGGGGGCCCGTCGGAGGCAGCAAAAATAAAACCTGAAGAAAAAGAAGAAAATACTTACCTTGCGGTCAGCTGGCGATCCGGCTTCCTCCCTGGTCTCCTCCTCCGTCGTGCTCGCAGTGCATGTCGGGCGTGACATCATCACGCCCGCCCGACATCCATTGCGGAGCACGACGGCGGAGGATACCATGGAGGGAACCGGATCGCCAGCTGACCTCAAGGTAAGTATTTTCTTCTTTTTCTTCAGGTTTTTTTTTTTTTGCTTCTTCCGACAGGCCTCCCTGGGCTGCAGGGCCCATATATATAATATTTTTTTTTTATATATGTATATATAGGGGCCCCGGTGCACTGCTTTGCCCGGGGTCCCAAAATGTTGATAAGATGGCCCTGTAGCAATCCACATAAAGGCAATGAGATATAACACAGCTTAATGAATTCTACACTTACAGATGCATTATTTAGTATGTACATTAATTTTCTAGTATAATGACATGTTCTGCACAACTAATTCTCTGTGTACCAGAGCAGTGAATGGGTTACTAGAGAATACGTTTCAGTGCCGTTGGGAGTAGTAAAGTAAAGTAGAAGGAAATGGTAGGATGAGGGTAAATAATTTTTTTTACTATATCAGATAGGTTCTAATTACATCATGTAACGTATAAGCCATGAATTTTATCATCTTCTTCAAGCGTCACTCTATTTCTAATCAAGAGGAATATATTTCACTCGCTCTCTTGGCAAGCTAGTTTTGGTTCAGCTCAGTAGTTGTTTATCCAGTATCTCATTAGCTAATGGTTAAAATTACATCAGTAGAGTAATGGTTTATATCTTGTGATTAATTCTCATTTTGTCTGCTGCCTTTGAGCAGAAAGGAAGGGACGAAGCAGTGACTATTTGTAGAGCTACAATTAAAAATGTCTGTTCTAACCCCATAATCTTTTTTTTTTTTTTTTTTTTTTTTCTTCTGTGAAGTGCTCTATAATTATTAATAATAAAAATATTATATTTTATCTATAATGTGCCACAAAAGATCTGCAGCGCTATACTCAACATATAATGCAGTTTTATTGTATTGTATTATTTGTAACCAGGGTTGATTTTTAGGAAAGAGGATTTTAATGAGCAATAATACAAAACATTGTATGTTCCATTGATTTAGGATCCCTTCAGGCTCAGGTACACAGTTTATCCAAGAGCCTTTTACACCAGTCATGTCTCACTTGGTTAATACTAAGGATGAGCGGGCTCGGATTCCGCTAATCCGAGCCCACCAGAACAGTGCGGATCCGACGGGATCCGAGCACTGTTCGGGTACTTCCGGCCGCCAAAGGAATCCGAAACGAGGCTATGACATCCAAGTCTCGCGTCGGATCTCGCGATACTCGGATGTCATAAATACTCACCTTGCGGCCGCCATCTTCATTTCGCCTGACATCAGGGAAGAGGGAGGGTGTTGAAGCATAAAGAGGATAGAAAGAAATTGTGTATTGAAAGGCACTCAGCGATCTTCTTATTAAAGATAAAATATCTAATTCTTTATTGATATACTTTAAAATATTAATATGTTCCTCCTAATTGAATAGCGAAATATTTAAGTGACTAAAGTGAATTAAAATAGCAAAATAAATTGCTATGCCCTGCTACTTGATATCAATATATATATATAGAGATGATCAGTGTATAATAATCACTATATCTAGCTACCTAAGATACCACTCCAAATAAAATTGTGTGGTATGTGTACTATAGTAACCTTGATTGAAACCAATGGTCATGTGATTATACTTGACACAGTTACAAAGATAGTGAGCTTATATGTAGATTGACTAAGATCTCCGATAATTATTTCATTATAAAGAGCACTTCATTATCCCATTCATACTTTATAATAACTACATTTTCCAATAATGGGACATCTTGGTATAATGAGTATTCCATATAAATATACCCCATGTGCAATCACATCAATATACATATATGTTTATATAAGCCCACAAAAGATTAAGCATTGGTATATGTTATTACTAGGGTTTAAAAGAAACTCTGGCTAGTAATTAATGATTTATATAGTCTAGCACTCTTTTGTCCCTGTAATCTGCTTAGATAGTTACTATGCTGCTATCAATCAGGCACCTGATGTGTCTGTGATTCTCCTGCTAATATCGGTGATTCCGTTGTGCAGTCATACACACACACACACACTGGTTTCAATCAAGGTTACTATAGTACACATACCACACAATTTTATTTGGAGTGGTATCTTAGGTAGCTAGATATAGTGATTATTATACACTGATCATCTCTATATATATATATTGATATCAAGTAGCAGGGCATAGCAATTTATTTTGCTATTTTAATTCACTTTAGTCACTTAAATATTTCGCTATTCAATTAGGAGGAACATATTAATATTTTAAAGTATATCAATAAAGAATTAGATATTTTATCTTTAATAAGAAGATCGCTGAGTGCCTTTCAATACACAATTTCTTTCTATCCTCTTTATGCTTCAATATTAATCATTTGTGTAGCAGTGCACCATCCAGTAAATTATTTCAACCTTTATATTATGATACTGGAATAGCGATACCTAGTGCAGTGGTACCCTCTTTTTAGCAAGAGGGAGGGTGTGTAGGGTAGTAGTGCTCCTGTGTGATCAGTGCTCTGTCCTTGCTGAGTCCAATGGTGCTTTATGCCTGTGTCCAGTGCTCTGTCCTTGCTGAGTCCAGTAGTGCTTTGGCCAGTGTCTGTCCTGCTGAGTCCAGTGTTGCTTTAGTCCTGTGCTTTGTTGTGCTAAGTCCATACAAATTTTATAATTATTAAAATCTCTTTAAAATTACTAAAAAAAATTATTTTAAAAATTAGACAAAAATTAATAAAACAATAAATATTTAAGCAGTTCTAAAGAATAGGTACTGCAATCTATATTACATTTACTACGTTCATTGTTTAAGCAGTTCCAGAGAATAGGTACTGCAATCTATATTACAAGAGAAAGTGAGGGAGGAGCTGGTAAACCATTGCGATTCCACCAAGCATGTAGCTCTTGTGGATGAAGCCCATCGTACGCTTTGCCAGGATCCGAGAGTGGTCACTCTTTTAAAGTCAGAAGAATACATTCTGGCCACTGTGCTCGATCCTCGGTTTAAAGTGTATGTTGTGTCTCTGTTTCCGGCAGACACAAGTCTACAGAGGTGCAAAGACCTGCTGGTCAGGAAATTGTCCTCTGAAGAGGACCGTGACATGCCAACAGCTCCACCTTCATTTTCTTCACACCTAAGGCTGCGAGGAAAAAGCTCAGTTTTCCTAAAAGACCCACTAGCGGGGATGCAGACAACATCTGGTCCGGACTGAAGGACCTGCCAACCATTGCAGACATGTCTACTGTCGCTGCATTGGATGCTGTCACAATTGAAAAAATGGTGGAGGATTATTTTTCTGACACCATCCAAATAGACATGTCAGACAGTCCATATTGTTACTGGCAGAAAAAAAGGCAGTTTGGAAGCCCCTGTACAAACTGGCTCTATTTTACCTGAGTTGTCCCCCCTCCAGTGTGTACTCGAAAGAGTTTTTAGTGCAGCGGGGAACCTGGTCAGTGAGCAGCGAAGGAGGTTGCTTCCGCAGAACGTTGAAAAAATGATGTTCATAAAAATGAATTATCAATTCCTCAATCAAATACAGCACTGGCCTCCAGATCCTACAGAGGGACCTGTGGTTGTGGAGTCCAGCGGGGACGAATTGATAATGTGTGAGGAGGAGGAAGTACACACTGAAGGGGGAGAGGAATCAGAGGATGAGGATGAGGACGACATCTTGCCTCAGTAGAGCCTGTTTATTTTGTACAGGGAGAGATGAATAGCTTTTTTGGTGTGGGGGCCCAAACAAACCAATCATTTCAGCCACAGTTGTTTGGTAGGCCCTGTCGCTGAAATGATTGGTTTGTTAAAGTGTGCATGTCCTATTTCAACAAGATAAGGGTGGGTGGGAGGGCCCAAGGACAATTCCATCTTGCAAATCTTTTTTTGGCATTATGTGACCGTCCAAAAGTTGTTTGCCATGAGCACAAAGTACGACAGTAGTCATCCTATGGCAAAGCGGATAACTGCGGCCTTAACAGCTATGTTGGTGTTAGACGTGCGTCCGGTGTCCACCATCAGTGGAGTGGGATTTAGACGGTTGATGGCTTACCCCACTTAGACTCTCCTGGGGATTTGTGGTGTCGGACAACGCCAGTAACATTGTGTGGGCATTACATATGGGCAATTTCCTTTGTGGCTCCATTATCCCAATTAAAAGGATTTTTACCTGTTGGTGTAATGATGTTATAAACACTACACTTGAAAGCTTGAGCCTTTAAATTAAAAAGTCACTCTTCATTGCACGAAGATTTGCAACAGGGACAGTTTTTTTGTTCCCAAAGTCAACAAATAACACTTCGACGCTGTCTGTCTTTGACATACTTGATGGGATCTCAATGTTGAATGCTCTGTACCATGGTCGGCGAAAACAAGCGGTAGTGACGCGCTCGAACTACACCCTCAGTCTATATGCTGCAGAGGATGTAGGAGCAGCCATATGTGCAGTGGAATTCAGACCAGTTGGAGGAGGTATTGTGGCCCCGGTACCAAATTGGGTACCGGGGCCACTCCACTACGCAGTCCAGAAAGCTACCTCGGTGCAACGTTTTGGACTAAAAACAATATTGTGAGATGTGAGGTGTTCAGAATAGACTGGAAATTAGTGGAAATGATTGTTATTGAATGTTATTGATGTTAATAATAGCGTAGGAGTGGAAAAAAAACAAAAACTGGATTTTAGTGCTTTTTATGCTTTTTTAAATATAAATCAGAACCCAAAACCCGAAATCAGAACCAAAACCTTTCGTCAGGTGTTTTGGCAAAACAAATCAGAACCCAAAACCTCAAGCTAATCAGAACCCAAAACTCAAAACACTAAAAGTGCCCAGTGCACACCCTTAGTTAATACAACTGTCACAATACCAGGGTTACCAGCTGCTCTTTTACTTCTGATTGTCAGTGAGGTATGATCCTAGTTTTAAGTGAGTTCATGACCAACATTAAAACATACACTTCTGGGTATTTTGATCGGTTATCTTCCCCTGGCACTTTTACTACTGGTTACAAAATATGACCTAGGCAAATATAATTGAATATAACAGTGGTTTATTTCTACACCAAAAGGGCTATAACACTTTTGTGAATGTAATAAATGAATTACATTTCAAATACAACATTACATACAATCAAGGAAAAAACAATACAATATATGGTATTTGCTTAGCAAGTTAATCCCAGGGCAATGCTTTGCCAACAGTCACCTTCTTCCGTCAAGGTAGTAGTCAATATAGTAATAGTCAGTATTGTTCCCTTCTAAGGTCAACATAAAAGTCCCTTTTGACTCTTTATTCAATAAATTTTTATTGAGAAATTTTTGCACAGGTATGGGGTACAGAACAAAAGAAGGGAGTCAAACAATAACATGGGGGAGAGGGGGAGTCCCTCATCAAGGGGAAGGGGATATAGTTGCTCAGTGAGTATTACAACACAACATAATTCACAGTTTAATAATATTCAAAAGAAAAGAGAAGATATTGTCAATACTTTGTATGAAGAGTAGACATGATGTTACCCAGTGCGAAAATATAGACCCTCCTAGGTACAACATGAGAAAAAAAAACAAAAAAACATAGATAAACAATATCCTACCAGCCTTCTCGGGGGGAGTCAGATAATGCTTTAGGCAAATGAGTGGGAGAGGTGTCCTCCAGATGCTCCTGCTCCCTTTGTGACCTACTCATGCCACTTAAACCACTTCATGATGGGTGCCGAAGCGGACGTAGAATAAGGCATTTCGATTGTCTCCATCTCAAAACTATGCTGGACCTTGGAGATGATTCTAGGCACGGTAGGGGGAGCGGCAGCCTTCCAATTCTGAGCTATTGCTGCTCTGGTCGCTATTAGGATGTGACCCAGGAGATATCTGTCATGTCTAGGGACTGAGGTGGGATAAAGATGGAGTAGTGCCATGCCTGGATCCATGTCAATGGGGCCTCTCAAAACAGTGCGAATGAAATCAAAAACTTCTTGGCAAAGAGGCTGTATGATGGGGCATGTCCAAAAGACGTGAAATATATCAGCTGTTTGATTGCATTGATGCCAGCATGATTTTGTCTGGGAGGGCCACATAAAATGGAGCCTGGCCTGGGTGAGGTATAATTTGTTAACCAGTTTAACGTGCATCTCTGTGTGGTTATTAGATATACGGTGCAAAGTAGTATAAATAGTTTCCCACTGCTTTGGGGAAAGGTTAAGGTGGAGGTCCAATTCCCATTTAGCTTGGGATGGGGACTTTGTGGGTACTATGAGGGACTTGAGATACTGATAACAGAAAGTTATTCCTTCCCTGTTAGGGCCTTTTGTCAGTCTGTCAACCACGGGAGTAGGAGGTAGCTATAAAGAGTACATTGTCTTAGAGATCAAACTTATCTAGTGGCGAATTTGAGCATATCATCATCATCATTTATTTATATAGCGCCACTAATTCCGCAGCGCTGTACAGAGAACTCATTAACACCAGTCCCTGCCCCATTGGAGCTTACAGTCTAAATTCCCTAATATAGACACACAATCACACACAGAGAGGGAGAGACTAGGGTCAAGTTTGATAGCAGCCAATTAACCTACCAATATGTTTTGGGAGCATACATAAAAATGTATTTAGTAGGGATATTAAAACGCTCCTGGATAAGGGAAAATAGAAGGAAAAGGTCCTGAGCATAAAGATCTTAATGGGAGGTTAGTCCCCTAGAGCACCAGGTAGTGAGTTTTAGCTCCAGGATAAGTTTAGACAGGGCCTGAAGGGAGATATTACGAGTTGGCAGTGACAGCTCAAAATGTCAGTTCATTAATCTATCCTAAATCAGCAGAGCATCCAAGAGGGAGATAGGGAAGCAAATTTAAGGGTCCACAGCAGGTCCTCAAAGGGAAAGGTCGAGTAGGAGCCCCGTTCCATGTCAACCCACAGCTTTGCATTAAGAGGGAGAGATCAATCTCTAAGGTAAGTTAATATGCAGACCTCTTAGTCCAGGGCTAGATTTAGGAGTACCAACCTCCCCCCCCCCTCCCCTGTTGCTTAGGGAGAGTCATACATTGGTAAGCCAGGACAGGACGCTTTTGTTTCCATACGTATGATCCCATCGGTTTCTAAAAAAGATACATGTAAAGTTTGGGTACAACATATTGGATAGTATGAAAGATATTCATTCATTTCTGGAGAAGCACATCTTAAATGAAGCAATACGACCCAACCAGGAGACCTTGTAGTTGACCCAACTCTTGGCCAATAATGAAAGATGCTGGAGTAACGGGACATAGTTGGCTTCAAATAGGTCAGGGATATTACGGGTAACTTGGATACCCAGATAGGGTAAGGATTTCTGTACCCACACAAAGGAAAACATCTGCTGTAGAGATAAAAGGAGGAGGCAGGAATATTAACAGACAATGCGGATTTAGTAACATTCAGTCTAAAGAAAGAAGTAGCACTGTATCGGCCTAGGGTTAGTTGCAGGGCCACAAACGAGGTTTCCGGGCTGGTAACGAATACAAACTCATAATCTGCAAACAAACACAATTTATGGGAAATTGAGTAGTGATCCCTGGGAAGTCAGGTGCAGATCGTATTGTTTGGGCCAGAGGTTCACCCCTGTCTAGTACCATTGGAGATGGAAAAAGGGGAGGAGCGGAATCCATTACTAAAATTCCTAGTTGTTGCACCCTGGTATAATGCTAATATTGAGTGAAGGATATTACCCTGGAGGCAGAATTTAACTCAGATAGAGCCAGTGGAGCCTGTCAAAGGCTTTTTCCGTGCCAAGGGAGGGCAGGACCAACTCATCTGGGGTGGATTGTACAAAATCAAACACATTCAAGATTCGTCTAGTATTATCGGATGCCTGACGTCCTGGTATGAAGCCTACCTGATCCGGGTGGATAGGGTGAGGAAGGAATGGGTTTAATCGAGTAGCGAGAAGTTTGGCAAATATCTTCAGTTCGGTATTAAGCAAAGCTATAAGTCTATAATTTTTACATTCTGAGGGGTCTTTACCCGGCATTGGGATCGTGATGATCTTAGCTTAAAGCATTTCAGCTGGAAAGCTACCTATATCCATCACGTTGTTATATAGAGAGGTAAGTAGGGAAGCAAGGGTATCCTGGAAGGTGGTATAGAAAGTGTTAGAATATCCATCCAGACTAGGGGCCTTATCTTTTGGGAGACTTATTATGGCTGCTTCCACTTCTTGTTGGGAAAAGGGAAGGTTGAATGATGTCAGACTATCGCTATCCAGGGTGGGGAGATTTAAGTGAGACAGAAAAGCGGAAAATGAGTTGGGAGTGGACTGAGGAATACTGCCGTCATCACCCAGGTTATATAATTTAGTGTAATAATCAGCAAAGAGGTTTGCAATCTCGGCAAGGCTATGAGATTTAGTAACACAGGAATCATGGAGCACTTTAATTCTGTTACGAGCTTGTTTACCCCTGAGCTTACATGCTAACAACCTACTTGCTCTATTTCGTAAAGCATAGAATTTTTGGTGTAACTTGGTTAAAGCAGTGTTCATGCGAGAGAGAAACAGAGTGTTTAGTTGTTTCCTTATGCCGTTCAATTCTTTCAGTAGTGATTTAGAGGGATGTGTCTGATTTTGGGCCTGTAGAGCAGCTAACTAAGATTGCAAGGTTTTTTTTATGGTGAAGATATGTTTTTTTTCATACAGGTGCTGATTTGTATAGCTTTACCCCTGAGAACTGCTTTTTAGTGCACACCATGTGTGGCTAAAGACGTATCTTCTGGATTGTTAGTTTGGATATAAAGGGATAAGGCCTCCGAAAAAGCAATTTTCAGTTCTAGGGAAGAGAGGAGGTAAGAAGGCATTCTCCAGGGCCTAGGGGGAACCCTTGTTCGATGGAGGTTCCAAGACCATTCAGCGGGGGCGTGATCAGACCATATAATTGGTAAGATTTTCACGGAGCTGTTGTGTTGTAATGTCCACTTATCAGTCAAAATCAAATCAATCCTGGAATAGGAATTGTGGACTGCTGAGTGAAAAGTGTATTCCCTAGCACCTGGAGAATTCAACCGCCATATATCGTAAAGGTCGTATTCTATCAGTAGTTTACGAAACGCTAAAGAGGGTCCCCAAGTTACTCTGTGTGGTAGTTGTTGTCGGGTTTGTGATTTATCTAGTTTAGTGTCAAGAGTTAAATTTAAGTCTCCCATTGTGATCAAATGGCCCTGTTGAACTTTGGATACCTCTTCACATAACAATTTTAGAAAGGGGATCTGGCGTGAGTTAGAGGCATATAATGAAACAATAGTCACTTTCCTATCATCCAATAACCCAACAAGGATTAGGTAACGGCTATATTTATCTTCTATTTTTGTAGGGAGAAATTGACACGTACTAAATAAAATTAACACTTTATTTCTCTTGAATAGTCCACTAGTGGAGTAAACTGTGGGGAATCTCGAGTCACAGAACATAGGGGCGGATCGGGAGGAGAAGTGTGTTCCCTGCATTGCTACTACATCTGCTCTACGTTTGTGAAAATTTGTAAGTGCTAACATTCGTTTGTTAGGAGTGTTCAAACGTATGTTTCAAAGAGAAAAATGTAACCATTGTTTAAATATACCGGGGGACATGACTATGAAGGTAATCGGTCAGAGAGAGGTGTATCTCACGAGCAACCATTGGAAGGGGAAGGGGCTGGGAGGGCGGGAGGAGATAAGAAAAAACCAAGAGGGAAAAAACAGAACTAGCCCGAGGAATGGGGCTAGAGCATTTGCCACAGAGGAGAGGAAGTGGCAAAGTAGGTAACATGTGGGGGGTGGTAGAAGGATTGGGCACTGCCCATGTGACTAATTAACATTTAACATAAGATATGCAGTCAAAAAGTAAAGATTTCTTACCTGAGCACATGTAAACATTGAAGCTTCAACAAATAAAAGTAGAACTGTATGAAAGGGAGAAAGTCTCATACGTTACATAGAAATAACAACCAAGCTGTGTTAACAAAGCACAACACGCCAGAACCCGCAAACCCACCTAGAGGCCTATATGTCAACCCCCCTACCTCGCCGCCGAGGAACAAGGGGAGTCAAACCCTCACACCCGCCGCCGCACGGGGGGAGAGAGGAACAGGAAACGCCAAAAAATAGGACCACTTCAGGTGTCGGCATACATATTGCGTACATTGTCAAACCAACAGGTCCTAGAAACGTGGCTTAATGAGGCAGGAGCAGTTCCTTAAATGGAGACAGTGATGACTAGTTCCTTGATACTTAAGACCATTCTAAGCGGAGAGGAAATTGCCTTGCATCTGGACCCGAGGGAGGAGACATCTGCCACTCCACCAGAAGTTTGTCATGTGTTTGATAGAAGCTGGACTTAAACATAGGTGGAGCCTTCTCGATGGACCAGCAGCATGACAGGAAAGGCCCATCGTTAAGGAACATCATGTGCTCACAATGCAGCTGTGATCTGCTGAAAGAATTGTCTTTTATTGATGGTTGTCGCAGAAAGGTCCTGGAACAGTTGAAGATCACCAAGATAATCCGTGTTTTCAGTGCTCCTAACGGCCCGAAGTATAGCTTCCTTGGTGGGAATGAAATGGACATGTAGTAGCATGTATCTGGGCTGGTGGCCTGATGCTGAACGTGGGAGAGGTAGCCGGGGGATACGATCAATTAAGAGATCCTTTTCATCAGCGGAAGGAAGTCCGGGCTCGAGATCATTTCTGGAATACCCCTTATCTTGATGTTATTCCTGTGTGAATGGTCCTCAAGATCTGCCACCTTGTCTTTGAGGAAGGAGACCTCGCTTTGTAAATGGTCCCGAGAGGTAAGTAGGTCATTATGGTAGGCAATCGCTTGCTCCATCTTAGCCTCCAGATGATCTGTTCGGTCTCCCAATTCTAACTTCTGTTTTCAGACTGCCGATCGAAGCTCAAAGTTCATTAAACAGATTTGTTCTGAGGGCAGTCAGCATGTGGTGCAGAGTGCAAACAGTGAGTGGAGGAGCATCCAGCTCCAAGTCAGCACTCATGGCAGGGAGAGATGAAGAGCAACAGCCTCCGAAGCTGAGGTAGATTGAGAGCGATCCTTACCAAAAGAGGGAGACCCCGATTTAGTAGAAGCTTTACGTAGGAAGCGAATCGGAGGGGTAAGAGTATTATGTTTGTTCTTTTTGGGTGGCATGAGCCCGTTAGTAGGTGAGAAAATCAGAGGACCGTTCAGATACTATGACTGTAGAGAGGAAGATGATGGAGAGGCCAACATTAGAAGTCAAGACATAACACATCAGAGTGTAGATGCTCACTGCAAGATATATAACAGGTTTCACCAAAAGTAGTAGCAAATGTCATGTGTGGTATCCTGGTTGGTTGTTGTTATCTTTAGGCCCAGAGAGGTACCAGATCCTGGTTTGCAAGTATTTGAAGGATGCCCTCATGTTAATGGTGACAAGGATGGACCCTTCATAGGTTGTCTCTCAGAGCACTGAATAGGTACCAAGGATGGCTCTTCTGTGAACCTTGTAATATATTTTAACATTTACACACAATATCATAATAACATGGCCAGATGGTATAGGTACAGTATCTTCCAGACAAGAGGGGGATTGCAGAAGGGCTTAACCCTTGTTGATACTGCCCGGTATCACCACTTATCACAACAAGGTTTGCTTTGATATCTCAAATGAATCTATGGCAATATTATTTAGCTATAGGCAATATTATCAGCTAATGCAGCTATTTGTTATTTGCAGCACAATGATAAAAGAAAAGAACTGGAGACAGAGTTTGAAAAGCTAGAGATAACAACTGTGCTTCTACCACATGGGTTTTTTATTCCAACAATAAGAACCTTTGTGCAGTAGATACACACACACACCAGCTAAATAACTACTGTTCTGATATGTGTCCTTATAATAGACATATCATTTGTGCTTTTCAGAAATTGTGTAAGCTTTCATTTTTTTTAAGGTCTATATGAAGCTACAGTCAGTACTTTTTGACACAAGGGGGCCTATTTAGCAACCCTTAAACCATGCACAAACAGCTTTTTACGCAAGGTTTAGGCATTTTCAAATATCTGGACAATTTACTAATATCGGAGATATCGTCTGCATTATGCAAGGTACCGCATAATACCACAGTCCCCATAATTCTCAATGGGGACTGCAGTCTGGGCAAATATATAAAGCTTCGAAAAGTTTAACTTGTTCTTTCTGAGGGAATTCTTACCGCCCTCCACTCTTTCTCTACCCGTCCTCTAGCTAGCTCTGTCATGGCTCCTTTCTCGCCTGTGAAGTGACCTTCCCTGGCTGCATACACTCTGGGGAACAGAGGATCCCTTTGTGTTCTGCATCATTTCAATCCAGCTGTAAGGGGGGGCTACATGTATATATCTATACAAAATGGCAGCACGGTGGCTCAGTGGTTAGCACTTCTGCCTCACAGCACCGGGGTCATGAGTTTAATTCCCGACCATGGCCTTATCTTTGTGGAGTTTGTATGTTCTCCCTGTGTTTGCATGGGTCCCCTCTGGGTGCTCCGGTTTCCTCCCACACTCCAAAAACATACCAGTAGGTTAATTGGCTGCTCTCAAAATTGACGTGTCTGTCTGTCTGTCTGTCTGTGTGTATGTTAGGGAATTTAAACTGTAAGCTCCAATGGGGCAGGAATAATAGTGCAATATGTTTTACATATATCACCAGCCAATAATAAAATGATAAGTCCAGATAAACCCCGTGTATGGATATCTATAATTGACACCCTATTCGTGACACCTCCCTTTCGGGTGTATGCTTACTCAAACACGGTGGAAATCGCGCCCTCAAATATAGAGTGAAAATTCCTTCGCCTCTTCCGATCTCATTAACGGAGTTTCTCACCCAAAAAGAAAGAGAAGGAACAAATCTGGCGTGATACCCTTTTTATTAAAACAATACGGGTAAAACATATGCGAATGGACCCGTACCCTGGGCAGATGAAATGCTCGCATAACAAATGGTAAGTATGTAGTATCAAAGTCCTCTCACCACCGTGAACTCCACCGTTCTCCCCCACTCGGTCGGGTCTCACTCGCCTCTGTTAGTAGTCACGGCGGCCGCGGGCACCGCCGCGACTCTCACCTCCTTCCTGTAGGCGTCCCGGCCGTCGCTATGACGACCGGGACATCACTTCCGGGAATTACCCGACCGTTGCCAAGGCAACGGCCGGATACCAATAACAGTAGCGCCGCGTCCTGACGGCTAGGGACAGCCGGGCGCGTGCGCAAGAATAGGCAAGCCTGTGGGCTAATTAATAGTAATTAGTTAGAGTCCTGTCCATGTGATTGGAGTGCCAGCCTCTGATTGGCTGGTACTGGTATTTAAGGCAGTGAGGTTTGCAGCCTCACTAACGGTTATAGCTTCTGTGCTCCAGTCTGCTGACCTGCTTGTTCCTGTTCCTGTATTCTGATACCGCTACTGATTTCCCGTGTATGACCCTTGGCTTTGAATTGGACTTCGTTTGTGTATCCTGTGACCCTGATCTCTGGCCTGTTTACCGTTTCTGCTATCTGCCTGTGACCCCCGACCTCAGCTTGTTTACCGATACTGTTGTCTGCTGCTGGCCCTTGACCTCTGCGTGGACCTCACTCCGCTTGCCTGGGTTCTCCCCAGCCGGTACACACTTCACGACCCTCTGTCAGTCTGCGGCCCAGTCTGTCCCCACCATCAGGGGCTCCAGTGAACACCTCATTGGCAGAGTAGATTCCGGGTTGTGTTGTGCCGGCTGGAGGGGTTCCTAACAGCCTCCAAATAAAACGGTTTTATTTGGAGGCGAGTGAGACCCGACCGAGTGGGGGAGAACGGTGGAGTTCACGGTGGTGAGAGGACTTTGATACTACATACTTACCATTTGTTATGCAAGCATTTCATCTGCCCAGGGTACGGGTCCATTCGCATATGTTTTTACCCGTATTGTTTTAATAAAGGGTATCACGCCAGATTTGTTCCTTCTCTTTCTTTTTGGGTGAGAAACTCCGTTAATGAGATCGGAAGAGGCGAAGGAATTTTCACTCTATATTTATTTGAGGGCGTGATTTCCACCGTGTTTGAGTAAGCATACACCCGAAAGGGAGGTGTCACGAATAGGGTGTCGATTATAGATATCCATACACAGGGTTTATCTGGACTTATCATTTTATTGTTGGCTGGTGATATATGTAAAACATATTGCACTATTATTCCTGTTTTTTTGGGGTATATCAATACCATATTTTTCAGATTACTGAAGGGATATATATTGTCTGTATCCACTCACAATATTCAGCAGTGCATGTGAAGACTATTCCTTATCTATTGCCTAGAAGATCTTGCCAGATACGTCTATCCTCAAATTGTATCCTATGTACGTAGAGGCAGCGCCATATGTATGTATACAACTGTGTGTTATATATGTTAAAATTTGAAGTACTAGTGGATCTTCAGTGATACATATTTTGGCTGCTAATCAAGTGAAGCGCTACATTGGTAGTTACCTTACATTCCAATGGGGCAGGGACTGATGTGAATGAGTTCTCTGTACAGCGCTGCGGAATCAGTGGCGCTATATAAATAAATGATGATGATTATATGTGCCTAATTAACTTTCATGCTATGTACAGAGGACAAGAGGGTCACCAGTTGCAAATGGAATAAAGATGTTTTACCATCAGCATTATAGGAAGGGTTCTTTACTGTAAAATAGGTTATGCTATGGAATTCCTTACCACACAAGGTGGTGTTTGCATTTTCACTAGCAGAAATAAAAGTTTAATTGAATGCCATCTTGACAGAAATAGTTTGGGAGTCAGACAGGAATCGTCCCATAAGGCTAAATTGGCAACTGTTACAGTGGAGGTTTTGTTTTTCCTTACTCTGGATCAACACAAGTAGAGTTTCTGAAAAGTTAAACTTAATCGACCAGTGTCTTATTTTCAACCTTACTAACTGTAGCTATGTATCAAATACTTACAATCTGCATATCAGATGACCTTGGAACAATAATTATAAGGATGTAAGAAGTCCCCAGTACAATCAAAGGAACTCAATGTGCCAGGTGGAAAAATCCTGGTCACCACGGCAACTAAGAAAACCACCCTGGTGACCAGTGCATCTGTCAGGAACTACTAGAATTATACCCTGTTTACACTGCCTCAAAAACTCGGGGCGAGTCCCGACGACCTGGATCGAGGCTGAATTTGAACAGGTCCCCTGCATCTACCTGGTCGGATGACCCGGGAATTAGACCTAGGTCTTTTGCAGGGTTATAAAAGTCTTATGTCTGATACCTTAACCTCTTTACCTCCTTCATCTTATCATCTATAACCTGAATTAATGACATGAGACCTGAAATAGGGCACAAATAAATGATTTATTCATAAACATGGTGGAGGTGAAATAAGCAGTCAGTCCGACGTGTGCCAGGCAAAACCCAACTGTCCTAGCATATCCTTAGGACTACAAACTGGGGAACAACCAAACCCCTGGGTTCAAGTGGGGGACCAACCAATCACACCCCGGGCGCACATATCTACCTTGGTTGAAAAAGAGGGATAGGCTGCGCTTCCTCCAAATATATGAAGCAGCCAAATGCGAACCTGAGAGTGTGTGGGGGACCCCTAAACTCCCAACAATGTTAGATACGTATAAAAATAGTCAGGTTCTGGGCGCTTGTAAAGGAAAGATATATGAATGGTTGAAAAAGAGGGATAGGCTGCGCTTCCTCCAAATATATGAAGCAGCCAAATGCGAACCTGAGAGTGTGTGGGGGACCCCTAAACTCCCAACAATGTTAGATACGTATAAAAATAGTCAGGTTCTGGGCGCTTGTAAAGGAAAGATATATATATCACATATCTACCTGGACGGGGCACCACGTCCTGAATCTACCGAACCCGCCCCTCCTCTGGGCTATACTGGAAGCAACCACAGGGCAGCCCACAAGGGCGGTGCCTGAAACCGAGACTAATAGCCGATTCACTCGAAGGGAGGCGGGTTCACCATGCCCAATACCGTAATGTGGCCCCAAACCACTGGCCGTCGACTGTACTGCTTTTCCGGCCACGCCCGGATCCCTAGGATCCGCGGCCCGCCACCATACTAAAACCTTCTGATGCTAAAAACACATAAATATCCCTAACAAAAATAACCATGCCTTCGTCGCTCAAATGGACTCCGTCCCCCCTATATAGCGAGGGGCTCTGATAACGAATACTCGGGTGTACAATCCGCCAACCACCCATGGAACGTAAAAACCGTGAAACAACCGAATTAATTTTCCTCCTTACTCCATCAGCAACACGCCCTTCAGGAAACGCACGCCAAGCCATCCTTGGCACAATATCCGACCAGCAAATGACAAGGGAAGGCCAAGATGCTTGCACCCAAGCCAAGTCCTCCTGGATACGCAAAATCAAATCCACCGACTTGCACCCTCCTATGTCATTACCACCCAGATGAATAACTAGGACCTGGGGTACCCCTTGAACGACAACATAACTACTCAGGAGATACCGAAAACCAGACCATCTAAGACCTCTACGACCTATCCACTGCACTACCATTGCCCCCTTAAACAGAGAAGTATCCTTAGCTGCCCTGTGCAATCGAGCCCAGTGAATATAAGAGTGTCCCAGCACCCAGATGCGCAGCGGGGTCCGATGGTCTGTAGGGTGGAGAAAACCAAACATTAGTCATCAGCAACCATACGTGTTCATACATCCAGAAAACGGAACTCAGAGAGCCCCTATGATGCTGAAAATTTGAACTTGACAAAACTACAGAAAGCACAAGAGCTAACAAATGCTCACCACACCAGACACAAACACCCAAGAACACGCCCACACCGACAAAAGAAGGAAAAAAGGTTTTGGGCGGAGGCACAGACGAAGGTGAAACCATAAAACCCAGTGGGAAAAAAATGGAGAAAGCCCTTCGAGCCCGACCTCCAAAGGCCCAAGCAGTCTAAGACCTGTGCCACCACCGCAGGAGATAGATAGGTAAAAGATAGGAAGATTTAGGTAAGGAGAGCAGGACGAACATAACGCTTATATACCTTGGTTTTCCACCTGCCAACACCCTGTATGGCCCGTTCTGATGCCCCAGCCAAAGCCGCAGACGTGGCAGCACCAATTCTGAATAAGTGCCGAACTGGGATCCGTCCAAGCCCAGCTTAGACAATGTACGCTTAAACACTGCCGTAAACTGGTACCGGGTGAGGGGGGTACCATCACCATGCACCAGCCACGGAATTGCAGACACAGGACGAATAACAGCAAATTCATTCATAATAACAACAGGGCAAACTAAGAAACCCACCTTTGGGGCCAATGTAACCCACTGCCCTCTACCTAACTGGTCAGACTTTGATCTCCTGATTTTACAACATACTGAGGAAGGGGAAATAATAACATGCTGCGCCAACATTCCTGACAAAGGACAAGACTTAGAAGAGGCCACTACCTCACTTACTCTAAAAGCTCCAAAATAAAGCATGACAAATGCTGCGCGAAATAAAGCTGTCTCAAATGCATCACGTGCCACTTCCTTAATAGCCCCCAGCAATTCCGTCAACAAAGCCTCACCGATGGGCCGTCTTCCATCCGGAAGCGCAGGGCGCTCCCTCGCCCAACCCTTTAATGCTTTGGCTATAATGAAACTTTTCGTGTAATCGACCTCATTCCTAAGCCTGGTAAAAAAGGATATCCCGGCCAAAGCCCCTGACATTGCCGCTTTGGACTTACCGGACTTGAAACCTGCCCAAATATACGCTAGCATTAGCTGATGCCCTGAGGCCACTGACTTGCGCCCCTGATCCCGGAACGCACACCAGTCATGCCAAGCCGAACGATACTTCTACCTGGTAGCGGGTGCCAATGATGATTCAGCTAGACCCTCTACTCCGGCTTGACAATCTGCCAGATATAAGTGGGACAAGGTGAACCCGACAGGGATGCCTGAGGTGCCAAGGCTCGAAATTTCTCCCATTCCCCCCTAGATAATGAATCTGCCAGCGCATTATCCACCCCAGGAACATGTTGCGCCCTGAAGCTAATGTCATCGACTAAACACCTCCATACTAATCTCCTCAAAAGTGTGATGACCGGCTGAGAGGTGGCCTTCTGCCGGTTGATTACTTACACGACACCCAAATTGTCACACCAGAAAACTATCTGTTTCCCTACTAATCTGGGGGCCCACAATTCAAGGGCGACTATGATCGGGAAGATTTCTAACAGCAACAGGTTAGCAGTCCAGCCGGCCTGCACCCATTCTTCTGGCCACCGCGCAGCGCACCAGTCACCTGCGAAATATGCCCCGAAGCCCACACCCCCTGCCGCATCAGTATGTAGCTCCAGCTCCATACTAGACACAGGAGGGGAAGGCCACAACCTAACCCCGTTAAAATTCCGCAGGAAAAGATCCCAAACTGCCAAATCCGTCCGGATTTCAGCAGATGGCAGTACTCGACAGTGAGGTCCCTTACGCCCTGACGTTGCCCTTTCCAGCTTCCGACAGAACACACGACCCATTGGAATTACCCGACAGGCGAAGTTAAAAAGTCCCAGTATAGACTGAGTCCTTTTCAATGACATCCCTTCAGACCCAAGCGCCACCCCTATAAGCTCCCGCAGTTTCACTACCTTCTCTATTGGAAGCCTACAAAGACCCAAGACCATATCGATCTCGATGCCTAAATACGCTAAACGGGTAGTAGGACCCTCAGTCTTATCATGCGCGACCGGGACACCAAGTGAATGAAAAAGAGCCCTAAGTGAAAACAAAACATCCCCACAGGTGGGTCCCTGGCTTGGGCCCACTACCAGGAAGTCATCCAGATAGTGTGCCACGCCTTGGTGACCGGTTCCGGCACAAACGCACCAGTGTAGAAACGTGCTAAAACACTCGAAGAAGGAGCATGAAACTGCGCACCCCATAGGGAGGCATCTATCCACATAGTAACCATCGCTCAGATGGAAACCCATGAAAGGGAACGAGTCCGGGTGCAATGGAAGAAGCCGAAAAGCCGACTCGATGTCGACCTTCGCCATCAAAGCCCCGGGCCCAAAAGATCTCACCATCTCCAGCGCCTCCTCAAAAGACTGATACACTACCCTGCAAAATTTTTCCGGGATGGCATCATTAACCGATGCACCCTTTGGGAAAGAGAGGTGCTGAATTAGGCGAAACTTCCCCGCAGCCTTTTTAGGAACCACCCCTACCGGAGACACTACCAGGTTCCGATAAGGAGGGTTCGCAAAAGGCCCAACCATCCGCCCAAGCGCCACCTCCTTACGCACCTTCTCCGCCAAGACTTCGGGGAACACCTTCGCAGATTTTAGGTTAACCATCGAGGCGATCCCGACAGACCCTTCAATAGGTAACCAAAAACCATGCCTAAAACCCTCCCGTAAAAATTCCGCAGCCCATCTTATTGGGTAGCGGTCCAGCCAGCGGCCGAGATTGACCACGTTAATTGGCGACGCGGCTTTCCGCAGGTCCGGGAGCCGTTCGACTTCCGTCGCCACCCCCTCCTCGACTCTGCCTGTCACAAGTCTTAGCTGGGTGACCTCCACCGCAGCGGGTGCAGGTGTGTGAGAACCTACACACCGCTCCGCGCAGGCAACCGGACTTGTTAAAAGGGAAACAGCGGCCCCTACCCTCAAAGGGCGTGGCACCCCTGCCGCGCCCCGATGGCCGACGCCAACCTGAACCCTGTGAAGACTCTCCCCCGCCATCTTGGGACACCTGTAACCATACCTCAACATCCTTGAATCCCAACATGAGGCTCGCATGTCCGTCATATTTCTCCCGAAACGCTTCATCATAGGCCAGCCATACCCCGGGGCGTGATGATGCATACATCTCGTGGATCATGTGTAAATATTTCAACATGTCCATCCACTCTGTAGGGCGCGTTTCTAAATAACACGCCGCAAAAAGGTAGGCACCTGTAAGCCAGTTTTTGTATGACCTATAACTCGTCTCCCCAGCGCCACCCCGTGTGAGGGCTTGGGCTACCACTTTTTTCCCCTTATTGGTCATAGCGAACATGTCAATGAGTCGGCCTTTACGAATTCTGTCTCTGACTACCATTCTAACCCCATGCAGTATCCCGGTACTAGCACAGCGCAGCTCCTCATCCCCTGTAAGACGGGAACCTCTTGTCTGCCTTAAACGCCCGTCAGCCGGCCTAGCCCCAGCGCGCGGTACAAAATGCTTGCGCAATTTCTTAATCAGCTTCTTGGAGGAAGACCCAGACATATCTGAACCCGTACTAGAGCTATAACAATCAGACCACACAGATTGCACGTCAGGTACATCAAACAAATCACGCTCACCTGCCAACGCCGAACCAGTCTCAGAACCCTGCGTCCAGCCTTCGTCCCCGGACCATGCCTGGTGACGGCCGACTTGCTCCACTCCAACGAACCGCTCCTCCTCATACCCTCCGGCTTCTGCTGAGAAAGAAATGTTACTACCAGAAGCTTGAGACTGGGAACCACGGGACGCCGCTCTATGCTCTCTGCCATGATCTGAACTCACCCCTTGACCAAGCTCCCAGCCTGAAACTTCCCTATAATTCTCAGCCCCCAGGGACTCACTCACAGGAACACCCCCATCGCGTGACTCGCGCCGCTCGTCCGAGCCGAGCGTGCCTCTCCTATGCCCAGACCAGGACCGTTGCCCTGGGCTCTTACCCATGACCTGAGACCCCGAAGAACCCCGCACCTGACCCCTATGTTCCCCGGAGACTGAGTGACAGGACCCCCCCCTTCCCACCGGGATGCCCATAACACCAGAACCCACAGGGGCCACTGATGTCTCCCCCCGAACCGCACTATTGCCCCTGCTATAAACCCTATGTGCCGCTGAACCTGCTGAGGCACGATCTGCCTCTGCATTCTGCCCCCTTACCGGGCCCAAACTACTTCTGCTACCCCTGATGACTGAACTGGCCCCCACTATGCCCGTTGAGGAGCTATCTGCCGCTGGAACCCGGGATAATTGGAGAGGAGGGGGTCGCCCCCCCTCAGGACCAGGATGCCCGCCCGCCCTAACATGGCCGCCGTGAACCCGCTGCCCGCGGGTCTGCTGAACTCTACCAGCAGCGGGTGGAGGGCCCCCCGCCGCTATACTACCCCCCGAGGACCACCTGTCTCTCCTGGATGCCCTCTGCCCGGGAATAACAAGCCCGCCAGCCACCGGAGGAACCGCCGCATGAGCTGACCTCGACCGGAAGTGACGGCCGTCACTTCCGGTTCTGCGACCCCCGCTAACACCACCATAACCCTCGGCGGATGCCCGGGAAGGAGGAACCCTCAGCCTGCCACTGAATCTCCGTGCAGGTGAGGGAGGGGAACCGCTGGGCCTAGCGGAGGAAGGAATGGGACCAACACCCGCCATTACCACTGGGGGAGGCACCCGGGGAATTGGAAGGGAAAAATGTGCCAAAATGCAACACCACCAAAAACGGGAGGGGGGGGTGGGGGGGTTAGCGGGAGGGGGGGTAAGGGGGGCTGGACGAGAAGGGAGAAAAACGGAGGGGGTTGAATTTAGAAAAGAAAAAGAGAGAACAGAGGGTTGAGAAAATTAGCTGAGAATGACACACACGCTAGTGGGAAAAGCAAGAGAAAAAAGGGGAGTACAAGCAGGAAAAAACAGGAGACAGAGAGGGGGAATCAGATACTTATCAGGATCCACGTCTGCACGCTGCAACTTCCAAACTGCCAAGGACTGAGCAAACTCCGCCCATCCAACTTATAGTCCTAAACCCCTCCCCTATGACACCAGATGGGCGTACCCAAGATTAACTGTTAACACTCCAGAGAATAGTTCAGTTAAAGATACAGCAAAGCTTTTATTATCCTTCGGTCCTATGCAGATCTCAGTTCTTATTCCTGGGTCCGACCCGGGTAGATGCCAGTCTGAATGAATGGTGAGACCTGGGTTTTTCAACCCGGGTTTCACCGAAATCTATTGAAAGTTAAAATCAAAACAAAAACATTATCACAAGAGCCAGTCAAAACTCCTCTTGTGATGTTGCCAGGGAGACCCAGGCAGACCAGAGTTCAGTGTGAACCTGGTCGACCCAGGAATTTGTCAGGGTGAGAGGCTCTGTCACCCAGCAATATCCCAGATTCATATACCTGGGATATTGTCCGGTCGGCAATGTGAACAACGCAGCATTAGTTACCAGCATTTAGTGATTCCAGGCACTATGTAATAACACTCCGAGAGCCACTAGCCTTTATTTACCTAATTATGCCAGTGATATTATTTGTGTGGTTTTCACTATAAAAAATCTACTATATAAAAGCCTAGTGGCGTGTGTCTGTGTGTGGGGGAAAAAAAAAATCAAGCTGCGGCGCCACCTGCTGGGCGAAGTTATACACTGACCTACTAAATTCTTAGTGTGTGTGGAAAAAAACCCTCAAAGGGCTGAAATTTGGTATACCAAGATGTTTTTAATTTGTTAATTTAATTTGTTAATTGTTAAAAGTGTTTATAAAGATTTTGTAAAAATGCCTAGGGCACCATGGACACTAGCACCAGCCCTGCTTGTACCCTTTTCCTGCTCAATGTCCTACACTCTCATTCATTAACAGTCTGTTATATTGCATGATGGTAATTTAATGATCTTGGTATATATTCTCTGCATTTTATAATATGTCACCTTTGTGCTTCCTATGTTTTTATGGTTTTAAACTGAAGTAAGAAATATTTTTTTTTCAAGCTTGCAATACTGTATTGTTTGACCCCTCTCACATCACTAGAGATTACCCTATTGTGTGACTTGCACTGCTTTGCTTCGGTTTAGGTAGCAACAACCTGGTAGCTTATGCTGTTAATACAGAAGAAGCAATTCACAAATATATTGAATCATGACAAAGCTCAATCAGAAGTCAGGTTTTGTTCAGCAGTTAATGTATTGCATGTGGATGCCTGTGTTCCAGATGTCTCTGCCATGCATGAATGCACTTCTGACTAGCTTCATTGTCCCTTCATTTTCTGCTGTTCCCTCACATAGAATTTCTGAACTATGCTGAATTGTGCATGTTTTGCCTCTGGAATGATCAGAGTCCAGTATTGGTTATTGGGGGCCGCATGGTGGCTCAGTGATTAGCACTTCTGCCTTACACGCTGGGGTCATGAGTTCAATTCTTAAACAGGGCCTTATCTGTGTGGAGTTTATGCTCTCCCTGAGTTTACGTGTTTTTGTTTTGGTTTTTTTTTCCTCTGGGTGTTCCGGTTTCCTCCCACACTCCAAAATCATACCAGTAGGTTAATTGGCTGCTGACAGAATTAAACCTAGTCTGTGTGTATGCGTTAGGGAATTTAGACTGTATGCTCCAAATGGGCAGGGACTGATGTGAATGACAAATATTCTCTGTACAGCACTGCGAAATTGGTGGTGCTATATAAATAAATGGTGGTGATGATGATTATGCGTTTCACATTTAGGAGGCTCTCCTCCGGAACATAAGTTTGTTTACTAAAAATTTTGGATTTTTTTGTTCAGAACATGGCACACCTTGGGTAGCCCTAGGCATCCCCTTTTCACAGCGATACAATTTGGAAATTTGGGATATAAAACAGAGTGACCGAGTAAGCCCACCAGGAACACATTTGAATCATTTGTATTGCAAGGAACACATTTGAATCATTTGTATTGTAGCCTGTTTGGCTGGGGGGAAAAAACTTTTGTGATGTATCTTTTCAACCTTTGTGCCAATATACCAATTTGATGAGTACATTTAAAACACATAACATTGAGTATCTATGTTGCTTTGAATCTTTGCATCTTGTACAGATTGTTTTTTGTGACTGCCATTTTCCTGCATTGCTCAGTTTGCTAAGTGGAGCAGTCTTTAAGTGCAATGGTGTCTTGTACCAAAAACATACTCTGCATTCTGCTTTTGTTTCAATAGTTTACCCAACTTTAAGAGCTCTCAAAATTCTGCTCTAATTTCCTTCCTCCAATTGAATTTATCAATTAACATGCCTTTGACAAACTCCAATCACTTCTGATTCTGGTCTAGTTTTAATTATAACTCCATATTAATCAGGAGTAAAGCTGCTTTATGACGATTTCACTAACATGCTTTCCAATTCCTCTCAACAGCACTGACATTTCTATTACTATTAATATTATTATTATATGCTTTCCAGTTCCTAGCAGCACTGACATTTCTAGAAATGTGTTTACATGCACTTGCATTTCATGATGTTTTTGCAATGTTATGCTGTATAGTTTGAGTAGCAGGTTCAGTTTACTATTTCAATTTGATTTTTCATGCATTGTCTGCAGTGGTTTCTTTCCTGATCTGAACCATCATAGGTATGATTATGGAGAGAAACAAGTCCAGAACAGGATACAATACCATTGCAAAGGCATTGAACATCCCTCAGGGTTCAGTGCAGTCCATTGCCACACTACATAGATATGCCTCTACCCCTAAACTTCATTGACTGACAAGAAGGGCACTTATTGTAGAAGCTATTGTGAGATCAACTGTGACCTTATGCAAATTACAGAAGATGGTGGTAATGATAGAATATAACATACATAGTTCAATAATCTTCATGGCATGCCACAGAAAAAGCAATTTATGGGAGAGCAGCAAGGAAGAAATACTGGATGAAAAAGCCCCATATTCTTGTTGCAAATAATTTGTAAAATATCTAGAATATACTGCAGAGATGTGGCAGAAAGTTCTGTCATGTGATCAAACTAAAGTGTAATGTTTTGTCCTGAATTCTAAATGGTAGATCTACAAACCCAGTACTGAGCCCTTTGAGTTCTAGCTGTATATGGACAAAGGATCGGACCCACCACTGCTATAGTTAATTTAAAATATCAAAGTTTCCCCTTGTGGACCGATAAGGAAATCAGCCTGGATTGGTTAAGTGTATAAATGGAGTGCTAGTAAATCCTATAAACAGCTATTTGTGGTATGTGTATGCATGTGCAACAGCCCTTATAAGAGCTAATACCAACAGACTAAATCTGTCCACCGCCTTACTGTCCTGGGTTGAGCCGTTATTCTAGAACTGGTTTTCTCCCAGCAAAACTGATCTACAGGAAGTGGCTAGGAATGATTCAAACAGAACAACCAGCAAAGAAATGCTGCAGTAGCAAATATATTGCACAAGACGTATGAAGATGGAGGAAGTGATTACCATCCTATAATTGTTGACACCACGTTAATATGCATTTGACACTCAGTTTGTGAGTGGCTGGGTTGGTTAAGTAGCATCAGTTGCTGGAAACCAGCAAAACCCCAAAAAGCTTGGAGGAATGGGGGTGGCGTAATAAAGATATGTATTGCACATATCAAATACTGCACACCAGCTAGGAAACTTCATTCCCACCCGTGGAGTGTGGTCGTGGTAGCGTCATGTCATGGAGCAATTTTGCCAGCAGGAATGGGCAATTATTTCTCTAACGCTGTGTTCAAAGTTAATAGTGCCTTAGAAAGACTGTCTGTAATAGCTGACAGAGGTGGTTCAACTAAGTATTGGCCAGGGGGAGATGAATACTTATCAAATGATATTCCAGTTTTGTTTTCTTACTTATTGGTTTACTATTATGTTTCTTACTTGCCGAGAAAATGAATGCAGCATTCCATAGCACATAAATAAAAAGTCCCATTCTAAAAAATAAACTTGCCAGTGTGATGTTCTTCAGCTTCATTTGAAGCTAAATCTCAAGCGTATGCACCACAAATGGGTTCCCGTCTGGTGAATATAAATGCCTTGTGCATGGCAGCCATCAGGGGGGCTAGAGCAGTAAATTTTGTGGGAAGCCTGGTAAATTGGCAGTTAGAGAGGCACATGATTCTGCACTGCTTAACCAATGTGTTCTCCTGTTTTCATTAATTTACTCTGTCCAATGTCTTCTTAGTGCTACTGAGTTCTGTTTGCTGAGCTATATCTGAGATTAACCATTGATTATTCATTTTTCATTTATGTTTGCCCTTCTGTTGGTGCATAACAAGTGTGGGTACATACGATATCATAGGTGTCTATGATAGGATGACTGCAATTCAATGTAACATAAAATATAACAAAAACATGGAACAAAAGGGGAAACAATGTCATGGTGCAGGATTATAGAAATATAGTTAAATTAGAATTTACATTTGATGTATGTTTGTTTGTTTATTATGAGGAGTGTTACTGAAATAATGTATGCAGAGCATCACTTTTCCCCCGTCGTTTGTTCATCTGAACCTGGCTAATGTTTCAACCAAAAGGCATTTCTTCCACTCTGGAGAGTGCTGCTGTGTTCTGGAGTGTAGCTGTCTGTCACTGTCAAAAAAAATAAATCACTTAATTTTTATTTCTTTAAAATAGGCATTAGGGATATGGTCAGGGTTTCATTTAGAGTTTGAAAAGACTTAAACTAGCGCTTTCCCTAAACTAACCCTATGCTTCCATCCATCCCCAATATTTACAAAATTCTCAAGCCCAAAGTGAAACACTGACCCCAATGACTTTATTAAAAGAAAATAAATGATAGGCACATACACTCGTTAAAACACGTTCCTCTGTCATGTATTAAAGAAATTATATGTTTTTTGTTCTGTGCTTCTGTTAATGTTCTGAATACATATTTAGAAGCTGTTATTATTTGATGTTTCTGAACCACTTATCTTGGGTGAGGTAGTGCAGTCTAAATTTTATAGTAAAGTATTTTTTATTACCTATTGGTAAAGCTGTCTACTGACCTGCTCTGGCACTGCTAGACTCTGTTCTCCTGTCTGCGTGCGTCACCAGTTATGATACGATTTGACTGTAAGTGCCCATTTCAGTATCTTCATTATATTTGCACTTTAAATCCCATTTTATTTATATGTAGCGTTGGGTTTCACACTGATCTTTGTCACTGGGGGAAAACCCTCTTTATAAACCCACACATGGAACAGCTGCACCAAGATTGTGGCTGTTACTTCAGCCCTTGCAAGTATCCCGAACTGTACATTTTCATATGTTTGTGGGCGTCCCTTGCTCTACGGTTCTGGTAGGTTTCTGAGCATTTCCCACTAGAAAAGCAGCTACAATACCAGCTCACTTCTCTTGGCCGGGTCTTCCAGCAGTCTGCTCAATGTTGCCAGAAATTCCTTATTGTCATTATTCAGTCATTTTTGCCAAAAACTCTGATGTCTGGTTTCATTCCTGTCTTTGGGGGTATCAGCTGTGCAGGAAGCATCTGTAATAAGGACATGTGGAAATGCTGCTGTTTTATATTTAGTTTTGCTATTGCTACAAAAGTTGCTGCTGCTGCTGTTCATGGATGGACATTATTAGATCTTTCATTCTTGTCTTCGGCTCTCTTAGAGTTCATTCTTCTCACACCAGTGTAGACTGCTAGGTATCTTTTTTGGGCCTCAAGCATTCATAGTTTTCCTTCCTTCTGGAAAACAGGTCCATTCCAGCTGCAAGATTTATAAAACTCAGGTATACTTTTATTCAGCAAGCAGGAGTTGATCACAGCCACAGATTTAAAAATAACAGAGCAAAAAGAAATACCTTTTGTCCTAATACAAACTGTATTACTAAAAACCTGCCCCCAGCCAGTGACACACCATTATTTTTAGACAAACTTGTGTGGCTCAGTCCATGAAGTGTGACTACCTTAATGTAACAGAAGCTTGCCTCCAAGATCAACGGAGACCAACTTTTGTGTACTTCTTGTTTGTGTTCCGTTTTGGCTATTCCTTAGTCTGTAATGAAATCATAGTGTTCTTAAATTTTAAGATAAATCTAGGGGGAACAATTGTGTCCAATATCTTCAATAGTTTTTTTTCAGAATCTAGAATTAGAGTTCCCAAGGTATATGGATCCAGAAATACTTTGTGGTTTGTAACTTTCTGCACTTAGCATGTCAATTGTTACATTTTATGATAGAAATAAATTGAGATACAATACTATATAGCTGTAACAGATCATCATTAACTCCAAAACATTTGTGTAGGTCCACAACTCATGTCTCATAGCTAATGTATTTCAAAATGTGTGTAACTCAACAGAAGACATACATTAAAGGGGCTTACTTAACTCGTCTGTCCTTGTAACATTAAACTGTAAATATGGATTCAAGTTGTGCACATGGCAGTCCATCAACTTTGCACGTAGACTTGCACAAATACACTTACATGTGACTCTAAATGAGACCTGGGTGTAAATGTATTTGTCGTGAACATAGAGAGCTTGCAGTTATTTAAAAGGGATAATTCATAACTGCAGTGTAAATAGGTGATATGAAATGAATCCATTGATAAGTTAAAGTGTAAGATTTGCAGTCAGAGAGTCTGATGTAAATTTATTGGATGGCTTTGCACATCCCAGTGAGAAAAGATAGAAGTGTCATCTGGGGGGGCATTCAAAAGACTCCCGGGGTGAGATCTAGACTATTTGTGACACTTGTATAGACTTTTAGGTACCGCTCAGCATGTGGTCGGGCTCAAAGTGGCCATGTGCTGACATAACCTATATGTAATACTGTATAGACAAAAATAATTCAGTTTTAAAATATGCCACTTAAATAAAAGTAGTGATCAACCACATATTCCTCAATAGCATGATGAAGGGCAGCTCATATGTTAAATTAAGAATTCTGCCCCACAGAGAAATGAATAAAAGGAGTGTAAGCTCTGCGAATGCCCTGTACTTAGGTGTGTTTGATATCAAAAGATGGACAAAGTCATAGGGGATTTATTAATGATAAAATTGGATCGATGTAACTCTTTCCAGAAAAAATATATCACATAGTAGAATTTGTTAGTAAATCAGGCAACATGTAAATGTGGTTTGAAAAAGTGTCCCAGGCCAAAACCCCCAATTAGCATTAAACGCTGCCCCTGTGAAGACCATCCCATTTCATGTTGCATAAAAACCTGTGTTCTGAAGGAACAAACGGTCAGCTTCTTGGGGATCAATCTAATTAAAGGACTGTCCATCTTCTCTGCCTGCCCCAGGCATACAGATTATTATTATATGTAAGTAATGCTCTGTACTTTCATCCCATTTGTTTTTATAACTGGTTGCAATTATTTATTTGTATGTCAAATCTTTATCTAAATGTTTTTATTGTCTGTAAGCATTGTACTTTTTGTACATTAAATCTAAAATTTAATAGTTCTGTCCTTATTGCTCTAAACGAATCCATTGCCTGTTTAGAAGAGACAGATTGCTTGGCTGGATTAATTCTTTAGATACCAGAGTGAGAAGAGTTAACTATTTAGCTACCAGTGCACAGAGTGTGCACAATTGGGTGATTAAGTCATAGGTTTGCTACAGGCCTTATTCGTAGCTGGTGGCAGTTGTTGAGAGGTGTGAAGCCTGTGTTTGTGTTGGGACGGGACCAGCAAAATCTGTAGCCTTAGAGAAAGAGGCGAGTGTGAGATTTGGGGCTGGAATCCTGTGTTCCCTTACAGTAAGCTTCCAAGTCACAAGTGCACAGAGTGCGGTTTGTGACCAATAAAGGGGTTCAGGAGCGGTTTCCTGAGAGAATAGAGGTGATATATTGTATGACTGTTGGAATATATGATAAGATATCTAATCGGGGAGTAGCTAGAGAGGCTTATCCCTGACAGTATTATGCAGCGATTCTAGCAAATCTCCGATATTTGGCAACTTTGCCGGCATAATTTAAAATGGCAAAGGGTTTAAAGGCCAAACGCATGCTTAGTATATCAGAGTAAGGGCAGCGGAAGGATGTACTGCACTGGGGAGGGCAGTGTAGTGTTCCGCTCCTAGACAATGCAGAATATTCCACGGCAGGAAGGAGGAGTGATAATCGGTGTAATGAGTTGTAGTTACATAAAGTGGAGAATTTGTTCCCTTCACTCTTTCTTATACTTAGATTCTCAAATACAGGTGTGAGAAGATAATACAGTTATTACGAAGAGCAACAGTTTAACATTACATCAGTGAATAAGGTTAACATCCAGCAGGCGTCCTGTTAGTAGTAAAAACTATAAAATGTCCGTCCAGCTTAGCTTCCAAAATCCAATTAAGAAAAACAGACCAACTGTTGTGTACTTCCTGTTTGTGTTCCGTTTTGGCTGTTCCTTAGTCTGTAATGAAATCATAGTGTTCTCAAGTTTACGTGGGCTTCAAGCTGTGACTGTGAAAAGCTGTCACGTCTCTCTTTAAATGACCTGGCAACAGCCACTTGTGACCTGACTCCATTTTTTGCCAATGAGGCAAAGCCTAAAATGTGTTGTTTACTGGATGACAAAGCTGTACATGTAATTTCAGATGTATTAATATCCTACACAGCACAGTGTTTTTGGTGATTAAAATATTATGCTATATTACAGCACACATACAGCCAAATAAATATAAAAATGGTTCAAGCTAATGCTAAGGCTCTCTTCTTCTCTACGCATTAATCCCAGAGTAAGATGTCTATTATGTCATGTGTTTTTATTTCCTATATAATGTTCAGCTCTTTTAAGTATTATAATTCCCTGTAAAGTACTCCAGCCCTTCCAACCATCTTTAGACAAGTTCCTTGAGGGGAAAATTCAGAATCTCTGCTTTCCCATCACGGGTGGCTTTGGTTTACAAAACATGAGCTGTACTTTTTTGCACCACAATTGCTCCAGACAGGATGTTGGAATGTGAATGTCTAGCTTGGGTATTTTTTGAAAGCCTGTCGGTGGATGCCATTTCACAAAGAGCGAGTTGGCACCAGAACCCATGTATGCCACTATTAACAGGAGGGCTGGCTAATTTTAGCCCGGGGGGCAAGACTCTACTCAGCAGCCTGGAACACTTTAGGTGGTAGAAAATGCAGCCCATGGTAGCGCACTATGGTCTGGGGGGCTGGAGGCAGATGCCCGCTTGCCCCTGACTATAAAGATCACAAATAAAATTATTATATTCACCATTAAATTAGGGAGCTAACACTTTTTTTTTCTACTAAATATAACCGAGACCCTACACAAGGCTATTTTCAGCAATCCACACTTTATGGAAATTGTGGATTTTCCTGGTGGAGGATGAGTAACTAATCTGTGGACCGGAACACATATCTTGTAAATCCATTGTTTCAGTTCAAAATTAATTCTCCAGTAATGCAATTACTATACATTTTAAATTGTTAAATGTGCATCTACAGCACTGACTCAATTATGGTCAGCAGTCAGGTAGAGTCATTTTGTAAGTAACTACACAAAAAAGTTGGTGGCAGGCTGGGCCATACAAGACTTATATGTGCTTAGCTAACCTAATAAATGAATATAGATTTGTGTTGAAATATTAATTGTACTAATTTCTTTCCTCTTTTTAAATAGATAGATTGATGCTCCACAATTTTTGGTCTGTCCCCCACATTGGTGTTACACGTGGAATATTGGATTTTCTGCATTGTACCAGTTTCTTGGTTGGATGCAAGGAGCAAACTCAGAAATTTGTGAGGAGCAGTCTTGAAAACACTTGAGCAATAATCACAGATCTGTGTGTAAAGTAATCACATATTTGGACCAGTCACCTCCGAGGTCATGCTCAGAAATACATAAAGACTTCAACACTATGCATAAAGTAGTAAAGTAGCAGCTAAACTACTGGATACTTTTTGATTTCACCTGGCAACAAGATCTTTAGCCATATTTTATGAGTTTTACCTTTCCTGAACATCATTCTTTCAGTTGGCTGACCATCTTGGACTATTCTTCTGCACCAGTTTACATCACTTCTGGCTATGGTGAGTACAATTTTTATTGTGATTTGGTCACCATTTTGTTCCACTTAAATATCCTTCATAAGATGGCATTCCTGGTCAGTTACTGTATCTTCTTGCTTCTTACACCCAAAGCACTGTGGCCAAATTTATTGTGTCCAAAATTTCAATGGGTCACAGCTCACCTTTATCAATGACAACATAACTTTGCCTCACGTCACTGGGGCCATGAGCTGTATTCTGACCAGGACATGATCTGTGTGGAGTTTTTATGCTCTCCCTATTTTTGCATGTGTTTTCTCTGGGTGCTTAGGTGTCACATAATGATAGGTTAGGTTTAGAATGTGTGCATGTGCTGTGTGATTGAGAGTTTAGACTGTAAATACTCCAGTGTAGCAGAGACTGATGTGAATGACATTCTCTGTAAAATGAATGAGATTCTTTGTGAAGTGCTGCATGATATGTTGGTGCTATAAAAATAAATATTAATAACCTACCAAACAATTAGTTGCTATTTATATCCACACACTAATAAAGGCGAACACTAATGAAGGTCCACAGCAGGTCCATGTTAAAAACATTGCTTGTAGTAATAATGGAAGCCGCAGACTATCACAGATTTACCATTGGAGCTGTAATCCAAATCTAGGTACACTAACACACAGCAAGCAACTGCCGGTAGTATGTGGTTATTGAGCATGACAGGCTTGATGGCAAAACTGCCAACAGATGATGTGCACCAAGAACTGAGGTGGTTTATTGCTTATGACCATACCGCTTTGTAGAGGATGTTGTAAATGTACGAAGTGTGGGGCCACAGCTTTATCTGAAGAACCTAGTTCATAGGTGTCACGAACGCCTGTCTTAGAGCAATCTGAAACATCTGGCTGTGACTGGCTGTTCACTTAGCAATGAATATACCTTTTCTGCCACCACAAAGGATTTACTATGGAGACCTTACGGTCACCAAAACCACTTATTAATATTACACACTTAAATCACATATACATGTAGCATGAGCCTCACTTGGCATCGTAAATTCACAAAGAATCATGATGACTATGCTAGATTAAATGTATTTAACCTGAAAAATATTTCCAAGACTTAATTACAAAACAGTTAATAACAAGACATACAAAATAAGTTGAACAAATAAGTTTCAGAAATAAAATAGGAAATAAAACCAGAGTCATTAACTTGCTCGTTAGGACTTGGCGTGAGAAGAGTACACTTTGAGAAGGATGGCACACTTCAACCTAGATACTGTAGGTCTCCTCTTTAGAAATGCAGCATATTACTGTTTAAGGCAGAGGATTTTAAACCATTCTCACATGGCTCTCACCCCACCCCCCTTTGGAAATTAACTATCTTAATGTCCTCACACTGCTCATACCCCCACCTTTAGAAATTAACTATCTCAATGTCAAGGCAGATTGATTCCCTTATTGACACAGGACTCTCCAAGTTAGTTATCTATCCCTAAGATATATGTCTGACATCTCAGAGGGCATGATTCTCACCTCTGCTCTGCTTGAGTGGCTGGACTATGTACACAACTCTGGAGCTCTCCAAGATGTTATTTGTCTAGCCTGGTTACTTTCAAAAGATTCTGGACACTTGCATAGGTCACTGGTGTCAGTCAGCAAAGCACACTTTACAAGGTTACATACAATATACACATTGTCATACATGAAAATTCAAGGAAAAATAGTAGTTAGTGATTAGACATAATACATAATCGTCACAATAGGCATGTTTCATGGAGACTTTTATGGTTCTTCATGCGTCCGCGAAAAAGTGAGGTTTTGCCTTCTGTATGTAACACAATCTTCATGGAGGATGGAGAAGATAAGTGACAAAGTTCAGGACAGTTGATGATCATTAAAAGATCCTATGACCAGTACGTGGATGAAGTAGGTAAGGTTTAGTTATCATGCTTTTAAAAGTCTGTCCTTAACTACTATTGTGAGAATCTAAGTGGGTCTACCAATACAGACACTTATCCTCTGGGCCTCAATAAATAGTGCTGTGGAATTGTTACTTATGATGATACTAGAGAAAGTTGGTGGCCTTCTTACAATCTCTGAGACCAACTCAATTGAAACCAACATGTTGGACACATCATGACAGGACAGGTGTGGGTCTAAGCACCCACGATTACTGCTTGGGCTTATAAATTGAAGGAAGTTCTGTATTTTCTGAACTGGGTGCTGGTGTGTGATCTCAAGCATTGTTCAGGGCATTTCCCAGTTTCAAATATGTGGCGTGGCCCCTGCAACCCGCAACCAATACTAGACACTAAACTCTTCACCTTAAATATGAACAAAAGTGTAATATATGCACAACGAAGAAATCGTCTATCCGTGCCAGTGGAACTTAAACAAACAGCTAATCCAAAGTGGTTCTCTATTGCCGTCATCATCATCTGCTATTTGCATCTGCCCTTGATCACCCTCAAATAATACGGCTTGTACATGCGTAAATGCATCTGTGTTCTGGTCTGCTTCAATTTGTATATGTATGTCCACTCATATTGTACTTGGCCTACGTTAGAACTTGCCAATCCCAGCTCTTCAGGCGTAAGCGGGAATCACACAAATCTGCTGATAAGGATACAGCCATTTTTATGGCCATAAAATAGTTCTCACTTGCATCAGCCCCTTTACGTTTACTGCATCAAAATGGTACTATCCATTGGTCCTTACCAGATTCTTGCCTTTGTTTGTGTATGGGTATAAATGGCAACTATTTGGTTTGGTTTCCTTGAGCTCTTAAAGTGCCCACACCATTTCTAACCCTCCCCTGTTTGAACTGTGTCCAACTTTTGCCAAACAGCCTGGGATGGTAAACCCTCAACTGAGTATAATGTGCATGTCAACAAAGATAGCAACTAAATATAACCAGTGATATTAAAACAAGGTAGCCATACAGTGTGAGCAGGATATAGGAATGATGACAACAAAACAAAAGCAGGAATCTAGGAATGATGATTAGCAAGTTATGCAAACAGTGAGCCGAGCAACCAATGCCACATATGTTTTATGTAGGGGATAAACGAGTAAAATCGAGTGGAGAGGTCTGACAGTGTTCAGTCTCATTTACTCAATTTTCCCTAAAATAGAAGCGTAACATGTAATTAAACAGAATAGAAAGATGGGCTTTGTTATGTATCAGTACTTTATTTTACTTCCTTTGTATGATTTCACGTCTCTTGGTGAAAATTTACCCATTATTCAAAGATAATAAATTATTTCTGAAAAGATAAAAATATATTTCCACTTAAATGTGAATTGAAACTATAAAATGCAGTGTCTGTCTGCACATTCATGCACTCTCATTTTCATAACGAGATTGCAAACTTATTCATACCTTCCAACATGCCAGTCCCTGGCAGCAGGACAGGGGGCGTGTCCATGTCATGATGGAAGCGTGACTGCATCACAATGGGGGTGTTGCCACACCCTCAGAGGGCTGCCCAGCGCTAGGCTGCCTATTGGATACCACCCTTCTCACCCAACCTTCCCACCTGCGGGATAAACATGTCCCTGGGCAAGACAGACTCCTAAATTCGGGACTGTCCTGCTGAAATAGGGACACTTGGGTAGGTATGTATTAAAGGGGTTGTACACAATTAAATAGTGACCCCTTATTTCCACACTGCAGGACCTACAGTGTTTTGGTTACCCCAATTTAAGAGGTACATGGTTGGAAGTGTGCCTAACTATCAGAGATTGTACACAGGTGTACATATAATCCCTTTAGGAATCCACTTTCTTTACAATAAGCAAAGATCACCTTCTTTGTGTATTGTGAGGAAATGCACCATGAAATTTACTTCATTGAACGACTCTTGAGTTAAAATGATTTAAAAGGAAGGTTGGTTCTTGAAAATATCTGTCTTTTTTTTGTTGTTGATGTTATTAAAAGGTAAGATAACCCCAGATAAAACTGCCGCAGTTCAATGCCCAGGGTGCCGCACAGAGCATGAGTGAAAGATAATCTTCCTCTCATCCCTATTTTAAACACCATGAAAAAGGATTTGACATGTTATGCCTGCAGCAATAAAGATAGGGAGACAGTAGGAGTGTTGAGAAATGTATGAGATGATTGATAGCCACAGGAATACATAGAGAATAGTACTATCTCTAAAAAGTATGAATAAATAGGTGTAAAAAAGCAAAACTTGAAATCAGCTAAAAGTTTGAAGAGCACCCATCACCTCTACAGGCTGTTTAAAGCTTGTACTTGGTAAAAGAGAATGTCACAGAGATAACAGGTTCCCTTTAATGATCCAGTAACCAGGAGAGTTTCCTGGAGAGTTTGTCTATTAAACATTAGTAGTCTGTACTAAGCACAGAAAGGCAAACATTCGCTGAGACCATTCTATGAACTTATGTATAATGCACTTATTTGGTGCATACCCATTGTGTTATGTGAGGTACAGCACTGGCCCTTGTACATTTGCCTTACCAGGTTGAGCAGTGTACCCAGCCCTAGCAACAGAGACATTTCCCAGCAAAACTGCTGTGAGCCAGTAACAGAGCTGCTTTTCTACTTGTACATAAAAATGCAGAATTCTCAGTTACACACATTTGCAGATGCATGATAAACCACTTCACGGCGCTTCTGTTGTGGTCTAACTCTAACCAATGAGAGTCCCCATTTACTGGGTCATACAATTGTGTGCTTGTTCCATAGCAAAAGTGCTTCTCAAAATGATTGTTTTATATAATGAATTCAGAAATAAATGAAATGAAATGAAAAAATACTATGCTATTCAACAGTCATTCATGTATAAACAATTTCTTACAAACTTGGTGTTTTTTCTAAGCTGAATTACTTATGTTACAATGGAACATTTTAAGGTGAGATTCACCAAAAAAAACACATATTTTTTTACAAATAAAATCCTTTTTTAGGATGTATTGTAGCCAATAGGTCAATTATACAGCTAGAACTCTGCTAAGGGGCATGGGTTTCAGGGGCGCACAGAGCATTTTTAAGGGGGGTTCCCCTCCACCGAAAAAAAAAAAGCGAGAGAACTGCCGCGCATGCGCCGCAGCTCAGTTTAGGCAGCACTGTACTATACAGCAGCCATGGCGCTATCAAAGAAGCGTCCGCGGCGGTGCTGTATACAATACAGCACCGCCGCGGACGCTTCTTTGACAGCGCTGCTGCTGCTGTATAGTACAGTGCCACTATATAGGGCACTTTTTTAGCAGAGGGGAGGGGTTTCTGGGTCTCCCCTGCGTGCGCAACTGCGTTTTTTGGACCAGATGGCGGTGTTTATGGAGGAGTAGAATATTGCACAGGCTGAGTGTGTTCCTTGCTAAATAAGGAGCAGGCGCACCAGTGTGCCTAGTTTTATATAGCAGTGCAACATGCAGTATCCTTTTGTGAAGCAAGATTATTGAAATTATAATGATAGTAGTGTTGAGGGGGCATTTTTTTTTAGAGGCATTCACAAAAGGACTTGAAGTTTCACCAGCTCAGAGCTGATGGTCGTTTAGTCTCATCCTATACTTTTAATAAGACCAATTTGGCGCCTCCATGTTGCACTTCGATGTAGAAACATTTTCAGGTGCACTTCAAGTAATATAATAAAAAGCTTCACACACACACATATTGTCACATGTAATAAACAGTCTCAAATTCCCCTCACTCTCAAGATTAATTTAAACAATAAATAAGGCTAAATTGAGCAGTCTTGTAGTAGAAAAATATAAGCTTGTTTTTATTGAAAGGGGTGTTACTAAATTAGGAGGTTGACCTTTTGAAGTGACTCTTACACCATTGCACAATGCACATCTGGAGACTATTCCACCTCCGCACACCAAGGCACACTTGTAGTTTGCGGAGGAATCTCCTAAGAGAGGAGAGTAGGCGCATTGAAGTGTACTGGGTGGATCTTCCAGGTGCACAGATGAAAACTAAAGTGTTTTGGAGTGCGATCGAGTGCACTTTTTAAATTACCTCCATAGTGTGCATCAGATTGTAAAGCTGCCATGTTATACCAGGTAACAGAAATCATCCACTGCCAAGTGCTGTAGGGAGGTCACTGCTGCACACTTCAACATCTCCTGTAGTCTTGTATAAAGGTAACAATAGCAAATGTTTTTTATATGAATTTATATTGTATTAAATAGACCTTGCAGCAATAAAGCATATCTGTGGAAAACTGTAAACTGCTTAATGTTGTCATGACCTTTACCTCTCCTGCTTTGAACACATTGTTAACAGATTAAGTAGAGATGTTCATTAGGAACATCACTATAACCTTTACATAAAGTGACAGTTATAGACAATCTCAGCTTCTCTAGTCATGAGAGGTGGCCCAGATAATCATGTACTTTAGCTTATAGTCATTATAGTGTCAAATCTTTCATATATTAGAATGCTGATTTTTCTCTGTAATGCTTATACAGCCTCCTGCTCTGCAAGGAGATGCTTTCTGAATGTGGCTGAGCCCCAGCCTCTGGAATATGCCGCAGTGGGACCATCCTGCCAACTCCACGGACCGTGTGAGGGAATCGCCCAACACCGGCCCAGGGAGGCATGGTGACGACCTTCAAGATTGCGGTACTTGGGGCCCAAGGAGTGGGGAAAAGCGCTATTGTGCGCCAGTTCATGTACAACGAGTTCAGCGAGACCTGTGTCCCCACCAAGGGTCGTCGTGTCTTCCTACCAGCTGTTGTAATGAATGGCCATGTCCACGAACTTCAGATCATGGACTTTCCTCCCATATCATCTTTTCCAGTCAACACCCTACAAGTGAGTTTGTTTACATGGGTTGAACACAATTGGACCTGAACTTCTAAATCTGTTTTGTTATAGCTATATTACTGATATTAATAGTACCTTTTATCCAGTATTCAACCAGGGTATTGATTTTAAACGTATTCGATATATTACAGAACTTGTGCAGACAACTTGTGATCACATTCATTTTCCAAACTCTCCTGCCTGTGTGACTGGCGAATACATCAAGTATTATGCCGTTGAAAATCCAGGTTTTACTAGTTAGTTCACCCTAAATCTGTTTCGGTTTTTTGTTAATGAAATGGCAAATGGCATCCTCAAACATCCATTTTCAATGTAGTAATAATTTTATTTAAAACCAACACTATGATCTACTGATTAGTCTGTGCATTCTGTTTCATCTTTGTTGGTATAAAACCCTTGTGGCCACGTCCCCCGAGTGCCGGACGCTGCACAAGTGCGACGGCCATTTTGAAGTGGTCTCCGTCGTCGGGAGGGTAAATAGCCCCAGCGCTAGGTGCTGCGGGTATAAACAAGTATGTAAACTGTTGCGTGCGTGCCCTGCAGTGCTGGCTGTGTAGCACCCAGCGCTGTGGCATGTTAGGGTTTAAACCTCGGCGCTAGGCGCCGGAGAGTGTAAAAATGTAAATAATAAAAGTGGATGGGGAAGTATATGTGTAGGCGCTGCTGGTAAAGAACAGGCGCTCAGCACTGAAGGGGTTAACTCCCGGTGCTATGTGCCAGGAGTGTATCTGTGTACTATAAATGTAATAATGTGGTTTAAATGTAAATCTGTGTATTTTAAATATATATAGGTGTATATGTATAAAATAAATGTAAAGAGTACCCACCCTGTGCTGGGGGGTGGTGGTCCTTTTTACTGACATGATAACTGTCCAATGAGTTATAGAGCTCCAGGTAGGTAGATGTATGATTTTTGGATGTCAACCTGAGAGGACACGACCGAAGATTGTTCCAACGTCTACGGTCCTCAAAATGGGAAAGGAAGTGTCTTTTCAGGGAGATAAAGCCATATCTTTTTTTCGGCCTGGCAGATAGTCTTTGGTGGTGACTTTAACACTATTATTAGGACCAAAGACAGGGAAGGTTCAAGGGCTTCTCTGGGCTATGATTGCATTTTAGTAGTATTCGTTAGTATGATGAGACAAGTGGGTCTGATGGATGTGCATGTTCGCCATTCCCCAGACCTCACGGGTTTCACTTATTATAGAGGTAGCTGGAGGTCTAAGATAGACAGGTTTTTTGTTAAGGAGAGCTCAAAAACTTTGGCTCCAGAGCTAAAGCCAGTAGAGTTCTCCGACCACGTTTATCTCAGTGTAACCTTGAATGCCTCAGAGACTCTTCAGAAAAGCAGGGGCCTATGGCGCCTGAACTCTAAGCTCCTAGAGGAAAAGGAGATAAGACCGTCCTTTAGGGACTTTTTTAAATCCTAAGAGACACTTTTAGAGGCAGGTAGGAGTAGGTCAAAGTGGTTTCTTCCGTGACCAGGTAGCTAGAAACAACTTGCTAAGAGAAAATAGCTATTCAGCCTTGAGAAGGAAACTTGGATTCCTGATCTCTGAGCAGGGAGATGATGGGGAAATCTCCTGAGTGAAGGCTCAGATGAGGGAGGTGCAATATGACCAATTTACTTCCTTGGTTTTGAAGAGGGACTATGGGAAGTACCACTCGCCCGACCCTTACCTGAACTGTAGGAAGTCAGTAGATATGAAAGAGGTGAGAGGTCTATACGATGTTGAGGGTGTTCTCCGGGAGAATAAGGAGAGCATCCTTAGTGTTGTGCAGTCTTTCTACTATGACCTCTTATCTGAGAAATCACTAGACAGAGAGAAGATAGACCAATTTCTGAAGGAAATATCTGGTCTTGAGGATCTGAGCAGTCCGTTTGAGTCTTTGGGCAGCGAGATAACGGTGAAGTCAGAATGGCCATAGACGAGTTGTCTAAAAAGAAGTCTCCAGACCCGGATGGATTCTTTAAGATCTTTGTGGACATTCTGTCTCCTTGCCTCATGGAGGTTTTTAATGAGAGCCTGGAGAGAGGCTTATTACCTCCCTCCATGAGGGTTTCTGCCCTTATTTAGTCCAAAGGAAAGGATCAATCGCGTATTGAGAATTTGCGCCCCATAGCCTTCTCTATACTGACAGAAAGATTTTGGCAAATGTGCGTTTTAATAGACTGATGCAGATTTCCGATCAAATGCTTTCACCCTCACAGCACTGCACTGTGAAGGGCTTTAGTGCTGTCCTAGTGGTCCGGGAGGCCATTGAGTGGTGTCTGGCTGATAAGTATGGAAAGTACCTTTTAGCTCTTGATCAGTCAAAGGCGTTTGACAGGGTGGATCAAGAGTACCTATGGGCTCTACTTCTGAGGTATGGTCTTCCAGTGTGGGTGATGAATTGGCTTCATACTATTTACAAACAGGCTGAGAGCTTACCTCATTTGGGATACCGAAAGGGAACGGGGGCAAAGTAAGCCCAGTCGGTTCCCAGCAACAACAGACAGGGTGGTATAGGCGGTCCATCCTGTCACAACATTATTTTGGACTTTTTTTTTTTTTTTTGTAACTTTCCCAAATCCTATCTAATCAATTAATTAGTGACTGCTTTCTGCGTACCTTTTAGAATGAACTGTTTTTGCCACTATTAGACTTTACATTAACCTTTTGTGTTGTGCGTACTAATAGCAGAATACAGAAAAGGGGGAGCTAAGTAATAGACATATTAGCAAACGGACAAATGCATAGTAGATAGTTCCCTAAATGTGTAATCACATCCCATTATTTTCCTTCCAAATTGAGATGTGTAAATCACTCACAGCTGCAAGCAGTAAGGGCAATATATGTATGCACACACCTCACTCTCCTGTCTGTTCTCAGGTTATCTCTCTGCTTCTGCATCCCCCTGCAATATTTTCTCCAGCTAGCGTGTCTGTGATCCGACTGGTTACATAACATTTGCAGATTCAGGCATGGGGAATCCCGCCACAGGCATGTCACTTCACACTCTTTGAAGCTCCCTCCCCCGGTTTTTCTATCCCTCTGCAACTTCCCACGCTGAGATGCGTATGCTACAAACCCTGAGGCAGAAGGGATGACCCTTTCCCTCATCAGCATCCCTGTTAAGGAGGAGTGCGTGGGATATAGTGACAGGAGGAGTGAGTGAAGAAAAGAATGAAGTAATTCCTACAGCATCTGTAATTCCTCCCGCAGTTAAGAAATGGAGAAATCCGTTATTCCACTGTAGAGTTGACACAGCCATTGCTGTGCTGACAACCTGAAGAGAATCATGTGAGAAGACTCAGGGCATTTTTGTCGGATCATTAGACCATGAGAAATAAGGTCAGCAAAAACTACAGGTTTCAACATACACACCACGACAATTGTAAAGCCTGAATGAACACATTGACTATTTAACAACCTTTTATATTTGTCACTTTACACTAAAAAGAGAGACAGTGTATGTTAACGATGGCGTGGAAAACATTTTAAGGCACATAAATATTCTAAAACAAGGTATTTGGGATCAAGAGTAAAAGTTAATGGACTAGTAGAATATAAATATATGTTGTGCATTAATATGTAGTACAGTCAGTACTCCATGGGGAACTTTGTGGCTAATTGTATCTGCCTCCCCTACTCACTTGTATTCCTATGAATAAGGCTATAGTTCAGAAAATGGCTATATCCACTGTTGGGGAGGAGCTGCGCCGGCAGAACACATTAAGCCCAGTAAGCGAGGCAGGAGAGCATGGCGTGTACCAGGGCGTCCCACCATCATGCCTGTGCCCAAAAAAATGTTTCGGCACAAGTCCCGGCTCTGAACAGAGAAGTGATCAGAATAGGCACCAGGTTATGGGGAAGTGCCGCAACAATAAAGACAAGTAGCAAGTAAAAAGGTGTAAAAAAAATTTTGATTAAGAAGTACACCATCTTCTGTAAACATCTTGTAATATGGATTTTTTAAGTGGGACTTGGATGAAATATGTAAACAGAAATACGTAATGTAATACGGTGTAGATTTGGTTTTCTTTAGATGGAAATTTGACCACAGGATAAACTATGTTTTAAGAACACTTTCAACTGTGAATGTCACTAATTATGTATTTAAATTTTTTGACTTCGTATGCTATCCTATAAACCTGTTAGCTTTTATGTTAATTTAAGCCTTGCCGCTTTATTATCATTTTTTTGTACAGCGCCACCATATTCCACAGTGCTCTCCACAGAATATTGAATCCTTCGCAGAAGTCCCTGCCCATTGGAGCATAAAATCTAAATTCCCTACCACACACATAGGTCCATTATTAGAACTGAAGCCAATTAACCGACCATTCTGTTTTTGGACAGTGGAAATGAGTACGCGGAGGAATCCCATCCTGCATCATTAACATATACTTCAACTACCAGTTACAATTACTCTAAAATTGTTTACATTTTTATAGAAATATTGTTCAACTAAGCATCTATCAAATCTGTTGTAATTACAATAATATTATAGAACAACTTCCTTTTGAATTTGCTGTACAATGTCCGTTTTTTACTTTTTCTATGCTCCATATTCTTATAGGTTCCTATTAGTGTTTGTACACCGGGGGTAAATATATTAAAGTTTGGATTTTGCAAGTCGCCGATATTCGGCAACTTTGCAGGGGAAATTTAGAAAGGCAAAGTCTTTTAAGGCAGGTTTTGCCTATGAAGACATTGCCGTTTTAATTTTCCTCTGCAAAGTCACTGAATATCGTCTACTTGCAAAATCCAAAGTTTAATACATTTAAACCCAGTGCATTATGGTTTATAATTATGTATATCCTGTATATAACATTATTCAGTTCTTCTATGTTTCCTTAATTGGTGTGCTGACGTATGCACGAGACTGCAGTGTAAGATGTAAGTTGATGTGTTGTATGTTACAGGAGTGGGCAGATTCGTGCTGCCGGGGGCTCAGGAGTGCACACGCTTACATCCTCGTCTATGACATTTGTTGCTTTGACAGCTTTGAATATATTAAGACCCTGAGGCAACAGATATTGGAAACAAGGTAAGATATTCCCAAGCAAGGGATGTGTTATCTTTGCATTCAAGCAAGGTTACTAGCTGCCCTTATAATGTAGGGCTATTCTGTTTGTATATGCCACAGAGCAGACTCGTAACAAAACATTAAGGCCGCACAACAATTCAAGCACCTGGTTACTAGAGACACCATGCAAGTGACACATTTATAGCCAGATCAAACACTAAATATTAATAATCAGGTAAAGGTTCCCTATACCACAATGTGGCTTGAAGCTGCATGTGTATGGTTAACATTGGATATATTCTTTTGATTGCTAATGGATTTTTAAGGTTCATCTCTTGCTTATCCTTGTGTCCTCAGAAGGGGGTGAGGATAGAATAGTTGGTTGTCAATCAGATTTTTGGAATGTTCACAGCAGCACAAATTATTTCAGGATACTCGTGTATTTCAATGACCTGTCCACTTGTGTGACAGTATAAAAGAGAGTAGCCTTGCATAGGACATAAGCAATAATATGATGTGAGGCAGGGGATGGATATAAGCAGGAAGCCCCAGACTCAGGGACAGGTATGTGGTGACAACATGACAGTGTATTAGGATCCTGTTAGTGTTGTAGGAAAATTGCTATATCTAACACACTTCTATATGAAACACAGTTAATATATCCAACTTTTGTTTTTATATATAACAACATGTATATTAGTTAGAAGTAGACTTAAAAAAATAAAATAAAACATAGCAGATTCCTTTTATAAGTTTTATTTAATGCATAAAATAGAGAAAAACCTTTCATATAGTTATTGTTAATTGTCAATATGGCATTTGTCAACTTGCCTCGTTGCCTATGGACACTACTGCAGCACTAATCTCTATAATAACTGATGGTGATACCGCGCATTCATCTCGCTTGGCCCTATTGTCTCCCTTGTTGACTCCTCTATCCTCTCTTCGCAAATGTTTCCTCAATGAACCGTTCTATGAGCTGCAGATAGAACTACAAATGACATTCTGCAGGATAACAAATTTTACTTAAACTGCAAGAGTTTTTCTGTGCAATACATTGTAAAAATTGTAAAGACCAACAATATGTAGTTCATTATTAGATTCAGTTTAAACAAACATACATTAGGTACATGTTCAATAGCAATGCCAAAGCCATGGAAATAAATACAGTAGGAATGAAGGGTGTTCAGGTGGCTCATTAGCAATGTCATCATCCAGGGATTGCACTGGAGAGCTATGGTAATTTCATGTTCATGTCTATAATAATCTGTTAATCAGCCTTATACCGCATATGCAATATAAGTACATTATTTTACAATACAGCAGCATGAATTGTAGCTTCCAATGTTGTGTCCATTCCTCAAGTAAAGCTAGACTGTAGCTAGGCAACAAGTGCAAATCGCCAAATACATGGTTGCCTAAGTATTTGCAGTAGAACAGGAAAAGTTCTTGATTCAACTGTACAGAGCTGTAGCTATGCCCCACTTAAAATAATGTGTTTACTTAACGCTTTACCTCAACTTTAAAAAAATATTAATAAGACAATAGCTACAAAAATAGTGCAGAGTTTATGACGTAAGTAGCAGACCATAGCCCCTGTGCAGACTCGAGCCAGGGTTCCTTCCTGGGTTTCTCTTACACACCTCACATGCCCCTCAATACCGTCTCAACAGCATTTTTACTTTCTTATGTTTTTCATTTTACTGAAAGAACACCAGTAAGTCTCCCCTATTGCCCGCATTAGTTGATTCCATGGAAAGTGAGTTTGATGGTTACCAGCAATCCAGAAGCAATCTAGAAAATAGATCCAGTTTATCCATGATTTTAGGGGCTGTCCTGGGGAGGTTGCAGGGAGACCTCCCAGAACTGCTCTTCCACATTGTGCTCATAGTATTCTCTCAGTGTTGTGTACAAGGACCACATAACTGAATAGCAGGTCCTTCCATGATGTTCCCTTTGGTTTCTGACTACACAATCTGTATAAATATATGTCCAGCATTGTAAAGGGAAGTGCCAATGATATCACCCTGTGACAATGTCTTTTTTACTGGCAGGTCTGGATACTTGCATGGATTAACTCATACTTACTGACTTTTTGTAGTTGGCGTTCGGGAGCCTCATGGGGGAGGTGGCCGTGCGGGGGAAGGGGCTCTGAACATCGTGTCATTTTGGACCCACCCCCTGTGACGTAATGATGGAAACGGCGGGGCCAAATGCCGCGATTCCCGCAGAATCGCGGCATTTTGGACCTAATTCTCCCACATCTGCCCACTAGGAAGTGGGCAGATGTGGGAGATTGCCATACTCTCCCGGGAGTCCGTGAGACTCGCCCAAAATGCGGGAGTGTTGGCAAGTATGGAATAACTGAAAAATCGAAATAAACAATCCTTATACTCGCAAACTAGACATTTCAGGGTCAGTTGTGTAATTATATGTAATAGCAACTATAATAAGAATTAATTAATTGAAAGTCATTTTTTTCTAGATTTTTTTTGTGTACTTTTAGCTATAGAAAACATGTAAATTTTAGTATCCTACTGGAAGAAGTATGTTTATTGAATAGATTAATATATTAAAAAGTTATTGATTGCTAACTGAAAAATGTGAAAATGTGTCTGGTTAGTAAAAAAAAATGAGTATGAGTGAATATATTAACAGAGGAGCGGACGATTGGGAGTGACCTATCATGTAGATTTTTTTGAAGCAATTGGGATAGCCTGTTCAAGTGATAGTGAGGTTAAGCAGAATAGTGTTGCACTTGTTGGAGGTGTATTATTTGAGTGGTGTCTTTGTTAAGATAATATATTAAAAAATTCTTGCAATGTTTTGTGAGGAATCAGATGGAAATTGTTGGAAACATTTCAGTAATTAAAGCTTAGCAGACATGGACATGAGTTAGAGTTGCACATAATTGCATTTGCACAATATAAAGATGCACCTGGAGCCAAAATTGAGATACTGCATGTCACGAACAGCACTCACCTGAGTCTGCGTGACGCTTATGTGACACAGGGTTAACCACACAACAACCACTTGGTATGTCTAAAATGATTAAACACTTCCCTATCTATGCCACACACTAGCTTTGCGATACTAATTACCACCACCAAGGTTTTTTCGGATAAGAGCTGACACTCTTATTTAGGAAGCCTTCGGTTCTCCCTAGCATTAATCCAACACAATTTACTTTAATCAGAGTTCACTTAAACCACAAGGTTTGCACAGTTTCAATTAGGTAGCGTCTGGACCAAACTGTCGTGTGAATTCATAAGAACACAGAGACTAGAACTTATTAAGTGTAATTTAATATGGAAGACACATCCACAATGCTTAAGATAAAAAGATAATAAAATGACATACAAATATAGTGCAATTGTTTCTTATAAAATAAAAAGGATAAAACACAGAATTGATACCTCACTTAGAATCAAGTTTGTGGTGCCGGGAGGAGCAGGAAAAAATGGAACCTCCAATTAAACTCCCTCAAAAGAAGAACCAGGAGTTACATTTTCAGTACAGTTTTAAAACCCAGCTACAGGGCCCACAGCCCCCCCCCTTCCTGTGACCTTATTCAGCTTGAATCTGTCATTTACATACAACCCAGTGTCTGCAGTCGGCATGTCTGGGGCCTCCCAAACATGTGTGAGATTTCATTGTCTTGCAAGAGATTTCTTCAAAGGCTTTCCCATTTGCGTCCTGCCATAAATGACATAAGGTGCTACCCTTATCTACCAGCCCCCCTGGGTGGTTTAACATACACAAAACCCCTTGATCTAACAGCTTCTAAGAGAACCATGTCCCACTATTTCTAGGAAGTAATTCACAAACATATATTTGCAGATTTATGCCTAAAAATTAGCTTGCACATGACACCTCCCCGTTCTAGAGGGTAGCAGGGAAATTGTTACCTACAAGACGATTTTCCCTGCTCACCTGACACAAGGCTTTCGTTCTGACGGGATAATCCATCTGCATTACCATGGTGGCTCCCTTTTCGGTGCTGAACAGTGAAAGTGTATTGCTGGAGGGTCAAACTCCACCGGAGCAACTTCCCATTGTCCCCAGCCACCCTGTGCAACCAGCTGAGAGGGTTGTGATCTGTGATTACCGTAAAGTCCCGTCCATACAGGTAGGACTGCAACTTTTGCAAGGCCCACACTATAGCTAAACACTCTTTTTCCACAACTGCGTAGGCCACCTCCCTGGGAAGCAGCTTCCGACTAAGGTATAGGATGGGGTGCTCTTCCCCTTGTTGATTCACTTGGCTGAGTACAGCTCCCAGCCCATAGTTGGAGGCATCCGTTTGCACTGTAAACCTCCGGTCAAAATCAGGAGCCTGCAATACTGGGGATTGGGTAAGTGCACACTTCAATGCGGTGAATGCCTCTTCACAGTCTGGGGTCCAAGTCACCACTTGGGGCAACCTCTTTTTTGTAAGGTCAGTTAGGGGCTTAGCTAAGGAGCTATATTGGGGCACGAATTTTCGGTAATATCCAGCGGTCCCCAAAAAGGACATAACCTGTTTCTTGGGCTTAGGGGTGGGCCATGCAGCAATAGCATCTACCTTAGTTGGCTCAGGACGCAGGGTACCTCCTCCTACTCGGTGCCCCAAGTACTGCACCTCATTCATACCAATCTGACATTTCTCAGGTTTTATTGTTAAACCCGCCCCCGCTATTTTAGCTAGCACACTGCTCAAGTGGATCAAATGTTCTTCCCAGGTCTGGCTAAACACAACAATGTCATCTAGGTAGGCTACCGCATACCTCTTTTGGCCCTCTAGCAGGCTATCAACAAGTCGCTGGAAGGAGGCAGGGGCATTTTTCATCCCAAAGGGCATGACCAGGAGCTCATACAGACCAAACGGGGTAATAAATGCGGACCGCTCCTGAGCCTCAGGTGTCAGAGGGATCTGCCAATAACTCCTACTCAGATCCATAATGGTTATATAGCGAGCATGGGCTAACCGTTCTAGCAATTCATCTATCCTGGGCATGGGATAGGCATCAAACACAGTAGCCTCATTTAACCTTCTATAATCCACACACAACCGGGTTCCACCACATTTTTTGGGGATCAGCACTACTGGTGCAGCCCAGGAGCTGTGGGACTTTCTAATTACCCCTAACTCCAACATTTCTTCAATCTCCCTTTTCATATCTGTCTGCACTTCCAGGGAAACTCGATAAGCTGTCTGTCTGAGGGGAGGCTGATCGCCTGTGTTTACATGATGAACAACTAGATGTGTTTTGTCCTGGCTTCCCTGTAAAATGATTCTGATAGGGCTTCAATGTCACAAACAGCTGATCTATCTGTACTTCTGTCAAGCTCTCACTACGCTGGGTGGTCTCTAATGATCTCCCACTCTTGGCAGAGGCTACTAAGTCTAACAAGGGGTCTGGCTCCTGGTCCTCTTCAGGTAAGCTACATACAGCTAATACAGAGACCCCCCTTTCGTGGTAGGCCTTGATCATGTTCACATGATATACCTTGTGCCTCTTCCGTCCCTCATCCCTGGCTACCACATAATTGACATCATTGATGCATTGAACTATCAAGAAGGGGCCCTCCCAAGCAGCCTGTAACTTATTCTGCCGCATAGGAACCAATACCAGAACTTTCTGACCCACTTCAAAGATACGCTCCCTAGCACTGCGGTCATACCATTGCTTCTGCTTAGTCTGGGCAGCCTTCAGATTACTATGCACCATCCCCATTAGGGATTGCATCCTCTCCCTGAACTGCACCACATAGTGGACCACGGAGGTTTCGGGGGTGATTAATTTCCCTTCCCAATCCTCTTTGATCAGATCTAAGGGACCACGCACCCTGCGCCCATACAGGAGTTCAAAGGGGGAGAAGCCAGTGGATTCCTGCGGCACCTCCCTGTACGCAAACAGGAGGTGCGTCAGAAACCTCTCCCAGTCTCTCCCCTGGGACTCCACAAAGGTTCTGAGCATCTGTTTGAGAGTACCATTAAAACGCTCACACAGGCCATTAGTCTGTGGGTGGTAGGGGCTGGCTATGAGGTGTTCCACGTGCATCTTTTTGCAAAGGCTTTGCATTAAATTAGACATAAACTGTGTGCCCTGATCAGTTAACATTTCCTTGGGGAATCCTATCCTGGAGAAAATGGATATGAGGGCATCGGCCACCTTGTCAGCCCGTATGGAGGAGAGGGCCACCGCTTCAGGGTACCGTGTGGCATAGTCCACCACAGTGAGAATAAATTGTTTTCCAGAGCTGCTGGGAATGGCAAGGGGTCCTTTAATGTCCACAGCTACCCGCTCAAAGGGTTCTGCTATTATTGGCAGGGGCACTAGAGGGGCGTGTCCCACATCACCAGGCTTCCCCACCATCTGACAGGCATGACAAGATCGACAATAATTGGTAATATCTTTGCCCATTTCTGGCCAGTAAAACTTTTGCTTTAAGCGAGACTTAGTTTTCTTTATGCCTAAATGCCCTGCCAGCGGGACCTCATGAGCTACCCTGAGTAACCCTTCCCGATACATAAGGGGTACTACTAGCCGTTTCTCCATCACCCCCGCCTCAGGTACATCTCTGGCTACACTTTCCTTATACAACCTTCCCTGTTCCCAAAACACTCTTTCTTTATCAGACTCAGTGGGAGGACTGCCTGCTAGGCACCTCAGTGTTTCCAGTGTAGTGTCAGTGTGCTGTGCTTGTTGAAAAGCCTGGCTTCTCACTTGCTGCTCGTAGTCTGGTGATAAAGGTAAGGCGTCTGTAACTGCAGGTGCTGGAGGGAGGTGGGTTAGAGGGGGAGTTTCTGGGTCAGAGGGACTTTCTACCTCTCTCTCAGGAGTTAATTGTGAGGACCTATCCTTCTCTGCTTGCCTACGTGTGACCGCTGACACTGAGGAAATAGTTACATCCCCTACCTCCTTGGATACAGACAGTTGACCTAGGTCGGATACAATTGAGCAATCATTTTCCTTCTCACATCCTAGTTTACAGACTTCAGATACAACTGAACAAACATTTTCCCTGTCACATCCTGATACCTGGGAAAAAACATGGTTAAGTTCAGAGTCCACAACATCACTACTAGCAACATAACGAGATAACATCCTGCCTAAATTAGTTCCAAGCAAAACATTTGTAGGAATATTGTCCGATACCCCGACTTCCCTTAGACCTCTTCCAGCACCCCAGTCCAGATAGACCCTGGCCATAGGCACAGCAGGGTGTATTCCTCCCACCCCGCGCACAGCAATAGTTTTCCCTGGAATTAGATCCGATGACCCCACCAACTCTGAACGCACCAGGGTAACATCAGCACCCGTGTCTCTTAACCCCACAGTTACCTTGTCACCGACAGTGACCGTTTGCAGATTGTCATTCCGGCTCACTTGGGATCCCGCAACACACAGGACAGCTGGAGCAGACCGGGGAGGAGGTGGTCCCACAGTGGAGGCTGTAGATGTCTTTCGGTCTGGACAGGCGGCACTGAGGTGCCCTGTCCTGTTGCAAATAAAACAACGGCGGGTATCTCCCTGAACAGGCTTGGCCCCCACCCTCCCAAAAGATGAAGAAACAACAGCAGGTGAAGGTGCTCCTCCGGGCCGCTCCCCTTTCCAGGCAGACTGTCCTGGCACAAAAGTTCCTCTTTTAGCTGCAGGGGCCCGGGTGACAGTGTACTTGTCAGCCGGTCTAGCTGCTTCCGCAGATGATGCAGGGTCCCGATCCACTACCCATTCCTTCACATCAGCTGGGCACAAAGTCAGAAACTGCTCCTGGATCATCAAATCTTGCAGAGCATCAAAGGTGGTGATCTGTAGCCCTCCAACCCACTGTTTGAAGGAAGCACACAGCTGGGCCACCAGTCCTGAATATGTGTCAGAGGCACTGCGTTTTAAATCTCTGAATTTCTGCCTATGCGCCTCTGGGGTGATGTTAAAACGTTGCAACAGGGCACTTTTGATTGCCTTATAATTTCCGTCCATCTCAGGTGGAAGATCTGCAAAGGCCTCTAATGCTTTACCTCGCAAACCAGGGGTTAGATATTGTGCCCACTGATCTTTGGCCAGTCCATACTGTCGGCAAGTCTTTTCAAATCCTCGCAAAAAAGCATCTACATCCCCGTCTTTTTCCAATACAGGGAAATTCTCAGGACGGGGTCTGCTAATACCAGTGTCTTTGGCTTCTGGCTGGCGTTTGAGCTTGGCAAGCTCCAGCTCATATCTCCTATCTGCCTCTCGCTCTGCAGATTCTCTTTCTGCCTGTCGCTCTGCTTGGCGCTCTGCTGCCTCCATAGCAGCGTGGCGCTCTGCTGCCTCCATAGCAGCGTGGCGCTCTGCTGCCTCCATAGCAGCATGGCGCTCTGCTGCCTCCATAGCAGCGTGCCTCTCTGCTGCCTCCATAGCAGCACGCCTCTCTGCTGCCTCCATAGCAGCGTGTCTCTCTCTCTCCTGACGGTCAGCAGCTTCCTTCTCCTGGAACTGCTGTATAAGTTGCATTTTAGTTGTAATGTCCGCTGGGCCCAAATATTTCAGGGCGGTTTGCATATAAACGTCCATAGCAGTGTCCACACATGAACCATTAGAATCATCCGAAATTAACCGTCCCTGGTTTTGAGGAATATCCACAGTCAGGTCTACTCCTGAGTCCTGGCTATGCTCTTCCTCGGACACAACTGTGAGTTGATGTTCATTCCTCTGTACAAGAGCTTCAATCAATTGCTCCTTACTTTTGCCACTGGTGGGAATTCCTGCATCCTCACAATCTGAAATCAGCGCCTCCTTTGTCAAACGTTTATATGCAGCAGCCATTTCCTCAGTTTAATGCCAAATAAAAAAAGATAAGAAAAAAATGAGAAGGGGAGGGAAAGAAACAATTGCTGTATGTCTTATAATGTTTTAAGCATTGAGTTCAGTCTCTGGTGAATTAGTCTGTATTTCCTCTCTCAGGGATCACACAACCCTAATTCACTTAAGTTCTTAAAAAAAATTTAAAAATATATCCCACAAGCTTGCCACCAATTTGTCATGAACAGCACTCACCTGAGTCTGCGTGACGCTTATGTGACACAGGGTTAACCACACAACAACCACTTGGTATGTCTAAAATTATTAAATACTTCCCTATCTATGCCACACACTAGCTTTGCGATAATAATTACCACCACCAAGGTTTTTTCGGATAAGAGCTGACACTCTTATTTAGGAAGCCTTCGGTTCTCCCTAGCATTAATCCAACACAATTTACTTTAATCAGAGTTCACTTAAACCACAAGGTTTGCACAGTTTCAATTAGGTAGCGTCTGGACCAAACTGTCGTGTGAATTCATAAGAACACAGAGACTAGAACTTATTAAGTGTAATTTAATATGGAAGACACATCCACAATGCTTAAGATAAAAAGATAATAAAATGACATACAAATATAGTGCAATTGTTTCTTATAAAATAAAAAGGATAAAACACAGAATTGATACCTCACTTAGAATCAAGTTTGTGGTGCCGGGAGGAGCAGGAAAAAATGGAACCTCCAATTAAACTCCCTCAAAAGAAGAACCAGGAGTTACATTTTCAGTACAGTTTTAAAACCCAGCTACAGGGCCCACAGCCCCCCCCCCCTTCCTGTGACCTTATTCAGCTTGAATCTGTCATTTACATACAACCCAGTGTCTGCAGTCGGCATGTCTGGGGCCTCCCAAACATGTGTGAGATTTCATTGTCTTGCAAGAGATTTCTTCAAAGGCTTTCCCATTTGCGTCCTGCCATAAATGACATAAGGTGCTACCCTTATCTACCAGCCCCCCTGGGTGGTTTAACATACACAAAACCCCTTGATCTAACAGCTTCTAAGAGAACCATGTCCCACTATTTCTAGGAAGTAATTCACAAACATATATTTGCAGATTTATGCCTAAAAATTAGCTTGCACATGACACTGCACATATGCACAATTTTGCATATATTTTTAGGGATGCGTGTATGTTGCGTTTGCAGAACTTTCTTCTTAGATAAGTAAATCAGGGGCCAACGTGCAAGTGCAGTACAGTAAGGGCATGCCCCTTAGAAATGCATACCGACCAATGAGCCTTTCATCAGTAGTTCGCTTCTCGGCCTTTTGGCTAAGATCAAGTGAGTACCTGTCTGAGTAGGGTTTGCCTGTGCCTGAAAGGACCATGGGAAAGCTTGGTCTGGCCAGAAGGCTGGTGGCTTTGAAAGCCTGGGCTAGTGCCCCTGGAGTGGTGACCCAGGGGTGCCATAATCACTTGGGGCGTGGAACCCTCACTTGACATGGCACTTTGCACAAACCCCACTTTCAAGCCACACACCTTTCCTTGCCCCGGCCTTTGGCTAGGCAGGAATAATTTTTAAACATCTCGGCCGAAAGGCTGGGGCCGTTATACACGGCACTATTTATTTTCTCACCTGTTTTGTCACTTCACTTTTTTCTATGTTTTACTCACGGATTCTAGGGTGTGGATAAGGTCCTTATGGGCTCTATACCCCCGAAGATCTAGGGGGGGCTGTGTGGCCATCAGGTTCCGGTCCCCCTGAAAACCCCATCGTTGGCTCACCCTCCCGGGGGTGAGCTAGTTGTCGAGCCCTGGGTGAAGCCTCGGTGGATCCCAGGGCCAAAGGGACCCCCCCTAGCCTCGCAGCGAAGGGGGGTCTGAACACCCTTGCCCCCTAAGGGTCCTTATGGATCCGGGGGTCGGGGACTAGGGCCTTTCTTTTATTGAGGAGGGCCAGTTCTGCATCCCTTGTGCACGTTTTTTAAGTTTTCACTTATTTTTTCGGACACTTGGACACGAGAGCACTGATTGTAGTCTTTCAGACTACCTAGGCTTTCAATAAAAAAAAAAAAAAAAAAAATGAGCCTTTCATCAGTAGTACGGAAATTGATGAAAACACTCTTAATAGAAGGAGTTGTAGAATAACTTACAGGATCCTAAACAGCATGTATTTACTGGGGGGAGAGAGATCATGTCAAACAAATCTTATTGACTTTTTTGACTGGGTGACATAATAGATCAAGGGGGGGGGGGATAGATATAGCTTATCTAGATTTCAGTAAGGCTTTTGACACTGTCCCACATCTCAGACTGTTAAATAACCTCAAATGCTTTTGATTTGATTCTAAAATGGTTGAATGGTTAAGATGTTAGTTGCAGGATAGAAAACAGAGAGTTATAGTAAATGGAGTACATTCACAGGAGGGAAAAGTTATCTGTGGAGTACCCCAAGGATCTGTACTTGGATCAGTGCTTGTTAATATCTATCTTGGTGACATTGCAAATGGTATTGAAGGGAAAGTATAGCTTTTTGCAGATGACACAAAGATATGCAACAGAGTAGACACACCAGAAGGCGCAAAGCAAATGATCGATCTAGGTAGACTAGAGGAATGTTCAAGAGTGTGGCAACTACAACGCAATGAAAAAGGCAAGTCAGATGCTTGGTTGCATAGGGAGAGGAATCGGCGCTGTACGCTCTTTACTGAGGAAATCTCGTGAGAGTGAGACTCACGAGATCTCCTCAGTAAGGAGACTACAGCGCGCCGGGGAAGGATCGCAGTGAAAGTGCTCAGCAGCATTGATCGTGCCGGGGGTGCCCCCGCCCCTGACCGATCAATAATGCTGTTGAGTACTTTCAAGGGCCCCCTGGATGCCTGAGGCCCCTGGGCTGTAGCCCAGTTAGCCCTATGGTTAATCCGGCCCTGCCTACAGCACAAAAGTTACCCGGAAAGACTCAAAGATCTTAATATGTATAGCTTGGAGCAGAGAAGGGAAAGGGGGGACATGATAGAAACTTTCAAATATATCAAGGGTTTTAACAAGGTACAGGAGGGAAACATTCTTCAAAGGAAGAGAAGTATTAGAACACAAGGACATGCACTGAAGCTGGAGGGAAGTAGGTTCTGAGAAAACTTGCGGAAAAACTACTTCACAGAAAGGGTAGTGATTAAGTGGAATAGCTCCTATCAGAGGAAGTAGAGGCTAATTCAGTAGAGCAATTTAAACATGCTTGGGATAGACATAAAGATATCCTTATGAAGGATCAAATATGGTTTCAGGTTACGAGACTAGATGGGCCAAGCGGTTCCTATCTGCCGTCAAATTCTATGTTTCTATCTTATTTCATGTTACACTGATCTGGAAATAAATAAGCTATGTCAAATTTTCACCTACATAAACTGAGAAGTTTTGTGATGATGATGATCATCGAATCTTTGCATCGGACACATCTATATGCTAGATTTGAGGTTGCCTGTATTTTAAAAATGTGTTCAGCTAAAAATACAGACATGAAAATGCACGTGTGCAGACTCCTCTCTGGTTACATGCACATGAGGCATCTTTGTGCTCAACTTTAAATCATGCCCATGTCTTAATAGAGCATGTCAGTTGGCCTCACATAGAGAAATGACTTTGTAGGTTTATTTCAGTAATCGTTGTTTAATGGAGAAATACTCTGCTCAGCTGTAACCTAATTTTTCAAATAGTTTGTGTTTATAATTTATAGTCACTCCCTCACTTGGTTAATGTTTGAGTTATTTTCATTTCCAAATAATTTCTAAATACATTTCAATCTGAATTTTTCAGTTTCACCTCCTTTATTTTATCTCACCCCTTGCTGCAGAGTGATTGGCACAACGGAGACTCCCATCATCATAGTAGGCAACAAGCGTGACTTGCAACGAGGCCGTGTGATCCCACGTTGGAACGTGTCTCATTTGGTGAAGAAGACCTGGAAATGTGGCTACATCGAATGCTCCGCCAAGTATAATTGGCACATACTGCTACTGTTCAGTGAACTGCTTAAGAGTGTAGGCTGTGCAAGATGCAAGCATGTCCATGCCGCGATACGCTTCCAAGGAGCTCTACGCCGCAACCGCTGCTCTGTAATGTGATGGTTCACCATTTACTTTTGTGAAGACACAGAATGAAGTGCTTTTGGTTTCAGTACTACTGGGACTTATTTTGAACAATGATCTGTGAAAGGACCTGCTAGTGACCCCAATTCCAGTGATGGAGATTTTCAACATTCAAAGTATTTTATGTGATATCATAGCATTCCCTTACTTATTTTCCATGGGATTTGGGATATAATGACCTCTTCAGTGGTTACCCAAATATCTCAGTTTTTATCCCTTTAACATCTCAGAATATGGTCAGTAATAACATTATCCCATTAGCGATTACTTTGACATTAGATGAAATGATCTGTGCTTGAACTTCTATTTTGCTAACTTAAATTTGGGGAGTTCACCCAGTTACCACTCTGGGTCCTTGTTGACATTGATGGCGTTGTCTCAAAACAAAGTTGGGACTTTGGGTGATGGAGCCATGTGTAGCTTAATGTTAATCCTCAGGCAGGTAGACCCTCCTATGAGGGTCTCTATAATATCTCTGGCTACCTGTGCTGTTGATCTTACACTTCCATTTCTTCTTACAGGGTACAGTACATATCATGACTGAAGCAGTGCAACACTTGCTAAAGTGACTCCGCAGCTGTCACTGAAATAACATGATGGCTAATCAGATTTGCACTTTGTATTACGCTTGCATTTTATGTTGAATACATGAGCACATTGTTGAGACAACAATTCAGCATTGACAGGTCCACTTTAAGTCTGATAGATTAACCATATTGTTAGTGTCTTGTTTAAGTCTGTCTTTGCCAGAGGGACTAACAGAACATTGCTAAGCAGTGTATTACTGTTCTCTGTGGCAGCCGAGGGCTCTCTTGTGGTGAATGTATTTGTATTGTTTTCCTCCTTCCTTTCAGTCACCTATTAGAAGTATATATAATGATTCCTTTGTATCTGTATAACAAAAATAAAGCCACCTTTCAAAGCCAGGCCTAATACTATACCTGCAATGGCCATGGGGCTGCAGTGAGAATCTTTGTCTTTACGGAGTGGGTTGATCTTTCTGCTCCTATGTTCTCATCTAGCGTATTTGTACATAGCAATTCTACTCCCTCTTATCTCCCACTCTTAAAACTTCAGGTTAAGGCTGATATTTCAAACAATAATCTGCATGGGATAATTGCGCAATGATCTAAAAGTCCAAATAATCAGTCCCACCTCTTCTATTATTCTTAAGTTTTCCATCCACTCTGTACTAATTGCCTTAGTGCCCACCAGTTTATGGTCTTATTACTATGTCCTCATTGTGAATGCTGCTCTGCAGAGCACAAGATTTCCATCAGCCTCCAGCTGCATCAAGTGCAACACATACTTCATCACAGTCGGCAAATTTAAAATCAAAGCACGATTACGTTTAAGATGGCATTTTCAATGAAGAATTTTGATGTTGCACTTGAGTAGTGAAACCTGTTCTAATCTTCACTGTAGATTGTTGTAGTACTGGAGGGGTCAATCAGTTCTGTTATTTAGTCTTATGGCATGATCAGTATGCAGATTGTTATAATTCCAAATAATAATCAATGTTTGCTGTATAAAAAATTTGCATACTTTTGTTATTTTAGGTTTGAGGGATCTCAACTTATAACCACTGTGAGTCTCTGATTGTTCTCTTTCTTTAAAGTGGGGGCCGATCATCATGAGCTAAGAAAATGTAATACTGACATCATATTTTAGGAGAACACTCATTCATATTTTTAGCCTGGCCTCTTGACCACTTTCTTTGCCTGGCCCCTTGCCACCATCTTGGGCGTTTTAAAAGCCTTGCTGGAGGCTTTCAGCTGTGGCTAGACCTTTCTTGGGTTGCTTAGGGGACTGACACTTTCTTGGCTGCCAGTTTCTTGAGCTGCTAATGTTGTTATTATTAGCCACAGACTTAACCAATGTAAATGAAAGGAAATATTGGAGCTGATCTAAAAAAAAAAAAAAACTTTTCTAATTTTTAATGACAATTGTATTCTTTTCTTTATCATGCACCGTAACTTAAAACATGCCCTAAGAATTCTTCTACATTAGTTTGTAAGCCTGGATAAACTTAAGAAAAGTCCAACTTTGGGATCTATCATCATCATTTATTTATATAGCGCAAGCAAATTCCGTAGCGCTTTACAATTGGGGACAAACACATTAATAAACAATACTAGGTAAAACAGACAAAAAGGTGAGAGGGCCCTGCTCACAAGCTTACAATCTACATCAATGAGTCTGATACATGACATTAAATCTATCTTGTTTCCCTGTATTTGAAATGTTTGTCCCCATCTACTTTGGAAACTAAAGCAGTCAGGGCGAGCTTTCAATGAGGTAAAATGATAATTATATAAACTTTAAGAAGGATGAAATTCTGCTAGTGACACATGTGTTTCTAGAATTGCACAAGTGATGGTCTATACACTATGATTAAATATAGATGGCCATATCTATTGATAATCTGAATGTCTTTAAGGGAAGTTTTTCCTTCAAGAAACAGGAGAAAACTGATTAGAGATCCCAGAGGGATGGTTCAAGGGACCAGTGCGGCTGGCATGAAGATGTGGAATTCCCTCCTTCCCACGTGCTGAGCGACAACGTGATTTGCATCATCAGGCAACAGGAGGTGGAATCTTGATGGTCATTATGGTGGGATTCTTGAGAGATGGGGGCCTACTTTCTCGGGTGTCCAGGGGGCTTCCCAAAATTTGCGACTCACCTGGACATTCTGGGATAGTAGGCACGTAGGATTTCAACTGTTCATTGAGAAACATAAAAATATAAGTGTGTGACCAGCTTTATCCTAACATTTTTTCTTACAGTACAATTCAATGGATAGTTTCTACTTCAAATACAAAGCAAACAATACCAATGTCTATTTAACCTGAAACTTTAGCTATTACTTGTCAATTTACTATATAAGTGTTACACAACCATTTTCTTGTCAGTGGTTTTTTTTCTACTAATAAAATAGTGAGACCATGGCACCACACCACTGTTTTATTTTATTGTGAGAAGATACAACCGATATGTGTATCTTACGTAGTAATGTTTTGTTATTGTCTCTTTATAAGGAAAGGCGTGCACGCTGAATATTGCTAATCAAGCAACTCCCTCTGCTGGTTCAACTAGGGAAGACAGCCCAAGTACTCCACTGACTGTTAACCATTATATATCAATACTTATTGTATTATTTAATGTAATCCGTCACAATGCTATTAACTGATAGCTAAGAAGGTGTAATAAGGTGTGCCTCAGGAACAGGTATAATGAGAGTGTGCAACACTCTGATTACTGGTTGTCTTTCACAAACTGAAGATATAGTGCTCTACAAACGAGTGCAACACCCTAAAAATTTAAGAAAGCATCGCATCTAAATGCATTTATAATAAAATAGCATACATTATATATAGTTGCTTACATAGTTTTTTTGTTTTGTTTTTTTTAAACTTTTTATTTGTAACAGCAAGAAAATAATACAAGATAATCTGTTAAACAAGTATAAAACAAAGAGGTAAAGAGAAAGGGGTACCTCCAAAGAATATGCTGTTCGTAAGCTAAAATGCAGACAGTGAGAGGTCAAATACGTATAAAAATACTGTGACCATAGAGATGGGTAGAACGGAATTATGGCAAACCCTGAGATAATAAGTTCTGTTTTGTAATGTATAACTCTTATACATTTTACTTTCATCCCTTTTTTTGTGCCTGACCAAATTCACTTACATTTTATAATATGTTTTTCTTTCTAGTTTAGACAACTAAGCCTCCGCTCAACTCCACTCCGCACCACTTGTCCTGAAGTACTGGTGAGCAATGGTTCTCACCAGTAAGTAGAGGACTCCTGCTCGGAGTATAGGTTTTCAAACTCGGTCAACCTACTTTGGTGAATGTGGGAAAGTGCTTATGGGGTTCAAAGCTTGACAATATAATAAGAAAAATTAAATGCAAAAATAGATCAGATTGCATGGGTACCCTTGCAGTTTGGTAAATTGACCAGATTGCAGAAAGACAAGTTGGCCAAAAGAATTGCCACTTATTTAGCTAGATTATTAGTCGTGCATGATGACCAACAAATAAATATGTAGTACTTATTATTTGTCTAACATGGAATGTAACTAATTTGTATGAATATTAGAAGTATTCTACATTGAACATAAAAAAAATAATCTGTGACTAAGTTTTTCCCCTAACTCAAACAAAACCCTGGGCAGGGAAATGATGCTCAGTAACATATTTCTGTTGAATAAAAGCGGCACTATTTTTGAATAGGTAGTGTACTTGCTAGGGTGCAGAGACCAGTGCTTTTACAAATATTGAAGTAGAGAAAAGCAGTGTTTATGTATTTAATGCACAAGTTTTTATCGTTTGGCTACACAGGTAAAGACTTTTAGCCATAAAAATATTTTCTAAATGTTCAATAATAAATTGAACAATTTATTAAGTTTCAATGGTTTTATACTCTGTTTAGTGTGTTGATCCTTGTGTCCCTCTTGTCTACATTGTCACCTGTTTCACAAAAACAGATTAACCAAAATATTAATAATGGAGGGGTGGATAAAACTGGAAATAGGATATAATGTATGTATTTGCTTCCATCATCATCATCATCATTTATTTATATATAGTGCCAACATATTCCGTAGCGCTTTACAATTGGGGACAAACATAATAAACTAATAAACAAACTGGGTAAAACAGACAAAGAGGTGAGAAGGCCCTGCTCACAAGCTTACAATCTTAGTGGGTGTGGAGTTTAGGCACTTATCAACTTCTTTGATCTCTACTCCCCTCCTCTACTATGCCCCTCCTCTGCTGTGGGTAACTCAGTTTTGACTAACCAAGTGTATGAGAAGGGGGCGCCCCGAAGGGCAGACAATAGAAGCATAAAGATTCACATAACAGATTATTTACAGAGCAAGGGAGGGTGCGCAGTGTCCCCCAATGGTGTAAGAGAGATTGATTTTACGGTGAGTAAAAGTTTTCTTTTCTCTTTCCTGCCATTGGGGGACACTGTGATACAATGGGCACATACCAAAGCTGCCCCTAAGGGAGGGAATGCTCTGGAACGGCTGCGCGCAATACCTTGCAGCCAAAGCTCGCATCTGAGGATGCGAAGGCCTGCAACCTGTAAAACTTAGCAAATGTATGAACAGATGACCATGTGGCCGCCTTGCATAGCGGCTCCGCCGAAGCACCATGGCGCGCCGCCCATGACGCACCAACCGCCCTGGTAGAGTGAGCCCTAAGCGACTTCGGGACAGGGAGAGAAGCTCGGACATAGGCAAGGCTGATGGTGGAGGTGATCCACCGAGCAATAGCCTGTTTGGATGCCGGCCAGCCACGCTTTTGCGCATTGTACAGGACAAAGAGATCCTTGGTTTTGCGCACTGTGGCTGTGCGGTTGACATAGCACCGGAGGGCCGGAACTACGTCTAGCGATAGCAAGTCATTGTCCGCGGTGGAGGGCGGAATGCCGGGACAATGATCTCCTGGTTCAGGTGGAACCTGGAGACAACCTTTGGGACAAAGGAGGGTCTGGTACGAAGGACCGCTCTATCTTCATGAAACACAAGGAAGGGTGAGGTGCAGCAGAGCGCTGCCAACTCAGACACTCTCTGGGCTGAAGAGATAGCTAAGAGAAACACAGTCTTCCAAGTGAGATGGTGTAATTCCGCCTTTTGAAGGGGCTCAAAAGGCGGCTGGCTGAGCGCCTTGAGCACCAGATTGAGGTCCCAGGGCTCTACCGGGTGAGTAAAAGGGGGCTGTGCGTGAAGCACCCCCTGTAGGAAAGTCTGGACCTCGCTGAGAACCGCAATTTTCCACTGGAAATATACAGACAGCGCCGAGACCTGGACCTTAAGGGACCCCAGCAAGAGTCCCTTATCTAGACCTTCCTGCAGGAAGGCCAGTAGCCTAGGTAGGTTAAACCTGGAAGTGTGGGCATCCCGCGACTCGCACCACAGGATGTATGTTTTCCAGACTCTGTGATATATGGCCGAGGAGGATGACTTTCTGGCCTTGATCATAGTGTCAATGACCCGCGGCGAGAAGCCCTTGGCTTTCAGTATTAAGGTTTCAATAACCATGCCATCAAAGCCAGTCGATCCAAATCGTGGCAGAGAAGGGGGCCCTGAACGAGGAGGTCTGGTCGCATTGGCAGGCGAAACGGAGGGCCTATTGACATTTTTAGAATGTCTGAGAACCATGCCCTGCGCGGCCAGTGAGGGGCTACTATGATTGCGGGGACCCGCTCTCTTTTTAGTTTCTTTAGTACCCGCGAGATTGACAGATTAACCAAAATATTAATAATGGAGGGGTGGATAAAACTGTAAATAGGATATAATGTATGTATTTGCTTCTATCAAACTAAGTTGTTAGTTGTATACAACTTTGTTTACTAATACTAGTTATACTATAGAAGTTAAAAAGGCTTTATGTGGAGCAAAATGTAATTAATTTTATTTATGCTTTTTTTTTTTTTTTTTTTTTTTTTTTTTTTTTTTTAAAAAGGGCACTACCAAAGATAGATGTGCTGAATATATGTCAGTAAGTCATTATATTAATGTAGCTGTGCTTTTTTATCCATTCTACAGTTGCCTGCAAATTACATATAATATATTTTTTAAATCTATAATGAACTTGTGGCTTGTAAATAAACTGTAAATATTAATACTTATTTGGTATTGCTACCCACCCTAAATGGCACGGCAGCCATTGTAGGTTAAAAACCTCTGTGTTCTAATCAGGGGAGGGCTGGCATATTTTAGCCCGTGGGTCAAAACTCGACTAGGCAGTCTATTTAAAACATTTTGGGGGTATTCAATTGTTGCTTTTAACGCGCTAAAACAAAAAAAAACGAGCGCTCTAAAAATATTAGCGTTAATACGGTAATATGCGCGTAAATACCGTTAATACGGTAGTTTACTCGCTGAATTTCATCTCGCAGCTCAGGGAGCTGCGAGATGAAATTTAGCGAGTAATTACCGTATTAACGCTAATATTTTTAGAGCGCTCGTTTTTTTTTGTTTTAGCGCGTTAAAAGCAACAATTGAATACCCCCCTTTAAAGGAGAAAAAAATGTAGGTGACCCAGCCCAAGGTAGCCCACTATGGGAGAGGCCTGGGGGAAGTTGCCCCTCTGACCCCCAGCCCAGCCTGCCCCTGGTTCTAATGCTATTAATAGTCTAAACCAGTGGTTCCCAAACTGTGCGCCTAGGCTCCCTGGGGTGCCTTGGAGATCTCACAGGGGAGCCTCAGCCAGGGCCAGTGGTAAGCAAGGTGGGGGACTACTTGGTAATTATTTTGGCTTAGGGGTGCCTTGAAAAAATTCTGGAGACCCTAAGGGTGCCTTGAACTGAAAAGGTTTGGAATCCACTGGTCTAAACTGCTAATTTATCCGCATCCCTATCCAGACTATATGGAGCCCCAGCACGAAGGACCATGGGTAATTAGTCATGGAAGTATTGATCACTTTACTTTTAGGAGATCTGTGATCCCATCTCAAAAAGCCACAAATTGAAGGACAGGTCCACTGTATGGAGCCATGTATTTTATGTAGCCTGGTGGGGACCTGGTGGCATCTAGAATATACCTTTATGAATTCTCCTTAAAATTCAAAACTCTCCCTTATAGTGGATGAAGAATTTCTCACCAGGGGCCTGCGTGGATCCGCCTCCCATTGAAGGTTATATTTCGATATAGAGGTTTGTTTTGAAGATAGCAAAATATTATAAAGTACAGAGATCATGCTCATTGTTATAGGTCTGCGATAGCATAATGACTCAAATGGAGTCAAGTTGTTAGTGGTAATTGGTCTTGTTAAGGAGGTAATGAGTGTTTCAGCTGGATATAGATATAGAGAGATAGAGATTCCCAACCAGAAAGGTGTATTAATGTTGTAGGTCATTTAAAGATATACAAGAACTGTTGTCCAAAACATCCATCATCAGTTTGACAACTTTATTAAGCCAGGGGACAGAGCAGGAGGAGATTTAGGATTGTCCTAAATGGGGGTAAGAGGGGAGAGATGTGAAACAAATTTGAAGTATCATACATAGTGGTCACATATCTGCTATGAGAAATTAATTAATCTGGGTGCAGTAGAGCTGAAGGTGTCCTGTGCTTGGGGGGTGACATCCAAGGAAAGTGGGGAGTGAGACCACTTTACTTGCAGAGGTTTACAGATCTATCCACTTCAAGGCATGCTAAGTTGTGAACTATGGCCCTGCTGGCTAAGGTTGGAGGCCAAGTAGTACAGTTTTATGTCTAGGTAGCCAGGGGCAAATGCAGGATTTCTAAAAAGGGATTTCCAAATGTTTGATTTTGGATCAAAACAAAAACAAACTTGCTGCAATAAAACGGCAACAGACACTTTTTTTGTAGTTAAATTGTTTGACTGTAAATAAGAAGTTTGGTTGAGTCACAGACTGCTAGATGCAGTCTAATAACTGGTGCAGGAGTATCTACTGAGGCGTTTGCTCACTGTTTCCACTTGCCTGTTTTATTCCTGGTTTCTGGAAATTTTACCCTGATCAGTAAATTTGAAACCCAGTAATTCTAAGTTATTTCAATATTTTAAGTAAAATTTTCTTTTAAATGTGGCCACCGCTGGGATTCCGAGACTTTTGTCGGTGCATGGGCGGTGGAGATTTTCCCAAATGTACAGCATGAAAATAACATAAAGAAAAGTGGTACTGTGCAGTGTCAAAATGTACAGCAGAAGAATTGCATAAAATTAAGTGGTAATGTGCAGTGTCTGTATGTACAGCATGAACTTGACATAGATAGAAGCCAGTAGAGGGCTGGCAGACTTTAGCCCGGGGGGTAAGCACACCGCACTGGCCCATAAGTAGCGGCCCATCCTTAAAGGGTGGTTTTTGGTACAATATATATTTATCTATATAAAAAGAGGCTATTTTAGTGTTGTTTAATCCATATATATATTTTTATGCCTGGGAACTTTAGACAGGGTAACCTAAGATGTAGCATGGTTATTTTAGACAAATACACAGGCAGTACTGTGTGCACTACTGTTGGATGCACACAGTTCCGCCTTCACGAACAGTACACGGTGAAGCGGGACATACCTCCCAACTATCCTAAGCGAAACAGTCAGTATTTACATGGAAGTCAGTAATGTCTGAGAAGAAGACATTAGTTAAATTAATGCGGGTGGTGCGATCGTTCAGGGAGGATCGCCCGCCCGCAATTTCAGTTCCGGAAGAATATATAGTGCCGTTACATTGCCACATCGGATATTCAAATTTACGCGGCTCCTAGCAGTGTCGTAACATCAGGACGCTGCCAGTGTAGAGGAGCCGATAAAGAAGACAGAAGCAGGAATCAAGAAGAGAAAATAGGAAAGCTACAGAAAGTGGAGGATAGTGAAAGTATGCTACAGAGAACTGGGGAAGGTGGAGAAGGGGATGCTACAGAGAATGAGGGAGAGATGGGTAAGCTACAGAAAACGGGGGAGAAAGGATGCTACAAATACGGGGGGAGAGAAGAGGATGCTACAGATAATGGGAGGGGGGGTGTGAGAGGGGAATGCTACAAATAACGTGGGTGGGGAGAGAAGGGGATGCTACAGAGATAACATGGGGGAAGAAGGGGATGCTACAGAGGATGGGGGGAGATGGGTGAGCTACAGAAAATGGGAGAAAGGATGCTACAGAAAACGGGGGGGAGAGAAGGGGATGCTACAAGAATCATGGCGGGGAGAGAAGGGGATGCTACAGAAAACATGGGGGGGTGAAGGGGATGCTACAGAAAACATGAGGGGGAGAGAAGGGGATGCTACAGAAAACATGGGGGGGAGAGAAGGGGATGCTACAGAAAACATGAGGGGGAGAGAAGGGGATGCTACAGAAAACATGGGGCGAGAGAAGGGGATGCTACAGAAAACATGGGGGGGGCGAGAAGGGGATGCTACAGAAAACATGAGGGGGAGAGAAGGGGATGCTACAGAAAACATGAGGGGGAGAGAAGGGGATGCTACAGAAAACATGGGGCGAGAGAAGGGGATGCTACAGAAAACATGGGGCGAGAGAAGGGGATGCTACAGAAAACATGAGGGGGAGAGAAGGGGATGCTACAGAAAACATGGGGGGAGAGAAGGGGATGCTACAGAAAACATGGGGGGAGAGAAGGGAATGCTACAGATAACTGGGGGGTGAAGGGGATGCTACAAAAAGGGGGAGGACGCTGGAAAAACTGAGGGAGATGTGGCTGGAGCGAATGGTGGTGGAAAAAGGGGAGGTGGGGAGATCACACTCGGAAATCCTGTATGGTTGACTATGGGGTCTATGTATTAAAATAGTCCGGTGACAAACCTTATGCATGGCTGCAAGTTGCAGTGATGCATAATGAAGCACCGCTGTAGCTCACCATGCCAGGGCTACTGTAGGAGAGTTGAGGAACCATTTATGTTTTTTAGTTTTTGCCCTCTATTTGTCTCGCCTCTGTTGCTTTTTATATGTAGAATTCATTTTACTTCTACTTAATACAGTAACAAATGTAAATAATTATAGAATGGTCTAGATTATCTATATCGTTTACATTACCTTTCTCTATACATTTGCATGTGTTAGTATATTTAATATTACGTCTACAGAACACATTATTAGACAGCAACAGAGGAGAGCTAAGTAGTGGGCAAATACTAAAAAAATAAATGGTTGCTCAACCATTAAGCTGTATATTTGTTAAAAGTTTGTGGGCAAGAGGGTATGTGAGAAAAAATTTGGTTGGAAAGGGAGCATGTGAGAAGAAAGCAGTTTGGCAGGCGAGCATGTTTAGGAAAAGCAGGTGGATGTGAGGGGCAAGAGGGGGTGGTTTAAAGAAAAGCTGGTGGGCAAAAAACTGGCTAGGGCGCTTATGGCAGCGGCAGGCATGGGCTGGCAAAGGTCAGCCCGGGGGGCGAACAGGCGGCCGCATCACGGGACACGCGATGCAGCTGCGTCATTGATGATGCGGCCGCCTCGCCGGTAATATTTAGAAAATATTGTATCTAGGGGGGCGGGGCGGCCTGCCCAAACAACTGTCAGACTGAGCGCCCTGGGCAGCGGTGTATGTGAGATAAGCAGGTGGGCAGGGGGGCATATAAGTAAAGCTGGTATTATTCGGCTAACATGTGACAAGCTCTGATGGGCAAGGGGTGGTATGTGAGAATATCTAGTGGGCAGATGGCCATGTGTGAGAAAAGTTGTTGGGCACCCGAGGACATGTCGGTGTGTAAGAGGTGAGTGATGTCAAGTTTTTGTTTTTTTGTTCTGAAATCTAACATTTGGAGCCTCTCCTCTAGATATCCTGCATTTGCCCCTGAGCAGCAGTGAAGCCTGGACAGCATTTTGCGTCAGACATCAATACATCTGGACTTCAGCCTTGCCCGCCCACCAGCCAGCCAGCCAGGAGGAGGTAAGAGTTATTATTTTTATATTCGAAATGTCAAGTGTGTTAGGGTCTGGGAAGTGACAATTTTTGGTGGAGGACAGGCGGTAAGCCTAAGCTTTGCCTAGTGTGCCGAGCAGCCTTGCACCAGCCGGGACGCTCTATCAATCACCGCTGCAACCCACCAAGTCTGACAGCCTGGTGCTTGCGCACTTTATGTAAATTAATTATAAGCCTCCTAAGGCTGATTGCAACAACTTTGTTGCTTCTTTCGTTATTAGCCCTCATATGTATAAAAGGTAGGGAGGGCTTAGCCTCCCTGATAGTTATAGCATTGTGTGACCCACTAGCTGACCTGCTCCAAGTGTCGTGGATACTCTATCCTTTTCATTCTGATTCCTGTTGTGACCCATGGCTTGTTTCTGAACCCTGTTTGTGCACTGATTACCCTGACCTTTGGCTTTGTTATTGGATATCTTTGATCACTGTTGGCTCTGACCCTTTGGCCTGTCCCTGTTTCTCCTGCTTGTTACTGACCCCAGACTGCTCCTGACCATCCGCTCCTGTTTTTGGCTACCGCCTCCTAGCTACCAGCTGCAGTATTGAATATAAACTTTTACTAGGAGACTAGTATTAGAACTGTACAATTAAAATGTACATAAATGTAAAATGTTACATAAAAAAAGAATGAGGCATAACGTAAGTTGTACATTAATGTGCATTAAATAAATCTGACCATCTAACTAAGATAATATTACTCTGCAAAAATAATATTAATCTCCTCTCACACCCAGTTAAAATAAAAACTATTAAAATTAGTGTTCTAGTTACCCAGGGCTGAACATCAGGCTGCAGATGATAACAAGTCATTTACTTTCTGCATTTTACATATGTTCGAAAAGGCACTAGATTGGAAGCTTTAAAAATAATACATTAGAGACAAAAGTGACAGTGGTCATTTAGTTGAGTCCAATGTACATGAAAACATATGCAGATACTCGTGGAAATGTTCCCTAGGCTGTAGACAATGTGTTATAGTTCATTTAATATACCTACTCACTGGGAGGTTTCATGGTTAGAGAGAGGGGGATTTCTGGGTAACTGGAAACCCTCCCTTAATGCCCCTCTGGAAGCCTCAACCTCCTTTTGTCATTGGTAGTCTAAAATTTGGGAAGCTTATCACATTCCAATTCTTGACACTTGCCTGCACTGATACTTTGCACAATATTTTTGCAGATTTAAAAAATATATATATTTGTTACCATTCATAACATGTGCATCCTGTAGCTGTACATGAATGAATTTATTCTAATGGTGACACCTTTCAGTGTTAGAATTTCTTGGAATCTGCATGGTCAATCGTCTCTACTCTGCTGAAAAGGATATCTGTATCTATTTCTGTCTTTTTTGTATTCCAGATAATTTAAATCAATAAAGAATGTTATAAAATCAAGAATGTTTATTGAAAATAAACATTGTTTTTCTCCATAAAATAAATTGTGATGTGTTCAGGCACTAGGTTTCTTTTACAGCTTAATATGATAAACAGCAATAAACCCAGAATAGTGTATAGCAGAACACATTTCTACATAAAGCATATTGTTATTATACTCTGCTCAATTACAGATTGCTCTACAGTTATCTCCCTCCTGATTTATGCAGGCTGTTCCCAATACTCTCTTCTAAACCATTTGCTTAGCTGTACGCTTAGGTTTTACATTATAACCCAACAAGATGAGACATTCATGTGGGATAACTAATTCTCAAACTGTATTTAGCAGTCAATCTGTTCCCATATTATTAAATTTGCCCTTCTTTCATTTGTTACTATATGCATTATTTGGTAATTATTTCAGTCCTGAATCACTTTAATAATATGTCCCAGATTTCAGGACCAGTGAAACCCAAACAGCATTCTGAAAATTGGAAAGGTCATCCAAAAATTCTACTGTCCATTAGAAAACAGACATGGAACCTAATCAAATAATTAGTGCAGGTAATTATCAGGAGTGGCTCAGGAGGAGTCTGAGTGGTTGCTTTGAGCACTGGTAGAGCAGTATGGATTGCAGATCGTTGGGCCTAGAGGCTATGTGACCCATATTGCTATATAACCGTGCCTTAAAGCCCACTTTCCTTAACCATAACTACATGGCTTATCTGAATGTTCCATCACTTACTGCTCTGAATGCCCCTCTACTTTGTAGCTCAAAGCAGTAAATGCCAACATTTCTGTGTGAGATTGAGGTTCTGGGGAGAATGACCGCAATATCCTGTTGCGAGCTAGAGTATAAATACCTATGTATCTTTTATTTTTATAGCACCAAATTATATTACACAGCAGTGTACATAGAATATGTAATCATTCACATCAGTCCCTGTCCCATTGGAGCTTACATTCTAAATTCCCTACCACACACATACACACACATACTACACACTAGTGGTAATTTTGTTACAAGTCAATTAACCTACCAAAATGTTTTTGAGCTGTGGGAGGAAACCAGAGAACACTGAGGAAACTTGGAAAATCACAAGGAGAAAATACAAACTCCACACAGATGGAATTGGATGACATTTTGAACCCATGACCCCAGTACTGTCAGACAACAATGTTAACCATTTTAGACAATACTCTGAGCAGATTATGGATTGAGAGGTGTGCTCGTGGAGGTCATGGGATAGCATAGGTCATCCTATGCATACCTCTAACTGAGTTTCTCAGTAATGGTATTCCAAACTTTGCTATAAAATAATTAACTTTTTTTTACTTAGTTACTATAATAGTGTCTACTATAGTAAGTACTGCCTGCTGTTTCAGTGCCTCCTGTAGTAGTGTTGCTATAGTAAGTACTGCTTGCTGTAGTAGTGTCTGGTGTAGTACTGCCTGCTTGAGTAGTGTTTGTTGTGGCAGTGCCTCCTGTAGTAGTGTCTTCTACAGCATGCAGTACTTATTATAGTAGTGTCTCTTTTTTCCAAACAGGGTCCCAACATTCCAGGATCTAGATAAGCAGCAACTGAGCTTAAGACACCAGCAGTGTCTTCACAAGTAGTGAAAGCTGTAAGAACAGGTAGGAGAGAGCAGCACCATCTTCCAACTGTCCCGATTCTGGTGGGACAGTCCTGAATTTGCATGACTGTCCCACTCAGTTGGGCATGGCATGGAAACCCCACTCTAGGAATCTTGTGTTTGCCCCTGATATAGCAAGTAGTGATTATCAGGAAAATTATGGGGATTGGGCTTTAATAAGAAAACTGGCATTTGATTTACCTCTATATTTCCTTATAACGTATTAGAAGAATGGGATTTAAATCAACATCTTTAAGAACAGGTATATATCTGTGCCTCTTGTAAATATAAAGGTATTTATCGCCTATCCTGTGAGTAGAGTATCATCCAGAACTCCTGCCAGAGTAGGCTACGTACACATTGGCGTTAAAATTCTGCATTCAAGGTAAGTTTCTAATACGCTAAGCACATGTAAATGGTTGGGAGTATAAAAAACATTGTACCAAATGAGATTATACATATTTGTGCTTTAACTTGCATTTCACTGCAGTGGGTTTTTTAGAATGTTGCTTGTTTCATTAAAGTGCATCTGATGCTTCATCTCCAATATTACTCAAGTTTCGCTTCCTGCCTCTCTTTCATACTCCTTACTACCTCGCCCTCTCCCCTATGTCCCTGAACACACTCAAAAGCTTATCACACATATGCTCAGCGCAATAAAATGTCAGCTTGCGCTATTTTGGAAAAACCCTGAAACCCCTCCTCTTCCATTGTCAACTGCATCTGACAGGTCTACCACATGGAATACATCACAAACATCCTACATCACACTCCTGTCCCCCTGCCTCAGGTCTGGAACCCCTGGACAGAATATCACGGTTCTCCTCCACCCTTGGCGTTCTGATCCTCAGCCTTCTACATAGCTGGTACTCTGTTTGTACCGCACACTCCTACCAACACACCACATAGTGAGTAGTGATTTCCCCACCTTATTTCCCTGTATTTCCCTATCTTCCCTTTCCTCCCCTTTACACTTTCTTATTTTATAGTATTGATGATGCACCTCTTGATGCCTTCCATGTATATGTTTCCAACTCATGCTTCCTCAAGTGAAATTGCCTGTTGTCATGTATGCCTGGCTCAACTAACCAATTTATGTCCAGTTATGCTGTATTTGCTTTTGTAGAATTGAATAAAATGTTTATGCAAAAAAAAAAAAAAGTGTATCTGATGTACATCAAAGCAGTTGGAAAGTTACAGTCATCTCAATGTCAACATCATGAAATGGGATTAAAAAGCGTTTCCACATGATTTTGGCTTAAACAAGATAACTCCTGTTTCGTCACAGACATTTAAAGAAGTGCGGATTGAATGCATCTACAGACACATATTACACACAATGCAGTTTGTATGCATTTTTACAGGCATTTTAACATTACAGATACAGTGTGCACAATAAGTTTCCTAAATCCCATATAGATCCATGGCCCCAACTTTCAACATATCCATATAAAAGACAATACTGTGCCAGTAAGAAGTTGATCATTATGGTTATTTTGCTGGCAGGCATAAGGATTAAAATTAGGCGAAGATGAAACAAGGGACAGCCTGATGCCCTGTAATTCTGTCAGGTCAATATTACCTTTTTCTAAATCCAGGCCTTGTTAACAGAGTAGAAGGAGAAAGCATTGTCTAAGCAGCAGTTTGTTAATAATTGGTATTATGTATTTCTTTCTGAATTGGGGTCCCCCCGACCAAATCTAAGCCTCTTTGTTAGGGTGATTTGAATGCCCAACACCGTTGTCCACAGTGGAACTCCGCAGAGTGTGGCAGGCTTTCCCCCAATACTATTATTTCAATCTGAGTTGCCTCACCTTTCTATGTGTCTTTAGTAAGCTGAGAATTATAGAATGTAACCTCCTTGTTAAGGATGAAAGGACTTTCTAATATGTTCAATGGGGTAGTTCTGACACAGACAAACTATTGTGGGCATTCTATTCTTCTTACTGTTGGAACACAGCTGACACACCCTGCCTATGACTGTCTATCTCGGGGAGTAATGTAACAGTGGCCTAGACCGGGTCCAGGAGGCAATGTTACAGGCCCAGGAGTACTAGTGATAAAATTGGATCAAATTGTATTTTAGAAATGGTGAGATTAATGTTTATATTTCACAGCACTAGTCATTTTTTGTCAGTTATATAAATAAAAAAAATTCCGTCAGCACCGTTATTGGTTTATTTTTTTTATTAAAATGGCATCATTTGTATTAAGTATGATTTACATGCTAAAATACCTGATTTATTATTTCATTTTGAGTTGTATAAAGGGAATATATTTACACAGTGAACCGATTAATATTATATCATTGTATTTTAGTCAAACATTCATAAATGTATTAAAGTCTAAGGTATCTAACGTAGAGCATTTGCACAACATCACACCTAAATCACATCTCTTATTACAGTGAAAATCAAGATTATAGCACAACTTTTAATGACACGCAAATTCAATCTCCAAAGGTGGTGATATATGTTTCTGCATTCTGTTTATAAATAGAAAAATAAAATAAATATATTTTATATATCTGGTTGAATTATAAATGTACAGGGCAAATAAGTAAATGGGAGATTTGTTTAAGGACTGCAAGAAGCACAGTCATACTGATTAAATCTAAAATAAGATGTCATCTTTTAATATGCTTAGAAATCTGAAGACCAAACATTTAAGCATGTTGAGGCATCTCGGACAACATTCTAATGGATCTGATAATATAAACTAGTGGTCTTAAATTGTTCCAACACAGTCGTGATCTAATTGCTCTTCAGTGATTCTGATGGTGACTGGATTGACATAGAGCACACGAGTTACTATGAAATCACGAGCGAGAGCCTGAGCCATTGCACTGGTTTTCAAGAGGAGTTCAAGTCAAAGTGAGTTGTTAGGTTTTTAAATGCAATTCCAAAATACGAGTCAATTCAGGCACTCGCATGAATTAGGGTAATTAACTCAGTAGCAAGCACCCACTTAGGGCGGTAGCGTGATTATAGCAAGATGTATTCACACGTTATAGTTTGCATTTTAGTTTAAATATCAAAATTATTTTACAAGTGCTCTTTAAGTAGAAAACATATATTCACAGTATCCTATATGGAAAAAATAGAGGTTATATGCAATAAAGCTATTTACTTTATTCAACACAAAGCAATAGGAGACTCACATTTCCTAGAGAAAGCACAATTGGGTGGAGATTTACTAAGCCTTCTTAAAAAGATAAGTGGAGCTGTTGCCCATAGCAACCAATTAGATTTTGGCTATCATTTATCTAGTACATTCTAGGAAATGATAGCTAGAATCTGATTGGTTGCTATGGGCAACACCTCCACCTTTCCTTTTAGAAGGTTTAGGTAATCTACCCCTTGGTGGTGGGAAACAGCTTTCAAAAGACACAGGACCAAGCCCCAAAACCAATCGTATTATCTTTGTAGCTGCACCCAACGTGCACATGGTATACATTGGTAAGATGGAAGTCCAGAATTAATTTCTGTTTATTATAGCTTTAAATCAATTAAAGAAATGTAAATAAAGTCAATATTAAAAATTGAACAGAAGCACTGACCCTGGTACTTTGGTGTAAATGCCACTTTTTTTTTTTTTTTTAATAGAAGTGCAACTGCGCCCTCATGTTTCTATTTTGCTGTGCCCATGATGGATTGACCAAGCCAGGGAAGAAGCAATGTGGAGATACTTATGAACATCCTTTATTTATATTTACTGTCTACAGATTCCTGTTATTTGATGGCTGTTATAACAAAATACTTATGGCTATGGTGAGCTTTGTCCTTGATGTACAGATCCTTTGGAATTTTCTGAAATTGAGGATTGGGGTAAAATTGTAATAAAATGCATGTTAATTACTTGTCATGGATCTCAGTAGGTTTTGCAACAACTATAGCACAGAATCGGCCCAAGATTCATTTGATTTTTGACCACTGAAGACTATCTTGCATTGAATATTTAGTAATGTTTTCCGTGTTAAACCCACGTCTCCTCCTCATCTTCCAATTTGCTTGGATTATCTAGATCACAACTTTGCTTCTTCTGTGTATTGGAGGCTTCCAGGGACAGAGATGGTTCTGAAGACCATGTCCCGTCATCAGTATCCAGGTCTCCTGTGCTAACAATTGTGCTCTGTGATGCATTCAGACTCCGGCCTCCAGAAGGTTGTCTAATATTGCTTTGTGTATTTTTAGACTTGCTTTGTGTTTGTTTATAGGAAACTGGGGTAGGGATTTTGGACGGCTTCTTTTCTGGTCTGTTATCTCGCCGAGGGCGAATTTTTGGCCGCAGTTTGAGCTTATATATTGATGGTACTCTTTCTGGCTTTTTCAATGCTCTTTTTGTTTTGGATGTTTGTGGCAACTTTGATTGTACTGGGACATCTTCTGCATTAGAACTTTGGACTGACCCTGAATCCTGGTTATCTTCTGCAGCCTCTAAACTTTTATTTTTGGATTCCATTGCCAGTTCTCTTAACCTCTGAGATGGCAATTGTTTGACTTTGTTACCCTTGCTTTGCATAAAAGACAATTTCTTTTTAGGTATTCTCTGTATTGCTGATGCTGGTTCACATTTTTCTTGTGATTCTGGATGCTGAGTCGGTAAATCTGTTTCTGTGGTATCACCCCCTACAGTTTTTGGAGGTATTTTGGAAATCCAGTTTTCCACATCAACTCTATTGAGTTTGACATGAACCTTAGTAAGTTCTGAGATGACATCATCATAGTTTCCCTGTCCAGACTGCCATTTGGTATTGATGTAAACCCCACTCCTGGGTATTTCTACTTCCCCATCAGGTGTCTTTTGTGAGTTTCTAATCAAGGACAAAGCAGATACTGAGGTTCTTTTCATGTTAAAGTCATGAACAGCAACATCACTTGCTATGCTAGATGTAAAGCCACTACACTTGTTTCCTTGGTTGCTATTTTCATCTGAATCCTCTTCTAACACTTTGATGTTTGATAGGATTTCATCTTCCAGACTCTGATACAACTCCTTCTCTTGATCTGGACCAATTGGCAATGGTGTATATCTATAACCTTCTTCCACATTATCTGACAAAATTGAGGCTTCCAAAGTACTGGCTTGTCTGTGCTGCATAGTGTAGCTACGGTCCTTACCCTTCTCTGATACACCATTTTTGTTAAGCTGTATTGTTGGAGTACTCCTACCAGTTCTTCTATTTTTGTTTTGTTCAATATGAGCAGGGACACTTCTCATTGCTGTGAGTTGATTATGAGAAGTATTGAAATCGTTTCCTACAGATTTGCTTCTATCTCTGTATTGGGATTCACTATGGTAAACACTGCTTGGAGTAGAAGCCCTGTTAAAAATAGACATGGATTTTACATTTAATTCTTGTCTTGTTGGCTGACTAGGTTGCTTTATTGGGGAGGAAGAGCATATGTTAATTTGTTTACTTGGAGAGGAAGAGCGCATGCTCAGTTGTTTAGTTGGAGAGGAAGAGTGTATGCTCACTTGTTTAGTTGGAGAGGAAGAGCGTATGCTCGCTTGTTTAGTTGGAGAGGAAGAGCGTATGCTCGCTTGTTTAGTTGGAGAGGAAGAGCGTGTACTAATTTGCTTACTTGGAGAAGATGAACGTGTGATATTATCTGAAGCTGTTTTAGGTTGGTATTCTGCTAACTTGCTTTGCTGATTTTGGAGCAGATACTTGGAGGGAGTAGGTGGTCGTAGAAAGCGAGAAGGTGTTCTAGGTCGTGATTCCCGTTGAATGTTATCTCTTTCTGTTGTGGTTTGGAGTCTTAAATGAGGATTGTGTATTTGACTCTGGTGGACATCCTTCATCATTGGATCTTTTAAAAAAGGTACTGGACTCTTCCCCACTTGTCTCCCGATGTGGTTCTCATAAAAACCATCTGAAGAATAAGACTTTTCATCTTCACTTACAGTAAGGCGGGATCCTGTAGAAGATGTGGATAAATGAGGCCTATCATGTCCAGGTTGCGTGTACAGCAACTGCTGGCTAGCTTGACAGTCTTCAATGAACAATTGTCTCCGAGATGGAGTAGCTGGTCGTTCATGCCCTCTGTTAATGAAAAGTAACATTGCAGTGAGGCTTAATTAGTCACAGTCTAAGTAAATTGTATATGAATAAATCAAATGTACGTGTACAAAAAGAGAAATGTAAATAATATAAGTCTCTGCAATTAAACAAGATCAATTAAGTGCACATATATTTCAAGGAAACAGTCAGACTGGCTATTAAAGTTACCACAGGATCTACAAGTGAACCTGGTGAATTGATGTTACCATAATAGCCCCAAACCTATTCACAATCACTCGTCTACTGTATGTATTGTGTATATATAATGTACAATTATATTTACAGTATATGTATTGTATATTGTATTTTCAGTGTAAGATTCAATAATAGAAACACTAATACCTAATTCAGGATTTTCTAAAACGTTGGCTCCTAAATCCAGATTTCCTGGCAGCCCTTTTATTATTCACTCCTACATATAATTAAAGTAACCATATCTAAGAAAAGGAATAGTCTGCAAGCAGTGCAGCCAAGATAAAACACCTTGGTCCTTTTATAATCTTGGCAACTCAGATTGTGTATAACTCTGCTGCAGAGTTATACACAAAACGGGAGTGATGTAGACATATCTTAACCAGCGCTCACGGCACATATAGACCTATATGTAAAGCTGCCAATTGGGAAGTTAGAGGAGATGAATTACTCTTTTTACTCTTAAAAATCCTATTGCATAACATACACCTCCTAACAGGTGTAGAAGCGTGATTCTGCATTTGCATAAACACACATTTACTGTACTCAGCCAACAATGGAACGCTCCTTCTCTCCCCCATCTTGTCTCTCCAAGCACAGTCGTAAGTGCCAGATATGCACAAGTCTGTACATGCCCAGAAAGTGGGCCTATGCTTCTATGCAGAGTGATTTTGCACAAGATACACTACACAATCTGGTTTTCAGCCAATAGAGTTGGCCGAAAACCAGTTTGCGTAGTGTATCTTGTACGCGTTTCACTTCATCTCAAATAGCAAACAGACAGCACATGTACTGTCAGTTGTATTTCTTGTTGTACCTTAAGTTTTTTGCCATTTTATATATGTTGGGCATTTCAAGTATCTATGTGTTAGTTATCAGTCTCACACTATGTCCTCCTAGATTCATCCACTTAAATTTCCACTTAGGTGTTTATAAGTTTTCTTATCTTATGTAATTTGCACTGGCTAAAGCCAGTCTTTTTGATAGTTACTTTTATATCCCTTTGTACCACTATGTAGCGAGCACATATCCCTATCATATGCCTGTAGTCTACAGCTTTGTTCTTCTAGAACCTAGGGGCACAAACTAGACCTCAGTGCAGACTACAAAAGGTCTCCTCCAGCAAACTTAGGAAGGATACAAAGAAAAACATTTTTTTTTTTAATTGTCTTATACTAAGCAGCTGCAACTATACATTAACATTTTCTTGCATACTCATAAATGGGTAAATCAACTAAAAGCCTGACCCTGATGAATCAGAATGCACATGTATAAGTGTCTTCTACCTTAATGCAAAAGTCCTCTTGAGATCAGGCTGCCCATGAGGCGCTTTAAACCCTGCAGACTTGTCAGCACTTTCAGGGGAGGCAGATGATGAGGAATGGGTTCTACCACTGTTAGCAGAGTAGGTCTTCCAATCCACTGGAGGCAGTGGACTCTGGGATCTTCTTACTACCAATGTTGTTTGTGTTTTACTAGGATTATCTGGTCTCGGTGTTAAACAAGCCTTGATCTCATGAATCGGATTTACTGGCTTCTGTGGATTACTTGATTTTGAAGCTTGTTTATGAGCTGTAGGAAGAAAAGTCCAAACATTTAAAGGTTACTGAGTTCTTGATACATAACAATACATGTTAACAAACTATACCTTGAAAACAGTGAAAAAAGTCCATAAATAAAAGTATTCCTTATTTATGAGAGTATTAAACAATGTTCCCTAATTTAATTTAGTTTTAGCCTTCAACCTTCTCCGTTATATTTTAGTTGCATAAGCAGAAAAAATACAAGAGCAGCATTGCTGCATTTATCTATTCAGACTGAGGCTACCACATACTTGCCAACTCTCCCTGAATGTCAGGGAGGCTCCCTGAAATAGGGGTGATCTCCCTCACTCCCTGAAGAGTCTGGCATTCTCCCTGATGCTGAGCCAGTACAAGACATGGTTGGCTTCCCCATCTGTGGCATGATGACAGGTATTTAATGCCTATGGAGTTGGCCATTTTCTTGGAGACCAAGATTTAATCAAGGACTGACAGATAAGACAACTTGACTTAAGTAATGGAGACAGAAATGTAAAAGACACTTCAGTCTCTAGAGATTCATTAGCTGCTTTTCTTTAACACATAGTTGCTTACTCTCCCGGAATGTTCGGGAGACTCCCACATTTCTGGGAGACCTCCCGGGAGAGCAAGGCAACCTCCCGGTTCTCACCCTCACAATCGATAAGTGGCGGGGTGGGGCTTAATGATACAAATATCACATCATCATGATGAGATTCATCAAGCCCCGTCCTTGCACGACCACCTCCCCGGAATCTCCCTGAAGCCAACGAGGAAAAGTTGGCAAGTATGGGCTACCAGTGTTCCTTAGTGAATGTATGGGAGCTGGTACTGGTACAAATTCCTACCTCTATGATATTTGCCTTATGATGTACATATGTACCATTTACCTTTTAAATCTTTTTTTTTTTTTTACTTTTTATTGTTTAAGAATCACTTGCTAAGCACAGTTATTTTTTATGTGCGTAAGTTCACCTAAGTGTCTGCCACTTCACAATTACACCCAAGTCTGCACCTAGTTTTGTGGGTTGGTGTACACTACTGGTTGGAGACAGTGAAAATTTCCTCCATTAAGTTAAACATTTGCATTTTTCCACTAAAATACTGCTTTCTTTAGCTTAGTGTATGTTTCAGTAACATTGAGGGACATCAGAACTGTCTGTATTTGATAGTGGTGGGGACTATGTCTAATCCTTCTCATCAGCAAGCATGCAGTTCTTCAATAAACACTAAAACCAGATCTATGACATGCTTAGGGAAAACCTTTGAATTTCTGTTTGCGCCATTTTCTTAGGTATGACATCCTGAAGGATTACTATGGGGTTAAATGGATATTATGCTATAGTTTTGTAAATTCTGCAGAAGATAAGCAAGGAGTCAGAAAGGCCCAAAATTTGCATGATATATATAACTCCTTTAACTATTTGTAGTTTTACATTACCAGATCATTTGTGCAAGGCCAAAGTATTACACTAAACCGATCGGAGAAGAGGCAGTTAATGTCTCCAAGGAAGCCAAGAATAGAATACTGCAGACACTATGTCACAGGAATAAGGGACAAGTGACACAGCACTAAAGAGGTAATGAACCATGCAGAGACCCAATTGTCTCTCATACCTTTCTCAGCAGAATAGAGCCTGCTGCTGGCAGAGTCCCAACTGACAAATGAGTGACAGTCAGCGTGTGCAAATTAAACAGAGCATTTCAGGTGATTGATGCTAGAGAGCATCTAGACGGGTTTGCTCAGACAACCTGTCAGACTCTCACAACCCCCACAAATCAATGACCTCACTCAGGTAATGGAATTTCACAAAGACTCTGATAGGTAATTGCTAAGTTTTTATATGCAACCTAGATTTTTCTAAAAGGATAGTATCACTATAATATGAAAGGTGGGTACTTTAAGTAGCTCTGTCACCTAAATCCAAATTGATCCATATAGACTTATAGCCACATATTTTGACAGCCTATCTCAATAAAATATGAATGTCAAGCTTGAATTTAACACATGATAGGATAATACTGTTTTGACATATGTCAAATGGCTGAATAACTACTACTACCAGTGACCTTGTCTCCTTCTTCTTCTGGCTTTCTAGTAAAGACCCACTTTTATACCGACACTGCTCAGACAAGATATTATTTAAATTTATTTACAAAGTACCCAAATATTTTTGATTAACCTAGTTACCTAGTTGAAAGCTGAATGAACCAGTAAAAGGTGACAGCATCTAAAAAAAATTGACTTTTCAGGATTTGTTTTGAAAGACTCAAATATTTCATAAGATAACAAGATTGTTTTATAGTTAGTCAAGCAAGTAGTTTGCAGTATTCTACTTGACACAAATGTTTTATATATTGGACTGATTTTTAATTGCATGTAAGAGATTTTTGTGTGACATAATAAAGAAGATTCTCAGTTCAGATTTGATGCACTGCACATGTGCAGAGCCGGATTAACAATAGGGCTAAAGGGGCTATAGCCCAGGGGCCTAGGGCAGCTGGGGGGCCGTCGACATTTATCGGGTCTCTGACTGTCACTTGTTCAAGGAAAATGGTAGGCAGCTAACAGCAAATGTTATGCTGTTAACTGCCTGCTGTCACTGTAGGACTTACTGCGTAATTGCTACAGGGAGTGGAACAACAGAAGGAGGTAAGTTCACGGGGGGGGGGGCTCATGGGGGGGCCCTCACAGTATCCTTAGCCCGGGGGCCTCCCTTCCCTTAATCCGGCCCTGCACATGTGCATAATTTGCATCTGTCTTTAGAGTTGCATGTATATTGCATTTGCTGCCCCTTAGCAGAAGCTTATGTGTAGTATAGGTTTAAGTGTCATATAGTAAGGGAATACTTGCCAACTCTCTCAGAGTGTCCGAGACTACCGAAATCTGGGTAGGTCTCCCAGACTCCCAGGAGAGCAGGCAATTCTCCAGCATCCACTTAGTGAAGTGGGCAGGATGGAGCCTTAATGACGCGATTCGTGGGGAATTGCAAATCACGTCATCCTGTTGACATGTCGATTTCAGAGCAGGGGCAGGGCCAAAATACCGCGATTGACCAGGCCCTCCCAACACCGACATCTCTCAGAGCGCCATATATCAAAGTTGGCAAGTATGAGTAAGGGCATGCAGACACAAGCTAAGCATGTTTTTTTGAGATGAGTCTTATTTTAAATTACACAAATGTTGATATGCATTAGATCATTAGATACAAGATGTAAAATTAGCATCTATAAAACCCAGGTGCCAGTTTTGGAGTATATGATGATTATTGTTGCATCTTTGCACTGGGCACATGTATTTGCCCCATTTAAGGTTACATTTGTCTTAAAAAAAAAAAAAAAAAAAATACAGATTCAGAAATATAAGTGTGTAGCCACATCTTTGATTAACTGCAAACATGGTATTTTTATGTTCAGATTTAGATTTGGACATAAATCCAATCTCTGCGCATAAAAAATGTGTTTGCTGTGCTGCACAAGGACCTTTTGTCTAGAGAAGTGAGTTGGGGGTGTGGACGTGGAGGTTTAGTACACCAAGGGCGAGCATATGCAAGTGTGGCACAAACCTTTAGAAATGCGACCTAGTTAGACTTGGATGCCTCTCCAGATATTCCTCTTAGGAGGCATATCTAGTGCAGATACCAAATGCTTTCTATGAACATGGGTACAGATGATGTTGCACGTATCTTTACTGTGTAAAAAAATGATATATAGAAACAGCGTGCCCTCTAACCATTTAAATGAAAGATTGGCACTAGTGCTATAGCCTGGGCTGGTTATCTCTATAAAAGTGGTAACCAACACAAGGCTATACCAGTCTGGGCTGGTAACATTAACAGGGAGACCTGCAGCGTCTGTTCCTCTTGTCAGAATGTGAAACCAGACCCAGGCTGCTCAGCATGGGCTGAAAATACCTAGGAATCAAGGATGGAAAGACTATCTCAGTATCCAAAAGATGAATGAATAAAATGCACCATAAAGTAGGTGCAAAATAAATACAAATTCTCCTACAGCAGCTCTGTACTCAGTAAATGAAAAAACATAATAGTTTTGTAGCAATGATTTCATTCATCTGCATTTTGTAAACTGCATTTCAAAGTATATTCCAAAGTTGAATCATTTCTAAAAAGGTTGGAGATTAGGGAATTCGTTCTCAAAGTCTCTCTTTGGTAGTTACCTCTCTTAGCTCTACTCCTGAGTAGAGGGAACACTTTTACAATCAGAAAAAGGTTGGCTAGTCCAAGCAAGCAATAATAATGGATCACTGTCCCAAAGCTTAAGGGATAACGATGTCTGTAATTGTCTATACGTGTGTCAAAGTTGTGAAGGATGGACAAAGTAAACAACAAGTAATCTGAGTGCTCTCAGCTCTCTGTTATGAGCGAGCTGTCTGTTCAGCTGTGAGTTGAAGACACCTAAACAAAAGAAAGGCAGCCACGTACAGATAAACAAACTACAAACCTGTATGTTCTCTCCACTCCAATCGCACACACATATAGATAACCCACTACCTACTAATCATGATATCAGAGTGGTAATTAGACTAATTTAGAAAGACAGTCACGTATTAGTATACAGCTGGCATAAACTGTGTTTTTTCACCTCCGGATATAATGCTGGCAGCTATAGATCAATCACTGTGTTGTGGTTACAGCATTAGGGTGGTTTTAAATTAATATATTTCATTTCTAAACTGCACTTGCATTTTCTGATTTGAGCTTGTGCTATGATTTCATAATTAAGATAACTAATTTTTTTATATCTTTTATTTTAAATTTAATTTTCCACATCACAAAATTACTGTTGAAATTGGCAAATGGAGGCAATTTCAACAGTAACCTTGGCATCCGTATAATCTCCGGAACCGTAATCATTGCAGCATGCAACATAGAGGCTAAAGTCATCCTGCCTCCTATACAAGCCATTTTCTGGATTTAATTAATATTTATGGGAATATTTACCTGTGCCTCAGTGATGTAGCTAGTTTCTAGTTAATTAATAGGCTGCGTATATGTTTACACCAGTGGGGTCCACCATGGGTGCAAGTTGTGCAGTGCAAATGGGCCCATGAGTCGGAGGGGATTCCAAAGTCAGCCTCTCGACATATGGGTTTGCCATGTATCCACAGTTGTACTGGAATAGGGGGGTGGAGCCATAGTTGTACTGGAATAGAGGGGTGGAGGCCTAGTTGTACTGGAATAGGGGGTGGAGCCCTAGTTGTACTGGAATTGCGGGTGGGGCCCTAGTTGTACCTGAATGGGGGGTGGGGCCCTAGTTGTACTGGAATAGGGGGTGGGGTCCTTGTATTTGGCCCTGCACTCATTGGGGCCAGCCCTGACCCATAGGAGTCAGCCCTCTCATTGGGGAGGGTCGGAAGGTATGTTCCATTACACACTGCCCTTCTAATCCTTCCCTGCTAGTAGTTCTTAGCCTGCTTTGGTTACTAGTGGAGGAGGGGTCAGAGCGCTGCACTACACTACACAGCAGTTCATGCTGCTGCTCCATGATATGGACGGTCTGTGCAGAGCGCTGGTGACATCATTAAGCAAATATCACCAGACAAATGTTTATTCCCACATCGAGCAGTAGAAGTGAGAGCTGCTGTGAAGACCAAAGTCCTCCTCCACTGGACGCCACAGCAGGTAGGAACTTCTGGAGGGGACATCTTGGGAACACATGACAAAGAGAGAATGTTGGGGGATCATATGTGAGATATGTCTTTATTACCCTCCCCTTGTCAAACGAGTTGGGTGGCCAAGCACTACATTTGTACACAGGCCCACTAGAATCATAAAATACCACAGGTATATTGGTTTCACCCCCAAAATGATTGCCTGTATGGCCCATTATGCTCTGCTCTTGTGAGATGTCTCCACAACCAAGAAGTGGTGGGGGGAGGTGTAATCATCTAAAGAGGCTCACTCTGTAAAACTGTAAAGGTCACATCAATGACCAACCTCCAACCACTTTATAACTTGTTTTGTAAGAAAAATACACTTTTAAGTTTTTCTCCCAAAATAGTTTAGCCTCATTGATAGCTTCAATTAATCAAAAGAGATAGGGAACATGGGGACTGGCTTTATAACATCTGGAATTTTTTTTTTGTAAATAAAGATAATTTCATATTAATAATGCATACAATGTGTTTCTATACCCTATCTCCCTTTTATACAGATGTTCTGTGCTAGCTGTTGACACTCATGCGTGTAGTTTTTAAATCAAAGAATATGCCATGACAGTCATCAATATCAGTTAGCATTTACACCTGCCTTGTAGTGGATGCAAATGATACAGCTGAATAAAAGGGCACTTATGAGAAACCCAAGACTTGACTGAGCTGCATCTGTGTCAAAACTCCCATACTGTACATGGCCTACTTTAGTCTGCCCTTCCCTCTTCTGTTCAACTTCTCAAGTGGTAGGCAGTCCTAAGTGTCATTTGGCTCAGACATGAATTGCATGCAATTGTGTAAGGTCCATTTCTGGGCATGCGCAGAGCTATTTCATGCAAGATATGCTGTGCAAATCGACATATATGTACACACATGTGTGAGGATACCGGGTTTATTTAGCCCAATTCTACCCACTTCCCAACTGGCTGGCCACCCAGGGTGCCTTACTAAGCCAGGGAAGCCTACCCAGTATCTTCTACGGTTCCTATAGTCACTCAGGCAAATGCAGTTAGAAAAGTACAACAGTACATTTATTGTAATAAACACAACACTAGAATATTATATACAAACAGTAAATAAATACCAGGTGGATTTACCACATTATCTGTCCCTTACCCAACTAGCTTAAGGAGTTACAGTAACCTGGCTGCCCTCACTTGAAGACCAATGGATCTGCAGTTGTAGTCCACTGGTAGAGAACAGCAGCTTAGAACCAGCCACTCTGCAGCTTCCAGCCCTCAATCCCCAGAATAAACAACAACTGCCCCCTTTGAGTGGTTCCTTATATCCAGGGTCAAGATTTCACAGTGTTTTCCCCTCCCTGGGGAAAACACTGGGTCTCTCCTTCTTAAACATTGGTGAGTACTGGACTAAGGAGTTGGAGAGGAAGTGGAGATGAGCTGTCATTCCACAGTGGCTCCCCTGTGGTTTCCCAGACAGAATGTCTCAGGCAGTCCTGTGGAAGACATTGTACAATATTTGGCTTTCCCCTCCTCCTGAACTAAGATATCACTCAGCACCTCCTGAAATTAAACCTTTACACTAGTTTGTGATGTCACAGGGTCCCCAGCTGTTCCAGGCTTCCTGTAGAGAAAGGAGGGGGAGAATGAATGTAGCTACAGCCCCCTCACCTGTATCCTGGAACATGATCCTTACCCATAACTCACCTGGGGAAAAGGTACAATGTTCTCTTATCCACATGTAATTAGACACTGCAGTTGCACTCTGGTGAGCTGGAGAACATAAACAGGGCTATAAAAAGTAGATGTTGGAAATCTCCACATTTGGTGAGAAACGAGGGACAGGCTGGTTGAAGGGATATCAAGCTTGTTTCATCACAACATGTTCTGTGCCAGTTAGTGACACGCATACATGTAGTGAAAATAAAGACTATGCGTGTAAGTCAGCACTTACATTTGTCCTATAGCTGGTGCAAATGATACGACAAACCCAGAACAAGAATAAGCTGCATCTGCATTGGAAAGCCCTCTGCAAGCCCTTTCTGTACATGGCCTATGTTAGTTTGCCCCTCCCGCCCCTCTCAAGTTGTAGGCAGTTCTAATTGTCATTTGCAAGGTACACTACCTAATGAACGTACGTCCGAGCATGAATCAGGCCCTATATGAGAAGAAAACATGAACATATATTAATAATGGGATTATTCCTAAAGTGTTAGTATGCAGGACTTTGAAGCAACATTTACAACCATGCTTATTGTCTGTGCATCCAGAATGGTGCATCTGGATATTGCAGGGATAGTTCTCCTGAGAGCAGCATGTGAGCGTGCACCCATTTATGTGCTGGGCAGACAAATAAATGAATTTGCACATAAAAGCAATACATTCTTGCATCTGCATATTTGTCCTTTTGTAAAAAGCAGTTAATGAATTTGGAAGCAGAATACTTGTTTTTCAATCAGAAGCAACCAAACATACAGAGAATATTGTCATTTGAATTTACATACAGAGGGATGTGCAGCGGCAGGGATCATGCTTGTCCAGATAATGTTCCAGTGTGTCCCAGCCACCTCCTACTCTGACCATCACATGGTTACGCAGAATCTGGAAGACAGGAATAACCCACGTACTGACAATCATGTAATATGGAAACAAACATTTAATTTCTGCTCATGTGCTTTATTGCTTATCTTTATATATTTGTACTTGTTACGAGCCGCGGCGGTGCCCAGACGCCGCGACTCACTCACCTGCGTCCCGGCCGTCGCTATGACGACCGGAACGTCACTTCCGGCCAGGACCCGGCCATTGCCAGGGCAACGGTCGGACGCCTTCTGTCTGGCGCCGCGTCTCGGCGGTGAGGCTGTGTCGGGCGCGTGCGCATTACCGGCCTGTGGGCTAATTAATTCATTAAGGTATTTAGTCAAGGGACCGTGCATTCTCAGAGCTGGGCTTTGATTGGCTGCTGTCAGTATTTAAGGCAATGAGGCCTGCTGCCTCATTGCCGGTTATAGCTTCTGTGCTCCAGTCTGCTGACCTGCTTGTTCCTGTTCCTGTCTTCTGATACCGCTACTGATTTCCCGTGTATGACCTTTGGCTTTGAATTGGACTTCGCTTGTGTATCCTGTGACCCTGATCTCTGGCCTGTTTACCGTTTCTGCTATCCGCCTGTGACCCCTGACCTCAGCTTGTTTACCGATACTGTTGTCTGCTGCCGGCCCTTGACCTCTGCGTGGACCTCATTCCGCTTGCCTGGGTTCTCCCCAGCCGGTACACACTTCACGACCCTCTGTCAGTCTGCGGCCCAGTCTGTCCCCACCATCAGGGGCTCCAGTGAACACCTGATTGGCAGAGTAGATTCCGGGTTGTGTCGTGCCGGCTGGAGGGGTTTCTAACAGTACTACATTATTAACTCTAGAATGGGCTCAGATAATGACGTGAGTGGATCTTTCAAACATTAGTACAACACTGCCTATACCTCTACATATCTTATTAAACTGCAAATAACAGTAGAATCTATTAACCTACTGAGGTTTTATTTAGATACCTGGAGAGTTGTTTTTTCTATTGTTAACAAATACTATACACACCAGATAGCAAGCAATGGTAGGAGGGGAGACGGTATGGGGAATTCCTACTGATCCCAGGACACGCATGCTGTCACTGCATCCATGGAGTTAGAGTGTGTCTTGTTTTGCGGGGATAAGAAAAAATATGAAGAGTCCTAAAAACCCTCTAACTTTAAAACATACGTTTAAAGTAAAAAAAAAATTTTTTTCCCCCAAAGTACTGCTTTGGTTAGCCTCTGTTCTAGCTTAAATGGATCATAAAAGTGGGGGGACATTGGAACTGTCCTTATTACATGTGGCACTTTTGCATGTATGAAGCTTTTTGCTTTAGTGCAACTAACAAAGCACTTTTTGTAATGAAATGTAACTCAAAAGTGTAAAATGTGCCCCATTAAAAGTATCTCCGCCTGCTCTGACCTGATGCAAAAATCAAGTGTCTTGCTGTGTGCCATTCTCCAAGAAAGTACTGCCCTTAAAGGTAACTCCTCTCCACGTGTTTATCTCATTTTAATAATGCAAAATGAAATCCCCATTTGTACTGCTCTGCAAAACTCACTACATTAGCAATGACCATCCTCCTATCGACTGATGCCAAGTTCTGCCCGTCTCCAAACTCCACAATCCTGTCTACCAATGTCCTTTGGTAGGCCAGCGCAAAGCCAGGCCGTGGATATACAGCTGGTGAAATAAGTATTGAACACATTAACATTTTTCTCAGTAAATATATATTTAATGTGGCTATTGTATTGAAATGTACACCATGTCAGCAACAACCCTTGCAATCCACACATGCAAAGAAATCAAACCATAGATGTCCATAAATTAAGTTTTGTGTAATAATGTGAAATGACACAGGTAAAAAGTATTGAACACACTTCCTGAAATTTATTTAATACTTTGTACAATAGCCTTTGTTGGTAATGACAGCTTCAAGACGCCTCCTGTACGGAGAAACTAGTCGCATGCATTTCTCAGGTGTGATTTTACCCCATTCTTCAATGCAAATAGTCTTCAAATCTTGAAGGTTCCATTGGCTTCTATGAATTCTGATCTTTAGTTCTTTCCATAGATTTTCAATTGGATTCAAGTCAGGTGATTGGCTGGGCCATTCTAGCAGCTTTATTTTCTTTCTCTTAAACTAATTGAGAGTGTCCTTGGCTGTGTGTTTGGGATCATTGTCTTGCTGAAATGTCCTCCCTTGCTTCTTCTTCAGCATCCTGGTAGATCGCAGACGATTTTTATCAAGAATGTCTCGGTACATTTTTCCATTCATACTTCCTTCAATTACATGCAGTAGGCCAGAACTTTGTGCAGAAAAACAGCCCCAAACCATTATGTTCCCACCTCCAAACTTCACTGTTGGTATGGTGTTTTAGGGGTGATGTGCAGTGCCATTTCTCCTCCAAACATAGTGTGTATTATGGCATCCAAATAGTAAGATTTTGCTCTCATCTGACCACACTATATTCTTTCAGTATTTCACAGGCTTGTCCAAATGTTGTGCAGAAAACTTTAAATGAGCTTCAACGTGTTTTTTCTTCAGCAAAGGAGTTGCGTGGTGAGCATGCATACAGGCCATGGCGGTTGAGTACATTACTTATTGTTTTCTTTGAAACAATTGTACTTGCTAATTCCAGGTCTTTCTGAAGCTCTCCACAAGTGGTCCTTGGTTCTTGGACAACTCTTCTGATAATTTTTTTCACCCCTCTGTCAAAAATCTTGCGAGGTGCACCTGGTCGTGGCCGGTTTATGGTGAAATGATGTTCTTTCGGTTTCTGAATTATGGACCCAACAATGCTCATTGGAACATTCAGCAGTTTAGAGATCCTTTTGTAACCAATGCCATCAGTATGTTTTGCAGCAATAAGGTAGCGAAGGTCTTGAGAGAGGTCTTTGCTTTTACCCATCATGAGATGTTTCTTGTGCGACAACTTCATAATGCGACCCCTTTTTATAGGCCATCAGCTGTGGCTGAACCAGCTGGCAGGATTGCTTTCTAATTACTGATAGATTTCAGCTGGTGTCCTGGCTTTCCATGCCTTTTTGCACCTCTCTTTCTTCATGTGTTCAATACTTTTTCCCTGTGTCATTTCACATTATTACACAAAACTTAATTTATGGACATCTATGGTTTGATTTCTTATGTGGATTGCAAGGGTTGTTGCTGACATTTGGTGTAAATTCAATAGCTACATTAAATGGATATTCACTGAGAAAAATGTTGATGTGTTCAATATTTATTCCACCTGCTGTATATCAAAGAAGATTTTGCACTGTGTCTCAACAGTTTGGGGCATTTAAAATGAGGTCTAGAGTGTACAACATACCACAGTCAATGAAAGAGTACATTCCGTAACGAAAATACTGGGTAGATTAATTATAGAAGACATTGGTCCTCCACTCACTTGTATTTTGATATATTAATGTGAATGATTTAGGTTGATAGTACAATTAAGAAATGTTATACCCCATTCATACTGCACCAAAATCCCTGGTTTTTGCAGGGGCGAGCTCAAACGACCCGGGATTTATCGAGGGGTAATTCCCGGGTCGGACCCGGGTTGCCTGCACTATGAATGGTGCAACCCGGGTTTTTTAACCCGGGTTGCACAGAAAACAAGATGATTGGCTGTCTGCCTGTCTCTGGAGGATTTAAAGCAGGAGAATACAAAGAATGTATATGAAAAGAAGGGCAGTTTACAGAAATTTTATTAATGGCTATTACATACATAAATATACCATTGGGTATACATGATTGGAGATATATAGAGAAGGCATACCATCACTATTGTACTTTTTTATATATATATAAATCATGCTAATAGATAGAGTATATTTCCCTTTAAAGGTTACTTGTCCTGATTAAAGTGCAGTGCTGTGTATTTATTTGGGTGTCTGATGTAGCTGATATCCCACATTACAGAGGTACAAAGTCTGGGAAATACTAGTTGTGTGAAAGGAAGCAAAGTTCAGGTTTTTCTGCCAGGATTTAAACACTGGAGCAGCATCCAGTCTTCATTTTTCAGCCAATGAAAACTGCTCTGGTGATGACTCCCACAAATTGCCAGGACACAGACTTGTGCAGTATGAATGGGGTCCACCCGGGAAATTGTCCGAGGTGCAGTATGAATGGTGTTTCTGAGCTGGGACGCTCCGAGCCACGGCGAAAACCTGGCTTGAAAAACCCGGGATATTGCCGGGGCGGCATTATTAAAGAGGTATTACTCCTTTTTTTTGCCTTACTTTCATTAAAGAATCAGGCCCCCTAAGTGTATGTATTTGTGGTAGAAATGTATAGGGACACTAGCTCTAAGTAATACCGCTTTCATACTGCCACCCCGGCAATATCCCGGGTTTTTCAAGCCGGGTTTTTGCTGGGGCTCGGAGCGTCCCAGCTCAGAAACACCATTCATACTGCACCTCGGACCCGGGAATTTCCCGGGTTGACCCCATTCATACTGCACAAGTCTGCGCAATTTGTGGGAGTCATCACCAGAGCAGGTTTCATTGGCTGAAAAATGGTGATGTCATTGAAAGGTGACTGGTTTTTTGACGCATAAAGATGATGCAAAAGTGGGTGGTGATTGTTCGAATCTTCCACGGGCTCCCACCGATGACATCATCCTCCAGAGACAGGCAGACAGCCAATCAGCTTGTTTTCTGTGCAACCCGGGTTGAAAAACCATAGTGCAGGCAACCCGGGTCCGACCCGGGAATTACCGCCTCGATAAATCCCGGGTTGAAGACCCGGGTTTTTAGACCCGGGATTTTTGACTTGTACCATTCATACTGCACCAAGACCCGGGTCGTTTGAGCTCGCTCCGGGAAAAACCCGGGATTTTGGTGCAGTATGAATGGGGTATAAGTTTTGTCCTGGACAAAACCATGTTACAATGCAAGGGGTGCAAGTTAGTTTATTATTTTGCACATCAGTTAAATACTGGCTATGTTTTAATATAGCACACAAATAATTGATAGCTTTATTTCTACACTGAAATTTAAAGTTGATCTAGGACTTACAAAGTTACTCCTTGTTTTTGCTTTACTTTTCTTAAGGAATCAGGCCCAGTATGTTCACATCTACTTACCCTGATAAAAATAAGACTGTTTGACTCTCCCACCTTGTATTTTCCTTCAGATACTTTAACCATACAAAACTGCACAGGACATGTACATCTGCTCACCAAATGCTGCACCTATTCAAATGAAAAGAAGATTATGAACATTTCTGTATCTAAGAGTAATTGATGACAAGGATGGACGTAACATTGGACGCATGGACTGTATTACTATTAGAACTGCTTAGTGCAACTAAAATTTCAAACATGAAACATTTTGTCATTTTAATTACGATTATAAATCTGGATCTTTTGTTTGCAAAATATTTTGCTCTAGTTTTCAGTTCAAGAAACAATAAACAACATAATTGCAAAAACACTATATTGTTGCCAGAGCAATTATAAAAAGCAGCAGTACGGCTGAAATAATAGCTTTTTTTGACCTGGGAACTGTACAAATGGTACAATTCATCTAGCAGAAGTTAGAAAAACCCCACAGAAAACTGCAGAAACAGATGCAGACTTTAAAGACATGGTTCTCATTTGTGAAATCGTTTTACGGTTGATGCTTACGTAAAGGTGCCCGATTTACAATGAATCACTAAAATGTGGTCACTAAATTTATTTAGAAACAAATCTTATTATATGTAATACTTTACATATAGCATACAGAAAAATATATATGTTTGTTGAAACCAAATCAGAGACAGATAACCGAATATGCCTAAAATTATGCATAATAACTTCATGATCAGGTTGTACTGACAGGACTTGTTTTGATTGTAACTAAGACATTTTGAAATCCATAACTATCTTAGAACTGCACCTGGGACCTAAACTAAATGCTAAGAATTAACCATGGTTGTGCTATATATTTATGTATAAGTAAAGATTTATAATCCTGTTCAGTACTTCTGATTACTTATGTTTATTCAGGTATTTGTTTGTATCATTTGTATGTGTCTTTCATCACTTACACTGTTTGTGTCTTTTTTTATTTGCATTAATAAAAAAAACTTTCATTAAAAAAAGGAGCTTGGTTTTTGCGGTAAGCCATGCGCGATTTGCATTTTTAAAAAATAACCACACATTGGAAGCTATTTTGCTCAAACTGCCTATTAATAAATAAATAAAACCCCATCCAATTGAGTGCAGTTTTTAAATCTCGTAAAATTTACGTGCAATTTAAAAACAAGCTTCAAAAAAGTGCCACGCGTGATAAAGATAACCGCCAAGACAGCTCACTCTCATGATTAATTTAAAGGACTACTCACTCTGAAAATTAAAATTTCAAATATGAACCATAGAGGTAAAGTACATTGCTAAGTGTTGCCCAGACTTTCCATTGTAGATCTGTTCAAAAGTAAAATATTATTGCCTACTCCACTACAGACAACTGAAGTTCCTCCCACATTTTTTGGACAGTGCCCTTATGGAATCTCATACAGATCAAAAAGTTTATTGTGCATGTATTTCAGTTACTGAGATATCAACAGTCTTGACGCTTTTTACTCAGCCACTGGAAACAGTGCTCAGCAAATCTGCAAAGCTATCTCTCAAACTCATCCTGCTTAGATAGAAAACCTTGTCCCTCTTAACATTGCCACCTACTACAGAGGAGTAAAGGAAGCAAGGTATACATATAATTGAGTATAAACCCTTCAAGTATTTCAAGTATATTATTCGGCTCAGTAATACATAGCCTTCATCATTTATTACAATTAAATAGTTGCTTTGCTTGCTATTTAGGACATAAATAAGACTGAACTGAGCAGCTTTAGTATGATAATGGAGAAGTTTAAATCAATAAAGGGGGTAGTCCTAATGTGGTAGTAGATTGGACTTTGCCAACTTGGAAAACTAAGCTCAAATTGATTTTGTGCAGCCATCTATAAAGATTAACAAGTGGATATGTGGGAGTACACTGGTGGAATGAATAGCCCTGTTCATCCTGCCAGCTGACTGGTCAGCCCGGGCTTCCTGGTATCTCGAGGTGGGTTAAATAAATCCCCTAGGCAAATAGTGGGTGAAAGTCGCATCCTTTTGTAACTATAAAACACACATCACACAAAATAATAGCAAATAGGCAATAATACCGAAGGGTTCACCACACTGCAAACTACACAATCCTATACCTCACCAGTGTCTTTGTCTCAGACACGTTGGTTTGCAATCCCGGCTACTGATATCATCCCGTGTAATATACCATACTAACATGTTTCTTCATCCATGACATCATCATGGATGGAGAAACATTATGTGTGTGTATAATATATATATATATATATATATATATATATATATATATATATATATTTATATTATATATATATATTATGTGAAATGTTCAGATTAGGCGAGATATATATCTATGTATGTGTGTGTGTATATAATCACTGCATCACTCCATTCACTGTTCACAAAGCATGTGCACATTGTTCGGTGTAGTATGTAGAGTGTAGTATGTCTGACTATCTACTATCAAGTGCATTACAATACAAGGAGTGCCATTGCCACGAAGAGATACTTATGCTGTGACATCATCAGTGTGCAATCTGTTGACTAGGCAGGTCATTCATTGAGTAGCATCATATCCTTGGTTACTACAAGCAGTGATTGTGTACCGGCTACTTGAAGTAAGTGTGTAGTTCTGTTTACTCTTGACCAACACACATCTTCTGAGATACAGACAATATTTCTCTTGCGTATTATATTTCTTTATAGATACTAATGATACGTTTTTGCCAAGATATATATAAATTTATGTGTATAATCATTATAATGTATTTAAATCATACACATATGTTTTAAATGGTTGTAAAATTAATGGCATGTTACAGAAATAATACAGATAGATAAAAAGATGTAGATGGTCCAAAACTGTATATTTTGGAGCAGGCACGGATTTGTAGGGGGGACAGTGCATGTACTTGCACTGTAACTTGGCGTGCATTGTGGATTAATCAATGTTGATAAAATAAGCAGTATATAGGGAGAAAAAATGAAATGTAAAAGTATTAATTTATGTTGAGGGCATGCCAGACATCTTAGTAGGCTGTGGTTAGATGGTTTTACTTTTTGGTCCTTCCTTCAAAACCACAATGTTACATTGGCTGTTCAGGTTATTTTGCTCAATGGAAGCTTTCAGCGGTGTATACGCAGAACCTACAAAATTATAAGCACTTTTCCAAGCAGGTCCAGCACTTTCTTAATGACCCAAAATAATTGTATCAATTAGAAAGTTATAGCATTAATAGTAATATTTTTTTCTGCTTCCTAGTTGTACATTCTGGTAACGTATATTTATTCATAAACAAAAGGTGTTTCAAGGTCTTGCTTAAAGCAACTAAAAACAGTGCACTAAATTTCCTACACTTTTTCCTTCAATTTTTTTTAAAGCTCATCTTAATAAACTGTGCTATACATATATAAATGTAATGAGACAAATATATGTTATTCTTACTTAAAACTAAAATGTAAACTTACCATTTGGTCCAAATTCTTAAAGTCACAAAGTTTTCTTTGACTTTGGGGTTTAGGGACAGGGATTTCCACTGGGGGCAGTTCTAGCTCCTCACGAATCTCCTCCTCTATCTGCTCCTCCATCTGAATAAGCATGGGGGCACTCATGCCAAAGCGAGATGCCCGACGAGCCACTTCTAGCAGGCACAAAATGAAGTTTTTCTCATTCTTGCGTAAAACTAGATCCTCTGTCTCAAACATCAGGACATCTAAATAAGACCAAATAGGTTATGATAAAGGTCAATCAAGATAGACAAAAGTAAACATCACATACAAACAGAAAAAAGACATGTTACTTAAAGTAAAAAGAATTTACCCAAAAAGATTTTTCATAATTGGTATCTTTATAATTGCTATCCTTTCGATGCGTGACAATCATCAATGGCATCATATTGAGTTTCTGTGATAACCAGAGAGTTTGTATCTGTACCATTATTTGCAGTATAGTCAGATTAGAGATTGTGCAACCAATTCATAGGCGCTAGGCACTGTGGAGAAGGACCTTTGAAAGACTTAAAAGCGCAACACAAAATATTACTATAGATGTAACCATTATTTTCTTTATATATTATTCCCTCACTAAATTATCTCCAAGTCATCTGCAGGTTTGCTCTGTAACAGTATTACTCAATAACATTTTAAGATTATGTGAATAAAGTCATATTTAAGGGTTTGCACATAGAGGGCTTAATTTAATACTGAGCACAATTTAGCACCCCCTACGCACACATAAAATGTGTGTTTTAAATGTGTATTTTGAGTTGCACCTATCATAAGATGGTGTGTGTTTTTTACCCTTGCTTTATTAAGTAGACATGTCCCAGTCAACCTGTAAGTGCCTGAATGCTCTGGCATCCATGGGTATGCTGGCACTTGTAGTTCTACAAGTGCCAGTAAAGCCAATCTGGTTTTGCTGGGACTTGCAGCACCACATACTAAATTACTGCTTTTTAACATTTTAGATTATTATCCTAACCCCCACTGCTATCAGCACAGGGCAGGTTTTTCCTGGATGAAAAGCTTTTTTGCGTCTCTATTCCCTTAAGGAATTCCATGCTGGGCTGTACATGCTGGAGCTGAGTCCCGCTATAACAGGACTGCGAGTCTCCCTGTATGACCAGATCTGCCCAGGCTAGTGCAGGTTGTGCCTTGTGCAGGCAGCACCACTAGAGTTGGCTGAGTACAGTAAAGACAACTCATGAAGATCTGCAGAAATAAGCATATACTCCTGTTAGGAAGCATATATTTTGCACCTGCAATCGCTTATGATGATGACTCGGGCATATGCTGTAAATGCGAAGCCAGATGGATTTCAAGATGTGTGTTATGTGCATTATAGGCAAAAATTTGCAATTTTTCTGTGCTCTTTTACTTCCATTTTGTGACCAACTCTTCATGAGCCCCAATGTGCATGGTAAAGAATAATAAAACACTCCTGATTTGCTTTCCACACTAAGTGGTATATTTACTAAACTGCGGGTCTGAAAAGTGGAGATGTTGCCTATAGCAACCAATCAGATACTAGTTATCATTTATTTAGTACATTCTACAAAATGACAGTTAGATCTGATTGGTTGCTATAGGCAACATCCCCACTTTTTCAAACCTGCAGTTTAGTAAATATACCCCTAAGACTTTTTTACAAGGTACAGTGCAAATATCCTGTAAGTGCTGGACAACACTTTTAAATGATGTGTCAGGGGTGGAGAGTCCACATATACAGCACTCCTGTTTAGCGGCAGAGCTAGAAAGGCATACATGATAAAGAAAATGAGTCTACCAGTACAATGTAGTATTGTTTTTACAAAACAAATAAATAAATAATTTCTAGCAATATTGAACATATTCTCAATGTGGCTCAGCTATTTATAAATATTTAATATCCATTCCATCCAATTATGGATTCTATCAAATGTGATATAAAACTATTCTTTATAAATTCTCAGCCAGTGCTTTGTTAGCCGACATTTTTCCAGGGCAGTTCCAAGTTTTATTACTGAAAATGGTTATTTTCTTGGAATTTAGACATGTGGTCCTCCCAAAAAGTAAGTTATAATAAGATCACGTTTCTTTGTGCTTGACACCCATAAGAAAGTATGTTATGGCTTTTATGGACCAAGCAAATGTTGTGTCACATGACGGTCATTCTCCCAACTTGTTATCTACAGAAATGCAGGGGTCCTACATTTGATCATTTCCAGTGCAGTGTTGTAAGCAGGTGATTACTCGTGGCCTCTAGTTGTCATGGGACTGATTCACCTATTGTCTTTAGTATGAAGGTCGTTTTTTGTGAAAGCAATAGTTCTAAGGTGGAAATTGGACATCTCTGTTAAAAGATTAATAACCAATATTGTAAATGATACACAATTAAATGTGTTTAATGTAATGATAAGTGATACAATGTTAATATTATATACTAAAACAATAAAGATAATTATAGAAAGTGCACATGCTGTTGCTTGTGATGATCGGGAATCAGTTCAGGAGCAGCATTGCTGTAGCAGGATACTTGCACTAGTAACCAGGAGAATGACTGCTCCAGTTAAGAATGGAAAAGGAGTATAGTGAACTGCTAGAATACATTATTAGTACAGCATAGGCAAACCAAGGTTTTTTTTTCTAGTGCCTGGAAACCCCCCTCCAAGCTTGGGGCACTGTATAATTGAGGTGGCTGGACCCTACCCCCGCTTCACACGGCTCTGCTTGAAAAGGGAGAGCTGCGTGCACCTAACAGTAGTGCACACTGCATTGCCCATGTATATTATGGGGATAGGAAGAGTTGGAGAGCAGCCAAGCACTGTCTAAAATTATAGCTACGCCCCCATGCATGCTGGTCACGCCCACTGGCAGTGTGATGTGGAAACCCCTCTCTACAAATCCTGCGTTTGCCCCTGTACAGATAGGGTAATCTGTCACTAGGCCTGTGAATGCCAAATGATTGGATGTCTCCCAGGTGCCTGGACTTGGCATATACTTGATATGGGTTGATAGATTGTTAGGGGATACTGGGTGGATCCAGAAGTCATAGTTCTGTACATATATCGGTACCAATGACAAAGTAAGTGGTAGATGAATGGTCTTTAAAAACTGATTTCAGGAAATGAGGCTGTAAACTAAATGAAAATACCTCCAACCTAGTATTCTCAGAACTGTTGCCTGTGCTGCATGCTACTTCTGATAACCAAGCAGAAGCATATAGAGATTATAAGTGGCTGCGATGTTGCTGTAGGAAGGAGGATTTTGGGTTTTTGTTAGTCTAGGACAGTTTTTTTTTTTTATTGAAACCTGAGGTGCGTGACTACAAATCACCCAGTGCAGTGCAATACTCTGCCAGGGGCTTGGTACTTCGAGCCTTTTCAAAAGGGAAGAGCCCAGTGTCTCCCCTTACCCCAGGAGACAGAGGGCCCCAGAGAGCGAAAAAAAAAAAAGGTCTTTAGACCCTCCTTTGCCTAAGCTAGGGAGGATCCCTTTACATCCCCAACCTCCTAAAGGCCCCTTAGGATGCAAGGGTCTTCAAGACCACCTCCGCCGCAAGGCTCGTGTGGTCCCCTTTACCCCGACGTTGGCTGAAGCTTTCCCAAGGGGACTGGCTCTTCAGCTCCCCCAAAAGCAGGGAGTCTCAGATGACTTGGGGAGAGGGTTGCTCTATACCCAAACCCCTACAAAAAGGTAACAAATAAAGACGCATCAATCAAAAAAAGTGTGCTTGGTGCTAAGTGCTGCGTGTTGATATATTAATAAATAAGTGCCTTTTGGCTGGAAATATAAAAATTGTCCTTGCACCCAGCTAAAAGGCTAGGACAAAGGAAAAATGGTGCTGCCTGAAAAGCAAAGGCACATAGTGCAAAGTGCTTTACTCTGTGCACAGGTGCCTTTCTCTCCACCGTGCATTTTTGTGCTTCAGGCAGCTGGCTCTTGGCCAGAGGACCAGGTGAGGGCCCATCGCTTACAGGGGATACCTTTAAGCCCCACTGTGTACATAGACATCTACACCTGATCTTAGCCAAAAGGCCAAGAAGTTAGTCTGGGCCAGTTGCCCTTACAGCAGCACGCTATAGAGGGAATGTTCTGCATCATAATGTGGAGAGCGCAGCAGTGCTCGGAGAGAGCCTGCATAGAAGGCTGGAGGAAATCTCAAACTAACAACTTAGTATGAGGGTAGAAATAGAAGCAATGTGCAATATAGTGTAGACAAGTAACAGAGCTTATGGGAAATGGGGAGTATTGAGGTGTGGTTAGAGACAATAAGGAAATATGTAAAATTAAAAGTGGCAGCAAAAAATCAAATGTATGGTAACAACTACAATTAATGATAAATAAAATAAAATTTATTTTCACATAAAACTGTATTTTCACATACAATGGTCTTAATTGACCTAGCTGCACTTTTCAAATGATTTTATTCAATTGTACACATTTATAAATTTAAAGAAGCGCTCTTTGTTTTTACTAATTTCTAGAATAAATGATGTTGGGAGATAATTAGGATATACTGGGTATAATTGAAACTTAGGTGGATGAAAGTTATTTCTGGGTTGTGAATCTGAAAGGATACAGAGGGCCTGATTCAACGTCCGACGTAAGTTCCATTGCATGTTTTATCTTGCATGAAATCGCTCTGCGCATGCTTGGAAATGAACTCTAGGCCAGTGAGCGCAAGTGCATTCACTCCAAGTTCAAATATAAATGGCTCTCACTGCCTACGACTTGAAGGGTGTGGGGGGCAGGGGAGGGAAGGGTCATATGTACATAGTCAAGGTACAGAAAGAGCGTGCCAAGGGCAAGGGCACTCACATTTGTCCGATTCAAGCTCTGGGCATCTCTGAGGTATCAATTGCACCGGCTACAGGGTAGGTGTAATTGCCGATTGATAGTGATGATGGACGATACATGTATGTCATGTAATAAAAAAAAAAAAATTATAACAAGTACTAAGAGGTCTTAATGTATTTATTTATTTTTTTATTTGTCCATGCCTTCTGATGGGAATCTACATTGTACGTATGCGGCAGTGTGTTCTGTGCATATGGCAAGTACCATACAGCCAGAGCATACTTATACTTGTGTTCAAGTGGAAACGTATCTTGAGATCCTCATATTGAATACTTGAACACGGGTGTACATGCGTGCAATATCTGTCCGATTTAAAAAAAAAACACAAATTGCATTCATATTGCGTTTCTTGATGAATCAGGCTCAGCATGTTTATGACGAATAGGAGAGATAAGAAATGGGGAGGTGTTTCCAGGCTTGGCCAACCTGTGGCTCTCCATGTGCTGTGAAACTACAAGTCCCAGTAGGCCATGCCAGCTATTGGCTGGCTATCTACTGGCAAAACAACACATGAATAGCTGCAGGTTGGCCAGGTATGGTGTATAACGTGGCAAGAGCAGAGTGGCAAGCAGAACCGTTAAAATAAAGGTTGAGTCCGCTTGGCATCCCTTCTCACCACTAACTTCTAAATAGCTTATGTTAAAAATATGTTACTCTATGTGTGCCTTATGTTACAATTATACTGTGCTCAAATGTTGCCAGGTGGGTTCCACAGGTATAAATGTATCCCTACTATTGGTACAGCATGTAGTAATTACATGAAAGCACTGCTACTTTTGGAAGCAACCTGTTTTTGTAACAGAGGCAGGAACTTACATGTTACTTAGCATCTGGACTTAACCAGTAAGAGGGGGGAGGGGGATAACTGGACAACTGTGTGTTAAAGTAAATAATGATAAAGCATACAATTCCTTGTTAAATTACAGATTACACTACATTGTATTTGAATAACAATTTCAGATAGCCAATTTCGCCTCTGTGACCAGAGTTATTCCCTGCTGCTAAACTTTGCTATGTAGTGCTCATGGTGTTGGAGTTATCATCTTTGCAGGAAGGAAATCTGCCTTCATGACTGTGGAGGGGAAAAATTAGCAGATCATGTTCATAAAGTCTTTTCTTATGGGCCCAGTCAAATTTAGTCTTGATTGTTGGCTTAGAGCAGCAGTACCCCTGTCCCACATTGGCTACCCTGCAGAAACATCTGTGGGGTACCATCTTGTACTTTGAGGCAATTCTTATTAGGAATTATGACTCCTGTTGGGCTGGTTGCAGTAAACTGGAATCTTTGAAGTCTCCACAGAAATTGTCACTTGTTGCACCTGCCAAATGTCAGATGATATCAGAATCAGCCTCTACCCTTTGGGTAGAGGTGTGAAAATGTGGCTCGTTGAAGGATCATCACTCCATAGGAAATGGTGAACATGTGCGGTTTACAGTAGGGTTGTTTAGTAGATTATTTTGTGCGTTGACCTCCTGGCTTTGTTTCTTGTATTATTTGTATCCTGTGTGTTCTTCCATTTATATATAAAATAAAGTACACTTGTACTTTTCCAGTTATTTGACTAAGTGATTCCGATCTTGTAGAGGTATCGGGTACCCTCAGCCAGCCCATAATGCTGACTTTGTATCACCAGCTGGCACTGATAGGGCAAACATTTCTCACATAAATATATAAACATCTCTTTAAGACCTGCCCAGAGGGAGTATATCTAAATGTTGTGACAAAGTACATTACTTATGGGTAGATAGATTGTAAGCTTGATTGTCTGTTTTACCCAGTTTGTTTATTACTTTACTGTGTTTGTCCCCAATTGTAAAGCGCTACAGAATATGTTGGCGCTATATAAATTAATAATGATGATGATGATATACATGGCGTAAAAGGAACTAGTAAAGTACTATTTGGGGTTTGTTATAAGTAAAAATTACAAAATTTGTTTTTTTTAACCAAAAGTGTCTGGGGTAAACTCTGAGTGGTTTCCTGGAGTTTTCAGATAAAACAAAACAAACAAATCTGATTCCTCAGTGACACAGTAGAGCATGAAGAAGCCTGTGTGAGCAATAGACCAGTGCAGCAATCTCACCACACTGCTTCCCATACCAGCACAGCCGTATTTATAGGGCACATGAAGCAAAGCTGTATCTCTCCTGTGGGTCTGCAGGCCTTTAGAATCTCTAGTAAGTGGCCTATTGGCCTCCATTTCTCTCCCTGTCACCCATTTTGTCTCCCTCACGTAGAACCGTCTCTAATGGTGCCCTGACCAGACGTACATTTAGTCTGTGTGATTTACCAATAATGTGCTGTGTATTTTCTTTCAATGCTGGGAAAGTAGGATCTACATTCCTAGCAATTAAATGGATTTTTAATGTTAGGTGAGCCAGGTTACATGACTGCGATGAGACAGCAGCAAGTAGAGGAAAAGAAATGGATTCGGCTTGAAGAAGACATGAGAAAAGTACGTGAGACATGGAGAGAGAAAGACCGAGAGGGAGACTTGGAAGGAGACAGAGGGACTGAGGTCAATATTAAAAAAAGCTTTTCTCCCTTAGGACTCTCTCCATGACACTGTCCCCTCTTTTTCTATCACATCCACGGAGATTCTGTTGCCTGGCACCCTTACCTCTCTCATCTGGCACCCTGTACGCCTGGACACTCATTCCAGTCCTCTGGCACTCCCCACTGACATCCATTCCTCTCTTTTGACACGCTCACCTCTATCCTTCACTGTCCCCACTTCCCTGGGAACCTGCTCTTCCTTTTCTATAGTATACTTATTTCATTAAAAATAAACAAACATTCATTTTTTGCATGTGAAAAAAAATAATAACCTGGAATAATAAATATAGACTTGCCATAAAAGTACACAAAAGAAGGAAACCCTAGTTATAATCCATCTAATATTAAAAAGGCAAAGGCACCAATGAAAAATGCAGCCATTCTTATGGGTAATTTTAACTATCCAGATGTATATTGGGACAATGACAATAGTGATTCTAGCACATTTTATTTTAAAAGACAGACACAAATTATCCTTAATTTCAAGAACAAAAAAAAACAACTTTAGCATCCCCACATCACGCATCCCAAAATGCACCCATATGCCCCCTGCTCAAAAAAGTTACCACTGTCCACTCAGACATGTCACTTGTACCAAAATAGCCCCAAATGCCCTCAGACCCCCCCCCCCCACTTGTCACAAAATGCATTCACATGCCCTCAGACCCCACATATCACACAAATATCCTCTCATGCCCATCACATGCCACTCAGACCTCACAACATGTCCCTCACACAATGTTCACCACTTTCAATATTAAATGGAAAGCAAAACGAAATTTTTACAAATATTTTAAATAAATACCGTTGAAATTACATGATGTAGACTATAGCAATCTAATTTCTAGGAACAAAATGCAAATAATGTTGTTAAAAAATAAAGTATTGGAAATGATAAATAAAAAACAAAGTATTTGTATTGTTCAAAATCAAAAGGACTGAAGATGAACTATGGGGATACAAGAAAAGGTAAATATGTAAAAATGAAGCCAGGCCAAGTTTGACAGTTTGTTCATGTACAAAATGTCCTATAGAAACAGGTTAAATATTTTACCTTTCAGTGGTTCCCAAAGTGTGCCCCGCGGCTCCCTGGGGTGCCACGGCGCTGTCACAGGGGTGCCGCGGCTGCCCTTGCAAAACAAGAAGAAGAAAAAAAAAAAGAAGAACTTACCGATCCAGCGCCAGATCCTCCTCCTCACTGTTCTCACTGACAGTGTCAGTGAGGAGCAGCAGCAGGGAGAACATCAGGAAAGACGACAGCAGAAAATGGGGAAAGAAGGTAGGTAAAGGAACGGAGAGTGAAGGGGGACAGAGTGTGAGATGCTGAAGGGGGGGGGGGGGGGCAGAGAGAGATGCTAAAAGGGGGGACAGAGTGAGATTCTGATGGGGGGGGAGACAGAGTGAGATGCTGAAGGGGCGACAGAGAGAGATGCTGAAGGGGGGACAGAGAGAGATGCTGAAGGGGGGGACAGAGTGGGATGCTGAAGGGGGGAACAGAGTGAGAGCTGATGAAGACGGGGACAGAGTGAGAGCTGATGAAGAGGGGGACACAGAGTGTGAGATGGCGAAGGGAGACAAAGTGATATTGTGAAGGGGCGCAGTGAGATGATGAAGGGGCATAATGTGATGGTGAGAGATGCTGAAGGGGGGGACAGAGAGAGATGGTGAAGGGGAGGCATAGTGAGATGCTCAAGGGGGAACAGAGTGAGAGCTGATGAAGAGGGGGACAGTGTGTGAGATGGCAAAGGGGGACACAGGGTGTGAGATGGCGATGAGGGGGATACGGTGTGAGATAGCGAAGAGGGGGACATGGAGTGTGAGATGGCGAAGGGGGACACAGAGTGTGAGATGGTGAAGAGGGGTACACAGAGTGTGAGATGGCGAAGGGGGACACAGAGTGTGAGATGGCGAAGGGGGACACAGAATGTGAGATTGCGAAGGGGGACACAGAATGTGAGATTGCGAAGGGGGACACAGAGAGTGTGAGATAGCGATGGGGACACAGTGATATTGTGAAGGGGCGCAGTGATATGATGAAGGGGCAGAATGTGATGGTGAAGGGGCCTAAATACATCTTACGTTATTTTGACCCAACTACTTAAAAAACGGGACTACCCGATAATTATTATGACTTAGGGGTGCCTTGAAAGAATTATGGTGACCCTAAGGATGCTTCGAACTGAGAAAGTTTGGGAACCACCAATTATATTAAGCCTTAATATAATTGGTTTAAAAATGTTGACAATGAACTGGCCTGTTTTAACTTGATACATATTCACCATTGTCATGGGTTGTAATGTGAAATGGATATTTGTGTATATTATCTGCTCTACCTAAGGCAAATTTCAGCTATTTGTGTTCCTCCTCAAGACCAGAAATTCTAAGATGACTATTTACAATGTGAGACAATTTAACAGTGCCCCCAGCAGCCAAATAATCCTGAAAATAGTATAGTCTTCTTGCCTTTTATAAGCCTTAACAGTTTAATGGAGAGTAATGGTGGCTATGTACTCAGCAATATAGCTAACTTTGTCAGACATTGTCTAGTGTGAAGCAGATCATTTTCCGACAATCAGGTAAGTCTGGTCCACCTGTGTGTGTAGACATCTACCTGCGTTTACACTTTCTTCTTTTCCAATAAAAAAAGGTTCCGCTGACCACACCCTGGCCAATCCTTTTGGTTAAACGGACAGACCTGCCCAATTTGGCCCTCTCCGGCTTAACCTTTTTTATATGGGGAAAAAAAATGTACTAATACAATAACTCTTTGGCAACATTATGCTAAAGTGCGGATTTGCAAAACAGTTTTCTGGGACTTTCCTGAGTGGTTTGTAAACTGTGCAATTTACTAAATGCCAAGCTGCACCAGATCTAACATCGCAATCCTGATTTTTAGATATTACAGGTATAAAAACTGCCCCATTTACTAAGCAGCAGTTTAGCAAACTTCATTCAACCGCATTTTACCAATAAAAAAGACATGTTTAATGCAGGCAATAAAGAAGGAACAATAAATAAATAGAGTTGCAAAAAATTCCATTCTATAAAAGAGCAGCCTTCTCAGTATCAACCCCAAGGTAATACTGTCAATATAGAGTGCAATCACCATCATGCGCTCACAGACCATGACTGTCCTTACATGCTGGCACTGGTAAAACTACAAGTGCCAGCTTGCACATGAGGGCAAGTGCATACTAGCTCTTATAGAGTCGCAAGTGTGCACAACAAGTGTTGGCCCCAAAACATAATGGCTACAGTATTATTAAAATCTATAATAGTGCCCCCCTGTATTATTTCTTAAAGTAATATTGCCACCTTGCTGTAGAAATTAATATTAATTTATGAATTAATAGTAGGGGACCCTATTATTCATTTTACTGGCATCATCATGTAAGAACAGTTATGCCCCACACCCAATGTAAAGAGCAAAACCACAATTTTTTACATCCAGTTTTACAATGCGATTTTGGTCTAAACCATATCTGTTTTAGGGGTTTGCAAACCGCATGCTAAGCCGCAACTTTATAAATCTTCCCCTTAATTCTTTAGGTAGATCTTACACTGCCTCTTGTAATTTGTACACATGAAATTGATTCTTCAGTGTGTAAATAAAATAACTGAGATACTGACCTAACACAGAACATGTATTTGATATAAGACATGCACTGCCTACCTTTAATGACCATCTCTTTCCTGCACCATTGGATGAAGTTGGACACATTATCCCTTGCCAGGAACGTTGCAGGTTGAGCTGATGCATTGAATGTTACCGCAGATTTTGGTAGCCAAAGTTTCTTAACCAGGTCAGGGTATTCGGTAGCAAAGTCACAAGCCACCTCTGTCACATTGTTGGCATGGTAGCAAAGTAAAGATCCAGTCTCCAGGACTTCAATGAAGTTATCTACTGTCACATCCAAATTGTACAAATCCTTTAACCACTCAGCCAAGTCCTCTTTCATGGCATACAGGTACTGTTCGCTGGACTTAAATGGCCGAATGCTGCGTACACTGCCCCCTTGATAAGTTGACATTTTTTGATGATACTAAAGCAAACAGCGTTTGAACAATAGTTGTGTGGTAAAAATGGACTCACATAGAAAAGCCTTCTAGAGACTCCTTCAACGCCATCTTATTCCAATAAGAATAAAGGAAAGCCATTTTGTCTATCCAATCTGAAACATACAAGTAATACATGTGGGTATATGTTCATTGACTAATCTCCACCACTGTAAATAAAGATTAAAGGAAAAGCTGTAGCTATTTTACTAATCAATGATCAGATGTGTAGCTTCATTTTTTATTTATTTGCAATAAACAATGTACTAGACCTGGCTTATACAACTTGTGGCTCTCCAGTTGTTGTGAAACTACAAGCTCCAGCATGCTTTGCCAGCTGACAGCCAGTGGATAGCTGGCATGGTTATGCTGGGACTTGTAGTTTCATAATATCTGGAGAGTCATATGTTATTCAGGCTTGTATCAGACATACAATAAAAAAATACAGAAAATAAAATAGGGTGTGAAGCCCAGTTATAACTTTTATTCTAGGGAGATGTGACTTTTCAGGAGGAGTCTGGAATATTTTTAACTGTTTTACAAAAGTACTCAAAAACATTTAAATTTATATTCACAGGTAATTATTTAGGAAGTAATCATTTTTAAGAAATGACCCACTGGGCATAGAGACCTCAGAACAGCTTTGTTCACAGGGCAACATCAAGTAAATGTAATTTGATGTCATTTGTGTTATTACTTTGTGCTGGTTGTCTATTATTGAGTGAAAAACATGGAGTAGTGGTGTTGGACAGAGTGAGCATGTGGGGCACACACCCATACTTATATCATACCTCACAACTGTCCCGATTTGGGCAGGACATCCCGATTTGGGCAGGACATCCCGATTTGTGGACTGGAAAAGGGGGTTAACAGGAAAATGGGTGGAGTTTGCCAAAATATGTTCATGTGGGGGTGGAGTTTTCCGTGAGTCGGGGGTGTGGCTTATTTTGTACTGCTTTCGAGATTCTAAATGTTGGGAGGTATGCTTATTTGTTTACTATAGACTAAGGCAGCATGCATTGTAAAAAGGGGGCTTGTGTACTTAGACTTTGTCAGGCCAAACCAAAACATTTATAATGGAACCAGCTAAATCTGTTATTAGATATAGCATAGGACGGCATATGGTATGACAAGGCAGTATGATGGTATAGGATATCAATGCAACACATTTTAGTAGCACAGGAAGCAAATGTTCTGACCACTCTATTAGAAATAATCCCTACTCCAGTAGTAGTTGCATCCTTGTATAAACGTGCAAAACATCAGAGATGGGCATATTGGCCCTGAAGCTGAGACTTATGATGGCCCATTAATTTGGCCTTATGGACAAGAAAAATAATATAGAGGAGCAGCAACGGAGTATAGTGGAATAATGGAAATAATTGTGTGTTGTCCTGTGTCCCTTTTGTTCCAACTATGTGTACATACATACGTACGTACGTACATACATAAATAAACATACATTATTACTAGATGGTAAAAGCTAACAAAAGTGGGATTTGTGCATTTTTAGTACATTTTTTGTGTTTATTTAACAAAATTTGTTTAAAAGTCTCAAGAACCAGGATCTCTCATATTGCGTGCACAGATATTAGAAATATACATTTTAAACACAGGAAGACCAACATGCTTTATAAATAAACCTGTAATAAAAGTTAAGAACACACATTTAATGAAGTTTAGTAACTTTTTCGAACTCTTTAAACCCCATTAAACTAATTTTGAAATATGTAGATATTTCTAAATATGAATACATCATGTGTCACTTTTTGCCTTTTTTTTAGCTCTTTACTTTTTAAGTAAAACCAGATTTACTTCTATCTTCATCCTCTTGAGTACAAACCTGATTTCCCTTTGGGCAGCCCACGTCCTAGTATCTTGTCTATTGAGGTCCTATGTCATCTTTTGTTAAGCATGATGACTCTTCCTTCAGCGACGTACAGACAGGGCTCCCCCAAGTAACAAGCAGTGGGACAAAATGCCAATTCTGAAAGTGCTGCTTAATGTTTTGTTTCCTTACCAATAGCTTACACATTTCTCCTTGGTGACAAAAAGCTTGCTACAAACACTCCCTATTAACCCTCAAAGACTCACAAGACTTGTAGTCCTGGCTGGGAACAAACTATTTATCTTAAACAAAAAGGAAGCTTGTAAAGTGCATCCCTCCTTTGCCTGCAGTGTCTCCGAATTTAAATAATGTTACAATCACTTACCTATATTTAGTGGATACATGGATCAGAGGTTGTTTTTTCCAATACAAGACATTATTTCAGATCTCACCAACTATTTTAATAATCTTTGTAAACCCAGGTGAATAAAAGTGACCTAACAGTGTCATCCTATTAAAACATACGTTTCTAGAACAACCCATTCTATAAAATGAATCAGGAATACAAGAGCCGCATGTAAATAAAAAATGATATCTATATTATATACAGCAGGATGTGTTGTTATAGAGCAGGATGTGTTGTTATAGAGCACCCTACTGTTCTAAAAAGTAGTAGTAGTCTGTGTAATGGAAAAGGTGAGTGCCATGTCAGGTTCCACCTGAAAAGCAGAATGACTAGGCACAAACATACTCGTGGGGCTCATCTGGTAACTCCCCCATAAACTTTAACAACAGTCTGAGTCTGACAGTGCATACAAACATTGTATATTATTACTAATAATTGTGTCTGCTAGCACATTCATCTTAAAGGTTATGTAGGCAATACTAACTTTAAATATACCCATGGCTATGTATATAAACATTTGAAAGACAATGAGGTATATTTACTAAAGTAGGGGTTTGAAAAAGTGGAGATATTGCCTATAGCAACCAATCAGATGTCATTTTGTAGATTGTACTAAATAAATAGAATCTGATTGGTTGCTATAGGCAACATCTCCACTTTCTCAAACCCGCTGTTTAGTAAATATATCCCAGTGTGTAGGAAATATGCTTTAACTTTTCATTTATCCCCTTACTGTAAAATGTTGTCTGTTTTTAAAAGCATTCAGGGCTTTACCTATATTGAGACAAGGGGGTATATTTACTAAACTGCGGGTTTGAGAAAGTGGAGATGTTGCCTATTGCAACCAATCATATTCTAGCTGTTATTTTGAAGAATGCACTAAATAAATGAAAGCTAGAATCTGATTGGTTGCTATAGGCAACATCTCCACTTTTCCAAACCCGCAGTTTAGTAAATCTAGCCCAAAGTGTGAAAGCTGTCAAAAAATGGTGTTTGGGAAACAGCACAATGCTGGAAAAATGTTTATAAACTCTGTATTTTCTAGCTGTCATAGACTAAATCAGCAGCACGGTGGTGTAGTGGTTAGCACTTCTGCCTTACATCACTGGGGTCATGAGTTCAATTCCTGACCATGGCTTTATCTGTGTGGAGTTTGTATGTTCTCCCCGTGTTTGCGTGGGTTTCCTCCGGGTGCTCCGGTTTCCTCCCACACTCTAAAAAACATACTGATAGGTTAATTGGCTGCTAACAAATTGGCCCTAATCTGTCTGTGAGTGTGTGTGTTAGGGAATTTAGACTGTAAGCCCCAGTGGGGGAGGGACTGATGTGAGTGAGTCCTCTGTACAGCGCTGCAGAATTAGTGGCGCTATATAAATAAATGATGATGATGATAGTAAGTAACATGTCAACAGACCTATTAATGATCATAGGGACAATATCATATAGGATTTATAGAACACTAGAATAGATATATTTAGTAGTTTATATAATAAATATGTCATGATTTCAGCTGCCAGATTGGCAGCCAGTCAAAATAACATTTAATTCTTTAAATGTTCTGACTTTTGTGTTTTATTTTTACTTTACTAAGCAATATAAAATCAAACTTAAAGAGCAGTAGATATAATTAATTACCAGATATTCTAAGCAATACATAAGTGAACACAGTGAATAGTTTTATTGTTTTCTAACAAATGACAAAGTGAATTACACCAGATGCATCAATGTATCCTACATTCCCACTGGGTATAGTGCAGATGGGTTCATTTGAAATCAATCATTTTGAATGAAATAAAGTGGTTTGCTGAAAATTTTACTTTCTTCAGATGACCAACTTTTTGTAAAAAATGTAGAACCAAGGCTTTTCTATTATGTATTCTCCACTACTCTGGGTTCTTTAACTTCAATTTAATTTAAAAGGCGATCTGTTCTAGATCTATTCTCTCTGAACACCTTGCACCCTCAGGGATTAACAGCCACTACACTCAACAGTTGAATTGACAGCAACTATTTACACCGGTGTCAAGCTGCATTCCTTAATGGTTGGAACAGTTGTGGTCTGAGATAGATCTCTGAAAAAGGACACTCCCCTATAATATACACTCCTCGTGGCACTTTATGACGGAAAACAGAGACATTAAAATTTGTGTTCCAATTTTATTTCTAACACATTTCATTAATTCAATAAATATATCAACAATTTTCCAGGTACACCAAATCTTCACTCTTTAGGGGAATTCAATTGGCAACGTTACTGTAAAAAGTAACACGGTCTGCGCATTATTACCGATACTATGTTAATAGTGCACATAATTACCGTTAATATGGTAATTCAACGTCGGCTTTTTGCTTGCGACTCCCGGACTCCCGGAAGAGTAGGCAACCCTCCCGGATTCTAATTAAATGCAGAAATTCATGGCAATGAATATCTGGGACGGAACTTAATCATGACAGTAAGCCCCGCCCCGATATTCAATGCCGTGAATTTGTGGGGGTGTGGTAATCGTGCCGCAAGGACGTCGCCACACCCCCTACTATCCCTCTCACGTGACCTGTCCTCCCAGAGGACAGAGTCACAAAGTAGTCAACCATGTATTATGTATTTTAGCCAGCAGAGTCATGAAACAGAGGGTATGCTTTTGGAATAGTGATAAATTCAATTCATATGCAGATTGACATGTGGGTTAAGTGAATGGTCTAAATTAACCCTTTGATCTACCTGCTATTCTTGTATTGAAACAATTTAAAAATAGGATAAGAATGCCAGATATTTCTGTTGACCTGATATCAGAAACTCCAGCATAACCAACTAGTTTAAACACAACAACCATTGTATCTGTGTGATTATTTACTCTGCAGCAGTGTCATCAGCAAACTAGAAGCCATGACGATATATATATAACCTTTGGAAAAATACATTGACAAATACATTGGTGAAAGCACATAAAACAAGTAAGGGCATGGTGCCATGTCATTAAGTCTGCCAACTTTTGGGTCCATCATCTGCTATGTACTCACTACTTGTTGTTGCTATACCACTCCCAGTAAGTTCTGACAGCTAATAGTCACATGGGTGGTTTTAAAACAACAAAAGAAGGTTTGTCTGTGGAATGCAGTGTGATAAAACAGAGATTATCTTTAATTGCTTTCTCCTAGGTGACAGTGATATGGACCATCTTTCTTTTAGAGTGTTTGATAATCTATCATTTACCTTTCCTTTGAACATACAACACTTGATCACAATGAGTCATATGATATTTGGGGTGGGGTCTGTATATTAATACAAACCAACCTAATCACAAGTATATACAAGGTGCTTCTTGTATTTCATCTATAAAGTAAATATCTGTTGAGGTGTATTTTGCTAACATGACCCATTTCCAGAGTGTAATAATCAGCTATAGGAAATTGGAGTCAGCACACTAGGACACGCTGGGAAAGTAATGTAAAAAAATATAAAAAAAATTTAATGAATGATCCAATAATTATCCATAAAGAAGACTGCTCCAGTGTGGTCCTAGACTTGGGTTGCCTTGCTTTGAACTCAGTTGTAGTCCCAGTACCAGGGCAGGTGTCTGGGTCCTGTTTACAAAATGTATAGTTGCCTGAAATATGGAAAGCTGAACAATAAGTGAACACAGTACACAACACAGATCACACAGTATTTATAATATAACATTTTTATTACACACAGTTTCTATAAGCTCATAGGGAAGATCTGTGTTTATTGGATGCCAAGCAGGAGAGGACTGATAACGTTTGACCTAGGGGGCAAACACAAGAATGATACCCAGGCTCTTTTACCAGTATGCTGCAACCAGTGGCGGATCTAGTCTTTATGTTTAGGGGGGGGCGATTTTGCATAATCACGCCCCTCCTTTGCTCTGATTGGCTGGCCTGTGTTAACCCCGCCTTCCGCCCGCGATTGGCCCCGCCCCCTCCCGTTGGTGGTCGCCAGCTGGGACCACTCTGATTGGCTGGCCCACATTTAGTTTAGCCCCGCCCCCCACTCGCGCTTAGCCCCGCCCCTCCCATTTTAATCGGCGGCTGGGACCTAGCTTTTTGCTGCTAGGAGGGGCGAATGCCCCGATCGCCCCCCCCCTGGATCCGCCACTGGCTGCAACTTAAAAATGTTAGGAGCCCATGAAATAGTGCATGCTCCGAAGCTGAAGGTACATGACCAAACGCCAGAGAGGGAGGTCAGCCCATGAAGGACATGGCTAGTGAAATAGTGTAGTATATAAACAAAATTATTAAAATCAGAAGATTGTGCCATCCTCAGGTTTAGGTATGTGTCGTTGGACATGGTTGTGCCTTCATTTATCCACTCTGCTTGTGATCGCAGCCACCAGGACTCCATTGTAAACTTCAGCAGAGGATGAGGAAGAAGAAGTAGTAGAGGAGGAAGGTAATTGGTAAAGAGGGAGAAGTGGAGGAAGATGAAGGGGTTGTGGGAGAAGGTGCAGAGCAAGAGGAAAAGTGGATTGTCAGGGGCCTAGAGGTAAAGTGGACGTGACTACAAGAGGTAGAAGATGGTCGGGATATATATTATAAAAGGGGTTAAGGGAGACAGACAGACACACAAAGGGGCAGAAAATAAAAAGGACATACACTCTCAATGCAGAGACCAGGGACTGGTGGCTAACTTTAGCCTGGGGGGCAAGACTCAGCTCAGCAGCCTATTGCATTTTAAAGGGGGAAAAAAGCAGGTTGCCTAGTGACCCAGTCCAAAGTAGCCCACTATGAGACCTGCCCCCCAGCCCAACTAGCCCCTGGCAGAGACACACAAACACAAAAGGGTGGGACAAAGAGAGACAGATGGGGAGACACAGGTATACGTACAAAAACTAGAAACAGATAAACAAAGAGGGGGGAAAAAGAATCCCATGAGCAGCAAAAAAAACTGGCTCAGACAAAGGAAGGGCAGAGACGCTGGTACAATCAGGGGAACTGCAGAGAGGCTGGCACCGGCAAGAGAAGGGCAGAGAAGTGGGCCCAAGCAGGGGAGAGCAGAGTGGCTGGCGCAGACAGAAAGGGCAAGTAGGCTGCCACAGAAAGTGGAAGGGCAGAAAGGCTGGCACACAGGGTAAGGGCAGTGAGGCTGTCGCGCACACACAGGGGAAGGGCCTAGATTGGTGCAGACAGGGGAAGGGCCTAGAGATTGGTGCAGACAGTGGAAAGACAGTGTGGCTGGCACAGGTAGGTAAAGGGCAGAGAACTTGGTGCAGACGACAAGGGCAGAGAGGCTGGTGCAGACAGTAGAACGTCAGAGAGGCTTGTGTAGACAGGGAAGGACCGAGAGGCTGGCGCTGACAGAGGAAGGGCAGAGAGGCTGGCGCAGACAGGGGAAGGGCAGAGAGGCTGGTGCAGACATGGGGAAGGGCAGAGAGGCTGGCGCAGACAGAGGAAGGGCAGAGAGGCTGGCGCAGACAAAGGAAGGGCAGAGAGGCTGGCGCAGACAGGAAACAATGATACCAGAGATAAAAGTGACAGGAAAATACATAGTGACAGGCATGTACACATATTTACCTTATTTGCCTGCAGACTGTCCTAGATGTGCATTGAATTAGCCTGCACTACTCACAAAATCAAAGTGTATACTCCATCCCATGTGCCCAATTTCAGAATTTTTTCTAAAGCCTCTTTAAGTTTCCCAATCTGTCCCAGAATAAGCAATTAGCTTTGATTATTCTATTGCAAGGACCGTAGATTAATCAAAGCTAGTCTCTGATTGATTACTATAGGTTACTATACCTCCTAACTGTCCCGATTTTCAAAGCAATAGGCCATCCCCCCTCTTCTACTCTACAAACATACTTGAATTGTCATGTGCTCCTGCCTCTGGTGCATACTAATCATGGCATTAAATTTTGATGTCCACAAATAAGTCATCAGGATATCTTACCAAAATATTTTATAACTAGAAGCTATTAAGTTGGTGGATATGTTCTACAGGGCCGTAACTAGGTCTGTACTATAGCAGCGACCACACAGTGCACAATGCTGAAGGGGGCACCGTTTATGAATATTTTAAGTTAATTTGGTTAAAATAGAGGGCTAGGTGGGCGGCATTTTTCTTTCTCGCCCCAGGTGCTAAAAATTTAATTTACGGCTTTGATATTCTATACCATAACCACTCATATATTTTATGGCACAAAATTCAGCACTGATTGATAAGGTGTTATGCTATGAAAATTATCACATACTTGTCTAGAACTTCAAAAGAGAAGTTGAAAGCACTGTTGTTATTAGACCTATTGGTTAAACAATTACTAAGGCAAGGTCAATATTTCAGCCTAACAAATTACATGGTTGAAAGGAAGAAAAACCTGTGCAGATCTCCTCTTTGACAGCTTAATCTTTGTCCCGCAGTCATAGAACAGTTGTTTTCTAACAAGATATTTACCTGACATGGACTCTGCATCAGTTTCAAAGCTTTGTTTGAGAAACCGATTAACATTTTGCACATACCAAGTAAAAGTCAATATATGCATTTGGTGTTCATTGATTGACAGGTATTTACACATACAGTAGCTTCTAGTGATCAATAAACCAATGTACATCATTACATTAATTTTCGTATATCTCCTAATCAAAGGAAAAATATATATGAATAATAATCGGGTATGCCCATTATATATCATTGGTCATACATTTAAGGAGAAGTGGTTGATACAACTCACCATATTATGTGGCGAAACAAATCATGTAATTAATGCTGCAATCCCAGTTACTCAATTTTCACCAACTTGTTCGTTCCACTTAGTGGAACCCCTGGAGCTGCATGCTGAACAGTTTCTACTGGTGTGTCTATATTAGGGAATTTAGACTGTAAGCTCCAATGGGGCAGGGACTGATGTGAATGAGTTCTCTGTACAGCGCTGCGGAATTAGTGGCGCTATATAAATAAATGATGATGATGATGATGATGATGATGATACTGGCGTTCCTCCATTTCTGTAGTACATAGTGCTGGCTATAGGGAAGTAACGCGGCACTGGAAGCTGCAAGATTCTTCTTGGTCCTTCCGTTATTCACCGGCAATTTTTTACTATCAGACTAGAAACTTTAGTGGGTTTTAGACTACAGAAACAGAGGAGCCCTGGGAGAACTGTTTCATCATGCATTTCCTGGGGCCCCACTAAGAGGAAGGAACAGGCCACTGAAAATGTAACAAGTAGACAGCATTGCTACATTTAAATACTAAGGATAAATACAAGTAAAGGAGATATTAACTCATTTTAAGGAGCCTTTGGCTTGTGTCAGTGTACCTTTTTATTGTCCTCATCTTTATCAGTTTTGAAGTTAGTGGGGATAGAACAGCCTGTGGCCAATCAGGTCTTCGGAAAGCTCACAGTAGAACAGAGTATTTTATGAGTGTGTGCTGATCCGGTTTAAGGCAGTGTGATTGTGTCACTAACAGCAGGGCAGCATTGTACAACAGGGGCAATGTCATAATATGAAGAGGATTTGATAGTACTGACAAGAGACTCTTATGGAACAGGATTCTATTGATTTTGCAGTCTTATCTACCTCTATATCAAACAAAGTTTGTTCATTATTTATAACTCCCAGCATTGCGATCCATTATTTAATTTGAGCTAAAAATCACTGTACTTTAGCTTTTCTGTAACACATTCCCGGCACCTCCAGCTGTGGTTGCCAGGAGCAGTCACTCAAAGGCCAAATTTAAATCTCTGCCTACTTCAGTCCAGATGGCTCAGTTACAATCAATGAACTAGTAATTAGCTCATTTGTAATTAATTATAATACTCCAAAACCTTGGCCTGCATGTAGCCACCACGTATTGAACTTTAAAGCCTTTGTTCTAGAAATATCATGTTCTTGTAAATACCAGCCAGAGACCAATGTCTCAAGTGTTCCAACAACAGTCACAGCCTGCATAATTTGCTCCTCTATAAATGTCTGTTTTCTTAATGTATAACAAAAGTGATCTGACCATTGCCATATTCACAATAAACAGTTAAAAATAATGGCAGTCTGATTTTAGGATGTCTTTAATCAAAATAGTGATTGTAGACTTTCAGCACCTAGTAATGGCGGAACTACCGACAGTGGCTATAGGTCCCAGACGCTGTCATTTTCATATGCACATTTTATGTATGTGAGGCAAAATCTAAAACTGGCACATGACAACACAAAACATCATTTGCAATACAGGCCAACAATTTTGCAGAAATTATCCTTACTATTCCCGCTAACAACAGACTGTCAGTTCCTTCTTCCATACATGACATGTGAGTGTGTTCTTTCCTTGCATATCTTGGCCAAGGTCAGAATGATGTCACTAGTTGTGTGGTGCACGGGGAGAGGAAATATCGTTTTCCAGTGGTCATTCAATGGAGAAATGCAGCGGTCTCTTTTCAGTTATGTGGCCGTGGGTTTCCCTTAATAAGCAAATCAACATGAAGAGGAACATACCAAAGTGCTGAGAACGAAAGACAGTTTCCAAAATCGGGACAGAAACACCAAATTTAGAATTTCCTGTTCTTGCAGCTTTTATTACCTGCTGCTAATGTGTGCTTGTGTGGATCCTGGAATATTGAGGCCCTGTTCGGAAAAAGACGTACTAGTCACCTCCTAGAAAGCCAAGCAAGTAGTGAACACTCTAGGCCTCCATCCCTTCAACCTGCCCCAACATTTAATCAATAGCCTGACACTAAAATAATAGCAATTTACATTTAATAAATTGGCAAATTTCCCCTCAAATGGCCTCAAAATCAAATTAGTAGCATACCCATTTATTTTAATTTAATCTCCACAAACAAACCAGTCAACACATTACATTATCCCCTCCCAATACACACACCAGTCCCTATACAATATTATACGCACACACAACATTCCACACATATTATTAACCCCACATACACGCACACACACTAACTCATCCACACACACACCAATACCCACATAACAGGACCCTCCCTCAGACACTGGTTACCACATAACATGAACCATATATTTAATTAATTAAAGTTTAACTATCTAAAAGCTCTATGATTCCACTATAAATCTACACCTACCTGGATTTTCTTCCTATGTAAAGCACTAGGGTACTTATCCTCTATTATTACTCATAATGATTACTGGCAACCAAGGCTGATGCAAGAATTTCTCAGCACCCTGAATCTAAAACATCAGCCTACTGCTTCTCTTTCCCCTTCAATTTGAAAATAAATGAACATAACTTCTGTTTTTATATTCAGGAACAAAAGCAGGAGGTTTCTGTGCCATGCTGCAAGACTGGACATGACCATCATGCAAGGGGATTGGCTATTATTTTAGACAGTTGTAAGCTGTTATCCAACCTATTCTCTTCAACTACATGGGCAATGTTGTGTGCACTACTGCTAGGTGCATGCAGATCGCCTTTTACAAGCCGAAATGTGTGAAAACGAACATACCTCTGAACTTTTCCTGCAGTCAGGACCAGTCCTGACAGAGCGGGACAGTCACTACCTGCGGCTGCTCGTGTCTTAAGCTCAGTTGCTGCATGTCTGGATCCTGGAATGTTGGGACCCTGTTTGGAAAAAATATGGAAAGCCTAGTAATGAGGCCTCACGCCTGCCAACCAGTCCTAACGTTAAATCAATAGCACCCACATTTAATAATTAGGCCTCCCTCCCTGTAACCAGCCTCAACTTTAAAGTAATACCATTCAAATGAAATAAATATTCCTCCCCCCCCCCCCCCCGACCTGCCCTGAGATTTATATTAATAGTATTCAAATTAACTTCATTACTTTTAATAAATAGACATATTTCCCCCCAACCATCCCTGTAATTAAATTAATAGATTTATTTTTTAAATGTGAATACGATCCATTTTATTTTGGGGCTGGTTGAGGAGAAATTAATCTATTTATTTAATTTGAATACTATTTCATCCCAAATAGTCTCAACATTTAATAATTAGTATTCACATTTAATAAATCGCTTTCCTTCTCACAAAACTCAGTCCCACATTTAAGTAATAGCCCCTAAAGCTTCCCAGCATTACAATTAGAGTTCCATCACCGCAACTTAAATTAATAGGCAAAAGCTGAGAAAATTTTACTCTTTTAATGTCATACAATTTGAACAGTACTTGAAAAAAATAACTGAAACACCCACAAGGGCATTAAAAATGGCAAGAATACAAAATGCATTTTCTAACATGAAATTGTATATTGTTTTGAGCAGTGAAATGTCACTCCATCATTACACTCCATCCCCATTACAATAAGAGACTATCCTCTCACACCTCCAACCTTCTTCCATACAGATGTCAGCCGGGGAGGATTGGCCATGCAGTCCAGTGAGTCCACCATCTACTCTTCCTCTGGGGGTGGAAATTGTGTGGCTGGGAGGGGCATAGCGCCGCTATCTGTCCTAGAAAAACATCAGGACCACCGGGTAACTACAAGCTGTGCGGTGTCCGCGGCTTTTGAAGGTACTTTATTTCATTTCTGCAACCACCGCAAGCATGGTATTAAATAGAAATGCCAGCTTCATGTCCGTTTGGCAATTCGGTTGCACCCCACCATGTCCTCGTGCCCAAAGCAGCTGCCTATAGCGGCCCAATGGCAGCGCTCCGCCTGCCGGCAACAACTAGATCTTTATAAATATATTTGTCTACACTAAGTCCTTTTTATATTTACACCTATTTACTCTACATTATTTTTCAACACATACATCCTTGCCTATTACTTGTCCTACTTCATCCTTGTCTCTTTCCATCTGCCACTCCAACCCCTCTCTTTCTGCCTCTGGTTCAACTACCTCCACCCTGCCACATACTATACTTCCTATTACCCACTTTCACGGTGGGAGGCTATTATGTCTTTTTTTTTGCTGCTGTCTGCCTCATATTTTGTGTTGGGAGTTGTGGGTCAAACCTTTATGGACTGCCTCCCAAAGTCTATGGGAGGTGTTTGTGGCCTTATGGCTCCCATCCCCCAACCCCTTCCGACGCTTCTAGTTTCAAAGGGGAGCGGAAGATTCATTCCCAAGAGAAAACTTTTGCCAACCGCAGGGGAAAGAGGCCCACCCTATCTTCATGGGAAAGGTGGGCCTTATGGCTCAGTGGGTTGGGGAGTAGAGGCCCCTCTAACTTTCCAGTGAAGAGGGGCCTCACTAATATACATGATGCAATTAGGCGTAGGTTTCCTATGTGTCACAATTCTCTCAGGAAATTTTAGTTATTTGTACTTCTGATTCACATACATTAACAGCATTACCATAGGACTGTTTTATTACTTTTGTTGACCATAATAAGTGTGTTTTTAGGCTGCCTGACAGTTTTTTTGTACTTCAGAAATTTGGGAGCCCTAAAAAAATGATTTCATCAAGTGAAGAGAGTATGTTATATACATTTACTATAACGGTTCAGGAACGTTTGGATATTAGTGTACTAAAACATATCACTAAAATTTCACACGTACACAAATTTTATTAAAAAAATTATGAAAAAAACATAGAAATTATACAAACATAAGAAAAGTGTCATTACTTTACTTGAAAGTTGCTCAAATTTTCTTATATTCAGTGAATTATGCATGAGAAATGTCTAACCTTACCTTTCCCTCACCATATAGTGAAAAAATATATATAAAAAGCTATACTAAGAAAGTATGCATTGAATAAATACTATCATCAAAAAACATTTTTTGTATAAGAAAATATGTCTAATATATTACTCATCAACTAGCAACATACTAAACAGGATCAAAACACAAAAGACAAATAAATTGCTGTAACTAATTATATTGAATTTTACACCTTTTTTAAATAATGATTATTGTTGGTAATTCAGCGTTTAACCTTCTTTCAAGTTTAAGTGTGCACTAATCTTTGTTTATATGAGGAAATCCTCAAGTCAATAGAAGTATTAAAGTTCTGAGAACTGTTAAGTTTGGGTAAAATAACTACTAACATGTAAATCTCTCCCAGAGGCCTCTGGGAATCATACACTCTAACATTGCTGTAGTGTTGTATACTCCTTTGTTCATCTGTTTCTGGAACAAAGCAGCACTGCTAGCCCTTGTCATTCTGCTGCCTGAGCTGGCCAGTGGACTAGTGCCCTTCTCATCACTTAAGAACTACAAAAAATACATTTACAAATACACAGTATTTGCATACAAATATGCTAACTTCAAGTTACCATTCTCTGTTATCATTTTGAGGAAAAGTGACTAAAACAGTTTGACTACTGGGTCCATCACTGGGATTACTGACAGGAAGTCTGCTCACAATCACAACTTTATCACAGATATTTCTGTTCTGCTAAGCTCCTGAAGTGTTTCTATACATGTACGGGATCTATTAACTGGAATGACTAGGACTTAGGGGTTTTTCTGAAATTTGGAGCAAAATATTTTAAATTACCCCTATGTTTCCCACACTGCCCCTTGCACTAACCTCCTCAATAGTGCTAATCCCAGTAACTGTAGGAAGAAATACATGGTGTGCATGTGACATTATCACAGAGTAACAGCAATTATTTGGTTCTACTTTTATACATACTTGCCAACTCTACTGGAATGTCCGGGAGACTCACGCATTTCGCGTGAGTCTCCCAGACTCCCGGGAGAGTGTGGCAATCTCCTTGATCTGCCCACTTCCTAGTGAAGTGGCCCCGCCCCCGCTGTAAAATGACGCGTTCTGCGTCATTACGTCACGGGGCAGGGGCCAAAATGACGCAATTTTTGGCGCCCCGCCCCCTGCACGCCCACTTCCCCCCGGCAGCTCATGGAAGCCCAAACAAAAATGTTAGCAAGTATGCTTTTATAGTCAGTGTTTTCAGAAGTTTCTGGATAGCAGCTTTTTCAGATACAATGTCCCATTAACTTATATATGGGTAGTATGTCTATAAAAGCCAACTTGTATTTTAAGTTTAGAGGTCCTTTAAATGACCAATATCCCCTATATTTGTGGATTCACTTTAATCATTTTTAGAGCTTCAAAAAAAGCAAACAAAAAAAAAAGCAACATTTAATTTATACTTTTGCAACAAGAATTTTTTATCATTATTATTATTATTTTAAATTGCCTCTCTACACTTTGCTGCTGCCTTTTGTTGCCTTATTATAGACACAAGTCTGGGTACCACATGCGTCTGCTGCATTGGCCTAGTAGGAACGTATGGAAGAGCTGACATTTGCTGTATATTTAAAAAAAAGACTAATATACATGAGACACAAGTTCTGTATGTCCCTTAATTATACATCAAGAAGTATGACAACCCAGCCAAGATAAGTCTTGCACCCACTTCCCAGAAGCAGTGACTCTCAGATTGTCCTGGTCAAATCTCCAGTACGTTTCACCTTTGAAAAAGTAGACTGAGCCATTTGGATGGGTCAGCACTGCATTGGTGCTGCGAGGGACACCTTTCCAGTCCTGTAGGCTGCGGGGGTAATACGGCTCCACCATCAGTGATTCTGCATTGATCACGTAGTATTTTTCCCCTTTGAAAACGACCAGATGCCCAAGTGGCTGAAAATATAAAGCTGTGTCAGGATGTCGTGGGAGACCGTTATCACTGCACTTAAGAGGAAAGCCAGCCTCTAGATTAGAACCTTTGTACCTCCAACATTTTCCACCTGCAAAAGAAGTCATAGAAAAGTGTATAAACATGGATCTACTAACCGTCCAACCAGAGCACCTCTACTGTACAAAAATTATATGGGAACTATACAAGGATAAACACAGACATATGCATATCCTACATGTACATGGTCGTGGGTAGTATTTACATAACTTCCCAACGAGTTGGGGGGCCGGGGGCATCTGCCCCCCGAGCTGGTCCCAGAGTGGGCTACCTTGGGCTGGGTCATTTGCATTTTTTTCCCTTTAATATGTTCAATAGAGTTGAGTCCTGCCCCCCGGGCTAAAATTTGCCAGCCCTTCCCTGCTTTCTAACCAAGACATCTTGAAATGTCACCTGCCTTGGATGAAGTCAGCTGATTCCTTCATTATTCATCCTTCCATGCTCTGCCTCTACATTTTGCAACCTCTGGGTTGACAGTGTTTGCTCTTGCCAACACAACATCAGAGTGCATGGGAGGGACCACTCACACAAAGGGGAGGGGGGGGATTCTTTATTTTATATGGCTGTGGAATGAAGCGGAAGGTTATGGGTAGCGCACAGAAGTCATTATCTTGCTGTCTCAAGTACCTTAAATGTTTGTACAGACTGATGCAAACCCAAGTATGACCAATGAGGTGTAGATTTCATAACTACAAGTGAAAACAAGACACAGTACTTTACCATTTGAGATTTTTTGACTTATCCTGACAGCATCCCTAGGAAATCAGCACAAAATAGTCCATGCCCTGGATCACCCCAAACTATGCCCATGCCACCTCCATTTATAATTAGGACACGCCTTTTCCCTGTATACCTCACCTATTTCTGCAATCAATAATAAGAACTGTTGGTTGCTATGTACGAGGAGCAGTTAGATCTAGTTTGTTCTGAAATTTACTATTTGGCATAAGGTAAAACCCATCAAAGTCTACTACATTATCAAGATCTACCATGGTCCAAAACATGGTGAAAAATGAAATTCTTCATTTGCTTATAGCCATATAACTGCAGCAATATACATGTGTGCGCTATACTCATAGGAAGCAACAGGCTACAGAGTGGGGTAAATTAGTGGGGGTGCTCCAATTATGTAAAAAACTTTGAAAATTCTGGAGTTAAGACTATCTCCTATATATTGAACAAAATGCAACTATAAGGAAGACTGACCACAACCAGAAATTTGTTCTGTTATGTAAAGCCCTTATAGTACATTCCAAACAGTGAAATCAATGTATTTTAGAATCCAAAAAGTGACACACCTTTATACTATTGTGTAACCATAGAAGTCATCTTGACATGAATGAAGCAATAGCAGAAAATCGACCTTATTATTTAGCAGCTCAGACAGCAAGCAGTAAGAAGCCTGGCTCCAAGCACACAACAGCTGTGCTAATTTCATACTAGAGGCCCTGGTTATTAATTCCTGGTGAGCGCAACAAAGGCCTCATTTTCTCAGGGCAAGTAGTGTTGCCAATTAGGACTGGTTTCCATGACAGTTTAATGTTTTGCTCACTGGTGTTAGCACCCCATGGTCTGTGTGGCCAAGGTCTTGTATGCTTAAGTCTGTCTGAATAGATTTATATCCCACATATATATATATATATATATATATATATATATATATATATATATATATATATATATATGTGCACATATGCATGCATGTATGTAGGTGTATAATGTATATATATATATATATATATATATATATATATATATATATATATATATATACATATATACATATACATACATACACACGCTCATGTATATACATACATACGCACGCACATATACATACAGAAAATAAATGGGAGGAGAAAGGAGAGAGAAGAGAGAGTGAACGAGACAGAGATAGAGAAAGACAGAGAGTGAGAAAGAGTGAGATAGAGAGCGTGTGAGAGAGAGTGATTATATATATATATATATATATATATATATATATATACACACATACACACACAAATACACTGGCCAGAGTCTTCCTCTTCTGGTCAGTCCTATGCTAAATGTAGATATTGATTTGATTTGAATATTAACATGATCGTTGCTGTGATGTTTAACAGTGTTGAGCCTTAGCTGTACACCTGTACAGTATGTGTGCATGTTCAGGGAAAGAGATGGAATTAGCAACAGATGGTAAAGTGCGATCATAGCACAAACACAAAACTATTTTAAAGGCACACAAATGTCATGGTTTCTGACCTTTGAAGAAGTAGAACTTTCCATCGGAACCTGACACTGTTGCAGCTTCAATAAAGGATGGTAGCTTCTTCCACCGCTGCTGTGTAAGCTGGGGCTCAGAGACGTTCCCATGTGAGGAGATCGTCCAATAGTAGCGACCTTTGAATATGTACAACGTGTGTTTTAAATCTGTGCAAGAATTAAAAAAAAAATGTCATTATATATTTCAAGTGAGTTGGGGCTGAGTATTGTGAACCCAGCTTTGCATATATATTTTAAGAAAGTTTTTGTTCTGTCCAAGGGAGACAGAATAGGAATTTTTTTTACATGATCCAACTACATGCAGGAGCCATCTTTACCGCTCCACCAGTATCTAAAGAAAAAGGAAAATAAAGCCGGGTTCTAGACAGATATTTGATTAGAAAATGTCTGGAGTATAATACAAATCTTTGGACTCCTATTTTTCTGCAAACTGAAATTACTTTTCTAAAGAATTATTTCAGCAGATATTGTAGCGAACACACTACATTATTTCAGCTTCCTTATAGGGGAAATCTGGTCATCCTGAGAATTTGTATCATATCTGTATGAGAATATACAGGGCGCTTACAATCAATCATACACTAGGCTCCACTTTTTACAAAAGCCAATTAACTTACCACTATATTTTTGGAACGTGGGAAGAAACCCAATGAAACACGGAGAGAACATACAAACTCCGTGCAGATAGGGTCCTGGTAGAAATCGCAACCATGACCCCCCAGCGCTGTGATGCAACAATGCTAACCACTGTGCCACCGCACTGCCCAATTCTATTTTGTTTAACACTGCGTATGTAAAGTTACAGCACTTTTTATTTATTGTCACTGATGTTCTTACCCCATGTGATAGCATCAAACATGGACTGACAATAGTTTCTCTTGCGTTCTCCAACTGCATCTCCATTGCTCTCTTCACTCCAGTCTTGAAACGTTGCAAACTCTTTCCCAGGCAGTTGCACAGGTTTGCCACTTGAGGGAGCCCCTGTTTTACAAACAAAACAAGAAAGAGGGATCAGCCCATTATCAAAGATTCCTGTCTCATAACATCAAAATATAACTTTAGGTTTGAATCTCTTTGCTATTCCTAATCATGAAAGATTTCATATACATATAGTAAGTAGAAGGAACAGGTGAATGTGTGAAATTAATTTTTCAGCATACAAACCAGAAAGCACATATGCTATAGGATATAGACACAATTTCCAATATTGAACTAGTCCCAAGCACAAAAAAAAACATTTCAGGTCTGATTCATCAAGGAAAGGAAAGCAAGGAGTAAGTTTGTCCCTAGACAAACCATGTTACAATGCAAGGGGTGCAAATTAGCTTATTACTTTGCACATAAGGAAAATACTGACTGTTTTTCATGTAGCACACAAATACTTTATAGCTTTATTTTTACACTAAAATTTAAAGTTGATCTAGGACATGTCCTATCCCAATTATAAATCTGTCCTCATATTTTAAATTTACCTCCCCATCCAATGCAACATGGTTTTGTCAAGGTGCAAATGTACTCCTTATTTTGCTTTGCTTTCCTGAATGAATCAGGACCCTAAGCATAAATGCAACATATTACCAAACAGTTCATATCAGTAACCTTTGTGATTTATAGCATACTTGCCCAGTGCCCTCTGCCCACTCCCGAATTCGGGGTAGGTCTATTGGACTCCCAGGAGAGCAAGCCATTCTCCCACATCCTGCCCACTTCCTAGTGAAGTGGGCAGGATTGAGGCCTCACCGATTCGTGTCATGTTAAGCCTGTGCTAAAATGATGCATTTGAGTTGTTGCATCGTGGAAGTGGGGCCGAAGTGACGCACTTCACCGTACCCTGCCACCCTGCACCCTCACACCCGCACGGCCGCACCTCCGGAAGATGCCGGAGGGGAACATTTAAAAGTTGGTAAGTATGATTTATAGACTTGGAATAGGTTACAGCTGCCAGCAGAGGGGATGACTGGCATTTACAGTTACTGAGAAAGCAGGCAAGATGGACTATCAGAAAGGTCAGATTTAGCACTAGCCATGGTATGGTAACATAGTTGATGAGGTTGAGAAAAAGACACCAGTCCATCAAGTTCAATCTATTTTGGATTTCCTGCGATCCCTCACTTATATTTGAATTTGATCCAGATGAAGCAACCACCAATCTGTTTCAATCAGGTAAAATCCCTCCTGACCCAATATTTCAGTCCTATTTCTCACTGGATCCACTGCTATCTTTCATTTTTATTATGGTCATGGTCGTATCCCTGGATACCCTTTTCTGCTAAAAATGTGTCTAACCCTTTCTTAAACATATCTTTTGAATCTCCCATCACAACCTTCCCTGGCAGTGAATTCCTTATCTTGACTGCCCTTACTGTAAAGAACCCCTTCCTTTGCTTGTTGTGAAACATCTTCTTTTCTAAACTTAGATAGTGGCTGTGTGTCCTGTGTACAGTTCTTGGGGTAAAAAGTTCCCACAAAAGTTCTTTGTATTGACCCTTAATGTATTTGTACATAGTAATCATATCTCCTCTAAGACGCCTCTTTTCTAAAGTAAACATGCCTAAGCTGGCTAACCTTTCCTCATAACTTAATGACTCCATAACCTTTATCAATTTTGTCAACCTTCTCTGAACTCTTTCTAGTTTCAAAATGTCTTTTTTATAGAGTGGAGAACTGTACTCCTTATTCAAGATGAGGTCTTACCAACGATTTCTATAGTGGCAAAATTACACTGTCTTCCCTTGCATCAATACCCCTTATTATGCATGCCAATACTTTATTGGCCCTTGCAGCTGCTGCTTGACATTGAGCATTATTGCTAAGTCTACTGTCTACGAGCACTCCCAAATCCTTTTCCTTTACAGATTCCCCTAAATTTATCCTATTTAATTTATAGATTGCATGCTTGGTTTTGATCCATAAGTGTAAAAAACTTACATTTATCTATGTTAATCTTCATCTGCCATTTGGCCACCCAATCCTGAAGTTTATTCAAGTCCCTCTGTAGAGAAACTACACCTTGCTCTGATTTTATTATTTTGCAAAGTTTGGTGTCATCTGCAAAAATGGAAACATTGCTATCTAAACCATCACCAAGGTCATTAATAAATATATTAAAAAAGAGTGGCCCCAGCACAGAACCTTGAGGTACTCCACTTAAAGCTTTTAGAAAATGTTCCATTTATCACAACTCTATTCCCAACCAGTTTTCCACCCAAGTACAAATGTTGTTTCCTAGAACCCAGTTCACTTATTTTGTAAACCAACCTCTTGTGTGGTACTGTATCAAACACATTGGCTGAGCTACCATTAGTGCAGCAGGTGTGGTGCACCGGGGCCTATTGATATAATGGGGTCCACTGCACTGGGATCTAGCAAGCTGTGGGCCCCGATTCCCTCCGTCTTACTTCACTGTACCGGGGCCAACAGCTCGTTCCACCTCTAATCAAACGCCTTTGCAAAATCTAAGTAGTTCACATCTACTGTACTACCATTGTTTAAGTTCCCACTAACTTCCTCATAGAAACTAATTAGATTGACATGACCTATCCCACACAAATCCATGCAGATTCCCACTAATCATCATCACCATCATCACCATTTATTTATATAGCGCCACTGATTCCGCAGCACTGTACAGAGAACTCATTCACATCGGTCCCTGCCCCATTGGAGCTTACAGTCTAAATTCCCTAACATACACACAGACACAGACAGACACTAGGGTCAATTTTTGATAGCAGCTAATTAACCTACCAGTATGTTTTTGGAGTGTGGGAGGAAACCGGAGCACCCAGAGAAAACCCACACAAACACGAGGAGAACATACAAACTCCACACAGATAAGGACATGGTCGGGAATTGAACTCATGACCCCAGCGCCATGAGGCAGAAGTGCTAACCACTGAGCCACGGTGCTGCCTTATTGTGCACCAAGGAATCCTGAATATTATCCCTTATTATACAATCATGGCCAAAAGTTTTGAGAATGACACAAATATAAATATTTTCACAAAATCTGCTGCCTCAGTTTTTATGATGGCAATTTGCTTATACTCCAGAATGTCATGAAGAGTGACCAGATGAATTGCAATTAATTTCAAAGTCCCTCTTTTCCATGACAATAAACTTTATCTGAAAAACAACATTTCCACTGTATATCATCCCTGCCACAAAAGGGTCAGCTGACATCAGGTCAGTAATCCTCTCGTTAACACAGGTGAGAGTGTTGATGAGGACAAGGCTGAAGATCACTCGTCATGCCGATTGAGCTAGTATAACAGACTGGAAGCTTTAAAAGGAGGGTGGTGCTTGAAATCATTGTTCTTCCTCTGTTAGCCATGGTTACCAGCAAGGAAACATGTGCAGTCATCATTGCTTTGCACAAAAAAGGCTTCACATGCAAGGATATTGCTGCTAGTAATATTGCACATAAATCAACCATTTATCGGATCATCAAGAACTTCAAGGAGAGAAGTTCAATAGTTGTGAAGAAGGCTTCAGGGCGCCCAAGAACGTCCAGAAAGAGCCAGGACCGGCTCCTAAAGTTGATTCAGCTGCGGGATCCACCAGTGCAGAGCTTGCTCAGGAATGGCAGCAGGCAGGTGTGAATGCATCTGCACGCACAGTGAGGCAAAGACTTTTGGAGGATGGTTTGGTGTCAAGAGGGCCAGCAAAGAAACCACTTCTCTCCAGGAAAAACATCAGGGACAGACTCATATTCTGCAAAAGGTACAGGGATTGGACTGCTGAGGACTGGGGTAAAGTAATTTTCTTTGATGAATCCCCCTTTCAGATTGTTTGGGGCATCTGGAAAAATGGTTGTCCAGAGAAGGAAAGGCGAGCGCTACCATCAGTCCTGTGTCATGCCAACAGTAAAGCATCCTAAGACCATTCATGTGTGGGGTTGCTTCTCAGTCAAGGGAGTGGGCTCACTCACAATTTTACCTAAGAACACAGCCATGAATAAAGAATGGTACCAAAGCATCCTCCAAGAGCAACCTCCTCCAACCATCCAAGAACAGTTTGGTGACGACCAATGCCTTTTCCAGCATGATGGAGCACCATGCCACAAGGCAAAAGTGATAACTAAGTTGCTCAGGGATCTAAACATTGAAATTTTGGGTCCATGGCCTGAAAACAAAAACCCACAAATTCTGACAACATTGATTAGGCAAGAATGGGCAACCATCAGTCAGTATGTGGCCCATAAGTTGAGATGCCAGGGCGAATTACAGAGGTCTTCAAAAAGAAGGGTCAACACTGCAAATATTGACTCTTTGCATAAACTTAATGTAATTATCAATAAACGCTTTTGACACTTATGAAATGCTTGTAATTTTACTTCTGTATACCGTAGCAACATCTGCCAAAAAGGTCTAAAAACACTCAAGCAGTAAACTTTGTGAAAAACAATAATTGTGTCTTTCTCAAAACTTTTGCCCATGACTGTACCTTCTAGTGGTCTCCCCACTATTGATGTCAGACTTACAGTTCTATTATTCCATGGTTGTGATCTCATTCTCTTTTTAAACAACGGCACCACATCTATTCACCAATCCCTTGCTACTGAACCAGATAAAATTGAATCTATGAAAATTAAGAATAGCTGTCTAGCTATTTCTGAGTTTAGCTTCATTAGAACCCTTAGGTGTATGCCATCTGGACCTGGAGCTTTATTTATTTTAATTTTATTTTTCCTTTGTCAGCCAAGTATTAATTAATGGTACGGTTGCATTTCCAACCTGGTTTCCAGTTTCCACATGCTTTTCTAATTTAGGCATATTTATCAACACTACAACAAGAGTGATAAAACATGAATTTCATTCAGAGTACCAATGTCCAGATTTAATTAGCCTCTGGTCACCCTAACCTCACCCACTGACCCACATTATTCATCCATTAATAATTACATTTGCAACTTTCCTTACTGGTATATCCATTTTACATGATAATATTTTTGGCACTTTAGTCTAATATCCCATTGATATAACACACCTGAAGGCTAGGACTACCCACACCCCACATAACTCTCTCAGGGTACTTTACCATAGAGGTTTTGGATGGCCAAGATATCATCAAAGTTCAGTACGTAGTCTTTGCCCAGCTTCTTATAGTATGGAGACATGAGAGCAGTTTTGAAGGGTGAGTGTTGGAGCCCCAGAGTGTGTCCAATTTCATGTGCCAGAACAACAAACAGGTTTCTTCCCTTTCCATTCAAGGACCAGTGTTCAGCATTGTCAAAATGAGCCTCTCCTCTTCTTGGAAAGAAAGCATGTGCCAAGGCACCGCCTATTACAAAAACGTAAAAAACATGAGCAAGGATCCCTTCTAGAGGAAGTACAATCCCTACAATAGATTTTAGCCTATAAGAAGCATACATTTGTAATATTCACAGACCCATTGGTACAACTCACCAAACAAAAGGATTCCCGGGGAGCAGTGTTCTAAGAAGAAGTATGTGAATAAGAGTGCAGTAACAGAGTGGTTTTCCTATACAACACCAAATTTTGAAGATCAGAAGGTTTGGAGTGGCAGTGAGATCTCAATAGCATAGAGGAACCGCAGATTACCAATTGTTCAATTACATTAGTAAAACATTCCATAATTTGAGGTATTTGAAAAAAATGCATTTAAGCCAAGCTAACCAATTTTCTTATGTACATCTATTTTTTTTCCTGCATGACACTATTTCTTATTTTTAATAAATTTATCCTTACCAGTATTAATTCAAAAGTCAAGAGTGTTTGCTATATTGGTGCCCTATACAAGATCCTCCGTGCAGGTTGCAAATTTGTTATATAAGAAATGCACCTGAGAGAAACACAAGGCATAAAAACACATGTATATCAAATAAATGATGGTGTATATAACAAATGAAAATGAGCCATCCGGTGTAGTCACAGTAGTGTGTGGCATTGTCAATAACCACTCAGTGATTGGAATTGCTAGCACATAAGGACACTTCTTACACATACTGGGCCTGATTCAATAAGGAAAGTAAGGCAAAAAAAAGAGTAAGTTTTCTCCTGGACAAAAGAATGTTACAATGCAAGGGGTGAAAATGAGTTTATTATTTTGCACATAAGTTAAATACTGACTGTTTTTCATGTAGCACACAAATACTTAATAGTTTTAATTTTACACTGAAATTTTAAGTTGATCTAGGACATGCCATATCCCACCCATAAATCTTTCCTCACATTTTAAATTGACATCCCCCTCCAATGAAACATGGTTTTGCCACTTTCCTTAATAAATCAGAGTTTATTGTATTTACTTTAATACTGTTGCCTCTCTCTGATATATTTCTCTATTGAGTTCACTGTTCCTCTCCCATTTCCTTTTCTCTCCAGGCTATGTAAGTCTGTCTGAATATGGCATGCAGACCTCATCTAAAAATAAGGAAAGAGCGGACAAAGAGGTCTGTCCCACAGTTTAAGAATTGCTGTCCCTTGCTGCAGTGTTGGACATTACCTAGAGAAAAGCACAATCTTTTACATGGATTCTCATGGTAGCTCACATGCAATATGAATGTGTGCTTCAAATATTGTCATTTAAATATCATTAATTCATGTTTGCCTTTACTCCTCCTAAGCACATGGCTATTCACGTCTATTCAATATAGAAATTATAAATCAAGACATTAAATAAACACAATTATAGTGACAATGCAATTCAGCATTTTTTGGGCCTCAGTAGTCTCTCAAGCTTGTTTTAAAAATATTGTTTTAATTTTTTTATTGCAGCCAGCAGGACAGCAATGTCTGCTTAGTGTCCTTAAAAGATATCACTGTACATTTTTAAAACAAAGTTTTCAAGAAGGAAGCGTTCAGCACCTGGTCCATCAAATGCATGTCTAGCACCATCATTGTGTTCTCCATCAAAGAATGCCAGGCGAATGTCCGCTGAGTCACTTACAGCCTCTGAGAAGGTCAGGGAAGAGACATTACCCCACAGCTGGAACGCTACTTTAACCGCCTTTCTCACTTGATGCTGGGACAGGTACCATGGCCAGTTCACAATCTGGTACGTTAGATGGCGTTTATACCATTTATCTGCAGGACAGGAAACACAAATATTGTAAGCTTGACAAAATATATATATGATCTATACAAACAAACATGTTTAAAATAAAAGTAAAATTTGAAATAGAAAGCATTAGAAGAGATCATTTTGTTGTCAGTGAGTATATGCTTAGGGTATTGGAACATATAATGCAGGCCAGATTTCTGCGACCCAACTAAGTCATAAAGCTCCAGGCTAAATTCCAAGTTGTGTTGTGCAAACATGCAATTAGGTAATTACAATTACGTATTCGGCTTTACAAATGATGGCGGCATAACATTTCTTTGTATAAAGCCATAACATTTAAATTAGCATTTTGTATGATTGAGACTGGATGATCCTACCACTCAGAGCAGATCAGTGCCCACCTAGAGCACAGAGCCTTACGCCTTATGTGTCCTGCTAAAACTATTAGAGGAAACATCCTGCTGATACTGTCCTACAATATATCACTTGATTCAATTATAACAGTTACAAGAGAACAGTAATTTATTACCTGGCACAGCTGAAAAAGTTGAAGTTAACCTCTGTGATTAGAAAGTACAGTATTTCATTATTAAACTGTACAACTTCAGATTGATTTATTCGGTGTAACAATAACACAGTTTTACAGTTTCTAGCGACCAGAAATAGGGTCACAATTCCAATTACCTGCTGGAGATGTAACTTGGCTACAGGTACGCCATTCCTTATCTGGTGGGAATGCCCTTGAATCTACTCGTTTTGGTCAGAGGTTTTCCGGATTTCAGCTAAGACTATTGCGGTTGAGGTCCGTGAGGACCCTGGATTTTGGCTTATACTCCACACCACAATTCTCATTACGCTCTACAAAATGCCTTTATTAGAACACCTAAACAATGCCGCCAAAGCGGTGATTCCAGTTCATTGGAAGTCGTAAAGACCACCTTTAGTTGTAGAATGGTTCCAGACAATAGATTTCTACATGACCATGGAGGATATTACTTTATCAGCCCAAGATAGACATTTAGGGTTTGCAGCCACATGGTTAACCTGGTTAGAATTTAAAGAGGAGGATTTGTACAAATCATTTATTTATAGGCCCTCAGCATCGCCTCCCAGTGTAATAATCCAATAAATAACCCATGTGACCATTCACCTTAATTTCTAGGCGCTTTTATCTGTGTGTCACTAGTTGCCTTACCATATATATCGTGCAGACCATTTACTCCCCCCCCCCCTAAAAAAAACCTCTTACTCTTTCGCTCTACTTGTTCTGTTGTAAACTTTAATAAAGAAAAAAGGACACTGGACACAAGTTCTGTATGGAAAATGATTATTTGTAATTTTGTACAAACATTTGTCCAGGTTTATAAATAAAGACTATATAAAGGAAGAAATAGGGTCACAAAGAAATTCTTAGTATGGACAGGATAACATTCTGTATTGTCGTTCCAGCTTCTCTGACTTATCAATTGACCAGAGGGAACTACAGCCTGCAACATATTACTACAAGAGGTATTACCTCTATTTACTACAGTAGTAACAAAGTTACTGTAGGTTTGTGGCAGATTATACAGTTCCAGAAAGATCATGGGGTATATTTACTGAACTGCAGGTTTGAAAAAGTGGAGATGTTGCCTATAGCAAGCAACCAATCAAATTCTAGTTAACATTTACTTAGTACATTCTACAAAATGACAGCTAGAATCTGATTGGTTGCTATAGGCAACATCTACACTATTTCAAACCAGCAGTTTGGTAAATATACCCCCATGTCTCTTTTTATCAATATTTTTTGAACGGATTATACTACCTTTTCAACTGTTCTACTCTAGTTATCACTGAAAATCATAATCATCATCAAGTACACTAAAATTGACACCTGAATGTGAAACATCTAAAAGGCAGGAATGCAAAACTATGAAAGGGATCTGACAAAAGCTGCTAATTACAAGGACTTACAAAGGATGTGATAAGAAGGCAGAAAGAGGTCATTAATTAAACCACTTAGATAAATGTATGATAAAACAGATTACCCTAGAAAACATCAATAATCAGTATACTAATAGTTAAACACTGCCCTCAGACAGATTCAAATCTGTTTAGTCACTGTATCCTGTAGCTAATACCTGGCCTTGCAATGACATGGTTCACTGACTAACTATAACATTGTGACATTGTCATTATGTGCAGACACCTGCAGTCTGCATTACTCATCAGGTAAACGTCATAACACCATACCATATCCCAGGTCCTCTGACGGATATGTGTGTCATGTCATGTGATTCATGTGAACTGCAATTGATTTATACACTATAACTTATGTCACTAAAATGACACAAAGAAAATATATTGCATAGTTTGCAATTTAACAACTAAATTTTATTTTTCAAAATAATCATTTTTCTAAACCAGTAGCATTACTGCATATTATTATATATTGTATCTCTCTCAATATTGGCACATTTGAAAATAGGTCAATTTGTGCTTCAGAGATGCACCTACTAGAGGGGTGTGGCCACATCATATTGGGCGAGCGGCAGCATCACTCTGATCTTTGGTCTCCTAGCCCTTACAGAAATGTGGATTTCCCCCTCTGATTTTTTTGATTGAAAAAGTAACTTTATTTGTATAAAGTACAAAAAACACAAGCAATACGTTACATTCAAGTGTACACAGTACACCGTTAAACATAATCATGCATACATTTTAGTACAATACAGGGTATAAAATACAAGTTATAACATCCTACACTATACAACAAGTACTGCACTAACCATTCAAACTTTTATGTACACTTGGGTTGTACACTTGGGTTGGCTGGGCAGTGGGGCATCTACCCCTCGGACCAGCCGCATAGTGGGCTACCTTGGGTTGGGTCACCTGCATTTTTTTTCCTTTAAAATGGTCCTGACAATGAGAATGTCAATAACAAGACACACAATAGAAAATGTGTTTGTGTTACTGTAATGTTGACAATGACAGGGGCGCACGCAGGATTGTCAGGGGGGCGGAAACCCCCCCTGACAAAAAAAAAAAACACGCGAGAGCTGCTGCGCATGCGCCCCAGCTCCGTTTCGGCAGCGCTGTCCTATAGAGCAGCCGCGGCACTGTCAAAGAAGCGTCCGCGCAAGTGCTGTATACAATACAGCACCGCCGCGGACGCTTCTTTGACAGCGCCGCGGCTGCTCTATAGGACAGTGCCACTATGGTTAGCGGAGGGGGGTTTCTGGAGACCTAGAACCCCCCCCCCTGCGTGCGCCACTGAATGAGTAATTGGGTGCATTGCAAAGATCCTTGGGTTTACACCAGTGCTCCTGAATGTTCTGTCAAGCGCACATCAAGGTGCCAACACTCTGAGCTTCCTCCGTCCGTAATGTGCTATGGGGCCTGAGTGATGTAATCTCCAGCGGCGCTCTGCGCAGAAGTGTAAATCAGACTTGCCAACTTTCCTGGAATGTCCAGGAGACTCCCACATTTTGCGAGAGTCTCCCGGACTCCCGGGAGAGTGTGGCAATCTCCCGCATCGTGGGCAGAATTAGGTCCAAAACACTGCGATTCACTGGGATTCGACCCCGCCCCCTGCTGTAAAATGACGCGTTTACATCATTACGTCACGGGGGCAGGTCCAAAATTACACAAATTTTGGAGCTCCGCCACCCATAACGCCCACCTTCCCCGGCAGGCTCCCGGAAGCCAAATTTAGAAAGTTGGCAAGTATGGTGTAAATGTCACAAGTCTAATATACTACCACTTTAGTACCAACCCTTTCAGCCAAATAAACTTTTCAATTTTTTCTCTTTTAAAGTGCTTGGTTTACCATAATTTATGATTTAAAGTAGACTTGAGAAAATTGGACACCAGGCCTGTTTATTACATGTAAAAATTGTGGACGTGAAGCTTTTATTACATTAAACGGGCCTTCACATTAAAAGTATAGTAAGAGATCCAAATACCGCTAACTATGAGGCTGTGCAAAATTCAAGTCTTTTTGCATAGTCAAAATGAGTGCTTTGGACACACACTATCATTTGTACACATTAATCACTACAAAATCCTGTGATCCTTTCAACTCTCAAAATTAAATTCTCAGCATTTTTGAGCATTCCCTTCCTAAGCCCCAGGGTGTGGTTTGTTCTATTCAGGTTAGAGCAAAAGGGTGTATGTGATGAAAGCAGGTGATTTCAAGCCAATGTAGGATAGTGAGCTGATGCACAAACCTCAAATGTTTAATTTGGTTTAAGACACATAGCTGTAGCTGGTAAAGCAGACTGTGCAATGAATCGAAATAACATTTATTCCAAGGGAACCAGTTCTCAATCATAATTTCTCTCTTCACTTAAAAGTTTTATCAGCCACACTTGATTATTTGACCCCTGTTTGAATGTTGGAGGCTTGCACTGTATAATATAAGAAAATAATCAACATATATTTAAACAACAGATAAAAGTGCACTGAATCCTGAACAAATACTGAACTTGGCATGTGTCATTTATTTAAAAGAGAAAAAAAGTTTATTTCTAAGTAATTATAACTAAATGCTAATTAAAATAGATGGAGGTAAACATTATTTATTATACTTAAGAGGTGTGGGGAACACTAAAATAGCAGAATAACAATTGTTAATGGTGATGGAAAAAGTGTGTGTTGCTATTTTGACAGCCAACTCAAACAAAACTATACCGCTCAGTCATACAATTAAACTAAGCAAAAGATTGTTTTTGTATATCTCGTCCTATTGAGAAAGCCCTCTGCTTTAGGCATTCAGTTGCAAGTTCTTTCTTGTATTTTACAAAGTAATTTTAATGATGTGTACCTGGAATAACCATTTCCCCATGTAATCACTGTATGAAGGCAAACTGTTTAGGTTGGGTACGAATTTCCTACGCTGAAAACACAGACGCAAATATGACAGACACAAAAATGCCAACAATGAAAATCCTGACAAAGAGGAAATACGTAACGTTATAAATACTGAAAAGGAAGAAATGTCAACAGTCTAAAGACTTACATGTAAGAAATCCCGACACATAAAATACCAATAGTATGATTGCCGACAGTGAAAATGCCGACAGTCACACTGCCAGCATTAAAACGGTAATGCAAGTGGGTCTGGCGGCTATACAGTAAGTATACTGCAAGTAAACAGTGTCAAAATAAATAAATGGAAAAAAACACAGTGCCCCCCCCCCTCCCAGTCATATTAACCGTAATGCCGCCAGCCTGGTGCCCTGGTGCTGGCCAGAGGAAAATTGGGGGGATAAACAGGTGGTTGGCCCCTTCCCCAGGAAGAGCCATCTTCCCTCTAATAGCCACAGATCCCTTCCTCTTTCTATGTGTGGCCACAGAGGTCACATGGGATGCGCACCACATGACAAGTGCCATCCCATGTGTGCTGAGAAGAAAGCACAACTGGAAGGTAAGTGTGTGTGTGTGTGTGATGGCAGGGGGGCATATGGCAATGTAATTTGGGTGTGAAGTATCTGGTGGTTAATTAATGGATGCTATTTTATGTGTGGAGTGATGATGGGGCAATTTAATTTAATAGTGGGGCCTATGAATGTAAGATGGGGTGGCTATTAAGTGAATGTGGGGGTGAGTTTGGAAAGAATAAGTTCTATTTAATACATGTGAAAATGAATTATTTAATGGCAGCGATGGTTGGGGGAAATAGCATTTATGTTTAATAAATATACCTATTAATTTATTGCCAGGGTGGGGTGCAGTCTCTACTGTAATTTGGGTGGGAGGTAGGCTATTAATTTAATGGTGGACTGTGGGTTGGAGATAATTATTTAATGGTGGGTGCTATTCATTTATTTGTGGGGTAATAGTGTGGCCTATTAATTTATGGTGAGGTGGCGGGAACTTTCATTTAATGCTGGGGTGGTTTGGGGCTATTAATTGAATGTGGGGCTGAGTTTGGGGGGAAGGGCTATTTATTAAAATGTGATAATGAACTATTTAATGCCGGGATGGTTGTGAGAAATGGTTTAGTAAACGTAAATGCTTTTTATTTATTTCTGGGGCTTGAAGGGAGGAAAATAGATTTAAATTATTAAATGTGAATACTACTATTATTTTAATGTTGGGGCTGGAGAGAGTCCTAATTATTAGGCGCTATTAATTTAACACCGGAGCTTGTTGGAGTTTTCAAAATTTCATGTACCCATTTTTTCTAAAATAGGGCCCCCAGCATTCCAGGATCCAGACAAGCAGCAACTGATTAAGAGACGCCGGCAGCCACAGGTAGGGTAAGCAACAGGAACAGATAGGAGAGAGCAGAACAGTCTGCCAGCTGTATTTTTCTATACTAGCAGTTCCTCTGCACCATGTTATTAAATAAAAACGAAAATGTTGTATATATGTATATATTGTTACTGGTTTGCTACTGCTAAATTTAGTTGCTCATTTTGTCCTACTCACTATATATTAGTCAAAGTGTACCCATCACTCATGTACAGAGGAGACAGCCATTATGTGGGTGAACCAATAACCATACCTCCCAACTGTCCCAATTTCAGTGGGACAGTCCTGATTTAGGGCTCTGTTTGTCCCACCGGTGGGAATATTGGGGGAGCGTGGTATGTAATGGGCATTTTAGCACTTTACAACCCTCTGGTGGCATAGTCAACTTTGTACTAATCCCGCCTCCTTTTCTGTTGGCCCTGCCTACAGTTGATTTGGTCCCACCCACAAGGCCACTTCTAGACTCTTTTCTAGGGCCACTTTAAGTTCCCAATATGCCCCTGCTTGTGAGAACATACAAGGGATTCCTTATAATGATCAATAACTTTTTGGTGTACACAAGTGCAGGGCAACTATACTCCTGTTTAAGTTTCAGTTATTCAGTAATCTATGTGTGGCTCTAATAATATTGTCATGCCACATTTAATGGACCAGTGAATAGTTATGACCTCCCAAATCAGAGCTCATTCTATATCATTGTTGGTCGTAAGTCTTGAACCCTCAATGACTCCCTTCTGTTAACAGATATTTTACCTGCACAGCAGAATACTTGTGTACTCGTTTGTTTTTTAATGTTAGATTTTTCAACTATGGTAGTTACAGGATTTTGCTGTTGGAATCTGCTTCTACTGTTAATATAAACACGGCGATGGACAGAGATGTCAGACGTTTCTTCTTTTCTAGGCCCTTGGTGACTTTTATTTTGCACTATGTTGTTATGGGAAGAGGCTGTTTATTGTGTGTTAACAAAAATAACCTCCAAATTTCCCTCCTGCAGGAAACTCATGTTTGTGACCAAAGGATATTTCATTGAAAAATACCTATATGGATCGTGACTGCACGTCAATTGACTTCCCTATGTAAGAGTTTCACCAGCATCTATGTAGTCACTTTATTTTCCTATATGCAATGTTTAATATTATTGCTTTAATATTGGTATATTATACAGTCCTCTTCAGTGTTTGAACTGTGATGGTCTGAAAAATGTATTGGGAATGGAAGTGAATGGAATGTTATAGTGTTACAATGAAGACAACAGGAGAAGTGGTGGTATGGCATACCAGCATATACACCCCCACTTCCACCACTGGTCCTTGTTAATTCTCATTAGAAGTATCCAATATGATTATGTCTAAATTTGTAATGTCACCTACGGTCTCATTGCTGATTTTGGGTGACTTTAACCAGGTGTTGAACAATGACCTCGATAGGCTGCCATTCCAGGCCCAGCACAATTAATATCCATTGTTCAGACTGGACTCTCTCACATAATTTACCTAAAACGTGGTGCTAGAAGGATCCAACGGAGGAAGGCTTTTCATGTCACTTATGTGCACAAATCCTTTCAGAATAGAGCTAGGATGTGCATCTGGAGAGCTTCTGTCCAGTATTCAAGTAATGACATATTTAAGTAGAGGGATTTCAGATTACTCCCTTTTAGCGTCTTTATTGTGATGGGATAGATGGACTCTCCTGCTCCTTGGTAAGCTTACACCATCAAACTTCGAATATCTTTCAGTCTGGAGACTGAATAATTATTATTATTCTTGTGTCAAGCCAATTAAAATGATGAAATGGAGTGCAACATAATAAGGACGGTGGCTCAGTGGTTAGCACTTCTGCCTTACAGCACTGTAGTCATGAGTTCAATTCCTGACCATGGCCTTATCTGTGTGGATTTCGTATGTTCTCTCCGTGTTTGCATGGGTTTCCTCCGGGTGCTCCGGTTTCCTCCCACACTCCAAAAACATACTAGTAGGTGTCTGTGTGTGTGTGTGTGTGTGTGTGTATGTATGTTAGGGAATTTAGACTGTAAGCTCCAATGGGGCAGGGACTGATGTGAGTGAGATCTCTGTACAGCGCTGTGGAATTAGTGGTGCTATATAAATAAATGGTGATGATGATGATAATAATTAGGCTGGTTTAAAGCTACATACTGTATAAATAGAGCACTACAACAAATACTCTAATTGTGACTACTGGAATTGTACTAAAATACCCAGAAAGTCTTAGCATCACTGGTTCTCCATAGTGACAACTTGTTGTGACTGTCTGAATCTGGTGTTGCATCTGGATGTAAATAAAAAATTTGGTCCTCGAGTAGTCTCTGGGGAGGAGGTCTTTTAATAGGTTCTGTGTTTCAACATTTGACCATTTCAATCAATTTACTCTTTAGGTCACGGAATAGGGCCTAACCTGCACTGTGTTACACAATGGATTTTACAGGGAATATTTAGATTGTACACTAGTTTGACATACAGATGTGCTGAGGCCTGAAAGGTCGATGCCTATATCTAAACTTCAACATTAAGGGCCCGATTAATCAAATCTGCCAAGTTTGAGCATATTGTACTCAAAATCACTGCGCATGCCCAGAACCGGACCATACGCTAGTAAACGCAGTCATGTCCGCACCGTCTTCATACGCGAAGGACGCCCATTACAGCCTACAATTTTGTGGAGTGAACCAAGTGGGGAAGGGGCGTTTGCCCATAGTCAATGTACAGTAAGGACAAGCCAAACTCAAGCGCTCACATCCACATTCGAATCAAGGTTTGGGCATCTCAAAGTTACTTGTTTTTCTGCCGTATCTCTTGCTCTAGGTACCGGGCTAGTCTAAGTCCTGATCAGTAATGATAACTGACTTGTATGCATGCTTTAATACAGTGGTTCCGAAACTGTGTGCAGGGTGCCGTGGCGATCTCACAGGGGTGCCGCGGCCAGGGCCGGTAGTAAGCAAAGCAGGGGACTACTTGGTAACTATTTTGGCTTAGGGGTGCCTTGAAAAAATTATGGAGATCCTAAGGGTGCCTCGAACTGAAAAAGTTTGGGATCCACTGCTCTAATATGTGTTTGCAAATAGGAGCAACTGTAAAAATGAATTTTATATTCAATAGACATTAAGTATCATAGGTAAAAAATGAAAGAAAAAAAAAATGTCTATATTACAAGGTGACATGAATGAATACTATTTGTGTGCATTCCTTTGCGAATGTACAATCCACATTGGCTTTGGACGTATCCTGCAGTGTCCTGTTTAGTAGAGCAGAGCTGACCTACACCTCATTCATTAGTGCACGTATCTTCACATCTATTTCTTGTTGAATTCAGGAGTATTCAGAGACAATTTACATGCGTTTACGTTGTGCTCAGAATCCGTGTCTCAGGCACTGCCTTTTTAGTTAAGGATAGTTTATATTTATTTATGGGTAACATCGACGCCTGCTGATTCAAATTGTACTGCTGATATTCATAAAATAATTATAGGATTATTGCATACTTGCCAACTCTCCCGGAAAGTCCGGGAGACTCCCGAAATTCGGCTGACATTTCTCCCGCATCCCAGGTTTTACACCATTTTGGAGGGTGGGAGGGGGCGGGGCGAGGCCAATTGCGTCATTTAGGCTCTGCCCCCGCAGCGGTGCCGTGGGGGCGGGGCCAAAATGACACACTTAGCCTCATCCCGCCCCCTCCCGCCCTCCAGTCACGCCCCCTCTCCTGGAAACTTGTTTCCGGGAGTTGGCAAGTATAGATTATTGTGCTGTATTCTGGATTATTTTAAGACTATCCCTTGTCAGTTTTCTCATCTGTAATAAAGTTGTTCAAAAAACACAGAAGTGGGTATTTCCCCCACTAACAAGAAGAGACTATTGATGTACCTGAAGTTTTGTAACAAGAAGTAGAAATTAAAATTGTAATTATTTTCTGGTTTGTCAGAATGGTAGAATTAAACATAACATTCTAAAGTTTGCCTTAGAAACACAGAATATAGACAGCATATAAAGACCAATTGGAATTCCAGTCTGCCCATATTAATCGTTTAGTTGTAGAGCATAATTAAATTATTTCATTTTTTTTTTGTTCCATCCAAGTATTCTAGGAAACTAAGCATTCTATATTAAACATGTCCAGTAACAAACACTAGGACAGGGAAACCTGTAATAACATAGAAGGCTGGAGTCACAGTAACATGGAGAACATATAATTCGGACCCATCTTGTCCTCCTAGGGTAGTGATGCATTGCAGGATATAAAAGCACACTGAGCCATGGGGAGTAGGTGTACAAATAACCCAAGTTCCAATACAATGGTAGTGGTTTTGTAGGCTGTATGCAACATTCACCTACAGGTTGTGCAAACTATGAATAAATAGAAAGAAGCCATTTCAACGTTGTACATATTATAAAAGCCCAGCAAAAGAAGATATACTTTAAAAATGTAAAGTTTGAACCCAGCATGATAGTGCATGAAAAGGACATATGCTTGTCATTTTCTTTACCTATCTAGTAAAACAGATGCTTTTCTGATTAAGAGCATATGTGGAAACATAGATTGAGACTCCCAGTTTAAATTTACCAAGAGATACGTCTGTAACTAATTACAATCTGAAATCATTTAAACATTGACAGTGTCTGAGACAACTGTGTAGGCCCTTATATGCCGGGAAGGGGGGGGGGGGAGGGAGCTGGTGAATTAATTGGTCCTGTGTTATGCTGCTTGCTTGAAAGTGATGTAAACTTGTCTGGTGAGGTCCAGAATTAGGGATTTTCTGTTTCTTATTTTAAATGGTTACAAAACAGCAAAGAAGAAAAAGAAAGGAATTGTTGAAACTGGCTAAAGGTCACCACAGATGGAAACGCAGAGTTTCTCTCTAGTTCATGAAGGTCATTCAAAGCGGACATGCTTCGAGGACAATGACTTCATAGAAAACACATTCATTGTGGCAGTTTCTTCACTTTCTTGAAAAAGATGCTACAACGTTAGAATTTATTGATAATGTCAGTGTAAATTTACAAGAAAAAACTTTGGGAGGCCCAACTCTCCCAAGCAAGGTTCTTGTAGATTATAGTGCAGTGGTTCCCAGACTTTTTCAGTTCGCGGCACCCTTCATCATCATCATTTATTTATATAGCGCCACTTAGAGTCTCCAGAATTTTTTCAAGGCACCTCTCCAAAATAATAACCGAGCAGTTCCGTTTTATAAGTAATCGGGTCAAAATAACGTAACATAAGTATTTAGGTCAGGACAGAAATACTTAGTAAGTTGTTTGCAAAAATAATATACATAAATCCAAGGGAAAAGAATATTTGTATATTATTTTTGTTCAATTATATTTATGTCAAAGAATTATTTACAGCTAACATTAAGAGGAATAAGATCAAACAAAATAAAACAACAATAAAAATCATCACTTTGTGCCCCTTCATCTCGCACTCTGCGTCCTCGTTCATTCTTTTGCCCCCTCCATTGCTGTTTCCTATCACCATTTCCTCTGTTTCTTTACTTGCCATACTTGGCCTTCTTTCTTCTGTCTTCTTACCAATCCGGCGGCGCCTGGTACCTAGCAACCTCCCCTCTCCTGCCGCTCCTCACTGAATATGTCAGGTGCCCGACATTCAGTGAGAAGTGAGGAGGATGCTGGGTCCCAGGCGCTGCCGGATTGGTAAGTTATTTATTTTTTTTCCCTGGCCATGGCACCCCTGTGACAGCGCCACGGCACCCGTGGGAGCCACGGTGCACACTTTGGGAACCGCTGTTATAGTTTATTGCCACATATCTAGTTAAAATATTTAAATTAGCATTAAATCATGTTATTAAGTTTTTAAATATATGAGGTTTTATTAGACATTAGGGGTACGTGATAACGTTAACAACACAATACAACATTAAAACATTAGGTTTATAACTCTTAACATCACATGCAATATAAATTATATTAATGAGCTCCAGTTTACCTTTAACAATGGTACAAAATAAGCTGGATGCTATTCTGATTAAAAAAATAATAATTGTACATTTACTAGAACAATGATTGTATAGAGAAGAGACCTCCTCACAAAGTCACCAGTTCCACTATTCCATGAAGGCAGTGTTTCCCAAACCCAGTCCTCAGGGAGCCCTAACATTGCAGGTTTTCCATATCGTCTTGCTGGAGCACAGACGTATTCATTACTGACTGACACATTGTAATATATGCACTGATGGCACGAATTCACTTATGACCTGGAAAACTGCACTGTTAGGGGCTTCCTGAGGAGTGGGTTTGGTAAACCGTGCCACCAAGGACGCTGCTTTGGTTTGGGATGGGATCGTTGGACGTGCTTTATGCTTTAGCATTTCTTTTTATGGGTTATTTTATCTAATAACCCTTCTCTGTTTAATGTAGCCTACATAGGAGCTTTTATGGTGAATATGCAGATAGGTTTATCATTTGAATTGGTTAATGACCCTTACAATTGTATTGAGATTTAATGTATGCCTGGGTTTTCTACAAATTTGGATTTACCTACTAGTCTAATTCCCTCCCCACTATGTAAACGGATTGTAAAAACAGTTTGAAATAAATGATACCTATAAAATTGAATGTATTTCTACAGTTCTCCTCAAAAGGCAGTCAAATCTTGACTATTACTGCTTATAGCCCCCATGATTATATAACTACAGTTCAATATTATACTCTACATATTTAATGGTCCCTACTTGCCAGAGATCATACCAAGTTTTAAAAATATCTTCTAAGTGTTTGGCATTGATAGAGTCCCTATTTTAATGCACTTTGGCACATAAGATAAGGAACATGCACTCAGCTAACCTGCTTCAGTTTGACTGTGATGCAGCTACTATAATCAATGTCCCACACTAACATCGGCCTATTAAGACTTGGATGGTACTCTAGCAATGGGGTTCTCCCACTACTGGCAACCACCTATTCTTCTGCCTGATCACCTACTGTCAGACTATTATTCTGCCAAGGTGTATTTAGACTGTCTGAATTACACATGTTGGTCCCAATACACATTTCACAAATAGGCTGCTTCTTCCTGCAAGTATATACTTGTACCAGTTAATGATGCAGATCACTAGGCTTCAGGCTACCCCACCCCACTCGTCCTTATTAAAATTTACCACTGTACAGTGCCAGCTTCAACATTTAAGCAACTTCATTCTTTTCATGGTTCACTCTGACCCAAGCATCAGAAGGGCCACAGGGCACTGTTTAGAAATGACCCGTTACATACAACTTCTAAATATAGATATATTGACTTTGTTCCTGTTGGGGAGATCTAAAAAAAAAAATCCTTAAGCTCCTACATGTCATGAATAGCAAAATGCAAATCTCTCACTCATTAATCAAAATAAATCTCATAGCACACAATATAATTAATTATTGATTGTACTTCATTCCAAAGAGAAAATATGTAATCATTTTACAATAATAAAAAAAAGTAGTTTATGAGATATCAGCTTTTCCTTAATTGTCAAAGAAAGCTGAAAATAAGGTCTCACTTACTTTTCATTGTGTAGCGTTTCTTGCGTTTGTTTGTATAATGAGGACTACCAAGAAGCCAATTTGTTTGACTAACATCCTTCATGCCACATCTCGGCAAATGCATCTGAAGTACTGTAGCTTCATTCAGCTCCCCACTGACTGGAAGGTTAGACGACCACTGAAAATCCCTGTAATCACACAACAAGGATGCAATAAGCTAGTTTGTCTAAATGTTTTAAAATGACCAACATGGGGCTGATGAAGAATTGTTGGCAAAGTGAGAGTAAATTACTGTACACAAAGGGCGTATGGAAAAATACCATATTTCCACCTATATGCAGAGCAGTACACATCTTAAGGTGTGTGTGCCTCTGCATCAGCAGTATATGTGACTGGTTTACAAGTCATTACCGTCAGTTTTTCTAAAGAACCACTAAAGATGCTTTAACACGGTATACATAAAAGCTGGATAGTTGCTATGTATTTATTTACTATATGGGCATCTCTTAGAGCCTTTATGTAGTTGGAACTGCAACAATCAGCGTCGGACTGGCCTGCCGGGCAGCCGGTCTAATCACCGGCAGGCCCGTCCTCGTTGAAGCTCCGCCCCCTCTGCTGTTAGGGCGGAGCTTACGGACAGGAGGCTCACATAGAGCAAATCCATGTTTCTGCTGGCGCGCTGAGTAGTGGAGCAGTTTTGGGAGCTTAAGGCGCAGACCCCCTTCCTCTGGCGCTCTGAGTAGAAGGTGAGCACACAGGGGGTTCCTACACTATGCACATATCTAAATGTAACAAAAATAATATGTATTGAGGATACTATGTGTGGCATGATATGAATTGGGGATACTATGTGTGGCGTGATATCAACTGGGGGTACTATGTGTGGCATAATGTGAATTGGGGGCAATACTGTGTGGCATAATATGATCTGGGGGTACTATGTGTAGCATAATATGATCTGGGGGTACTATGGGGGTACTATGTGTAGCATAATATGATCTGGGGGTACTATGTGTAGCATAATATGATCTGGGGGTACTATGTGTAGCATAATATGATCTGGGGGTACTATGTGTAGCATAATATGATCTGGGGGTACTATGTGTAGCATAATATGATCTGGGGGTACTATGGGGGTACTATGTGTAGCATAATATGATCTGGGGGTACTATGTGTAGCATAATATTATCTGGGGGTACTATGTGTAGCATAATATGATCTGAGGGTACTATGTGTAGCATAATATGATCTGGGGGTACTATGTGTAGCATAATATGATCTGGGGGTACTATGGGGGTACTATGTGTAGCATAATATGATCTGGGGGTACTATGTGTAGCATAATATGATCTGGGGGTACTATGTGTAGCATAATATGATCTGGGGGTACTATGTGTAGCATAATATAATCTGAGGGTACTATGTGTGGCGTAATATGGAGTATGTAATGTAATATACCCCACACTATACATTGGGATGGGGGGGGATGCAGACTCTTTCGTTTGTACTGGGCCCCACAATTTCTGATGGCAATTTCTGATGGTAAGCCAAACCTGGTCTAGTGGGACAATCCTGATTTTTGGTGACTGTTCTGCCCAATCTAAGGGGCAGGTCAAGACTGTGTATTCTTTATACACACACTGTATGCTTTATATACTACACTAAGGTGCTAGCTGTCCTTCGTGGACTGACCACTCCCCCTCTAGTGTCAGGTCCCGCCTCTATGATGGCTGACCACACCCCTTCTGGTGGGCCCCTAGTGTTGCAGTCCCCCGGTGGGCCTTTCATGCCCCAGTCCGACACTGGCAACAGTTAAAGTATCATTAAACAAAAAATTGACGCATGACTCTAAAACACAATCAGGCTTATATATCAATAAAGAAAATAAAAAGCTATGTGCATATGATCATCTTTGCTCTTAGCGACAACCTATTTGACCGCCACATACGTTTACTAACCATCCTCAGCACTTATATCCTTTTTGCAACTAATGCAACTTATTACACTCTGACATTTTAAGTGATTATTTTTGAACTGCAGATTAAGTTTATGGCTTCTTGTGAATATGCCTATATGCTATATTTGCAAGATTGTTTATAGCACTTTAATACAAATTAGTTCCCAACACAGAAAAAGTTCCCTAGCACAGATTGCTCTGTTATTCTGTGTTATCAAGATAGCTTTGTTAAAATGCAAAGTACCATCTTCCCAATCCATAACAGACAAATGGAGGCCCTTCCACATCCTTGGTGAGTTTTCTAATGGGATCTGATAGAAGTAAAAAAGCAGAGACTGCTGCTTTAAGTCTGTGACTGTTCAAGGCTGTATGTCAGCCACTTTCTGCCAGCTCAGTTACAGAGATATCTGCCCCTATCATGGCAACTTGCTGCAGAGGAGGAAAACAGAACTTGATGAAAATATTTACTTATGTCTAAAAACTTCATTTATTTAATGCAAATAATTCAGATCTACACATGTATTACTAGGCCTTTACCTTATAAATGTATTGCCCCCCTCCCCCCTGTATGATTGTGTTTGAGTGATGCATTTGTGAATGGAACCACCTCTGGGAAGTGGGAGAACTTAGTGTAGTACTAGATTTAAATATTCAGTATAGTGCCTGGACAAAAACTACTTATTCTTCACTTTTGATTTCTTTCAGTTTAACACTAAACCCTTAAGTTAAGGCTTAAGCTATGTTCTATGAAAGGGTTCTTAGAGTGCCCTACCAACAGACATTGGGGCAAGGTATAGTGCCAGGTACGGAGTGCTCAGATTGAGCCAGTATAATTTCAGAGACTCCAGGACTTTGCGGTCACCAAGTGCCAGCGAGTAAGAGCTACTCTGAAACCCAATGAGTGGCAGTGAGGAATAAGTAATGCTTCTGTGAGTCGCGGTGACAGTTTGGGAGGTGCGGCAAGTTGCTGTCTGTCTGACCTGTTAGAGACCTGAGTGTTAGGAGCGTGGATGTCCATTCTGAGAGGCTCCAAAGAGCGTGTATAGAGACTGTCCACCAGTGACTATAAAATGTAGGAGCTAAAGGGAATAGATACTGTGAAAGAATGTGAAAAAAGGGCCATAGGAATGCCTTTGGTAGCACTGAAGCTATAGAGAGGTACTGAGTGCCAATCACAATCAGCAAGAGTGTCAACTCAAAGTTGCATAAATCACAGATTCAACTGTGATTTATTCAACTAAAACTATACAGCAGAAAAAATATGTAATAAATGTGATTCTTTACTCCATCAGAGAGACTGTCAGGCACCCATTAATTTGTCAACTGTGATTATCCTGAACTGCCTGTGTCTGCTCCATAAATAGCTTTCTTGTTACGACACCTGTCAATGTAACTACATTACTACATAATATTGCAGACTGAGTGCAGCTGAGTATTCCCGTATCTTCCATGAACCAGGGACTGAAAAGCCCTCCTACAATATTTCTTAGAGATGCAGACCTTGAATCAGACACTGCTGCGTGCACTTGAGCTTGGCTTGCCCCTACTGTACATTAACTATGGGCATATGCCCTTTCCCCACCTCAATCCACCCCTGATAACGTAGCCTCTAGTAAGCATCCTTTGCGCTCAAAGATTAATCTAAAGCTGCTGTGTTCTGTGGTGTATGGTCCGGTTCTGGACATGCGCAGAGTAATTGTGCTCATTATACGCAACAAATCGCCAGTTACGTTCCTTAATGTATGAGGCCCCAAACAAATAGAAAATAATCCACAAGTTAACAGGGTCACATTGTTACAAATATAGTTCCCTATAAATAAATCCTAGTTCAGTAAAGGAGATGTAGATAACAGAATACTCCGAGCCAGAAAACTATTTCACTATATCTGCCATCCCTGCCAGTTTTTAGGCCTTTAAGAAGCTGCACCCTTCCCTCGCACACAGCTGGTCAATGAATGCCCCTTTATTGTGCCCGATTAAAAGCAGCTGTTCTCTGTTCTGGGTTCAACTATATGTAAAGCAAATTATCCTGCTAGTAAAATGTACACCTGCTGACTAGTCTGACATTCAATCTGCGCAATACGAAAAGGTTCCAAATTTGTAACTGTTGGACGTCACCGGACATCAAAAGTGGAAGAATTCAAAATACTTACAACCCCCACACACTACATACAGTGTATAGCAAATTTATGTATTTTTAATCTTTATGTGTAAAACACAAATATATGTTGAATCAAAAATATTAGATGAGGGTAGTACAACAACAAAAGTTAGTGGTCAATTAGCTGAAGTAAAAGATGGGAGGCTGGAATAGAAGACACATTTCCTAAACATAGATAAGAGAGTTGTGATAATATATAAATCAAATAAATAGGTTGCGGAGGAGGAAAATACCATTCCCTGTATGTAATGTAATACTAAACTGTAATATTAAGAAAAAATGCAAGTTCCACACAAAGCCAAAAGTAGTACTATTTTCACGTTGATTAAATAAGGCCTGATTCAAATTGAAAAGCAACTTGCATTTTTAGAAAACAACTTGAGCGTATTTCCGACTATATTCAAATCCAAGCAGATCTCAGGATGCATTTCAATTCGAATCCAGGTGTAGGTACGCTCTGCCTAAACGGTACTTGTTGTAGGTTAACAACCAGAAGTATAGTATATGCACAAGCATATGTGCAATATAAGTTCATGGAGCGCATAAATAAAATTTATATTATCAAATAAATGAACAACTCTAAACAGTATAATAAAAACATTTATCTTTTTTTTTTACATTAAATACATAAATCAAAATGTTCTTAATCCATAAATGTACATACAATGGGTTAATTAGGGTCAGTCTAACTTTCATACACGTTCTATGCTAGCTAGTGGTATGCATAATGGTACTTTTAGTCAGTACTTATGCCAGTCCTGTAGCTGGTGCAGGTATAAGTGCATCGGCTGATTCCGCATCGTTGTATGCAATTGCGGTAATTGGTGTAAGGTCTGTTTCTGCGCATGCGTAGAGCTATTTCACGCACAATACGGCACGCAAACGGAGTTACGTCTGAACATGAATCGGGCCCATAATGCCTCATTTTTATTACTACTATTTATTTACATTTTACCAAGCAATTATGATTTTATGCAGTTCTTTGCAAACATTTTTTCAGATGCAGCCCTGCATAATGAAGCTTACAATCTTGTGGATGAGGCAAAGAGGAGCAAATTGACAGCGAAGACCCAAGGATATAAACATTGGATTCAAACCAATACCTCCAGCAAACTTGTCAGTGTTATTATTAAATGGTCAGTGTTCTAAACCAATGACCTACTCTCTCTCCCATCATTTTAAAACTTTATTTAAAATTAGACAGCTTTTTACATGCGGTTGCTACTGGCATTACTAGCATTTGGAGGTCACTATTGGCCTCTCCAACCCAAGTAAAAAAGCAATACAGATACCACATGTCTGAAAGCAAGTAAAACACGCGTGGGAATGGTGTGATTGGAATTAATTGGTTCTTCAGAACCATATGCATGCATTGTACTAGGTTGAAATGGTAGCAGAGCATATGCAACTAAAGCCAATGGGTTTATCCAATCTCTCTCCTTGACTACTGCAACCTCCTCCTATTTAGCATTCTCCTCAGTCATCTATCTTTGGTTAAATCCATTCTTAATGCTGTCGCAAGACTGATCTTTCTCTCTCGCTGCCCCATATCTATCACCTTACACTGGCTCCCTGTGTCCTCCAGTATCCAATTCAAATTACTCACACTTCCCTACAAAGCCCTCAACTACAAAACCTCATCAAACATCTTGAATCTCATATCAAATACTCCCCCTCGCGTGCTCTTAGATTTACCTCTTGCCTCTTGTAACCACATCTCACTACAAGACTTCTCACTCACTTATGGAATTCACTACCACAAACTCTCCCACAGCCTTCAAATCTTTATATGTTTTTTGCAAATCCATCTTTATTAGAGATTACCCTACTCCCACATTTAAACACCCTCACAACTGTCCCAAGCTACACTCATTACACTTGTTTCAGCTGTACCCTTTGCCAATTAGAATGTAAGCTCTTTCATGACAACCCACCCCTTTCATGTCTGCATTTAGATTGTCAACTATGGTTTATGTATATCCTGTTTTCCCCACTATGTTATGCCTTACAAATCAGCGATAAAAATAATACAAGCCTAAATTCCATGTGACTGTTGCTGCAGGTAGGTGGACCAGAGACAATGCTGCCTGCGTGAAGCAATCTGTTTTCATAGCAGCTAGCAAAACATATATAAACAAAGGAGCCCTGTATTGACTTTATAGAATCTATACTTGCTAAACAAAAGCTGCCAGATATGCTTTGATGCCATTCTACAGACAGCTTGAGCCAGCTACCCCAGCACATCAATGAGTGCACTCATTATCTCTGTTGCTCCTCTTGGCTCTTGCTAATCTCCCTCTCAGAACCTTGGCATATATGGTCCTCATAGAAGTATATCAAACTCCTCTCTCTACAGTCGATCTCCCTACAGGATTGGCTGAACTGGAATCCAGTGTAATTATGGATTGGAACTTTTCGTAGGAACTCAAACCGGCACCTGTGGCCAGACACACGAGACTGGAAATCACTAATAAGAACTCAGATAGAAAAACACACGGAAACCACAGACAGATACACGGAACTGGAATTAAGCCATAGAGACTCAGAACCAGCCGTAGCAACAGAACTGACGATACTGTTAAAGCCACCGATACTGCAGAATGGATACTGAATAGTGCAAAGTTCTTACTGAGATAAGCACTCTTGCTGAATGCAGAATATTGCAGGGAGATGAGCAGCTTGGAAGTGCGTACTTGAAGAAAGATGAATTCCAGTCAATACAGAATACTTGAAGGAAGATATGCAGGTAATTGAAAATAGATGTGCACTTTAAACATCACTTTGCAAGTATCCTGCATTTCAGTTGGTAATGCAGGATGTTCACAGAAGACGATCACTTTGTAAACGCAGGGTAATCAGGAACAACTCTCCTTCACCCACTCCACCAGACCTGATGAACGTCCAGGAGGTGAAGTGGGTCTCCTCCTATCCCCTAACTGCACTTTTTGGGTCATTCCCACTTTACCTTCCCTCTCCTTCTCCTCCTTTGAGGTACACTCTATCCGGCTCTTCTCCCCCATCTACCTCCGTGTCTCCGTCATCTACCGCCCCCCGGCCCCACCTCCCTCTTCCTTGACAACTTCTCTGCCTGGCTCCCCCACTATCTTTCCTCCGACCTTCCCTCCATTATACTTGGTGACTTTAACATCCCTATTGAGAACTGTTCTGACCCTGCAACAATCAAACTTCTCGCCCTTTTCTCCTCTCTTGGCCTCACTCAGTGGACCTCCTCCCCCACCCACTGTCTTGGTCACTCCTTCAACCTTGTATTCTCTCATCTCTGCGATCTCTGTGACTTCTCCAACTCTCCCTTCCCACTCTCTGACCACCATCTCCTCTCCTTCGCTCTGTCCTTCTCCCCTGCTCCCACCTTCCCTAAAGCCACCCTCACCAGGCGTAACCTTGATGCCATAGACCCCACCTCTTTCTCCTCCTCTCTTGAAACTCTCCTCTTCACCTCTTCCCTCTCTGGTCTGCCCTGACCAAGCGTCCTCCCTCTACAACCATTCCCTCTCTACTGCCCTGGACGCTGTCAACCCTGCCTCTTCTATCCGCTGCTGACACCTTATTCCCCGAACCTGGTACTCCAAACTCACCCGCTTCCTCCAAAGGTGCTCTCGCACTGCGGAACGCCTCTGGAGGAAATCTCGTTTCCTGGCTGACTTCCTTCACTTTAAATTTATCCTCTCCTCTTTCTGCTCTGCGCTGTCCCTCGCTAAACAATCCTTCTTTAAGTCCCTTATCTCTTCTCAGTCCTCCAATCCCCGCCGCCTCTTTGCTACCCTCAACTCCCTCCTCTCTCCCCCAATCCCCCTGTCCCGCCTTCCCTCTACGCTTCTGACTTCGCCACCTTTATCTCTTTTAAAATTGAGGCCATCAGACGGAACATATCCTCCTCCCACCCCTCTCCCGCCACCCTTATCGCTTCACCGCCCTCCATCAACCAGCTCTGGTGCTCCTTCACCCCTACATCAGGTGAGGAAGTTCGCTCCCTTATTCTTTCCTCTCCACCCTCTACCTGTTCTCTTGATCCCATCCCCTCTCACCTCCTTCGCTCTCTGTCTCCTATTGCCTGCTCTTGCCTCGCACACTTTTTCAACCTACCACTCTCCTCTGGCGTAGTCCCCTCCTCATTCAAACACGCTCTTATCTCTCCTATCCTCAAGAAACCCAATCTTGACCCCACCTCTCTTGTGAATTATCGCCCTAATTCTCTTCTCCCCTATGTCTCCAAATTACTTGAGCGGATTATCTGCAGCCGCCTCACCAGACACCTCTCTGACAACTCCCTCCTCGACCCTCTCCAATCCGGCTATCGCCCCCTCCACTCCACCGAAACGGCCCTGGCCAAAGTTACTAATGATCTCCTATCAGCCAAATCCAAGGGTCACTTCTCCCTACTCATCCTCCTTGACCTCTCTGCGGCCTTTGACACCGTAGACCACCCCCTCCTGCTGCAAACTCTTCTCTCTCTTGGCCTCTCTGGTTCTGTCCATGCCTGGTTCACCTCATACCTTGCTAACCGCTCCTTCTCTATATCCACGTCTGGCTCTTCCGCCACCCCCTCCCCTCTCCCTGTAGGAGTCCCTCAGGGCTCTGTTCGCGGTCCTCTACTCTTCTCACTCTTTACTTCCTCCCTTGGTGCTCTCCTCTCCTCCTTCGGTCTTCAGTATCACCTCTATGCTGATGACATTCAACTCTACATCTCTTCCCCTGATCTTTCCCCCTCCCTCCTCTCTCGTGACTGCCTCTCAGCCATCTCCTCCTGGATGTCCTTGCACTTTCTTAAAATTAACATCTCTAAAACTGAACTCATTGTCGTTCCCCTGTCCAGACTCCCATCCCACCATGACCTCTCTATCGTTGTTACCAACTCCACCATCTCCTCTGTCACCCAACTTCGCTGCCTGGGTGTCACCCTTGACTCCTCTCTCTCTTTTGCCCCCCACATTCAATCCCTCGCCCAAACCTGTCGTTTCCAACTCCACAACATCGCCTGCATCTGTCCCTTCCTCTCTCAAGATACCACCAAAACTATGATCCATGCTCTCATCATCTCCCGCCTCGATTACTGCAACCTCCTCCTTACTGGCCTCCCCCACTCCCACCTGGCCCCCCTCCTCTCTATACTCAATGTGGCCGCAAGACTCATCTTCCTATTATGCCTCCCCTCTCTGCCTTGGCTTACACTGGCTCCCCTTCCCCTACAGAATCCTTTTCAAACTCCTTACCACCACTTACAAGGCTCTCTCCCAGGCTACTGCCCCTTATATCTCTAACCTCCTCTCCATTCACACTCCTGCCCGCTCTCTGCGTTCGGCCAATGACCGCTGCCAATCCTCCACTCAGGACCACTTCCCACTCTAGAATCCAAGATTGCTCCTGTGCGGCTCCCCTTCACTGGAACGACCTCCCTCGCTCCATCCGTCTCTCTTCTAATCTCTGCTCCTTCAAATAAGCACTCAAGACTCACCTGTTCCTCAAAGCCTACCAACCATCGACCTAACCCCCTCATCTTCTTTACTCGTTTTCCCCTCTCTCCTTCCGGCCCCCCTTTTATACCCCATACTTCAACTGCCTCCCCTTATGCCTGTTTGTTTTTCCTCGCTTTAGGATGTAAGCTCATATGAGTAGGGCCCTCTTCCCTCTTGTCTCCACTCCTGTTCTTTTGCTCTGCCTCTACTGCATTAGCCTGCCAGAGTTTCTGAAGTATTGGTATTTTTGTTTATTGTTCTGTACTGTCTCTCCCTGTATAGTCTACTGTTTGTTCTGTGTACGGCGCTGTGGAAATCTTGTGGCGCCTAATAAATAAATGATAATGTCAGGTATTTCACTAGGAATATCACTGACTGGTATTAGCGCAACTAAACTGAGAGGCCCGGAGTATAACGTACCGCCGGTGTTCGCCAGGGATCCCCGCAAGGAGGTTTGGGCTTTGCTGCGTGTGATGCACAGGTCGCGGTTCTCCCAGATAGTTACCAGTGCAGTGAATGGAGAGTAGTCAAACAGGCCGAGTCGAAACCAGAGGAGCGCAGTACAACGGAGAGAAGGCAAATCGTAGTCAGGAACAGTCCAAGGGTCAAAACCAGTGCAGGCAGCGAAGAACAAGGGATGATCCGGAAGAGAAGTCAAACTATAGCCAAGGAGTCAATACACAGGAGTAACACAGGAACAACAAGGCTGGAGCTGGAAGAACCAATACTCTGGCACTAGACATGTGTCAGAGGCTGCTTTAAGTACTCTAAGGTGCCTCCTGATAGGGGTTAGGGAGATTTAGGCGGTTTAGACATGCTGGCTGCAGACAGGTGAGTAGAGATAGAGTTCTGCTGCTAGGCAACAGGACGTGGATTGCGGAGAGAAGGTGTCCATCTCCGGCGCCTGTGGAGAGCGCGGAGACGGCACCTGACAGTATCCTCCCTTTCTTTCTTACGGGTGGTGCAGGAATCCCGCAGAAATCTTGCCAACAGACGTGGAGCATGAATATCCTCTTCATAGACCCAAGATCTCTCCTCTGGGCCGTAGCCCTTCCAATGGATGAGAAATTGGAGTTTTTCTCTAGAGATACGAGATTCCAGAATGCGTTCTACCAGAAATTCTTCACCACGAATGGTCTTGACAGGAGGAGGTGGAGAGGTTTTGCTGGAGAATTCGTTGAGAATGAGTGGTTTAAGCAGAGATATATGGAAGGTATTATAAATCCGAAGGGAAGCTGGTAGATAAAGTCTGTAGGTAACAGGGTTAATCACATGAGAGATGGAAAAGGGTCCAATATAGCGTGGAGCTAATTTCATAGTGGGAACCTTGAATCTAAGGTTGCGAGTAGCTAACCAGACTTTGTCTCCTACCCGAAGTACAGGGAGATTCCTTCTATGCCGATCTGAAAAGTGTTTGTAACGGACATAAGCTTGTAGTAATCTGGAACGTACTTGGTACCAAATTTGAGAAAAATTGTGTACCATATTCTGCGCAGCAGGTACCGAGGAATTAGAAAGATCAGAGAAGGTGGGGAGAATAGGATGTCTCCCGTAGATGGTAAAGAAGGGAGAGTTACCCGTGGACTCGTGTTGGTGGTTATTATGGGTAAACTCTGTCCAGGGTAAAAGTTCACTCCAGGACGACTGTTGATCCGAACAGTAGCACCTCAGAAATGCCTCCAGGTCCTGATTGGTCCGTTCAGTCTGCCCATTAGTTTGCGGGTGGTACCCAGAGGAGAATTTTAGGCTGATCCCAAGCTGTTTGCAAAAAGATCTCCAGAATTGGGAGACAAATTGGACTCCATGATCAGAAATGATGTCACTCGGGCAGCCGTGAAGGCGAAAAATCTCTCGAATGAAAAGGAGAGCCAGCTGGGAGGCAGAAGGTAATCCCTTGAGGGGAATGAAGTGGGCTAATTTCGAAAAGCGGTCCACCACCACCCAGATGGTGTTAAAGCCATGACTGGCAGGAAGGTCTGTAATGAAATTCATGCTGATACTGAGCCATGGAAGGTCCGGAATGGGCAGAGGATGGAGAAGACCGGCAGGGGGTCTCCTAGGGATCTTGTGTCGGGCGCAGACCTCACAAGCATGGATGAATTTCAGGACATCCGAGGGCAATGAGGGCCACCAATAAAGGCGAGATAGAAGAGCAACTGTCTTCTTAACCCCAGCACGACCAGCGAATTTGGCGTTATGAGCCCATCTTAGGAGTTTAATGCATAGATGTTCCTGTACAAAAGAACGACCAGGAGGAGGAGTCTTAGATGAACAATTGGTCAAGGCTAGAATCGTGGAGGGGTTGAGGATGGGTTTAGCAAGCATGGGTGACGAGACATCAGAGGAATCAAAAGATCTGGACAGTGCGTAAACACGCAAATTCTTGGTACCGGGCCGGAAGGTCAATATCAGCTGGAATCTGTTAAAGAATAGCGACCAGCGGGCCTGGCGAGGGTTCAGGCATTGTGCAGACTGTAAGTAGGTGAGATTTTTATGATCCGTAAACACCATGATGGGAAAGCGTGCCCGCTCCAACAGGTAGCGCTATTCCTCTAAGGCAGTCTTGATGGCGAGAAGTTCTTTGTCACCAATCCCATAGTTGGCCTCACTGGTGGAGAACTTTTTGGACAGGAAACCACAAGGAATGGGAAGACCTGCAGAATTCTTTTGAGACAGCACCGCTCCAATCCCAACAGAGGATGCGTCGACCTCCAGGAAGAACGGTTTGTTTTGATCGGGTTGGGATAAGACGGGTGCAAGCATAAAGGACTTCTTAATGACTAGGAAAGCTTGTACTGCCTCTGGTGGCCAGGATTTAGATTGACCACCCATCGGAGTAAGAAGAGTAATGGGAGAGATTAGCGTGGAAAATCCCTTGATGAATTGGCGATAGTAATTCGTAAAACCAATAAAACGCTGGGTAGCTTTGAGACCGGAAGGCTGAGGCCAATTGTGAATAGCTTCCAATTTGCTGGGATCCATCCGAAGGCCAGAACCTGAAACTATATACCCCAGGAAGGGAACTTGAGAGCAATTGAAGAGACACTTCTCTAATTTGCAGAACAAGTGATTAGAATGTAAACGAGAAAGAACTTCTTTGACATGCAGAATGTGAGTAAACAGGTCTTGTGCAAAAATTAGGATGTCATCCAAATATATAACCACCGACTGATAGAGTAAATCTTTGAATATCTCATTAACAAAATCTTGAAAGACGGCTGGGGCGTTAGAGACCAAAAGGCATCACCAGGTATTCATAGTGGCCGTCTATGGTATTAAATGCGGTTTTTCACTTGTCTCCTCTGCGAATTCTGATAAGGTTGTAGGCCCCTCTGAGGTCCAACTTAGTAAAAATTTGTGCCCCTCGAATACGGTCAAAGAGTTCCGAAATTAAAGGAAGGGGGTAACGATTTTTAATCGTGATGGCATTCAGTCTCCTGTAATTAATGCACGGTCTGAGAGAACCGTCCTTCTTCTTTACAAAAAAGAAGCCTGCACCTGCTGGAGAAGATGACTTCCTGATGAATCCCCTCTTGAGATTCTCGGCAACATACTCGGACATAGCTTGTGTCTCGGGTAAAGACAGAGGATATACCCTGCCTCTAGGAATACTTTTTCCAGGGATAAGGTCGATAGGGCAATCCCAAGGCCGATGGGGAGGAAGGAGTTCAGAAGCGGTTTTAGAAAATACATCAGAAAACCCGGAGTAAGCTTCAGGAAGACCAACCAGGGAAGATGTGCAGAGGCAGGCCAGCTTGGATTTCAATGGAGAAGCGGATCTCAGGCACTTCTTGTTGCAGGAGGGACTCCAGCGGATAACATGTGCTCGTTGCCAGTCAAATTGTGGAGCGTGAAGTTTAATCCAGGGTAACCCCAGGATAATAGGGTTAATGGACTGTGGAAGCACAAAAAAACTTATGAACTCATAATGAAGCGTTCCTACTTCCATCTGGAGCGAAGGAGCAGAGAGAAAGATTGAGCCATTGGAGACTCTATTCCCATCAACTGCCATGAGCATCAAATGTTGGGTCAACGGTATTGTATCGAGATGGAGTTCAGTCACTAACTTGGAGGAAATAAAGTTCCCTGCAATCCCCGAGTCCACAAAGGCCCAGGTGGGAAATTGGCCATTGGGGGAAACCAAGCTGACAGGCATCAAAAACTCTGAATCCTTCCGAGAGTAGGGAGAAAGGCACTGAGGTCCTAGGTTGACCTCCCTATTATCACCTAGGAGGTGGCGTTTTCCCGGCCTCTTGGGACAAACGGAGAGGAGATGACCTGGTTCACCACAATATAAACAGAGGCGGTTCCTCATTCGTCTTTCATGTTCCTCTGGAGAGAGACGGGAACGACCGATCTGCATGGGCTCCTCCAAGGGTGGAGTAGAAGGGATAACGTTGAGTGCCAACCAAGGAAAAGGTCGGTGAGTGCGATCCCGTTCGAGAGCCCGTTCCCTGTGGCGAATGTCCACTTTGATACAGAGGGATATGAGGTCATCCAGGTTGGGAGGGAGGTCACGAGAGGCTAAATCATCCTTTATGCGATCATTAAGGCCTTGCCAGTAGGTAGCGATGAGAGCTTCATCATTCCATCGGAGTTCGGCTGCTAGAGTCCTAAATTGTACCGCATAATGTCCTGCCATAAAGGAGCCTTGGCATAACCCTAGGAGACGGGAGGCAGCGGAAGAAACTCTTCCGGGTTCGTCAAATACTTTTCGGAACCTCTCAATGAAGACCACCAAATTTTGAAGCACGGGATCATCCCGTTCCCAAAGCGGAGAAGCCCAGGCTAATGCCTGCCCGGAGAGGAGGGAGATTAAATAAGCCACTTTAGCTCTTTCCGAGGAGAAATTTTCGGGAGCCAATTCAAATTGAATAGAGCACTGGTTAAGCAAACCACAACACTTCAGTGGATCGCCATCATATTTCTCAGGAGAAGGGATGCGGAGACTTCTGGCAGCTGCGGTGCTAGAAGAGATGGTAGGAGCTGAGGCAGTGGAGGATGAAGTGGTCGTGGAAAGAGTAGGTAGCGAGGCTTAAAGAGAGTCCAGACGGGAGACCACTCCCTGAATACATTGCACCGATTGTGCCTCATTGGATTCTTGCCGTTCCACTCTTTGAGTGGGGCAAGGGGGAATGGGAAAAGTCGCACAAGCAGTTAGTTGAGTGATTATACCCTTCTAATATTGTAATCAAATTAAGATACTCCTCAATTTATATTTTAAGGGGTGCATCAAACCTTATTAATATTAAGAAAAAAAGGGAAGAAGAAAGAAGGTCGATGAGACGCACTAAGCACTTCATGGATATAATAATAGTTAACATAACAGTGTTTCAATCTTCTAATTTAGTGCATAAAATAGCACTGGCTCTGAGTGTTATATTAATTCACTCACATCATAGGTATTATTAAATTGATTCCTGGACTACATTTACACTCAACAGAGAATAATTACAATAGTTACTAGAGTGTGGATAATAAGTTATTTATCTGCCTCAATATTATGGGTGGATGTTTAGAGATTCATGAGATGTGACCAGCTTTTAGAATCACAATTTCACTTTTATTATTTTATTGAAGATTTCGCTGCTCTTAGAAATTCATGATAATAAAAGTTAATTTTTAATATATCCAAATCCTAGTTGCCCCAAACTATTATTATATCCATGGAGTGCTTAGTACGTCTCATCGACCTCCTTTCTTCTTCCCTTTGTTCCACTCTTTGACTCAGGTGCAGTAATAAATCGCGGGCCGAAGGTTCGTCCGGTCCGCTCATGGCCAGAGTATTCTTTCACGTATTTCACTAGGAATATTACTGACTGGTATTAGCGCAACTAAACTGAGAGGCGCAGAGTCTAACGTACCACCGGTGTTTGCCAGGGACCCCCGCAAGGAGGTTTGGGCTTTGCTGCGTGTGATGCGCAGGTCGCGGTTCTCCCAGATAGTTACCAGTGCAGTGAATGGAGAGTAGTCAAACAGGCTGAGTCGAAACCAGAGGAGCGCAGTACAACGGAGAGAAGGCAAATCGTAGTCAGGAACAATCCAGGGGTCAAAACCAATGCAGGCAGCTATGGAACAAGGGATGATCCGGAAGAGAAGTCAAACTATAGCAAAGGAGTCAATACACAGGAGTAACACAGGAACAACAATGCTGAAGTTGAAAGAACCAATACTCTGGCACTAGACATGTGTCAGAGGCTGCTTTAAGTACTCTAAGGTGCCTCCTGATTGGGTTAGGGAGATTTAGGCGGTTTAGACATGCTGGCTGCAGACAGATGATTAGAGATAGAGTTCTGCTGCTAGGCAACAGGACGTGGATTGCGGAGAGAAGGTGTCTGTCTCCGACGCCTGTGGAGAGCGCGGAGACGGCACCTGACAGATAATAATAATAACTGGAACCTGCAGCCAGGAACTATTCTCAAGACAGAAGTGTATTGTTCTGGCAATGAACAGATCTCAGCAGCAGGTTTAAATAGGGTGTTCCAAACAACTATTGGCTGCACAGTTCATGTGATCACAGCTGCTGAATCTGGTTGGTCTGGAATGATCACCTGACTGCATCCAAGATGGCCGCACTAATGCAGCAGAACAAACAGTGTGTGTTTGTTTACAAACGGTGATGTGATGGACAGGAATGCTGCAGGCGACGAGGAGGGATATGGTGTTGATAACTGACCACCATTGAAAACCACTAACAAACCAACCAACAGACATGTAAAGGGGGGGGAGTTATCATTGGTTAAATAAAGGACATATATTATTAATATAAACATGGGCATTTTCTCAGTACCACTCACTTATTTATGGTATTTTGTAAGTGTGGAAAACTGTGCAGTACACCTTCTATTATTAAGTATGCTGGTTGTTATCTCATGGTCTGGTTATACTGTGTATGGGCGGAAAGCTGCATAGTACTATTGGTTTTCTTCACAGTGAAAGTGATTGGTATATTTTGTATGGGTGGACAACTTGAAGTACTATTTCTGTATGCTGGAAGTATCGGAACTTTATTGATGAAAAACTTCACAGTACCATGTCGTTCAGCATTCTGGACGTTATTATTAGTATTTGGTTTTACTTTGTTGCATGGACAATTACACTGTACCACATCTGATGATCATTATACTGGAATTAAATAGAGGTGGTAAAAGATTTAGTGCTGGTACAACATGGGTAACTCCTTAGCCTGAATATTAGAATTGTGTTTCCACACCATCCCTTTGTCAAACCTCTCAATTTAAAGGAGGACCTAACCCCTACACTAATTGTCACATTACCTTAATGCTGCTGCAAGCTGTGATGTGCTATAATCCTTTTCTTCTTTAAGGTATCCATATTTCTCAAGAAATACCTAGTAGGAAAAACAAGAGAATAGCATCAGATTTGAAGACATATTGTGCAAATCAAAGCATCGTTTTATAGACACCTGTGTTCAGGGGTGGATTGGGAACTTACAGTGGCCCTGGAAAAAATTCTTGAAGTGGCTTCATGTGGGAAGGACCAAATCAACTGTAGGCAGGGCCAACACAAAAGGAGGCGGGATTAGTATAAAAATGACTATGCCACCAGAGGCTGGTAAAGCACTAGACTGCCCATTACATACCACCCTTCCCCCAACACTCCCGCCCATAGGACAAACATGCCCCCGGAAGGGAAAGAGCCCTAAATCAGGACTGTCCCACTGAAATCGGGACAGTTAAGATATATGATTAAGCAGATCCGAGTGCCCAGTGATTTAATGAAAAAAACATTAATGGGAAAAAAATAAAAAAAATAAAAAGAAATCCGGTGACCTAGGGACGGCCTCATTAGGCCACTGGCCTGCTGGGAAAATTCCTGGTAAGGTCTATGGCCAGTCTGCCTCTGTCCGTGTGGTGTAATCTCAGAATGATAAATCCACTATAAACACACAATCACTTTTGCTTCTTACTTAGAGATTTTATGGTCATTATATTTATATTATTTATAAAGCACTAATATACTGCACAGCCCTGTTATTCTTGTTATATTCTGAACAATATTTAGTGATATTAACAGAATAACTCAATAATTATGAAGTATGGCTACTACGTTAGGATTTACTGGTAATAATTTCTTACCATTTCTCAGGAAATCATGTGCCTTTTATATAGGACACTGGAATTATTGCATCCATTGGATTTATTATAACCCATATTTAAGTCAATATGCAGCCTGGCCTTTTCCCTGAGTGATTATTCTGTCATTAGAGTGGGACACAGCAGTATGCACCAGTACATATAATTTGCTTGTAATATCTCTAGAAACGTTATTCAACTGTTGCCAGCTTTGTAGCAAGGAAAACAAATGGAAGAAAAGTCAAGTAGCCTCCCATAGTCTTTCCAGCTGTTACAGGAATAGTAATAGTTTTGCTACTGTGTAAATGAGAAAAATCTTGAAGCCTTGAAGTGGAGGATTGGCAGAGTACCCACAGAGCTCCTATCCATGCAATCTTGAGGGTTAACATGGAGCAGCTGTGAAAGCGGCCTACTTACTAGTTGTTTTTTTTACCCCCAATACTTCTTAATCTAGAAGGCAGCTTTTATTGTTTTCCTGCTGGGACAGTACTTCTGAAAAGGCTGGCCACCTGCACCCCCACCCCTCCACAGCGATATCTTTAGCCACAGCGGCGGCGAAAGACATCACTTCCTTGTTTAGTGAGCTTGTATATACTATGCGCAAAAGTACACACCATCCAAATATAGAGATATTGCACTCTCCGGCAGCCACAGAACAAGTTAAGATATGCTTAATGCCGCACGAAAAGCTATATATTTCTCTTGCATTATTACTTTGCTAAATTACTCTGAAGCTTAAAGTTGGCATAATTATGTGGAAACAACAATCTCTGCCGGATTTTGTATAAAAATCTGATAAATGAATAGGCCCCGAAGCCTCTGAGCTCTATAATGTAAGCAACTCACTTAACTTCTGTGGGCTCCTTATCAGACTACACAGGGTACACTATTCCCTTTCTAAAGAGACTCGCTGATTAAACATGGCTTTATCTTTGTGAAACTAATCATATGATTATATTTTGGGCATGTGTACATGGATACTTATGTTATGTGTGCTACTTAGACAACATTATCCAAGATAACCTCCGCACTTCAACAGATTAAGGCAATATACAGAGGAATTTCACACATTATCTCGAATGCCAACTACAACAGAAATGGCTACATGTCGCCAACTACTTTCCCGGATATTAGTAGAGACAGAGGGAAATGAGGATTTTCCTGTAAGATGAATTGGGAGCCAAGAAATAGTTCAATGCATTTGTTTTTTTCCATGCAAGAAATAAAACAAAGAACATGGTTTCCTCAACAGGATGCCAGGTCAGACCTATAGGTTTATGGTATGTGTACATTACACTATGGGGCTATCAATTTATACCATACAAATAAATGTCACTCAAAACCAAACAAAACGTAGTCATTAAAAATGGGATATCCACCTATCAAGCAAAATTATTTTTAAATTTTGTAGGGTTGTAAAACTTTTATATGACACCCCTGAGCTCCATTTTGTTCTCAATATTGGTTTTATTTTAAAAAAAATTTAATAAAGTCATTTTTATTGATCTTGAAGACCAAAAAAAAACTAAAAAAGAACAGTCAAAAAAGGAAATCCAAGCCTACATCCCAAAAGACTACTTGTGGTCATGTGAAAAAGGACAAAGTATTTTCCAGACATATAAACAACGTACGTGAATCAAACGAGTGTGCACGTCATATGTGACATTTTTATACTGGTTTTACTTTTAGTTCTGTTAGTAATATTAGCTGTAATTTGAATAGTGGTCAGTAAAAAATATATTCAAGGCTTGGCAACATTGCTCAATTAAAGTTTGTGATGTAGATGTGTGTAGTGACTTCATCTCTCTGCTGTCAAAGTTATTATAATGATGCAGACAGAGTCTTCTGCACTTCATGAAAGACTCAGCTGCCCTCCTTACCCTTTGACCTCCACAGTATAAAAAATCCCTTAATCACCTCTGCAGTAGAAAGAGAAGTGCTCTTATTTCACGCCATCCCATATGACAGCAGACGTTACTATTTTGGACATAGTGCTTTAAGGTTATTCCTACTGTAATACAAAACAAGTAATGCATGCCTCAGCAGTTACTGAGACACTAGTACTGTCATATACACATAGGAGTCTATTGTGCTCACTTTTGCTTCAAATAACCGCATTTTTAAGTATCCTATTAATTTATAACTAGGGGATTGCAGAAGGGTCAACATTAAAAATAGTAGTTCTACGCTCATTGTTTAATTGTTTCAATTAAATTGTGCTCCTATTGCTGATGTTTATTATTATTTTCAGATAGTGATAATTAGGTAATGTCAATTATATTTTATGATTTGTTCCAGTATTTATTGCATAATTTAAACCAATAAAACAATTTCAATTGATAATGGCATATAAAACTGGCACAAGTCCCTATCACATCGTAAAAACACACTAATTAATACAACTAAAGAAATACTATGGCATAGAGCAATAAGGAAATTAAAAATCTTGAATAACAATCTGAGAAATAATTAAATAAATAAAAGCACCTCACATACAAAAACAATAGATTATCAAAATCCAAGTTCATAGTTTCTAATACTTGAATAGCACCACAATGTCCATTTTGTATTGAAACACATTGTCTAAAGCAGTGGTTCCCAAAGTTTTGCAGCTCGCGGCACCCTTAGAGTCTCCAAATTTTTTCAAGGCACCCCTCAAAAATAATTCTTGAGCAGTCCTGTTTTAGAAGTAGTTGGGTCAAAAAATTGTAATAAGTATTTAGGTCACGACAGAAATACTTATTTAGTTGTATGCAAAAATGCCCCTCTGCATCCAGGCACACTGCCCCCCCTGCATCCATACACACTGCCCCCCTGCATCCAGACACTCTGCCCCCAGGCACTCTGCCCCCTCGGCATCCAGGCACACTGCACCCTCTGCATCCAGGCACACTGCCCCCTCTGCATCCAGGCACACTGCCCTTTCTCACATTGCCCCCTCTGCCCTCTGTCACGCTGTCCCCCTCCTCTGCCCTCTGTCCCCCTCCTCTGCCCTCTGTCCCCCTGCTCTGCTCTCTGTCCCCCTCTTCTGCTGTCCTCCTCCTCTGCCCTCTGTCACGCTGTCGCCCTCCTCTGCCTCCTGTTCCCCTCCTCTGCCCTGTCCCCCTCCTCTTCTCTCTGTCCCCCTTCTCTGCTCTCTGTCCCCCTCCTCCTCTGCTCTCTGTCCTCCTCTTCTGCTCTCAGTCCCCCTCCTCTGCCCTCTGTCCCCCTACTCTGCTCTCTATCCCCCTCCTCTGCCCTCTGTCCCCCTCCTCTGCTCTCTGTCCCCCTCCTCTGCCCTCTGTCCCCCTCCTCTGCTCCGTCCCCCTCCTCCTCCTCTGTCCCCCTCCTCTGCCTTCTGTCCCCCTCCTCTGCCCTCTGTTCCCCTTCTCTGCCCTCTGTCCTCCTCCTCTGCCCTCTGTCCCCCTCCTCTGCCCTCTGATTACCAGAGGTGCTGCTATTGTGCCTTTCATGTTGCATTAGGGGTTAACCCATTCTCCAATTATCCCATGCACCTGGGTGTGTTCTCATTTCCCTTATATATACTTGTCACTCCCAGAACACATGGCTGGTTATTGATGTTACACCCTGTGATTATGCTGCATTGGGATCTCAACATACATTCTGCTGACCTGTTTTCATCTGTGAACCTGGTACTTTCCTGTGCATCTTCCTGTACTTGCTGCCTGGAATCTTTCCACACCTCCCGTCTACCTGCAACTGTGTATACCTGGTAATTTCTACAAGACCATTATTGCATCATCTGTTCAGACTCTTCAGCAATAAACTTGTATGTTTTTCACCTTATTCATGGCTCCTTTGCTGTATTTCTACATTGATTTGTGACACAAATATTTGATATTGTTTTCAAGATGTTAGTAACGTCAGGATGATGGTATGATTAAATATTTGCCGATTCAATTCAGTGTCGTCGTGAATCTTGGTACCCTGTGTTGTCCACTGCAATGCAAGCTGTCATTCGCACAGAGAGCAGAGGTATCGTTCCACAATGGTAGGTGTAGGCGTGTCCCAATGCATTTCGTCTGTCTCTGGACTTTATCAAGGGCATGTAGTTTTGTATCTGGATAATCAGTCCTATTTGGTCAACTTACATACCTAATAAATGGACATTGGCTGTCATCAGATTTATTAACTGGCATAAATATTTAGATATCTGCTGGATTATAGTCATTACATTGTAGTGAAATAGTGGAGACCTGTATTAAATGATATACATACATTTTATTCTTTACAACATTGTTCACGTTCCTGTTGTGTACATTATAACAGCTTATACAGTTGACAATACAGGAAACTAATATCTATTTTCACATATTAAATTAACGGAGTATGATTAGACAAAGGTAAATTGTCATTTACAACAGTAAGCAGGATTATCGGATACATAATGTATAATATCATTTGTATGCACCAGTTTTTGGAGTACAAAGGACTATTGTTTATTCACAATTTCCATTATTTATGGCTCATTAGTCAGATGCATGCCACTGTGTTTTATAATCCCTTGTAGGACAATCTATATAGAATAGCATTCTAATTATTTTTATTGACCAAAAAGTAATTGCTGATGGTGAAATTATGTATCTTGCCATTCTTCTTGGCTTAGATTTGGTGGTCTTGATAATTATCGCCCACCTATAAAGGAGGCTCAGCTTCTCGCTACTTGTCGCTCCACCTCCTCCTTGGTAATTGGGGGCCCAGGTCCTTTCCTTTTGACCCTCTGAGCAGAAGTGGGACTGTACCAGGTGTTCTCAGGTGGTCTCCCATCCTGTTACTTACCCGGCTCCACCCTGCTTGGCTTCCAAGATCGAACGTGGTTGGGCATTACCAGGGTGGTATGACCGTAGTGATTGTTTCCCACCTAATAGCACAGATCGGCGGTCTTTTGGATATAGGATCTGAGTTCCTCCTCTACTCCAATATTTATATGGATAAATCAATTTACACATTTAGGCCTCTTGGTATCAAGGTTTTAATGGTGTATATTGTCTTTGTTTCTTCTCTTTTCAATTTCTGAATTAGATTTCCCCCTCGCTAACACGTGGTAACTTTTTTAATGCCAATGAAGTTTAAGCCTGTGCGATCACATCCATGTATCTCTTTAAAATGATGGTTCTCGAAACCTATTTAAATATTACTGCATAGACCAAAGTAAAAGAACCCGGAACTCCGAGATCTTTTTCCTAACCAGTTACATCCTCTGGAGGTGGTGTTACTCTGAATATAATTGAATGCTACGGTGCTCCTGAGGTCTGGTGCCCTTCTAAATACAATATCTAGGCATTAGAACACATATTACCCAGTCATTTTATCGTGTTGGAGCATATGCCAATGCTTATTTAGAAGTCTTGTTATCCTTTTTGCCCATCTGGATTACTTGGATATAAAGTAAGTTTTTCCCATATAACTTTTTGTAGACTTAACTACTTGTTGGTTATCCTGTCTGTCTATCTTTAGATTTTAAGAAAATATTTCTATCCACATTAATTAGTTGTGAAAAGGCTTTGTCAGCCATGTCCTTATCATAATTTTTCTCCAAGAATTGGATTTTCATTTGTTCCCCTTGTTCTATATAATTATCAATGCGTGCGCAATTTTGTTAGATCCGTGTGAACTGGGTGAAGGGTATACTACGCAACCAGACTGGATGATGGTTGCTGTTGGGATAAAATGTAACTATTGACATCTACAGATTTCAGAAGGATATCTGCTGTGGTCCAACTGTTATCATATGCAATAGCAGCCCCCATATGTTTCACTGCAACAAGGAATGAAAATGATTGTGTCAAAAATGCGCTAGTTAATAAATACATCCCTTAATGCTTACAAGGATTTCATACAAATCTTTTATTTTGTAAATAATAAAACCCAGAGACAGAAACAATAAATACATATTTAGCAGGAGCTGTTCTTGACACTCCCATACCCTCCGATCCTAAGCATGTGTTATTGCCCCTACCTCTTCCAGACCTCCCAACACATACTCATAAGCTTCTCCGGCACATAATCAGTGCAGCTACCTGTCAAATAGCTGCCGATTGGAAAAATCCCACCCCCCCCCAACTATCCAAATGGTCTGTGGTCAGGTCTGGCACATCTATCAGATGGAACATATTACCAGTGTGCTTAGGGGCTCCTCCGTGTCCTTCAACAAAGTCTGGTCTCCCTGGGCTTCATATTGTAATCAACCCCTACTTCAATTCTAGATTAACTCGATTCGTTACTGGAACCACCAGATTAAACTACTTTCCCCGGTTAAAAGCGTGAATTCCTTCTCCCTTCCCCCTAATCCTACAAACCTGTTCTCCCCCCTCCCATCTTACCTTGTACCATTCCCTCTTCTCCCTCTTCTTTTTTCTTTTCCCCTTTGTTTGTACAGCTTAAAACAAAATAACATCTTTATGGTACTACATTGTCATGAAGTTGAGTTTACACTGTAAAAGCACCGTGAGAAGGTGTCATATATATATTGTTCAACTTATATGTGCATATGTTATCTCACTAATGTACTTTTCAAGAATTTTGTTATTCAGTAATATTGTTCAAGATAAGATGTTACTAATAAAACGTATTTAATAAATAAATGCCTAAAAGGTATACCTGGAGGGTACACTTTGTTTATACTAAACAAGCTCATGCTGTACTCCTCAGATGAACAGTGTTACCCATACTTGCCAACTCTCCCGGAACATCCGGGAGACTCCCGCGATTCACCCGGAATTGCGGCGTTTAGCCCCGCCCCCACTGTAAAATGACGCGATTTGCGTCATTACGTGATGCGATTTCGGCACCCCGCCCCCTGCACGCCCACGTCCCAGCCGGCATTTCCCGGAAAAAGAAAAACAAATGTTGGCAAGTATGGTGTTACCTGATTTCAAATGGTCTTTTTTGAAACGCACAAAAAGAATCCGTGGATCTCTTCACAGATTAGAATACAAATGATTCAAAGCTGTACACAGGCATTACTTGTATTGGAAGAAATATTAAGATTTTTATACCTATTATGGAGACAATAGTAAAACGTACAAATATAAAATTATACAAAATGCATTTCAACTAGCTATGTAAGTCCTCAGTGCAGTTCATTGGAATACAGGTCCACAGTGAATTTTACAGATGCTGTCACTGTTAGACAGCCTTCAAATAAACTGTGACTGACTGTCATTATAGTTATGCTTCTTTATAATTGCTCAATTTGGTCAAACTGTCCAATCACTATAGCACTTGAGACCAAAAAGCAAGGCATATACCCTATAAAATCTGATTATTATTGGATTCAGTCAGGAAAGGAAGAAAATCAGGTTGAAAAATAGCCCCCAGTATATGGCCACATGGCTCAACCTGAAAGCTCAGACAGCAGTGCAATGCATTGCATTTGATTTGGTGCAGCACCTGAACAAATAAATTAGTGTATGTTGGCTCTAATATGAGCAAAACATCCAAATTACAATGTACGTCCCGGCTTAAAACAGACATGATACAATCATCCAAGAATATCTTACCTGTTTGGCAGTGTGATAAAAAGATGTAAACAGTAGTAAAAGTTTTAACATTGATGTACTAAAACAAATTTATAGTGAACAGTTCACTTTATATATTACATTTTAGATGTGGCCTTTCTATTGCTACGTTTTACAGTCTTATCTTTCCCATGGCAAAGTGTGCATCTGGAGAATGTTACCTATTCCTTGTTTGACCTGCTTGGTAAGTATCCATAAATTCATCAATAGTAAAAATACATAAGTTTGGTTGCAGAGAATGTGTTTCATAAAATAGAAATCTGTATTTGCTAAATAGAAACATCATAATAATAATAATAATAATAATAATAAAAAAAAGTTGTTTGGATTATATGTTGTAATACCATGTTAAACTATTTAGTATTTCTCAGAACCAAGTAAAATATCAACTCAAACAGAGCAGACTAAGCATGCACTTTCTTATTATAAACAGAAAAATATGTTTAGAGGAAAGTATGTTTTAAGTTTTGCATTACTCAGATTCTCAATATCACCTCAAAGCTGTGTTTTTAGTAGTACATTTACTTTCTCTACATTTAAAGAAATTGTCAACTAATGTAACTCTGCTAATGAATTAGTACTAAGGGGTCTATTTATCAAAAGCATTGAAGAGTCAAAATGCTAGAAAAAAGGTTATTTGTTATTTACCAAAAAGGTTAAATTGGGAAAATTCAAAGATTGTGTTACTATTACAATGGTATCCAGTGAAAGCCTGACATATGAATTGCTGTAAATTTGAATTTTTAATGTCAGAAAATTTACTGACAGATTGCAACCCTGTTTTTGTACATTTTATCTGTTCTTGTAACATATAACATCTGTACTTGTACCTATAGTAGAAAGCATGGTGTGCCTAGGAGGTGTATGAATGTTTGTAGTCCGAGGACCATAATGGTGTCCTTATTCACACTAGTCTTATAAAGCAGAATGTATGTTCTATGTAGCATCTGCAATTTGAGCAGTTTCTTCCCAGTGTTATGCTTTTCTGTAGAGACATAAAAAAATTGAAGTCCCAGCTGGCAATGCATAATTCTTAATCTACGCCCAGTTATTCGGGACATGAAAGGCTTCCTGCTGTAGGAACCCTATACAATGAGAGAACACATAAGGACGGAGGAGTATTGTAGCTCAGCATGTTGTCAGTCTGCTCAGCAGAAACATACAAGGAAAGTTTCCCACAAAAGAAAGAAGGAAAAAAAAAAAAAAAAAACAACCAGCCAATTCCATTGTGTAATGATCTTAAAAAAAATTCAGTTGCCTTTAATTAGTATTTAGTTATAATTAAATGTGAAACTCACTTGAAAATGGGGAAAAGAGGGAGAGAAAGAATGACAGTTTATTCTAGCTATCTGCAGTGCTGTTTCCCTTTATTGCAATTACAAACATTTAAACATTTTAGGCAATTCCTTAGACCAGGTAGAATATTTTTGGAAGTGCTCAAAAAAAGGCAAATAATAGAACAGAATAAAGCCTTGTACACACAGCTGATAAGGGTGTTTTCAACGCTCTGTGATACTCAAGAAAAAGGCATATTAAAGCCTTTGGTGAATGGTCTTTCTGTATGCACAGCCACTCACGGTTAACACAGGGCGGCTAGGCTGTTAACAACAGACAACACTACAATCAGTGCCACATCACATCCAGACTGAACATAAATGGTTTAATGATAGTTAATTTTCTAATCATTGAAAGCACCCCTGAAATAATACACCACAAGGGCTGTGTGTGTGTGTGTGTGTGTGTGTGTGTGTGTGTGTTTGTGTGTGTGTGTACGAAGCCTTTCTCAAGTAAATATATCAGGAACAGGAAATTCACTACATTTATAAACAATGATATTTTATAGAGCTCTTCTTGCTGAACAGAAGAAAAGTACAGTTATGTTTTAGATAATCTTTGTTTCGTCTTTAATAAAATTGACGTTTTCAATATGTGCGTCACAATCGCCAAATATCAGCGATTTGACAGAGCCGTTGCTTAATGTACTTACCCTTGGGAATACATCAGTGAGGTCAGTCTAACTGTGGATAAGAGTGAATAAGTTTATGGATTGTAAGCTTGCAATCAGGGCCCTCATACCTCTCTGTATGTCTGTATTACCCAGTATTGTTCATTACTGTGTTTATTCCCAACTGTAAAGTGCTACGGAAATTGCTGACGCTATATAAAAGGTTGATGATGATAATGATGATGAGTTTAAGTCTGATTTGCTACCAGACTGTTTTAGTGCAACTGAGATTTGTCTACTGAGAGAGATTAAGCTGTATATTTACTAAACACTGGGTTTGAAAAAGTGGAGATGTTGCCTATAGCAACCAGATTATAGTTTTCATTCATTTAGTACATTCTACAAAGTGAAAGCTAGAATCTGATTGGTTGCTATAGGCAAATTCTCCACTTTTTCAAACCCACAGTTTAGTAAATATACCCCCAAGTCTCACAGCCTAGGACTCTAACAGGACAGGTAAGTAAATTCAGGATAATGTATTGCAACAGGGAGGGTGAGAGGAGGATGAATTACAGAATGAGGGGGGGGGATGTGTTATCATACAGGTAAGGGAGGGGGATTGCTTCAGGGGAGGGCTCACTTCCTATGTGTTGTGACCACACCCACTCTGGTGACAATATTTGCCACATGCATTTTTAACAATGTTGAGAAGTATGATATAATTGAGGTATGGCATAACTGCAAAGGGGTTTCTTTGTTCCGCTAGTAAATTCAATGTATTTTAAATGTTTTAGCAAGTTACGTTTTATTGAGCTCCATAGACCAACAAAGTTTGTGCTTCCCTGCACTAGAATAATAGAAAAAGCATCCTTGGAAACTGCAATTACCAAAACCTAAAATGTAACATTTCACACTTTGTATGAGGTAACAGACAATGAAACATATATAAAGCTGTAAATTCATAGGCAAACATATATTATCTTGCCATAAGTGGAACCTAAATAAATCATGTTAAATATCACAACACTGCAGCATTGCACACCATTATTCTTGACTGTTTTTCTAGTAAATCAGCTGCAACCTATAACTCATACCCAACTCCCCATGCAGCTGTTATATCTATGATATGTGTGACATGAATTTGGCAGAGCAGGCTGCTATGACTGTGGTCTTCACACTAAATGCATGTAAAAGCTACATTTTTATAAAAAAAAAAAACTTTTTATTTTAACAGACTTATAAAGTATGATGATATTACAGTTTAAGGTAAATAAACAGATTCTGCTTTTCTAATACTACAATATTAAAAATCAGTGGATTACAGAATATAATAGAATAATAAATGAATGTATTGTTTAATTAGGATGTAGGAAGGGAGAACTACAGAATAACAAGTGTAATGTTAAATAGAGTTAATAAAGCAGATTCATGCATTTATCCAATTAGCAGTGACATTCCTCAGAACATCATGGGTCCGCATTTTTATCATTACTATGGTACAAATATACTCTCATTGTCATTCGCACCTCTATGGGGTGTGAGGAAAAATGAGCAGATATTTCAGTAAAAATATACGCCCAAAGTGTCTCTGTAATCCTGCGAGACACAATTCTATACACAATAGAAGAAATCACTGTAAACCGTAAATGTTGACAAACCAGAGATAGTGCTTTGTACTGTGATACAAATGTACACTAGTGTTTTAAACTGCTTTAAGTCACTACCTTCTATTTATAAGTACTATATTGTAATTTGAATACACTAGTATAGCATCTGGGTTCACATCCCATACATTCACGTACTTCCTCTGTCACTCACTGCACCTGTAATACTCAGGTCTTTCTTCCATACCTTGACTGCCGCCTGGCTGAGGATCAGTGTTCAGGGGGTGACTTTGTGCAAAGTAAGGACTATTCACTATGCTGGTGTCTACAATATGGGATTGGAATTGTAGGCTCTGTGCAAAGGTAGGGATCTCTGTAAAAAGGTAGGGATCTCTGTGAAATAGAAGGTGACCATGCGGCTTTATTTGCTCAGTTATAGTCTAAAGCTGCATTTTGCAATGGAGGTAGCCGGATAGATTCAAGGTGTCATGGGGGTCGAAACTAGATATTTGTTAGCCCCATAGAAAAAAATTGTAAGGGCCCCAGTGTACTGCTCAATGGTGAAACACGTGTATATGTGTGTGTGTGTGTGTGTGTGTGTGTGTGTGTGTGTGTGTGTATATATATATATATATATATATATATATATATATATATATGCAACTTTGACAGGAAAGCTGGCCCCCTCAACAATGGGTCACATAGTAGCTGCACCCCCTGCACCATTGGTAGGGATGTCTTGGGGCAATCACTCAGATATTGCATCCAGGCCTCTAACTACACAGCTGCTTGGATATTTCTGTATTTGCAAAAATCATAGATGAGTTTTGTTTTATGTCTAGCCAACAAGTTTGTATGGGGCTACAGACTGACTTCACAATAAAATGACAATCATACTTTTAATCCCACTATCCCTCCCCCTTAAGCAGTGACCAATGCTGGAGGGCTGGCAAAAAATGAAGGTGACCGATTGACCCAGCCCAAGGTAGCCCATTATAGGACTGGCCCAGGGGCAGATGCCCCCTGCCCAGCCTGTCCCTGATCAGACATAAAAGGTATTGTACATATCTTATTTAAGTTAATAAGCAAAGGGGTTCTATCTACACTAACAAGTGAGGTAGGGAAGGAGCAGAAAGAACACTGGCAGGGAGTTCACCTCCAGTAGAGAAATTATGTGGGGAAATTTAATTTTTTTTAAAAAAAATGGTGTTAGAATGACAAGTCTATACAGATGCTAACCTTTGTGAACTGTGGGCAATCTACCTGATGTACTTTTTTAACTGCAACAGTATTTATGACACTGTTTTTTTACTGCACGGAAATTAAAGCCAGTTATTCTGGGCACATTCTCTGCACATACTGCAAATTCCCCATCATCCACAAACTGGAGGAAAAGGGGTATTGTGCATTCATTGATCCAAGCAGATCTAGGGGTAAATGTATCAATATGCGGGTTCTTCAACACCCGCGTGTTCAGCCTCTTCCGCGATTAAATTTCAAGCGGCGCTGCATTGTAAAGGGTTAACTTCCCTTTACAATGCAGCGCCGTTTGAAATTTAATCGCGGAAGAGGCTGTACACGCGGCTGTTGAAGAACCCGCATATTGATACATTTACCCCCTAATGTGGGATTTGTAGTTCAGATCGGCTTTATACAGGATGTTTGTTTTTTTGACAATGTATTATGTCATTGTGTTATATGATACACTTTAGTATGGTATATTTCATTATGGATGATATCACAGTAGCGGAGTAGGTTTATTGAGTACACAATGACAGAGCTCAAATGAGTGAAAACTGTTTTTTGTAGAAGAGTAACACTGCACCTGTATGTTGTTGCTTTTAGACAGGCTACACCATCATGCATGTTTTTATTTTCAACCATAGAACTGATTTTACACAGTATTGAGTATAGTCCAGGTATTCCATCTACTTTGATTGTAAATGTGTGACATACAGCATCACTTTTGAGGTACAAGTATCGCCAGTGGTTGAAGTGGAAATTTAGAAGCAGTGGTATGGAAAGTGTAAGCAAATGAAATTTGTGGGGTTTTCAATCAAATTAGGAAAGGGCAGTATGGCATACCACCGTATACCAGCCCACTTCCACTACTGAGCATCTCCCAATGTACAGCAAGTGACCCTAGTACACTCCCAACCAAGAAATAAAAAAGCCAGTGCATAAAGATGGATACAGCAATTCTCCTAGCATAAGAAAGTAAATAACGAGAAAGACAGAGGAATATTTGTATTTATTCACCAGAAAGTGTTAATTCCCATAATGCCAAACTTCCTTCAGGGTTAAATTCTCTATGAAAAATGGGGATAGATGGCAACTGGACACAACCCTCCTTTGAAGTGGTATCCCAATATCTCTCCTTACCTTTGCAGTGTGTACAGCCTCCTCTGTGGCTGGATCAGTGCCTGAGCACAGAGTCATGACAGCAAGAAGTAGATAGAGGATTCCAGCTCTCATCCTCAGAACGTCTTCCACAACCACTCTGTCCTTTATTCCTGGCTATCTTCTTAATCTATTAATAAAACCATCACATCTCTAGCAGATACTTTTCCAGTCTTCAGAGACGACTTTATACAGCGACAACCTGGATACTCTGATATGTCTGTTAACCAGTGTCACAACAATCTCCACATCAGTCACTCAGTTTCATTATTTTTACATCCATTCCTCTTGCTACCATGAAAGTGTCCTGCTATTATGAAGTTTTAAATCCATTGCTACATTAATCTTGAAAGTGACAAGTTATCTGAACTTTTGTGCCCAGGCATGAGTGGTAACTTCTTCAGCATACTATCAAAAAAGCAAATATCTCAAAATCAGGATGCTGCCGTTATCTGCTCAAGAGGCTTAAGATAGTGAGCAGTCCAGCAGCTGTGAGTCACCCATCCAGTTGTGCATTGTAGTTAAGCTCTCCCTGCTCTGGGATAGAAGCACACATCCTTCACTGATTACAGAGAATCAGGCACCTCCCTAGGCAGGAGGAGTCCATGTAGTAGAAGCATTGCTAATCAACAACAGTCTGGGAACATTCACATGAAGCGAACTTGTTCCTGCAATGCTCATAGAGTGAATCATTTTAAAGATTCTTAACTCTTTTCTTACCAGACCCTCTTGCTATTCATTGCCTAGTTAATCTGTTCTTTTCATCTAGAAAATAATGGTTAAATATTTATTTTAACATTAAATCCAATGAATTATTTCACACATTTAATTTTGCAATTCATAAAGCAGCCTGGTCAAACCTCTGACCCATTCAATCAGGGTGAAATTTTCCTGTTCCCAAACTCTTTTCCTGGGTTAATCTGGGCGCAATAAATTGATGCAAATGCTTCTTTAGAACAATTAACTCAAAAAAGTCAGCGCTAAGTTCTGGAACGAACACATATGACCCTTATGCAATGTGTCAGATTGATATCTGTGCTCACAGTAATACTATAAACCAGGCCTGTCCAACCTGCGGCCCTCCAGATGTTGTGAAACTAGCATGCCCTTCTAGCAATCAACAGGTTGTCTATTGGCAAAGCATGCTGGGGCTTGTAGTTTCACAACATCTGGAGGGCCGCAGGTTGGACAGGCCTGCTATAAACCTATCTAGGTTATCAGTCCTGTCCTATTATTTATCTATTTCATTATGTAGCTGTATATGATTGTTTATATAAGTCACTAACTGATACATGTACAAATTATAAATAGGCATTTAGGCATACTGAATTGTTCGAATGGGGCTACATTGATAATGTCTCTCAAAGTGAGCAGGACTGTGTTTGGTGTTTATGTGAAGAGCAATGAAAATTGTATATTTTGAGAATGAATTCTGTATTGAGAATGCTTTGCTCTGAATTGTCTATTTTTATAAATTGGACACAATCTAAGCAATCCTTAAAAGTAATATATTCATTACTATGAATAATACATTTTCTGTACCAGCTGCTCTTTCATCAAAGATTGAACAGGCTGTAGCTTATTCTAATTTTGGTCTGTCTGCTGGTTGGATAAAGAGCAATGAGTACAACGATCAGATCATGTGTAGATACCATTAGACTGGCCAACTTTCATCATTACCCTTATCTTGCCAGTCCTTACATTGTCTCCATTATCAATTATGCTGTGTATTACTTTTAAAGTATTAACATTGTCTACCACTGTCAGTCTGAAAACACAGACACACCATGCCTTTTAAACCATAGTTGCCTACCCTCCCGCATTTGTCCCACCTGCCTTGCAAAGTGGTTGTGGGCGGGGCCTAGTGACGCAATTCACATCCTAGTCCTGCTCCAGGCTGTATTATCCCACAAATTGTGGCATTTGAGCACAGGGGTGGAGACTAATGACACAATCTGCATGGCCACGCTCAGGGGTGCAGAGAAGGGGTGGGGCGGGTACAAATTACCAGGGCCCATGCCTGCCTTGGGGCCTGGTTCCATGCAGTCATGTAGTTTGAGTGGGGGGGATGCTGTGTCTGGGGGGCTTATGATGTGTCTGGGGGGGTGGCGTAATGTGTCTAAGGGGGTAGCGTGATGTGGCTGGGGGGTGGCGTGTTAAATGTTATGTTTTATTATAATGTATGTATTATATACTGCACGATCTCTGTTGTGTACTGTGTTCACTTATTATTTTCCATATTTCATGTACCTATACATTTTCCAAACGGGTCCCAACATTCCAGGATCCATACAAGAATCCAGTACCAGGTTGTGAAAGCTGCAATAACAGGTAGGTGAGAATAACACCATTTTAATACACAATGGTGGGAATTCAATTGCCTGTGATGTGGAGCACGGACATTGAGCAGCACACATAGCGGGCAATTACAGTAGAAATCTCTGCCACAAAGTGTCTCACAGACGTTCCGGAGACACTTTGCGGCTACTTGAATTCCCCCCATAATGTCACATGTAAAGAGGCGCAGCCACAGCCCATGTTGACTACTCCCCCTTTTATTGCGCCACCGCTACGTAGTGGTGCACATCCCTTCTCCTGCTATGTGTGGAGGGGGGATCCCAGAAAGTTGCTGTACCGGGGCCTGAAATTCCTCTTGGCTTCCCTGGCCACGCCCTCCACACCAGGATCTCTCCACTGGGAGCTGCCAGAAGGGAGTTCCTAAAAGTTGGCAAGTATGTTTTATACAAGGCGGAAATATTAAAGTTTTTAACGTAAGTCAGTATCGATATCCTTAATATTAATAGTAAACAGGATAACCTGGGTGTGACCGCTGTTGGGAGGTACATAAACAAAAGTCTAACAAAAATGTGAAAACAATACATAAATAAATATTGCATATATGGAGTTTAATTAGGTATGTGAAAACAAACATGGGTAAGAATTATGGAAAATGTAAACATTTCTATTTCTCTCCCATAAAGCCCACTTATAAATAAAGTTTTCTCTGTGTTGAAGGTGAATTGCTTATTCACTGTATATTTATTTGTCAAATGAGTTGGTTTCATAATCAGCCAAACTCTTATCTGAGTTTCTGATATAAATAACTGGATCATCATCACCATTTATTTAGCGCCACTAATTCCGCAGTGCTGTACAGAGAACACAGTGCTGCCCTTTGAAATGATTAAATTACTTCTACCTACTAATTACCCTATATAATTAAACAAAGAAAACAAACAGTCTAAATAAGGTAGGAGAATGTGCTTTCATTTGTGTTTATACAGAAAATAAGAAATGATGAATTTTGCATTTAAACATCATTTTAGAATTTGTAGAAATTAAATAAACCTCTTCTAATATGTGACAAGATTTGATGTTTTATAATAAATATTCACTGTAACATGCTTATAGGAATATACAAGACAAGTGCAAGAATTAATTTCACGGTGCATTAGCAATTAGGAGTGTTAAGAATTATTTGTTTGCACTGCCAAAGTAAAATCGATACAATGCTGCCACCCAATGGTCAACATGATAACATTCTGAATCTTTGTCACTTGAAAGCAAAAAGAATGAGAACCTATGCTTTGCGCAGTGTGATGAAGGGGGGGGGGGGGGGGGAGGAAAGCAGCATGGCACAGTGTGATGAAGTGGGGGAAGGAAGCAGCATGGCAAAGTGTGATGAAGTGGGGGAAGGAAGCAGCATGGCACAGAGTGATAAAGTGGAGGAAGGAAGCAGCATGGCACAGAGTGATGAAGGGGGGGGGGGGGGGGGGGTGGCATGGTCAGTGTGATGAAGGGGGGCCAGGTGAAGGGAGGAAAGCAGCATGGAGGGTGCAGTGTGAAGTTGAAGGGGCACAATAATGTGTGTGTGTTGGCACAGGGGGCTTGTGGCAATGTAATGTGAGTGTGATGGCACAGGAGGCTTGTGGCAATGTAGTGTGTGTGATGGCACAAGGGGATTGTGAAAATGTAGTGTGTGATGGCACAGGGGCCTTGTGGCAATGTAGTGTGTGTGTGTGATGGCACAGCGGGCTTTTGGCAATGTAGTGTAGTGTATGCATGTGTGATGGCACAGGGGGCTTGTATCAATGTAGTGTGTAGTATGGAAAAGGGGGCTTGTGGCAATGTAGTGTGTGTGATGGCACAGGGGGCTTGTATCAATGTAGTGTGTGCTATGGAATATGGGTCTTGTGGCAATGTAGTGTGTGTGTGTGTGTGTGTGTGAGGTAGGTGGTGGCTAATTAATGGGGGCTATTTTGTTTATGGGGTGATGGTGGGGTAATTTAATTTAATCGTGGGGACTATTTATTTAAGATGGGGTGGTTTGGGGACTATTAATTGAATGTGGGTGTGAGTTTGGGAAGAATGAGGTCTATCATCATCATCAACATTTATTTATATAGTGCCAGCAGATTCCGTAGCACTTTACAATTGGGAACAAACATTCATAAGACAATATTGGGTAATACATACAGACAGAGAGGTAATAGAACCCTGCTCGCAAGCTTGCAATCTATAGGACAAACTGAACATGAATTATTTAATGGCAGTGATGGTTGCTAGAAATAGGTATATTTATTAAATGTAAATACTATTAATTTATTGCTGGGTCTGTCTGGAGGGACGAAAATAGGTTTGTTTATTAAATGAGAATACTATTACTTTAATGTTGGGGCTGGAGGAAGGTCTAATTATTAATTGTGGGTGCTATTGATTTAATGCCAGGGCTGGTTGGAATTTTCTAAATGTACCCTTTTTTTCAAATAGGACCTCCAACATTCCAGGATCCAGACAATCCGCAATTGAAGACACCAGCAGCCACAGGGTGGTGAAAGTGACATGAACAGGTAGGAGAAAGCAGGACAGTCTGTCAAATGTTCTAATTTTAGTGGGACAATCCCGATTTTTGGTGACTGTTCTGCCCAATCTAAGGGGCAGGCCAAGACTGTATTCTTTATATACACACTGCATTCTTTTTATACTACACTATGGTGCTAGCTGTCTTTCACGGGCTTTCCACACCCCCTCTAGTGGTTTGGTTAGACATGTCTAGTGGTTGACCACACCCCCTCTAGTGGGCATCTTCCATTGTATTGCCCCTGTGGGCCCTTCAGGTACAGGTTCAGACAGGATAAGCAGGTTTAGCCGAGAAGCTAAAAACCAGGCACAACATGATGACTTCAGGTACAGGTTCAGATAGGAGGAACGTCAGGCAAGCCAGGGTCAAAAGCTAGAAGATCCACAAACAATACTAGGGAGAGAACAGAAGCAAGGTCAAACGTAGCCAGAGTCTGGGTCACAAGACGAGGTGCAGGACGATGGAATAAGAAGTCAGATACCAAGGAATAAACAGGACCAGAACACAGAAGTTTCTCTGAAACCAGCAGCAAAGACAAAAGAACGACAAAAGAACTGCACCAGTCTTTTGGAACAGGCAGTCTTATAAAGACCAGACACAGGTGATTAACAGAGGAGTGAGATTAACTCCTGCAAGTAAGGAAAAAATGTCCGGTAATAACAGCAGCACATCTAGTAACACGCAGGTACTGCAGGCCTGATTCAGAATAAGGACAGAGTCCTAACAAAAACTACTAAAATACCTCAAATATGTACCTCACCCTAACTAATAAACACAAAAATCCTTTCTCCTCAAATATATAGTGGAGCGGTTCCCAAACTGTGCACCGCATCTCCCTGGGGTGCCGCAGCAATCTCACAGGGGTGCTGAGTAAGCAAGGAAACTACTTGTAGTTATCTTGGCTTAGTGGTGCCATAATTGAAAAAAATATGAGAGCTTAAAGGTGCCTCGAACTGAGAACATTTGGGATCCACTGATATAGAATATGAGCTGATATAAGTCTTCAGTAGCTCCCTGACTGATTAAAAATGTAATCACAACTTAATTAATCAGAGTTATTGTAAACCAAACAATTCACTGCATACATGTAGTGTTATAAAATCCAAGCCAATCTGACGCATGAATTCTTTAACAATACAAAGACAGGACATTATTTAATGGAACTTAATATGTCAAACAGTCACAATACTTTTTGAATATAAATTGTGATAAATTGACATATATAAATTAAAATGAACCACTATAATAATCTACCGTCGAAGGCTAAAAGTTATGGACAATTCATCAATGGAAGGCTATCAAAGAACTGAAAATTTCTAAAATCATTACAGCACTATTTAAACTTTATTCTTTCTTGCCTAATGATATCGCAGCAAGAGACGTGCTGGTATGCTAATCTGGTTTACAAGTTCTCTGTTGTTATCCAAAAACAGTTCTAGTAATGGATTCTATAAATGTTATAACTGTTTTCTGGAACACAGTATTCTGAAACCAAATTAATAACTTTACAATTATAAAATCATTAGGGAGTCAAAAGAGGAAAAGGACAGTTGGTGTAGGGGTAGTGGGGATGGGGTAGAGGCAGAGTAATGGAAAAGGGTGAGGATTTCATCTTAGAATGACCTTAATATGTTCAAATACTGTGGACAGCTAGGGCATTGGAAAACACATGTCCAAATAGATTGACAACCAAATATCCCTTCCCTGTACAACAACATTTTCAACCTCTATGACTTTCCTGAATCTAGTGACAGAGGTTTTTGACCTCTAGTCCTTCTTCTGCTAATCACCTATGAAGAGATTTACTGCACAAACTAGACTGTACCATTTTCTTTTCCATGGTTGGATTTATTTAGATGTACCTTTGTCTAGTGAACAGAAGGTACTGGTTGTTATGTTAGTCCAACCTGTTCCAGTTGAACAACAGTCAAGGGCGTGGCCTGAACGCCATTTGAAGTGGTCGCAGCTCATCTTGGCTTCAGAAACTTCCAGCCTGTTAAAGCTGTTTAGAGGGTTCCCCCTCCCCAGAACCATCCTAAAACACCAGCGGAGCTGCGATAAACCCATCAGGAGGGGAACGGTGGAAATTCGGCTGACCGTCTGGCCTAAATATTTTCTCACCAGACTCGGGCCTTGCAACCTCTGTGCTCATGTGCCGTGGGTCTGCGATTCACCTGCAACATCTCCTGGGACCCAGCTCTGTGGTATCCACATTCCTACATGCTGCTGTGGAAGAGGAAACCATTATATCTGTTGGGTGAGGCAGGTGCCGCAGCTGGTTAACATCTCGGCGCAGAATCGTCCATCTTTGGCCCCATGAGGAGTGGCTGGTTGCAGGCCTATTGTAGCTTATTAACCTGGAGAAGACTGGTTCCCATCCAGGTGGATGGTGAAACACTAGCAAACCTGGCCCGATCACTGAAAGACATATTCAGTTCAATGTTTATGGAGGACGGATCCCCAGTCTTGAGAGAGCATTCAAACCAGCCATAACTTTCTACTGAAGGGCACATTGACTATTCCAGCTAAACCACTTGATGATAGGTTTTTCCTCCTCTGGCAACACCAAGGGATCTACTCAGACTACCTCCAGCGAGGCCACGGCAAAATTATACTGTAGCTGGAGAGCTAACTACATGGGGCAAGTGATTGCATTACTCTATCCTACCTGCAGAAGGGGGGACCGAATCTCTTCCCACCTAGAATTGATATTTAAGCAACAAGTTAGAGATCTCCTATATGGTCCACTTTCTACATACACAAAGTCTCAAGGTGTCGCAAACACTAAGATGTTAATACTAAATATAGAAATAACCGCACCAAGTTTGTTAATAAAGTTGGCTATTACCATAAGAGTACCATATCTGACTGTGAAATGGGAGACCCACCCATGTTCTTGTGAACACATCACTAACATATCTTGCATTGTTCCTAATGTGACACTGGCTGTTTAGTTTCTCTCTACGTTAAACGCTAACGTTCCCAGAACCATTTTCTAAAACACCTAAACTCTTTGGCCTCACTTCTACGCTTCTTTGGCCCTGACACCACTATGGTGCCCAAAAGACACAAGGCCACTAAGTCGGCATCTACAGTTCAGTTTTACAAGTCGCAGTCCTCCCCTTCTGTGAGGGTTGTGCCTAAACATAAAAGCCCAGAAGATCCTGGTCCCAGAATCTCTTTGCTTCTCATGGCCCAGTCTTCATCTTCCTCACTTCTGACATAAATGGACCCAGACGGCCCAATTACCATCAAAACTATGCAACTAATGTTTGACTCATTTAAGGCCAAGCTGTTCTCTGAAATGCGCTCCTCTATACAAGAAGTCAAGGTACAAGTGACTGAATTAGGTAGGAGAACCTCTCACATTGAAGACAAGATGAAGGAGCTTATGGCGTCCCACAATGATCTCATCTCTTCACATAGGAAACTAGAGGCCCACGTTCAAGCTATGTCCAACAAGCTTGCGGATGTAGAAGATCGCTCCCAGCAAAATAATCTCAAGATACAGGGCATCCCTGAGTCTCTCTCTAATTCGGAGCTTCCCGACTTGCCATTGAACTTTTTAAAAAACTACTTTCTGAGGCCTGTGATCAGAACCTGCTACATGACCACATTCACAGACTACCAAGACCAAGATCGGGATTGAAGACAGCGCCTCGAGACACTTATGCGGGTCCACTTCTATGATGTCAAAGAAAGGAACCTACGAGCAGCTAGAACACCGGCGGCTGAAGAGGCTCTTCAAAATCTGCAACTTTTTCCAGATAATTCTCTGGCCACTGTGGCCAAACGGCGCTCCTTTCAATCCATTACCAAAGCACTGACCATCGGATCCAATATTGTTGGGGCTTCGTGGTGAAGCTTATTGTCCAGCATAACAACTCTATTCATGTGAATGCTTCAGTTGAAGATTGTATGCAACTTCTGCAATCCTGGGACATTCAAATATCAGCTACCTGGGCCCCGAGGTCACGAGTCCATAGGAATTGATAGCGTGTGGATGGAGATTAATAGATGAAAAACAGTCAACTGAAATACAGAAAGAATAATGCAGTTGTATCCAGGGCCACCATCAGGGGGGTACAAGGAGTACAGCAGTATGGGGCTCAACAGCAGAGTGGGTTTAGATGGAACCAGGGATGGGGGGGGGAAGTGACTGTAGAGAATAAGGGGGAAAGCAAATGTTGGATAGAGAATAATTTAAAAATGAAGGTGGGGTGAGAGAAGGTAGGAGGGGGGCCCTGTCTGTTACATTTGTACTGGGCCCCGCAATTTCTGGTGGAAGCCCTGGTTGTACCACATTGGTTTAGGCCACAATGTGCAACCAATTAAGATACTGTTGAATCCTCACAAACTACTACCAAAGGTCCCTCAGTATCCTTTGTCTGCCAGATTTCAGGAAGGTATTAGGCCTGTTATACAGCAACTTTTGGGACAAGGTATCAATATTCCTTCGGTATCGCCTTGTAACACCCTTATTCTTCCTTTAAAGAAACCAGGTAAAGATAATTATTTTCTTGTACAATACTTTAGAGCTGTTAATGTTAGGAACCCCTCCAGCCGATACAGCACAACCCGGTGTCTGCTCTGCCAATCTGGTGTTCACTGGAGCCCCTAGTGGTGGGGACAGACTTGGCCTCAGACTAACAGAGGGTCGTGAAGTGCGTACCGGCTGGGAAGAACCCAGGCTAGGGTCAAGGGCCGGCAGCAGACAGCGAATCTAATAGGCAAGCCAAGGTCAGAGGTCACAGGCACAGTAGCAAGGTCTAAGATACAGGCAAGAAAGGTCAGGGTCACGAGCAAACAGGCAGGGTCCAAATCCAAGCAAGGGGTCATACACTGGAAATCCAACAGAGTGTCCAAGGGACAGGGACAGGGACAAGGACAGGAACTAGGATCAAGCAGGTCAGCAGGACTGTGGCAGAAAATCTATAACCGGCAGTGAGGCTGCAGACCTCAAATACTGGTAGCCACCAATCAGAGCCTAGCTCTGCAAATGCCCACAGTAGGCACCAATCAATTGACCAAGCCCCCTTAGTTAATCAGCCAACAGGCTGCCTATTTGCGCGCATGCGCCCGGCTTGCAGCACTGCCGGGATGCAGCGCTACACAGGAAACGGAAATGATGTCCCGGTCGTCAAGGTGACGGCCGGGACGCCAGGGGGAGCCAGAAGCTAGCCGCGGCGGCTGTGAGTACCGCCGCGGCTCGTAACAGTTAACAAAGCTGTGTTACCTGCTTGTCATGTTATTTCAAACCCAGCAATTACTCTATCATGTAGAGCACTTAAATCTGCTTATTTCATGGTGGTTGACCTGTGCTCTGCTTTCTTTCTATACTTTTTCACTCGAACAGCCAATTCCTGTTTGCATTCCCTTACCAGTGGTGCCAGTATACATGGACCAGAGTGCGACAAGACTACATAAAAATATGACATTCTTTTCCAGCAGGTTCTGCCCTTTTTCACCATCTAGATGATTTATTATTAGTCTCATCATCTTTGAAAGCTAATTCTTTACATCTCTTTTCCTCTCTTGCTCAGAAGGGACACAAGGCCTATAGGAAAATAATCCAGCTCTGTTTATCTATAGTTTACAATTTAGGACATGATATTTCAGCAGGGAAATGCTCCCTCTACTCTTGAAAGAACAAAAGCCATCCTAAAGGTACCAAGGCCTACCACTATCTCCCATAAGAGAATATTTTTGGGTATGGCCATGTATTGGCGCCAGTGGATCCTGGGTTATGATTCGGGCTTTGACTCATATGAACACACAAGATGCTCTCTCCTGGGACATAAAAGCATCAGGATCTTTCACAACCACCAAACATTCAAAGTTTTTTGAACCTGGTCTGGGGTCTCCAGACTACCATAAACATTTCACACTTTACTGTCTTCAAAAAGAAGATAATTAATTAAGTTTACTTATACACTTCCATGCAGGGCCTAGGGTTGATATAATACACCAGAAGCTGGTATAAAGGAGAAGTCAGCACTTTGTTACCTGTGATGTCACAGTCAAGTACCACACTTGGCATGGAAGCAAACACCACCCATTTGCATACTACACTCTACTTCTCAATTCAGTTTTGCAGCTTGTAAGACAAACTTACCACTGATGCTATTGTTGTGGAATACTAAGCACCTTTTGTTATATTTACAACTAACTGAAAGTTATTCCCATATGGTAGTTGCTCTTATGTTTAAAACAACATCACAGCACCTATCTCATGTCAGACTTAGGTGAGCCATAAATTCAAAAAATATCTTTATGTTGCTCAACTTCTAGATGCATTAATAGAGCCTCCTAGTGTTGCGATCAGTGAATGAAATGCACACCTAAAAACACATGCTGATGTCTCCAACAGAAAAGCCTTTGCTGACTTCACCACCAAAATTGCAGCACTGTCTCATAGCATACAAAGATAATCCCCAATTTTCTGGAACAACCATTTTGCCACATCAGAGGACCTTGCTAAACTCCTGAGTTTGAAACAACTAAACTGAGGTCTTTAGGTTGTATATTGCAGCAGTATCAGACTGGGGCATGAAGGGCCTACCTGGGTACTGCAATGCTAGGGGCCTACCAGTGGGGGTGTGGCCAGCCATCATAGAGGTGAGACCAGACACTAGAGGGGTCAACCCACAGAGGACAGCTGGCACCATAATGTAGTATATAAAGAATGCAGTGTATATACACCAAAAATCGGGATCATCCCACTAGAACCAGCCTTGGATAACCTGTGGCACTCCAGGTGTTGTAAAATTAGAAGCCCCAGCATGCTTTGCCAATATATAGCAGCTTATTGCTGAAAGGGTATGCTGGGACTTGTAGTTTCACAACACCTGGAGTGACACAGGTTAGCCAAGCCTGCACTAGACTCAGAACATTTGAAAGACTGTCCTACAAGTTCTTGTCACTTTTACCACCTGTGGCTGCTGGTTTCTTTAGTTGCAGCTTGTCTGGATCCTGGAATGTTGGGGGCCCTATTTGGAAAACATATTGGGTACATTTAAAAAATTCCAACCAGCCCCGGCGTTAAATCAATAGCACCCACAATTAATACTTAGCCATTCCTCAAGCCCCAACATTAAAGTAATAGTATTACCATTTAATAAACCTATTTCCCTCCCTCCGGATAGCCCCTGCAATAAATTAATCACATTTTAAATAATTCATATTTACATTTAATAAATAGACCTCATGCCCCACACTGCCCCACATAAAATTAATGGCCCTCAAACCACCCCATCTTAAATTAATAGTTCCCACTATAAAATTTAATTGCCCCACCTTCACCCTACAAACAAAATAGAATCGATTATTTAGCCACAACCTACCACACCCACGTTACATTGCCACAAGCCCACTGTGCCATCACACACACATTACTGTGCCCCTTCACCACCATGCTGTGCCACCTTATGATCACACTGTGCCCTCCATGCTGCTTTTGCCCACTTCATCACCCTGTGCCATGCTGCTTTTTCTCCCCATCACCCTGTGCCATGCTGCTTTGGCTCCCCTTCACATTCTGCCATGCTGCTCTGGCCCCCCTTCACACACTGCCATCCTGTCTTTGCCCATTTTCACTCTCTGCCATGCCCACCCTTCACTCTGCTCCCCCCCTTGCTTCTGTTCTTTCACTTACCTTTTCTATCGGCTTCTTTTATTCCCGACTCCTCTCTGCGGCGCTCCTCACCGAAGGTCGGGCATGATGACGACTGCAGGACTTGGTGCTTAAATTTATACATCTCAATTCAATAATTTACAGGTGTGGCCAAATCGTTTTGCCCATATAGTGTATATTAGATGCACCCCTTGCTTAACAGCTATCAAACCATTCTTTTCTTCAAATGATTTACCAAATTTGTCTCCAAAAGTATCTTTTGTGATTTCAGTTTGAACAGTTCACAGCACTTGGTCGAAAAAGTTTCTGGCTAATCTAGGTACCATATCGCATAGCTCAAGCATGGACCTTTGCAATGAGTTTGTTTTTTTAAAAAATCATCAAAGTTTTTATTGAGATTTTCTTTTTAAAAAAAAAAGGGGGGTTAAGAGGGGTACAGAAAGAAAAAAAGGTGAAGGGGGATAGTCTATAGGGAATTCTGAGTGGGAAGTGCTCAAGATCTACCCACCGTGTTTAAGGAAAGATAGGAGTGACCAGTCTCCTATTTGTGTTAGAATACTGGTTTGTTGGTATTTTACCAAGTAAAGAATTAAGCCTTCTCTAGTTTTCCGAAATGTCAAACAGTTGTATGCTATATGTAGAATTTTTTGTTTTCAAATATACTGTATGTATGCATTATTTTGTGTAGTTTGTTCTTGAGTTGTTTAGGGATAATATTTGGGATAGTTCGAAATATATACATTAGTTTCGTCAAGAGCATTATTTTGAATGGCACTATGCGGCCAAACCAGGAGACCACATGGTTAATGCAGGATTTAGCGAAAAGAGTAAATTGGGAGATTGGTGGTAGGTGGTTAACCTCAAATATATTGTGAATGGATGGTGAAATTTATATAGCCAAAGAGATTAGAGAATCAGTTTTCCATGTATTATTGAATTTCTTTTGGAGTTTAGATAAACTAGTTTTAACAATGCTGATAGAGCTTCAAATTTGGTGGTGTTTAATTTGCAAAAGGAGGCTTGACTATAGTGATCTAACATATCATGTAGGGCTGACAATGAGGTCTCCAGGTTGGTTACAAATAATAACACCTCATTAGCAGAAAAGCACAGCTTATGTGACACTTCGTTGAATGTGATACCTAAAAATCTGACAGAGTATCTAATTTATTGGGCTAAGGGTTCAATTGACATTACAAAGATAAGTGGAAAGAGTGGGCAGCCTTAGTAACATTTGAAATGGCTCTGAAAGGAAGCAGTTACTAAAAACGCAAGCAACAGGTCCCTTATATAGAGCCAAGATTGATTTCAATATATCCTCTCCAAGCCAAATCTCTTTCATATAGTTTCAGTGGAGCTTGTCAAAGGCTTTATCTGTGTCAAGAGAGAGCAGTAGTACCTCAGTTTGCATTATAGCAAACAATTCAACCCTGTGTGAAATTTAGGCACTTGTCTACCTGACACAATCCCACCTGTTCTGATGTATTATTTGGGGGATAATAGGGCTCCACCGGCTGGCAAATAGCTTAGCAAAAATGTTATTATCAGTATTTAGTAGAACAATTGGCCTAGATTTTTTGCAGGGACTGATGTAAGTGACAATTATTTTCTGTACAGCACTGCGGAATTAGTGGTACTATATAAATAAATAAATAATTATGAAGATTAGCCCATAATCTGAGTGTCATAGAGACTGAACCTACCGCTATTCCAGATTTGTGGAATATGCCACTTTTTTTAAACAGTTTTCCATTTTCCTACCCATAGGATCTTTTAAAGGACCTCAAGCATCTAATGGGACAGGGTTCTTGATAAAAGGCTTGCTATAGCTGAATTCATTTTGGGCACAAGATTATATTTATCTCTTTCAGGATGAGAATGTATCTAAATAGTTAAGTATAAAAAAATTCTGGTTTACGTGATGGTCTTGAAAAAGAGCATCTTGAGAGACAACAGGGACATACATATCATCCATACCTAGGCTTGAAGGATAAATGGACAGTTATCTATGTTAAAGTTGGGAACCTCTTTATTTTCTCCCGAATCACCAACAGATATAGATTCGAACTCTACTAGAGAGCTAAACAATCCACAAGTAGACTGGAACGCTATGTTCTCAACATCCTCATCCACGTCTATCCCTATGCCTTTTTGTCCCATGTCCTTGAGCCAATTACTTCAATTGACATCATTATCTGGGTGAAAATATAACCTATTTCTCTTTCATCCACTCTAGGTGACACTGCAACCATGGGGTTGTATGAGGCGAGCATAAAGTTGGCATTTAACTAGTTAATTGATTAATGTAACTTGTGACAGAACTCGTCCCATTATTGTATGCTGCTCTGCAGCCATTTTTATTGCAATTAATTATTTTTATTTTATTTTCTTATTTATAACAGCTTATAACATAAGATGTCTGTGCAGCAATGCACATATATTATGCTGGGTATATGAACGGACTAGTCCCATCACCGGACCCCGCCCCTGCCTCTAACAGAGCAAGAACATCTCTGACAGTTTATAGGAGAGTGACAGTGGCTTAGCAAAGTCTTGCTGTCATTCACACTTGAAGACTGACACTGCCATCAGACAGAGCGCCGCGACTTAGCGATGCGGGCCGCTATCTTGGAGAAGGTGAAAAATTCACAGGATTATACAAAGTCCCCTGCTGGAGTTGAGGGGGGGACTTGGATCCAAAAAAATATCTGCACAAAATAGGAACATGGCGGTAAAAGGCTGTTTGCAAGCTTAATATCAGAAGCCAGTGCAAACAGCCATCATTATCAGGAGAGTTATGAAGGAGAAAACCCAGGAAAAATCGTCCATGAGTGTGGAACAGCATTGCCGATTGAGGATGCGGACCTGGGACCTGCTGGTTTTACATGTTCTCCTGCTGTCCGGAACCTTCCCAGGGTGTCCTTCCCTATTCGGGTTCAAGCTTCTTTAGGCCAGAATTAGAGAATATCATCTGTCAAGCCACGGGAGGTAAGACCACCTTTCTCCCGGTGAATGTTCCAAAACCTCAGGTCCCAAGGATTGGGTCAGTTCGCCAGCCCTTTCTGGGTAGTTCGTCTGCCAGGGGCCACTCTCAGAGGGAGAAATCCTCTTACTCAACAAGACATCCAGGGACTAAGATCTTGGATAAGCCTGCAGCCTAACGGGACCTCCACCGTCTTGCAGCTGCGGGGGTAGATGGACACCTGCTGTTGTTCAGTGACCAATGACCAGGGTCCTCCCAGGATCGGCGAATACTGGGGATCATGCAAAGAGGTTACATGATCGATCCTTTGGGTCGGGCACCTCTTCGCTTCTTTGCCACCTCTCTTCCATGCAATCCTGTGAAATGATCTACGATGCTTCAATCTGTCGCTTTGCTTCCTTCAGCAGGTGTCATCTGCCGGGTTCCCATAGGGCAATGGGGCAGGGAGTTCTACTCCAGCATTTTTCTGGTTCCCAAGTCAGGAGGTTCATTCCGTCCCATACTCAATATCAAGGTTCTCGACCTACACCTCCGGGTGGTCAAATTCCGCATGGAATTGCTTCGCTCTGTGAACAGAGTGGAGTCACTAGAGTTCTTGGCTTCCATCGATATTCATGGTGCCTACCACCCCATTCCCATCTGAGGGCCATAAGCCCCTTCTCAGGCTTGCAGTGGGAAACTTGCATTATCAGTTCCGTAAGCTTCCTTTTGGCCTCTCAACAGTGCCAAGGGTCTTTAAAAAAATCATGGCTATCATGGCTGCTCAGCTGTTCTCTTTGGGAGGGTGAGTATTGTCCCTTACCTAGACAACTTACTCATAAAGGCACTTTCAGATCAACTTCTGAGACAGCATCTGTCCCTCACCATCAGGGTACTGGAACAACATGGGTGGATTATCAATCTTCCAAAATCCCAATTGAGTCCCTGTCAGCGAATGATTTTCCTTGGTCTTATACTAGATACTAGGCATGAAAGATCTTTTATCCCAGAGGGCAAGGTGCACTCCCTCCAGAACACAGTGAGCAGGGTTCTGACCATCCATTGTCTTCCATGCTCCTTTGCATGTGGCTTCTGAGGCAAAACACTGCCTTACGAGAGGTTCCATTCCCACACTTTCCAGTAGGATGTCAAAAGCAAATGGGTCAGGCTCCCCTCTCCACTTGGAACCCCAGATGATCCAGTTATCACCAGAGGCAACTCTCTCTTCATTGGTGGTGGTTTCGACAGGATCACTTGATGATGGACAGCTTGTTAGCCACTTTGGTCATGGCCAGCATCTAGGGTGGGAGAACCGTGGTCCTTCACCATCGCCTTCAGTCGTTTGAAGAGTCCTCTCTACCGATAAATGTTTAGGAGTTAAAGGCCATGTTGCTGGCCCTTCAGGAGGCTCAGTCACTCTCCGAGGTCTCCAGTTCGCCTCCAGTCAGATAATGCCACAACCATGGCTTATGTAAACTGACAGGGTGGGACCAGGAGTGCCAGAGCGATGCAAGTGGCTGCTCAGATATGAACTTGGGCGGAACAGTTCGTCCCAACGATATTGAGATTTTTCATTCCCGACTACCTCAGCAGATATGCACTATTGCCTCAAGAGGGGTCTCTCTATCCGGAGATATTTCAGTCACTGGCCAAAGTGGGGTCCAACATAAACCTCATGGCATCTCGGCATAATTGTCAGGTGACCAGGGTCTGCTTGAGGACCTGGGATCCCTTGGAGGTTGCAGTGGACATCATGACCATACGGTGGGAGTTCCAGATAAGAGAACTGTTCTCTCCCAATGATCCCTTATGATCAAGCGGGAGAACGTCCAGTGATATTTGGTGGCTCCCGATTGGCTCTGTCGGGTCTGGTACGCAGATATCCTACACATGGCAGGAGGTCCGGGGTATCATCTGTCTCTTCGTGATGACCTTTTCTCGCTGGGTCTGTTACGGCACCAGGACCTGCCTCGACTGGCTTTAACAGTGTGTCTGTTGAGGCCAGTCTCTGGAGGTCCAAGGGGTTCTCCTCCAGAGTAGGACACCTTGTTGCATGCCAGGAAACCAGTTTGTGCCCGCATTTACCACTGGGTGTGGCATACTTACATCAGGTGGTGCGAGTGTTGGGTATGCCACACTTCTACATTTAGACTTTCCTGTTTCCTCACTTTTCTAAAGAACAGCTTAGGGCGGATCTTGACTTTGTTCCCAGGAAGTTCAGGTGTCTGGTTTGTTTGTTTTTTCGAAGATAGCTGACATGCCTGAGGTGGGGACTTTCCTGCAAGCAGCCCTGCATATCCAGTGCTTCAGAGACCTCCTTTTGAACCGTTGAGTTCTGCTTAGTTGCAGATTCTCACATGGAAGTTGACGTTTCTTCTGGCCATAGCTTCAGCGAGCTGGGTATCAGAGCTTGGGGCCCTTTCCTGACACTCAACCTACCTCATATTACACAATGATAGGGCTGTGTTATGTACAGTTCCATTTTTTCAGCCAATGGAGGATTTGGATTCTCACCTGAATCAGGAAATAGTGGTCCCAGTCTACCTGGAGGCAGCTGCCTCTTCGGGTCTTGACTCCATGGCATCCTTTAAAGTGGTTCCTGCTCTCCATATTTATGTTGGACAGACTGACTCCTTGTTTGATGCCCATAAATGGGGCTGACCAACTACAAAGCAGAACATCGCCAGGTGGATCACATTCACTATTAAGCAGGCCTATGAGAGTTCCAAACGGCTTGTGCCTTGTCATATTGCTGCCCATTCCACCCACTCTGTGGTGGCTTATTGGGCTGCACGTAACAGTGTCTCAGCGGTTCAACTCTGCTGGCGGCTACCTGGTTCTCTGTCCACACTTTTATTAAGTATTTTCAATTAAATGTCTTTGCTGCAGTGTTTTGCATGCCAGGCAATCAGAGCGATCCCTCCCTTAAGGGGCTGCTTTATAACATCCTCATGGTAGCAAGGTCCATTAGAGTGTATGGAAGAGAAAAGAAGATTTTGGTACTTATGTCAAATTTCTTTCTCTGGATCCATCTGGGGGACACTGCTTCCATGGGGTTGTATGAGGGCGATCAGAGGTGGCACTTAAATAGTTAACTAAAGGAACTGTTGCTGACTCCTCCCCTCTGCTAACATTGCCAGCCTCAGTATAATACAAACAAGCCCCAAGGAAGGGAACAAACAAGCAACATCCAGCAGAAGAGCAAAAGGGTGGGAACGCAGTGTAACCCAGATAGATCCACTGAAAAAGATTTGACATCGGTACCAAAATCTTCTTTTTTCAGCCATCCAATCTTTAGGGACACTGCTACCATGGGGACTTTCTAAAGTAGCCTCTAAGTGAGGGAATGCCCAGAAACCCTTGCGCTAAAAACATTGCAGCCAAAGGTAGTATCCAAGGAAGCAAAATATTGAAATGATAAAGCTGGTCAAGGTGTGAACCGAGGACCAGGTAGCAGCTCTGCACAGTTGATCAGCCAAACCACTGCGATAAGCAGCCCAAGAAGCCTCCACCGAGCATGTAGAGTGAGCAGTGAGTTTCTCCGCTACTGGTCTACTAGACCGCACATAGGACTGTCTAATCATAGATATAATCCAGCGGGAAATAGTCCGTTTGGATGCCGACCAGCCCCTTTTATGAGAGTCGTATAGAACAAAAAGAGTGTCAGTTTTGCGATAAGCCGAGGTCCTGTTAACGTAAATACTTAAGGCCCATCCAACAAGGGTGATAAGGAAGCCCCTGAGGAACCATCCCGAAATGCAGGAACAAAAATTTCTTGATTTATGTGGAAAGCTGATATAACCTTTGGTAAGAAAGAAGGCAGTGTTCTCAAGACCACCCTATCCTCATGGAAAATAGGGTAGGGGGCCCTACAAGATATAACCCCAAGTACTGACATTCTGCAAGCAGAAGCTATTGCCAGCAAAAATATAACCTTACACGTCAAAAATTGTAACTCCGCCAAATCTAGTGGCTCAAATGGTGGTTTTAGAAGAGCCTCTAAAACTAAATTGAGGTCCCAAGGGGCTAAAGGCGGAACATGAGAAGGCTGAACATGCAACACTTCCTGAATGAAAAGTCTGAACTTCCGGAAAAATGGCTAAACCTTAGATTTAGGATAGGCCGAAATGTACCATCCTGCTTTGGGATCAGGAACATATTTGAGTAAAACCACTGGCCTTTCTGCAACTCCGAAACCTTGCAAATAACCCCTGCTGAAAGAAGTGAATCAACAGCTTGAAGCAAAGTCTGTCATTTCAGAAGGTCGCGAAGCAGAGGAGTTGTGAAGAAACAAAGAGGAGTCGCGTCCAAGAGATCTATTATGTGTCCTCTGGATACGATCCACAAGATCCAGCTATCTCGGATAGAAATCGCCCACTGGTCTCTGAAGATTTGCAGACAGCCCCCTACTTACTCAGCCTCGAGGAGAGGGATCTTCTCGTCGTTTTGCTGAGGCTTTGTCTGGCACCTTGGAGGCTGGACTCCTCCTAGGGAAGGATCCTCTACCTCTTTGTGACTGACCTTGTGATGAAAAAGGTCCACCTCTAACTGAGGACTGACCTCTCCTTAACTGGTTGCCCCGAAAGTATTGCCAAAAGAAACTAAATCTAGGTGGTCTAACCTTAGGAGCATTCACGAGAAGGAAATTACTCTTACCTCCAGTGGATTGGGAAATCATAGTATCCAGTTCTGAACCAAATAAGACTGATCCGGAGTATGGCAAGGCCTCGAGATTTTTTTTTGTATTCCGCGTCTGCATCCCATGAGCGGAGCCACAGGGTCCTCCTAGCCATAGTCGTAGCAGAAATAGAAGGAGACTGAAGCTGCATTTTGGGCCGCTTCGTAAAGATAGCCTGAGGTTTCCTTCAAGTGAAGGGCCAAAAGGAAGAAAGGTATGAATCCTGTAAACCTGCTGCTAATTGATCAGCCCAGGTTTCCTTAGCCCTGTCTACCCATGCAGAAGAGAACATGGGTCTAAATGAAGAACCTGCAGCGTCAAATGCACTTTCATGGAAACTTTCAATTTTCCTACATATGGGGTCCTGTAGGACCGCCGAGTTGGGATCTTGTAACGGGATATGATGGGCTAGTCTAGCCACAGGTGTATCCACCTTGGGAAATTGTTCCCAGCGCAACACATCCTGTTCCTGCAACAGATAAAGGTTAAGAAAGGAAAAGTACATTTTCGGTCCGGAGTCTTCAAGACGGACTCCACAATCTCTGGTAGTTCAGAAGAGGGAAACCACACGGTCTTTGGCTTCTTTTGTTTAAAACCATGAACTGAACCTCTTTGTACCTCTGGTTCCACAAAATCCAAGACCTGACGTACCGCTAGCACTAGGTCTTGAACACCTTGGTTTCTGGTATTGTTCTCCCAGTCGCCCCACTGTATAAGGTCAGAATCATCTAGGAGTTCCCCCTCTTCCTCAGAGTATCCTTCAAAGGCAGATGCCAATAACAATGGTTGGTTCTGGGAGGTAGCAACTAAGGAGAAATTAAAAAGGGATTTAAAGAGTCCAGCATTTTCCAAAAGAGGAAGACCAAGCCAGTTCCCCTTGATTAGCCGGAGATGGAGTAACAGTCTGGGATGCCGCCGCCGCCACCCCCCCATCCATAGGCTTCTGTAACGGAAGTAACTACTACTTCAACAGAGGTAGACGGAGTGGCACCTGCTGCGGAATGAACAGGGGTTGCCTGTACTTCCACTTGACGGATAAGTTGAGTAATGAGGTAGATTGTGCTAGTGAAGATACCCACGCCGGCCCCTCTGCTGACCACAGGGATGGTCCCTGCACCTGCCCATTCCAGGCCCTGGCTTGACATGTTGAGAGCGCCTCCTGGTCTGTCTGCCCCACCTGGAGTTTCACAGGGCATTTGTAACATGTATATAATTTGACTTTGTCAAAATGTCAGAAAAGAAAAAATCTGCCAGACAAGGGAATAAACTAACTGTAGCATTCACTTCACATTTCTTCAAGATATGCCAGTTGGTTGGTATGACAAGAACAGCAGAAATGAAAGGGAGAAGAAGTCTGCAACAGGCCCGTTCTTTCTCCTCATAGAGCCTCATGTAGTTCCATTGATTGGCGGGAAAGTTTCGCTCCCAGATATCATATAGCAGGAGAAGGAACATATCTTGTCCCCCATCTAACAAGGCTCACTGGGGAAACTTGCTAGCCGCCATGCGGTACACACCTTTCACGACATCCACCTGCGGCTTGGCACATCATAGCTCAGCTAATCCGCAGTCTGACCTAGTCATGCACTACAATGGACCTGGTTACAATGGATCCAAGTTCCCCCTCGCCTAAGCAGGGAACTTGGCATCTCCCAACATGTCCTAAAACTCGTACACTGCGCGCTCTGCCTGTCGGCAGCGCTGATCTCTGAATTATTTAGTGATAAAGCTATTGCTACTATTACTCTAGTAGCAAACCTGTCAGCTTGTCTATTGTAGATCGTGGAGATCTTAATCCGTATCTCGACGGACCACTAACAGATAATAGTGCTGCCCGCGGCACCTATTATTTACTCATACATTCAAAACTCTTGTACAAAGAGAAACTAGAAAAAAAATAAAAAAAATAAATACTAACTAATGTGTTTAAGCACCGCAGCTAAATTAAAAAAAAGACCAACTCCTTGGGCACTTAAATGAAACGGAGGCTGGCAGGGCTTGCAGAGGGGAGGAGTCAGGTTCAGTTAGTTAACTATTTAAGTGCCAACTCCAATCGCCCTCATACAACCCAATGGTAGCAGTGTCCCCCAAACTGGATGACTGAGAAAAGGATTTTTATACGTATGACAAATCCGTTTATGTGATTCCATCTGGGGACACGGTGTTCTCTCCCTTTGGCTGTTTGGTCTTTGGTTGTTTTGACTCCCCTTCCTTGGAGCTTTATAATTACACTGAAGAGCTATAGGGGGACGCAGAAGAGAGGAGTTCTGTCAGCAAGTTACATTAAAAAATTTAACTAGTTAAGTGTCAACTCCATGCTCCCCTCATACAACACCATGGTAGCAGTGTCACCCAGATAGAATCAGATAAACCGGTTCATCTTACGTATAAAAATTCTTTTAAACTGCTCAGGTTGAGAATACCTAATTTCACATACTGTACTAAAAAATCCTATATAGTAAGCCATCACATGCTCCACACACATGCTGAATACTTAACTTTGCTGGTTTCCTTCCCTTGCAGAGGCTCTACATTAGAACAGCAAAACAACAACAACAAAAATTTTTTTTTGTAGAAAACACCCCTACTAGTGGTTGCCTGGGGGAGAGCTCCTGATCCATGTGTGCAGGTGAGCAGCTTCAATTTGCAGTCATTTTCTGCAATGAGCAGCTAGTAATAAATTTCATCCTATAATAACCGTACAGCCTGCAGGTAGCTCCAGGCATCCTGATGCAAACAGATCTAAGCAGTGTTGTGCTTGTCCAGTGTGATACCCCAGTCAAACCCAGGAGTGTCCAGAATGTATATTAAAGAAAATGCTATGTGTGGTATTGCCATGGCTCATATACATTGTTAAATGACTTGTGTTGCTTTAAGATTTACAGGGCAATAGCCATTATGTGTAGCTAGTGAGTGCTGATATTAGAGCTGGACAATGCTGCGGACTTTCCTTTACGAAAAAAATGTGAGGGACTTCAGGTGAACTGTGACCAGGGTTGCCAACTCAGAAATGAAAAACAAGCACAAAACAATTCTAAAATGCCCCAAAAAGCCCAAACTTACAAGGTCAGGGGTTTCATTATTAAATATTTCAACTGTGTCTTTGCCATGTAAATGAACAAAGAAGCCAGGTTCAAATAGGACTTTGCTTGTGAGATACAATGAACCTGTGTCCAGTCACCTATGTATTACCACTGTACCACTCAAATGAGAAAAGAGGATTTATGTACTTACGTTAAATACGTTTCTCTGATTCAGTCTGGGGGACACTGCTTACCATGGGGTTGTGGAGGGGAGCTTGGGAGTTGGCACCTAACTAATTAACTTTAGTACTGCTGACAAACCCCTCCCCTCTACAATCCCCCTGTCCAGTTAGTTTTAACAAGCCCAAGGATAAAAAGGGCAGTCACACAAGAGCACACAGAAGAACAACAGAAGGGAGGGATCGCAGTGTCCCCCAGACGGAATCAGAGAAATGGATTTAACGTAAGTACATAAATCCTCTCTCTCTTTCATCCGGTCTGGGGAACACTGCTTACCATGGGGACGATCTAAAGCAGCCCCCTAAGGGTGGGACTACTCTGAAAATCCCGCTCGTAAAGCACTACGAGCGAAATCTGCATCAGCTGATGCAAAGACATTAAACTGATAAAATTTTATAAAGGTGTGGACAGAGGACCAGGTGGCTGCCCTGCAAAGCTGGTCTGCAGAAGCTCCATTCCTTGCTGCCTACGAAGCCCCTACCGATCTGGTGGAATGGGCCGTAAGTCTCTCCGGCACAGAACGGTTAGCCTTTATATAAGCTTGCCTGTTGGTAGACATAATCCATCTAGCAATGGATTGTTTTGAGGCTGGCCAGCCTCTCTTATTAGCGTCAAAGGACAAACAGAGTCAGTCAGATATATAAAGCTCCAGGTCCAGATGGCATACACCCAAGGGTCCTTATGGAGTTAAACTCGGAAATAGCTAGACCGCTATTCTTAATTTTCAGAGATTCAATCTCATCAGGCTCAGTACCAAGGGATTGGCGAATAGCAGATGTGGTGCCGTTGTTTAAAAAGGGGACGAGATCACAACCAGCGAATTATAGACCTGTAAGCCTGACATAAATAGTGGGGAAACTACTGGAAGGTATTTTAAGGGACAGTATTCAGGATTACTTGGTACGCAATAAAATTATTAGTGGGAATCAACATGGATTTGTGAGGGATAGGTCATGTCAAACTAATCTAATTAGTTTCTACGAGGAAGTTAGTGGGAACTTAGACCAGGGCAGGACAGTAGATGTGGTCTACTTAGATTTTGCAAAGGCCTTTGATACAGTGCCACACAAGAGGTTGGTTTACAAAATAAGGGAACTGGGTCTAGAAATCAAAATTTGTACTTGGATCGAAAACTGGTTAGAGAATAGGGAACAGAGAGTTGTGATAAATGGAACTTTTTTTTTAATTGGTCAAAGGTCTTAAGTGGAGTACCTCAAGGTTCCGTGCTGGGACCACTACTTTTTAATATATTTATTAATGACCTTGGTGATGGTTTAGAGAGTAAAGTTTCTATTTTTGCAGATGACACTAAACTCTGTAAGGTAATAAAATCAGAGCAAGATGTAGCTTCTCTACAGAGGGACTTAAATAAACTGGAGGATTGGGCGGCTAAATGGAATATGAGGTTTAACACAGATAAATGTAAGGTTATGCATTCAGGGATCAAAAACAAGAACGCAATCTATAAATTAAATGGAATTAATTTGGGAGAATTTATAACGGAAAAGGATTTGGGAGTGCTCGTAGACAGCAGACTTAGCAATATTGCTCAATGTCAAGCAGCAGCTGCAAGGGCAAACAAAGTATTGGCATGCATAAAAAGGGGCATAGATGCAAGGGAAGACAGTGTAATTTTGCCACTGTATAAATCGTTGGTAAGACCTCATCTTGAATATGCAGTACAGTTCTGGGCACCACTCTATAAAAAAGATAATTTGGAACTAGAAAAGGTTCAGAGAAGGGCGACAAAATTGATAAATGGTATGGAGTCATTAAGTTATGAGGAAAGGTTAGCCAGTTTAGGCATGTTTACTTTAGAAAAGAGGCGTCTAAGGGGAGATATGATTACTATGTACAAATACATTAGGGGTCAATACAGAGAGCTTTCATGGGAACTTTTTACCCCAAGGACCATACACAGGACACGTGGTCATCCCCTAAGGTTAGAGGAGAGGAAATTTCACAACCAGCAAAGGAAGGGGTTCTTTACAGTAAGGGCAGTCAAGATATGGAATTCATTGCCAGGGAAGGTTGTGATGGCAGATTCAATAGATATGTTTAAGAAAGGGTTAGACAAATTTTTAGCGGAAAGGTGTATCCAGGGATACGACCGTTAATTTAAAATAAAGGATAGTAGTGGATATAGGGTAAAAATTGGATTGCAATATTGAGTCTGGGGGGATTTTCAAAATTGAAACAGATGGGCGGTTGCCTACTCTGGATTAATTTCAAATATAAGTGCAGGATCGCAGGAGATCCAAAATAGGTTGAACTTGATGGACTGGTGTCTTTTTTCAACCTCATCAACTATGTTACTATGTCTAATCTGGGAAGTTCTTTTATCATAAATGCGGAGAGCCCTAACCACATCTAACTTTTCCATCGATTGCTGATCCGCATGAAAAGTGGATGAGAAAACCGGAACTACCATTTCCTGGTTTAGATGAAAAGCCGAAACTACCTTTGGAACAAAAGGAAGGGTTCTTAACACCGCTCTGTCCTCGTGGAAAACCAAATAAGGTTCCCGACAGGACAGGGCTCCTAATTCAGAAACTCTACGAGCAGAAGCGATAGCCAAAAGGAAGAGGACCTTCCAGGTCAACCACTTTAAATCTGCCCTGCTCAATGGCTCGAAGGGAGGCCCCTTGAGCATGTCCAGAACCAAGTTGAGATCCCATGGAGCCATAGGAGGGACATAAGGAGGCTGTATATGCAGAACTCCCTGGAAAAAAGTCCTAATATCTGGCAAATCAGCTAATTTTGTATGAAAAAATACTGAAAGAGCTGAAACCTGAACCTTTAGGGAGCCTAATCTAAGGCCTGCTTCTAGGCCATCCTGAAGGAAAGCTAACAAGCGAGGGAGACGAAAGGAGGACGAGTGGCACGTCCTATTTTCGCACCAGCTAATGTAGGCCTTCCAAATCCGGTGATAGATGCGAGATGAAACTGGCTTCCTAGCTCGCATCATTGTTTGTATTACACTGGAAGAAAAACCTCTAGCCCTCCAGAGGCTGGCTTCAACAGCCATGCCGTTAAATTGAGCTGAGGTAAATTCTGGTGATGGCATGGACCTTGAAGAAGAAGGTTGTCTCGATACGGAAGGCGGAATCCTGGACCTTCCGCCATAGATATTATTTCTGCGAACCACACATGCCGTGGTCAGAAGGGAGCTACTAGAATTACTGGCAGAGAGCCCTGCCATACTCGTCTGAGGACGCGAGGAAGCATGGGGATCGGAGGAAACAAGTATCCCATCCTGAATTCCCATGACATCGTCATGACGTCCACTGCCACCGCTAAAGGATCTCTTATCCTTGCGCAGAACCTGTGAACCTTCCTGTTGTGTCTGGAGGCCATGAGGTCTGTCTGGAAGACCCCACCTGTGGACCAGAGATTGGAAGACTTCCGGGTGTAGTGACCACTCCCCTGGCATCATTTGGTTTCGACTTAGATAGTCCGCCTCCCAGTTTTCTATTCCTGGAATGAAAACTGCTGATATTGCCAGGACATATAGCTCTGCCCAAACCAATATTTGGGCTGCGATATCCATCGCTGCTGCGCTCCTGGTTCCTCCTTGTCTGTTGACATATGCCACGGCCGTGGCATTGTTGGACTGGATTCTGACCGGGTGGCCCTGAAGAAGGGACTGTGCTCCCCGGAGGGCCAAAAGAATGGCCTTCAATTCCAATACATTTATTGGGAGAGCAGACTCCTGAACCGACCACCGTCCCTGGAGCCGGAGGTGCAGGATTACCGCCCTCCAACCTTTCAAGCTGGCATCTGTCGTGGCGATAATCCACGACCATGGTGCGAAAGATCTGCCCACATTCAAGTGATCCTGGCACAGCCACCACTGAAGAGATATTCTCACCCTCTGAGATAGAGAGATCTTTTGAAGTTCCAGGTGTAGGTGTGATCCTGACCACTTCGACAATAGGTCCCACTGGAAACATCGAGAATGGGCTCGACCGAAGGGAATGGTCTCGAAGGAGGCCACAATCTTTCCGAGTAGCCTCATGCACAAGTGCATTGAGGGTTTGGGGGAAGACAGAACCTGAGTAGTTACCTTTTGAATAGAGGTGACCTTCTCTACTGGGAGAAATATTCTTTGCTTGCTGGTGTCCATAATGAGTCCCAGGAACACCATGTGCTGACACGGAACCAACTGGGACTTCCTTGAATTTATCAGCCATCCGTGGCCCCTTAGGACCGCCTGGGTGAGGGATAGGTGATAGCCTAGGCAACTCTCTGTGGAAGCCTTGATGAGTAGGTCGTCCAAATAAGGAACGACCTGAACTCCCTGCAGGTGAAGACATGCTGCCATTACCGACATAATCTTTGTGAAAACCCTTGGCGCTGTTGAGAGGCCAAAGGGGAGGGCCCGAAACTGATAATGACCTGATCCCACAGAAAATCTGAGAAGGGATTGATGGTGGATCCAAATGGGAATGTGGAGATATGCGTCCTTTATATCTATGGACGCTATGAACTGATCTTTCTCTAGGCCGTTTATTACAGACCGTAGAGATTCCATCCGAAATTTGTCCACCCTTAAGTGAACATTGAGGCCCTTTAGGTTGAGGATGGGATGAAAGGAGCCGTCCGGCTTCGAGACTAGGAACAGGTTGGAATAAAAACCTCTTCCCTTCTGGCAATCTGGAACCCTGCAGATGACCTTCTGAACCAGAAGAGAAGCTACACAATCCTGTATAGCCTGTCTTCTTAATGGATCTCGGGGAATGGGAGTCTGGAAGTAACGGCGTGGAGCCGGTCCCAGAAGGTCTATTTTGTACCCTTCTGAAATAATCCCCCGAATCCAAGGGTCTTGGGAAGACGCTGCCCACTGTTCGTAAAACAGAGACAGACGTCCCCACACTGGCGCCCCCTGCAATACAGGGTGGTCGTCAGGACGCAGGCTTCTCCTGGGTCTTAGGGGCCTGGCGCTTAGATGCAAACAAGGACCTCCCCCTGGTAGAGGAGCCTCGGGAATAGGATTGCCTGCCTCTAAAGGACTGTCCCCTATGGGAAGAAGCCCCACGAAAGGGCTGACAAAAAGAGCTGCCCCTCGGGGCGCGGCTCCTGTTAGCATATACTGGCAAGGAAGTGCTTTTGCCCCCCATTGCCTGAGAAATAAGGGTATCTAATTCCGGGCCGAACAAACCTGCTGCCGAAAAAGGAATAGTTTCAACGGACCTTTTTGATTCCGCATCACCTTCCCAGGATTTCAGCCAAAGCGTCCTCCTAGCTGAAATGAAGGCCGCCTGAATGGAAGAGGAAACCGCCGCTGAGTTCTGGGCCGCCTCATAGATACCCCGAAGTCTCCTTTAAGTGCAAGGCTAGGGGAAGGAATTCGGAGTCCTGTAAGGCCTCTGCCAGCTGGTCTGCCCATGCCTCCATGGCTCTAGCCACCCAGGCTGAGGCAAATGTGGGTCTGAAGGCGGAACCCGCAGCTGCAAATATGGATTTGAGCTGGGATTCAACCTTGCGGTCATTGGCGTCCGGAAGGGACGCTGAACCAGGGGCTGGAAGTAAAGTATGTTTTGCCAAGCGAGCAATAGGGATACCCACCTTGGGAATACTTTCCCAGCAAACCACTTCTTCCTGTAAGGGATACAGGGAAGAGAACCTCTTGGGAATAGAAAATCTTTTATCAGGTTGTTTCCAAGCCCCTTCAGCAATATCTCTAAGTTCTGCGGAAGGGGGAAAACAGCTGGCCTTCCTCTTGGCCTTTTTAAAGAGACTTCTGTCTCTGGGAGTAATATCTTCCGGCTCTGGGAGATCCAACGCCTGTCTGACCGCTAAAACCAAATCGTTAACAAATTGGCCTTTAGAAATTTCTCCCTGCTCTGAGGAATGACCCTGGTCAGTATCCGAATAAATTTCCCCTTCTTCCTCAGACTCCTCCTCAGAGTCTGAGAGGACCAAGAGGGGATTAACAGATCTAGGTCTCTTTCTTTTAGCAGGCAGGGTGTTAGAGGAGTCAAGCAACTGGGGTAAATGTCACTAGGTGTTTAGGCTGGGGCAAAACCAGGAGCTATTACCCAGGACTAATACGCCTAGAATGGCATTCATCCTAAAGCATTACCCATACCTGACACTCCTAAACTAAGACCCAGAGCTAACGCCTATCACTGAGCAGAAGCCATCACACAGCAATTAGGCTTCTAGACTGGGATGCAACCGGAAAAGGTGCACCTGTAATCAGGGAGCTGGGCAAGGAGCGCCCTTGTCCTCTGCAGAGATCTCACTCTCTGTTACAGTGATAATCCCAGCAGTATGGAAATGACAGCATAGGACAAATAACCCGGACATAAACACCTGGATGAGGTGTCTTTCCAGGGACAGCTGGTACAGTGCACACAGCTCCTGTGCTAGACTTGGATGATTTACTTGTCGTAGTTTTGTGCTGTCGTGTGGAACATATGGCTGTGCGCTGATTGGCCAGTTTGGCTGATAGAACGGTGCAACATTCCAAAGGGGTAGTGTTTCCTGGAGAAGCCGTCACAAAATTGTAAGAGGTATTCTGGATACCCGAGCTCGTTACATGTGTTTGCAAAGCCCAAACAACTTGGGAAAGAAACAAGCCCATTTCCGCTTGTTATAAGCGGAATTGGCAACTATGACCTCCCAGAAGGCTGTTGAGAGCTGATGACTGGGAAGGAAAGTTCTGGATCTATGAAGTAGATATTATGTTTGACCTCAGGTGACAGGCTAAGAGATAAGAAACCAAAGCCGAGTCTTTCCTTGCAGGGAGGGATAGCATCAATAAGTCAAGTGCTGACCATCTCTGACACAGGAAGGCTGAGATAAAGGGATTCACTGCCGACGCCCATATAAGGGACTTTAGAGGAAGATATATAGTGAGGTCTGTAAACCACTTGCCACAGATTTCAGCCCCTTGCTACACTCCCCACTGACAGATTTAGTGTACTACAGATTCACTGACTTTGTAAAGTGTGGATTATTCCCAGTGACAAGATATATCAGCCCTTTCTTCACACCTACCTGCAGCATCCCTGTATGTATAGTAATAAGGAGCACACATTTGACTATATAAAATCAGCCCTGCCTCCAGGACACAGGAGACTTCAAGTCTAGGAAACCTGTTCAGTGATAACTTATACTCGGCCACTATTTTACTATAGAAATAGCCTCTGGCTTTCATTTCAGAGACTCATTTAAACCAACAAGACATAAGAATCTAGAAAACTGTCAGTTTCTCAGGCTAATTATTGCAAAGAAAGTCTCCTGTTAAGTCTGCAGAACCTAAATCTCTTCAGAAAAGAAAACATCCAGACAGATAGTTAGAACATTTAATTGTCAGATGATTCTTGCTGCGCAAGGACTGAATTGTTCAAAATCTACAAATCTTAAATTGCATGTTTTTGGTGATCAATAGAACGCTCCCTCAAAAAAATCAAGCAAAAAGAAACTTTGCGATATTAAAAGCACTTTGTTTGTGTGGCACATCTAACAGGAACCCAATCCAAAGTATAAAGAATTTAAGTCCACCACCTCAATTATTCATAACTGGCTACAACATTAAGTTACTGTAAATTAAGAACAGCTCGTCAAGTGCACCACCGTTACAGAGAGGTATTAAACCATTTGATGGGGTATAACGGTCCAAGGTAATATTTACTGCGCAATAATTTTCCTGTGAGCACAGGTCATGGTTGCCTTGATAAACCTGTCTATATTGTGTTTATGAATCTGAATGCAATTTACATGCATACACAAATGTGATAATTGTACCAGTTAATGTTATACAATTATTCATGCTAAAGTATCTGGGTTCTTTTGATCGAAACATCTGTAATGTGAATTTTTATCAAATGATAGTTTAACAATAATATCTTATTAAGTATTTGTTATGTTATCTGAAAGTTCTCTAAGCTGACATCTGGGGCCTTCCCCCAGAATAAAGTGAAGTTCCTTGATAATACTGTTGTCACTTTTGTGCCGTGGATAACCCTCCTTACCTCTCTGATGTCACCAGAATACAAAGAATTGAACCCGTGAAGATCGCCGTGGCTTGCTAAGGTGCAGCTTACACTATCCTACATCACACTGCACCCAACAGGATAGCACACCAGTATGTTAAGGAAAATTTAGCATCTAATCACCAAGATAACATGTCATTGCACCACTACTAACAGCTATTACAGTCATTGGCCAGATGCTTCCCCAGCCCATTAAGTGACCGCAGAGTAACAGGTCAGGAAGTTGAAGTTCCTTCACATTCTATGCACACCACCAACAGCAATCACACTGTATATACCGTTGCACTACTTGCAGTGAGTGTTAAGTTAAAGTTAAAGAAATGAACAACTCGGGTTCTGGTAAATACCACTGAGTTTCCAGACCAGACGGGTAATCACAGTGGATTGGTGATTGTGGCTGGTTCCGCCTGACTGCTTATCAGAGTCATGACACACCTTGACAGTTTTTGAAAATGACAAGTTATATTTGAACAATTCAGTGCACAAAGTGTAGTATATTATAGGCAATGATGTACATATAGTTTGATAGGGTTGTATAGCATTTTAGCTGTGGTGCTACACAGTACCTGGTTATCAGACTGTCTAAAGCCAAATCTATTCATAAATATTTGTAAGTATTTTTTTGAAACAAACAAGTGGATGTTTGGGTTTTAAACCATGACGCATGCTTGTGAGTGGAGCATTGATTCAAAGGACTAGCATGTAAATAGCATTAGAGGTGCTTAATTACAAGGTTAATTTACAGTTCTATGGATAGAACGATCTTTTAACAAAGAAAAAAAAAAGTCTACGCTGGATGATGTCATTACTTTATAGGACTAGTCAAATGTTTTGACTTTTGCGTTCAGTATTTCGCCACTAGAATAATTGCACTGTGCTTTATCAGGTTCTATTGTAACATGACAGCATTTCAAGTTACTCAACAAAATGATCTGGGGAACAAAGATTCAGAAAAAATAAAACAAGTAAAAAGAAGGTTTTTTTTTATTGTATTACAAAAACACTTTTGGCAATATTCCATACTTCCATTTCCATCAGTCAAATTCAATAGGGGCAAAATTGAGTGAATTTGTGAATTTTCAGTTAGCTAAAATGAAAAACAAATATCCTCACATTTTTGGGACAGATCAAAACAAAAAGATAAATCAAGTAAGAATTCTGTAACTTAATTCTAAGCACACTGAGGCCCACATGTAAAGCAGAAGACAAGAGATGAATTTCAGGTTAGTAAGGCCTGTTGCGCTGATCATTTCTAAAGTCGTTCCTGGCATTTGGGAGGCAAAAAAAAAACAAAATTAGATATTTACTGTAAAAAAAGTGCATGCAAAGAATACCCAAGAACAGTTGATAAAATATGGCTTCAAGTTAAGCTTATACTATAATGTATAGTTAACTAAATATTCACCAGTCCACATGTTATGGACACTGGAGAGTTTTACTGGCAAAATGAACAGTTCTCATTACTAACCAGGGAGCCTTCTGGAGTCAGTCATGCAAGCAGACCCTGCTAAAGCCACACCCTATTTATCGCTGAACCAGTAAAGGGTAGCGGGAATGCAGTTTTGTTTTTTAAGAAAAATTCTGACATAGCGCTGCAAAGTTATAACAGAGAAATGTATGTATTAGCAATTAAGCGTCTTTTAGTGAGTAGATAAACCCTGTTTAACTTGCAACGGGGCTACAGGTATGTTAGGATATTTATAAATGGTACACACTGCTACTGGGCTCAATACAATAATCCATATCACCAAACAACTTCAAAGCCTTTATGACAATCCACTAAAAATCATTTAGATGTATTGGTAAATGTGGCTGAAGGATGATCTACCAATAGCCAGTGTGCATCTTCTGACCGCAGTATGAGTCACAGTAATGCTTGTAGGAACCCTGTTTCTCTGCCAGTGCTCAGAAATGTCGGATCTTGTCCAATTTGGCCAAACACAGAACTGAGAAAGCAGACTGACTCATACATGGCTGGCCTAAGTGTTACTGGGTAATTACTCTTACAAATTTCTAAAATAGGTTTTGAAGTAAAAAAAAGGTAACAGATATTGGAGAATGCTCACCTGCCACCCATCTTTCCTCCATAACCACCTCTGTCGCCACCCCTTCCACGTCCTCTAAATCCTCTGTCGCCCCCATATCCACCTCTTCCACGATCTGTAAAGGAGGAACAGTAGTAGTCAGATCTGGACAATGCCCTGGATATTTTATGCATGAGGCCTTGTCAACACTTTTATAGACAAAAATGCTTTAAAAAAAATTAATACAAAAAAACTCATCCATATGGAAAATGGAACAGCAGAAAGTCTAGGCAGTCACTTATGTCTTTAAAAGCAAGATGTCAGTGTTGTGCAGGACCAGCAAAAGTGTGTGTAAGGGGAGGGGGGGGGGGGGTCGCATACCTATCCCTGTTGAGTGTATGTGGTGATTGGTATTGCCCCACCCCAAGCCCTTTGTCCCCCTCCTCATGGTTCTCTCTATCCTCTCCTAACATGTCCATGTTATTTATAGTAGATGAGTTTGTGTCCCCCAGTACTGCAGTTCTCTCTTCTGTAACCTCTCACTCCACTTCCCACTCAGGTTCTCTCCTCTACCCCACGCGTCAGTTTTCTATCCCCTGCAGTTGTTCGTTTACTTTCATTATGTCTGCGATGCTTAAAGGGTGGAGCTGCAGCTCTACATTTTTATTTTGTATTTATAACAGTTCTGTGAAATAACTAATACAGGTGATGGCCTTAGGGCCAAACCAAGCCATTATTCCCCAGAGAGCTTCTAGAGCACAGGGCCATGTGTATACCCCCTAAAAAGCTAGTACTGGTGTTGTGGACCAAAGTATGTTCAATTGAACATTTCAATCTTCCTAAATGGTTCTCATTTACATACTGGGCAGTCTCTAGGCTTATGGCAGACAACAATAAAAAATGGATGACAAACAGACCCCCACTCTGTCTGGAATCTTCTGGCCTGGGTTCACTGCACTGGTTACAGGAATCTCTTCTGGCAAAGTTTACATTTCCACAGGACCTGTTAAAAAACCAAGAGTTTAAACTTCAAGCGAGAATTGACACTATATATATATATATATATGAACAAATAAAGGATATATCTGGCGCTGATCACCACAGCGTAGCTAACTTCCAATATTAAAATGGAAAATATATAAATATATAATATATGACAATTGAGTCCCGTATCTACAATATATATATATACACAATATATACACAATATATACACATATATATATACATACACATATACACACACACATACACATACATACACACACACACACACACACGTTTATTAAAAAAAACAAGAGACTTACGAATTTGGGCAGACCCAGTCTCCACCTTGTGGTCCACCACTGCCCCCTCTGAAAGAGCCACGGCTCCCACCAAAGCCGCCGCCGCCACCACCACCTCTATGACCTAGGAACAAAAATATTCGTATAACCAGTTACAGTTGATTTCAGAACAGACGCAAATAAAATGCATGTAAAAAAAAAAAAAAAAAAAAAAAAGAGGCACCAATAAAACATGCTCAAAAATAGAAATACACTTCAGAAAATGATTAGGAAGATCAGTTACACAGATATGTTAAAAATAAATGTAATAAAATGTGTAAGTGTATAATCACTTCAACAACATGCTGCTCAGTAACAATGTCCCTTTACAAACCAGGTAAACGTTTCATGTATGAGACAAAAAACAAAAGAAAAAAAAACAACAAAACATACAGATGGTCAGTGATCTTACACATAGGTGTAAGTCAACAGAATAAAAAATGAGCCAGTTTGTTTTTTTTACAACTGCCTGACAATGAAAACATCTATTCATGTTGAAGCAGAAAATACAGATTTAGACAGTAATAGAAAATTTGTTGGATAAACAAATTGATTTCAAGACCCTATCATATACTTACCACCACTGCCACGTCTTGGCGCGACATTACCTCCCTTCATGAATTCAGGCCTCCGAGTAGCAAAGGAGACTTTGATAATATTACCCATAAATTCTTTTCCTACAAACACAAAAGGTTCGATCATTTGTAATAAATCACAGAGTGGGCATGTATTATAATCCAGCTGGATATGTGCATACATTCATTTCCATCAAGCAATACAGAATGCAACTTTGTTTGTCAAGCAGAATGAAAAGCAGATTAAAAATACTTCAGAAATCCCCTTTATTTCCTCCAAGTGGGTAGATCTTACCATCAAACCATGTAATGGCTGCTTTGGCAGAAGGAGGATCATCAAAGGACACTGTAGCTTCGCCTTTAGATTTGCCAGTTTCTTTGTCTGTGTAAATATTTATCATTGGTTTGGCAGTCTTCTTGTTAATCTGCAAGACCATTTAATGAAGTGAAAAATTCACAAATAAAAGAAAATATGAACTGTATGACTTAAAAGTGACTACTGAAATTACATTTTACTTCTGAACAAATATCTGCAGAGGAATGATACTGCTGGACGTCTTGAGATGAAACTGCACATGTAAAAGGGCTGAAAACAGAAATGAGTACAGTGCTGCCTGACTAGTTAGCACACAGTAACATGTTGAACATCACTATTAGAACATGTCTTGCTGACCTCTTCCTATGACAGAAACAAGCGGTTTAAGTAATCTGAAACCACATGGCACGCGATAGGAGGTCTTATTATAAAGACCACTTACCACCGCGAATAGAGCAAAGATGAAAGAACAGAAAAATGTGACATTTTTGTACAGTGCAATAAGTATTTTTCACTGCAGAGGGTGCACGTTGTTTAGCCATTTTTTAACATACTACAAATGCCATTTATTTCCCACCACACACTGTAAAATTAAGATCCCCCTTTTAAATCTACCACACTGACATGGGACCCCCCCACTCTTTTGTTAGTTGCAGTATGGGGTCTAGTAAGAAAAACAGATTTGTGACATATGCTTACAAACTAAACTACTCCTACTGTAAATGTTACTAACACGCGCCTCTTTACACCATGAGAGTGCAGTTTCTGATTGGTTGATTGAAACCCACCTTCACTCAACCAGTTTCAAATGCTGTATGACATTGCTTTGCCATTTTTGTACTTAACCGGCAAAACATCTGGATAAATGGCAAAGGCTCAAGCTAGAGGGAAAAGGCCCATTAGAAAGACTTCACAGTAGGTGGTAGTGGAGCTTTAATAATTAGATTTTCTTTTTTACCTTTATTATACCGATCTGCTTGAAATAGTCTCCCACTTGGTCTGAATTTACATCCTCTCCAAGACCTTGCACAAATATGGTGTTATTGTCAGAATTGTCCTGATCATCTATTAAAAAAAAATACATTAGTTACTTCCAGAAGAGATAAAGCAGGATCCATTTACCTCTGATAAGTAGGCAAAACATCCTTACCGTGGTCGGGTTTGCTATCATAGTCTCTAGGTCCTGAAAAAGGACAAAACAAAATATTGGAAAGACTGAGTGTAAAGCAATAGTACCATATGTTAAGCTCAAATATAGGAAGAGGAAAAGCGCAAAAAAACATGCACATGTAAAATTAAAAGCAAAGTTCATCTGAAAACAAGCCAAAAGAAGTCCCCATTGTAGCTAAAAATCACCTGTATTTTTTTTTCTTACCAGTAACCATAAAAAAGTATTTGTGCACGTCATCTTTTAAATGTATTTTATTATGAAAAAACAAAACCCAAACACACTTAAAACTTTTTTTATTGAGCTTGAAAAAAACAAACAAACATAAAATTCTGATTACATGCATGCAAAACCCCCCAAACTATCCCTTTTACCAACATAGAAATACTTTAGCTTACCAGAATGCCAGTGTTTTCTAGATAATTTATTGAAACATGGATAACAGACTAAGAGGTAGATTTACTAAGCGCTTTGCTGTTTAAAATTCCAATTTTATTAAAGACAAAGCCTATCAGGATTATAAAGAGCCCCTTTTGCATAATTAATTTTGCAGAAGTGAATATCTTTCTAGGTGTTAACAGAAAATATGGACAAACACTGGACCAGTGGCACAATGGTTAGCACTGCTACCGTGCTGTGCTATGGCCATGTGTTCAGACAAAAGTAGTATCTGTGTGGCCCTTCTACATTCTTTATGTTCGTGTGCGTTTCCTCCCACAAGCCAAAAACATACTGTTAGGTCAACTGGATTCAAACACAAATTGCCCTAGATTTTGAGTGGGGGTACAGAATCTAGACTTTCACTAGGGCAGGAGCTGATCTAAATGTTCTCCATAAGGCACTGTGTAACAGGCCAGTGCTACATAAAATATTCTTAATTTGTATAATCAACTAAACATTTAACCATACCTGCCTGCCTTCCTCCCATGGGCAAAATATTAATCTATTTAAAGTCTATTTTACTGTCAGTGATGACACTGAACATCTCAAAAAGCTAAAAAAATTAAAAAAAAATATTCAGACAAATTTTAACTACATTTTTAATCAATTGCCGCTAACGTGCAAAAATGGTAATGACAAATTAAGTACAAAATCCCACTGTCCAGCAATTCTAGTTAGTGGACAAATTTCACCGCCTGACGCCCCCCAAAAGAAAAAAAAAAATATTCAATTTACTCAACCATTATAGGCAAAGACAGAATAGCAGTTTGTTTCCCAGAGCACTATTCTTCAGATACTTTCATTTATTTGTTTTGCGCTGGATAACAGCAAGCTGAATTTGCAAATACCAAAAAAATGCATATGAGAAACCACCAATTAGGACTCATTTTTCCACCTGTGCACTTTTTCAGCATCTCCTTAGTTGTGCTCAGATACAGTTCTTTTTACTTTAAAAAAAAAATAAAATGTATAGACGAGTTATTTTTCAATGTAGGGGCAAAATAGAATGCTGTTAGATAGAAAAGTCAAATGTGTACTAAATGAGTGTTGTTGGTGTTTACAGATGAGAAATGCATGCAAATGTTCACTGTATAGTCTACGGAGGCTGACTAAACTACAACAGATTTTTGATCCATACAAAAGCACTGTCCGTACACAAACCCTTTCGCAATCACTGATCAGATCTTGAATGCATGGAGAGGTCAGCACTTAAGAGTTTGTGTACTGAAAATTGTGTCTAATAATTTTTGAAAGGAGTCTGAAGCCACTAGATTACAAAAGCATGCACAATGTGTATATAACTTAGGATGCTGCAAATAGGGCTTCCAATTAGGTTTTGTATGGGCCCCAAAAAGACGACTGATCACAACCTACACCTTATGGGTGTTTCCACCAGACGTCGATTGAAAGGTAGATCGGATTGAGAAATGACATCTGATTACATGCAGTAGTTCTCCAACTATGCTCTGTTGGATTTGGACATTGAGCACAAGTGTTGGAGTGCAGGATCTTTTGGTTTTGGCCATAAAAGTGTGGTCAAAGAGGCAATAATGCAATGCATATGGGCACCTTTAAAGAAATGATAATTTTATTAAACTTTTTCTCTATTGTACTATGTGCTCAAGGTGTGAGTCACAAGGCCAATATGAAAATGGGGCACACACCAAAATATAATAGAGTATGATCACACAGAAAAAGACATTTCCCTAGTTACTTTTTCATGTAGTCTAGAATGTAACAATCCAGGTACTTTATAATAAAACAGGACCAACAAGTGTAAGGATAAGTTTATCACAGACAGTGAGCACAGCGATGCCTGCAGGGACATTCAACACCAGTCATTTAATAAAGTAAACACTTGTAAAAACAAAAAAAAACAAACAAAAAAAAACAACCCTATTTGATAACCATGAGCGACACATCTGCAATATCATACATTGCTTGCAGTAAATCTTCATAATCCTTACCCTGGAAGTAGTTAAAACATTGACACTGGCCCTTGAGATGTATCTTTGCACACAGATGTAATAGAGCATGTGTTACTGGCCTGAAACAAGCTGTGGAGTCCTGTTCAATGCGACAGGATTTTCATGGAAACGATATAGATTCTGGGCACTTACCACCAAAATTTTTGGAGCCACCTCGGTCGCCACTGCTGCGGAGGAAAAAGCGGAGACATGATTTTTTTTGCCCCCCTAGGGCTGTTGAACTCAGAAAAGCCAAGCAGGTGTCAAGACCAGTGTAGCTCCCCTTTAATTAACCACATGTATGGCAAGTGCCAAACTTTTATATTTTTTTTAAATGATGCACATCTAATCTTTACCCTCTTTCTTTCTTTCAAGGGCCTGCTCAGTCAAAATTACATTTTGTCAATGCCCCTCTCACCACATTAAGCAAAACCATGGATTTCCTATGCCAGATACTATAACAGCGCTGGATGCATCTTTCATTCAACCCATTGTCAATGTGTTGAGAGGATCTGATGCTACACTGGAAGGGGCAAATTGTCCCTAACCAGAGGTATCCCAGACATGGGATGCCAACAGTTCTGCCATTTGGGGGGAGAGGGTGCACTGACTAAGATTTAAACTTCAATAAACATTTACACACTAAATTGTATTAACAAGGTTGCCCATACACGGGGAGATCTGACACTTAGACCTTATTGCCCAGGACCATATCCAATGTGAATATAAATGTTTGGCCAAATAAGACATCTGGCCATTCAACACTCAGACAGATCCCATGAGGCACAAGTAGTGCAGGACACTACCGCAATAGATTGTAGTAATTTCCAACTAGTCCTGATCAACAACCGACAGATCAGACATTGATATGGAGTTATGCGCCTACATACGCTGTAATTTACTGCTAGCTAGGTCTCAAATTTGAATTGCGCCGTGTATGGACACCTTTAGTAATTTTATTTTTCTGCACAAACTGAACAGTTCTCTCACCAAGTTATCATATCCTCCAACAGTCAAACTCTCAAAAAATTATACTAAAAAAAAAAAAAAAAAAAAAAAAAAGTATAAAAATCCGTAGTCATCCTTGTTAGCAAAAATACTAACAAGCCCAGAAACTGTTTTAATTTAATAAAGATTGAGATACACACTTAGGACAATTATTTAAAGCTGCATTCCATAAAAAACGTTTATTACATAAATCACTTTAGTTTACCGTAAGATACATAATGCAAATCTGTTTTCCTTACCTTATTTGCAGCAAGCTGTTAAGCTAATGGTTACAGTTTGCCAGGTGCCATGATAAACAATGACATGTAGTAAACAGATGTTGGAACACCCTTGGTAGCATACTCGTTCACAGCCTAATACCCAGGGCAACTATCTTTCTCTGCCTTTTAGTACATGGAGCGACTATCTCTCCTTGGGAATGAGCTTGTGTGCTAAAATGTGAATTCATGCCACATAACTGTGCAACAATATAACTCTCCCAACACAGATTTGGAAAAAGGAAGACTGAAAAACATGAGCATATGGAATTGCAGCTTTAAACACACAGTTGCCTTCTATGATCCAAACAGTCTCACATAAAATAACTTACCAGCATACTACAATCTAATACAGATCCTATGGATTCAGAAATAAGTGTGCTTAAAAATGTAACTGTTCAACTTTACATAAACTTAAATAGAAGTCTCATTTTAATTAACCATCCCCTTCTGACAACTGAAGAAATTGAAAAGAGGGCCAGATTCAGACTAGGCTACAAGATCTGTCCGAGAGGCCTCTTGCCATATCATCAATAAGTTTCTGGCCCACAACGTTCAAAGTCCCAATGGATAACTACTGGCCCAGGGACGTTAAACATTGGTATTCAGTATTTGATAATGTGGCAAGACGCTTGGCAGACAGAGGCTGCCAACACCAAAATCAACTTCTCTGTCCAATTCCATCAGTAACCTAACAGCAGAGGAAGACTGTGCGGGACCCCAGAATTCCAGTAAGTGGGGCTAAGGTGAAATTACCCTTTAAACTTTTAAAGAGAATAATTAAATACTCTGCAGAATTCACAAATTTTTTTTTTATCTTTGACAGTAATTCATTAAAAAAAAGGTATTAATATAAAGAACACCAAGCAAAAACCACAAAGTTTTATGAACTCAAAATAGCTATCAACTATGCTTTTAAAGGTTAGGTTTAATATAAAAATTACAGTTTAAATTTACACTTCGCATCCTCTTAATCGTTCTGACTTTGATCTACAAAGTTACCCCCTTCAACTAGCAGAGCTGTGGGGTTCATAGGTCAGCTCCTTCAGTTGCATGATCCTCGAGCTCATATTTTGAATAAAACTGGTTGTGACATAGGTTGCAAACCAGATTGATTGAACATGCTGCATCAATGACCATTTTCAGTAGTTTACACTTAAATCCTAGGCTATGTGCAACTGGGATAGCAGTCTATCCTGAACTGTGGTGGTTCTGCAATTATAATAGTTGAAGAGCAATTGTTATACTTTTTTTCTAACCTTTATTTGTCTTTTGCTATGCTAGAGCAAACATTCTTGGTAGCAGTGCTGGACAGCCATGCTCTAACAATGACAGAGTTAAAGTGTGCAGAACTTAGTAATCTATAATTATAGAATGGCTGCACTACATGTCAACTCCTTATGAAAGGATCAGAACAAAGTATAGAAATTTCATTCCATATATAGAGGTGCAACTGACACCAGAATCTTCCTGCACTAGTGTCTCACATCACTACTTTGCTGTTTGGGACCAGCTTCTTCCTTCACCTGCTCCTTCTGTGAAGAGTCCGAAGATATCAGGGCAAAATAATATCTTAGCACATTCCAATAGAAGATAAAGTACTTTAATTTTTTAGTGCCTCTCAGTAATGTCCAGACCAAAGAAAAAAAAAAAATCTGTGTGCCTTCTCCTCACTTAGACCTAAATATAAAATTTGTATTACATAACAGAGAGGCCACCAAAAGAATGATTTCATGCCCCAATATCCGATTGGCTAGTCAAACATACCTTCAAAATGCTGCTACATCTGTCCCCTTAAATTAGTTATGTTCAAATTTTAGGTGAACTGGTGTATGTTTCAACAAACATTTAATGGGAACTTCAACAAAAGTTCAGGTAATCAAACAGTTCCCCAGAAAGCAGATATATATTATTTCACAAAAAAAAGTATGGAAAATTTCCCAAAGAGTCACTTTTGTATGTGAGGGGATTTTATATTTTATCTTTCAGTTTCTTTTTGGAAGCATACAAGCATGTGTAGGCTGCATGATAGTCTTCTGGTTCATGGTCATCTGGACCACAGGAATTATTAAAGGTAAAAATGTAATGAGAGCACAGGTATGCCTGAAACCTGAAGTGAGACAATATACGAACAGCCTGCATTTTTAGCAAAGTTGGCATAAACTTTATGGAATAGCATGCATGTACATATAAAGTAATTAATGGTCCACAAAGATCACAACAATTTTTTAGCACAAACTTACGGGTCACCTGGAATGTCCCTACGAGACTTGACATAAAACAGGCTACAACTGATGACTTGCAGAGGATGATTACCATCATCTAATCCCACAGTCCTCAAACACCTCAAAGAATCACTACAAATGTAATAAGGTTCGTAAAATCTACTATTCACAAGCATACAAGATTCAAGCATATCAGAACTGAAGAAATTTGAGGCAAAGATTTAATTGCGAGTGTGGGAAGGGATGGTTGTTATATTACCTTGCACATAGTAGGTTCCTATGAGAAATCCAATAGAAGGACACTGCACATTGGGGAATTGGGGATGTTACAGATGACATGTCCAGGTTATACAGAAATGTCATAGTGACAACTGGTGAGCCTTTACCTGTAGCCCCAGCTCTATGTCTCTCAATCACATTCTGTGATTGAGGGACATAGCAGAGAATAATGAAAGGGAGTGGCCAGCTTCCGCATCACGACCTCCACTGCACAACAGGGCAACCATGCAGCACATCCAGAGGAGATGGGGGAGTCCAGTGTGTTTCGCACCACGTGTTCTCCCTCCTCCTTCAGGCTCCAGACTAAAGCCATATGGTGAGGTCTGAGTGGTAAGTCAGTTGGTCTGAGGGCAGGTAGAGGCATTTTATGACAACGGGATGTACGAGTGGCATGTGGGGGCATTTCGGGATTATAAGTATTATATGGGGGAGGTGGTCATTTGAAGCAGTTTATTAATTACAGAAATATAGGCCAATATGTGGCCCCTTTGAAGGTTGGAGGGCTGCACATGCTGCCCTGGAAGTGTTTCAGGTTACCCATCACTAGTCTCGCTCAAGCCTCCTCCTGCGATAGGTACAATTAAGTAATGACCATTTTTCAGGTTAATAGAGCAACTTTAAGCTGCTCAACACACAGAAAAGTCCAAGTAGAAGTCTAGCCTGTATAATGGATACTACAGAGTGTGACTAATATAAAAGTTCTACATTAACTAAACAGAGTAGATGCTATGGTCTCTCTTGAACCAGTAGTCAAAATCACTTGTAAATATTAAGCACGCTCTGGTCCTCTTTGTTCTTTAATGTATTGGCAATATCATTCCCCATCAAGTGTAAACCAAGAAAAGCATAATAAATGACTAAACATAGCTAGGGCTGCTCCATTAGTGTTAGTACAGCACAACTCACTTCTCTGTCCAAATAATGATTCTAATAATTTTCAACAGATTCATAGAAGAGAATTGCTGTACAATTAAAAGGGGAAGGAAGACCTTTAACCTGCATGCTATAACCACTGAAGATGTACTGAACTTTTGTAGGAGACATCCGGGTAAAGCGCTCAGGACTTTACCTCTGAGTGTATAAACTGGATTACTTGCGCAGTAGAGTAAGTGCTGTTCTCCAAGTCATAGGGAGTTATTCTCCAATGTGACAAACAAAATGATTTTAATTTTAATCTTTTATATAAATATATATATTAAAATAAGAAAGTATAAATATATTAAAAACCTTTGATAGTATTATTCTAACAAAAGAAAAAACCTGTTGTCAGAATGTACAATATGAATAGGTGTAAGAAGTTAATTGTCGTCCAAGCAGAAATTCCACTATTAAGAAAAATGTTTTGCTCACTGATCGCAGCTAAATTATAACATTTACGTGTGTGCGTGCGTGTGTGTTAATATAGTTCCACAATTAAAAAAATGAGAACAGAAAACGTTCGAGGGTATTTGATGTTCTTAGATGAAATTGCTTTTGTCAAGTTATATGTTTGTAAAATGACTAAACATTGTGTGCTTTAGGAATTAAAAAGATATGCAATATAGCTTGCATACAGAACATTTTTTTTATATGTCAGAAGCTACATACTTCACACTTTAATACACTGGGGAAAAAATTTTACTTTTTATATTGTTAAAAATTGACAATTAAATATCAATTGCACTGATTTAAACAATCTTTTTGAGGAGCACATGCCGATGTTCATTAATACTAGAATGTCCTAGCTTAAGAAAAACACTAACAGATTATAAATATTTAAAGGCAATAAAATTTAAACTGGAAACTAAAATACAACCAGTTTTTTTTTTTTTTATTTATTTTTTTTACATTTTATAGTTCCCTTTCAGTAACATTAGAGGATATTGCCCACCATTTGGTGGAAAAGTATTAGGTTCACAAAGATCATGGAACAAGGGTGTCAAACAAAAGCCATATCATCACTATTAAAACCAAATGCATAATGCAGATTTGTACCAGCTACACTAAAACATGTAATATAGAATTTACCACTAATCACACTATTGCCACCCCCTCATTGGATAACACTCTAGTTATGCTACCTCTTACTGTCAAATCCTTGGTCACCACTCAGAACCGTCAAGTTGAGTGCAACAAGTCAAAATTATAACTGCTGAAAGAGCACACAACAATCTAAAATGTGCGACAACTAGGAGCCACATATCTCCATAAAATCATTAAATTCTTTGAGCTGTTCAAGATTGCTTAAATTATTTAAAACCTCTACATTATCATCAAATTAACCTATTAAGGCATTAGAGGTAATCACATTTCAATGAAAATATGAGAACACCATGATGTTAAAATAAGACCGACTCACCTCATGCCACCTTGCCTATCTGTGTCATAGCCACCTCGGCCTCTGCTACCTCCAAAACTCTGGGATCCACTAAAACCTCTATCACCACCATACTTGCCCGAATCCCGTCGACCATCATCTGTATAGAGGAATAGTAAAAGTTAGAGAATTATATCCCAAGTTAAAGTTGGCCAAGTCATTCTTAAAACACCTTAAAATAAAAACTTAAATTGTGAAATTCTGATTTAATGTTACCTACTACTAAATAAATGAGTGCTTGCACATTACCTTGAGGGGAGTGACTATAACCCTCTTTCCGTGAGGAGTAGGACTGCTGCTGTCCTCCAGATCCTGAATATTCAGATGATCCTAGAAGCGGTTGTTGCCCTGATCGTGGCTTCTGTCCGTATTCTTGCTGGTCAGAGGAATCAAGAGGTGGCTGATATGACTGGCCACTGTTATGCGATGGACCTCTGCTGCTGTATCTGGAAATGGAAAGGTTTTTTTATAGTAAAGATATGCAAAACTGAAACAGTATCAAAAGTTCTCCATTAATTAAACAGGTAAAAAGCTAAATAAAAGTTTATGTTTTGATTGCTGTTTTACTGAAATGATGACTTGTTTTATGTTTCATTAGGAAATTATACTGTATCTAGAGAAGAGTACTGCACACTTCTACAAAACATCATTGCTTGCCCTAGAAAGCACAGGGTAAAAATTTCAAAATGGATGTTAAATTAGAATAACCCATCACTTACACACTTACGAACAAATGCTTTTTGCATGGAGCTTTAAAATAAGGGGATTTCGTTCTGATAATATTCAGAATGAAAAATAGTAGTAAGGGTGGGAGTTGTTTCTAAATTAGTTGCATGCCAAAGTATTTTTATAAAAACAGAACATTTAAAATGATAAACTGTAAGAGGGGAAAGTGGAGTTAAGAGGGCCAAGCAGTTCATTTCATGCTTGGGTATCGGTGGTTTGTATATCTGTTACATTACTTTAGTAATATTAAAAAAATTATAACGAATAGGCAATAAAAATTATTTTGCGCATTTAATGTAGAGTATGAAACTGTTGACAACTTAGAAGTGCGCATCTTAAAGAGAACATGTCACTTAACATTGCTACTAGCAGTGTTTAGTTGACCAGAGTCCTTGCCACTATATCCTTGTAAATGCAAGGCCACATCCTCCATATATAGAGAACATGTCACGGATGTAGATAGGGAATTGCAAGATGATCTGGGTAACACCCAGGCAGTAAAGGCCTGTCTAAAAAGTAACCCTAATATTACAAAAACAAAACATCTAATCTACTTCCAGAATAGAGCAAACAAATACAGGTAGTTGAAGATAAAATATTCACTCTCCTGTGTTAAGGGTTTTCCAAGGAAAATCAGCCACTCATGAGCAATGCTTTGAAACATGTAGGCAGGACTACTGGGTGCCTGCCTACAGGAATCTGACCATTCACTACAGCAAGATTAATGAAGACAAGGTGGGTGATAGGGTGCTCTGGCTAGCTGAAGAACAATGAGGGGCTCCTAGAGTGCTGTAAACACAATACTTGTAAGACCTGCTGGAAGCAAAGACCTCATTAGGCACATCATGTTACATGTGCTGGATTCGACTGGTCCACTCATTAGGCAGGCCATGCTACATTATTTACGCAGGACCTGATCAGTTCCATAATGGGCGTGAATTTGCATGAGAGGCCATCTAGATACTCAAGCTGCTGCTGGTCTATGTGGTCAATAGTTTTAGAGGAAAAATGGGATTTTTATACTTACGTAAAATCCGTTTCTCCTAGTCCACTGGGGGACATGGGGGTATAGAGTAGGGACAGGGCGAACTGGCACTTTAATCTTCTGTTTAACTAAGACCCAGCTCCTCCCCCTCTATACCCCACCTTCTGTCCAGCCTCAGTTTATGTTTAACCAAGCCCACAGAAAGCAGAGATAGAGAGAAACAGGAAGAGAATAAAATTAGCAAACAACAACATTCTTTTACCAACAAGACTACATGTCAAACTGTAGGAGAAACTAGAGCGTTAAGGGTGGGTGCCCGGTGTCCCCCAATGGACTAAGAGAAACGGATTTTACGTAAGTATAAAAATCACATTTTCTCTGTCTTCCTTTGGGGGACACCGGGGACATCCCAAAGCTGCCCTACGGGAGGGAACGCTCAGAAGAAATGGCACAAAACACCTTTCTTCTAAAACTTGCATTCTTGGATGCAAACACATTAAACTTGTAAAAGTTAGTGAATGTGTAAGGCGGCCACGTGATAGTCTGTACACACAGCTGTTCTCTGGAAGCACCATAGCGGGCCACCCAGGAAGCACTTACAGACCCTGTAGAGTGCTTGCATAGATTATCTGGGACAGGCTCTCCAGCCTTACTATAAGCTTGACGAATAACAGCCGTAATCCACCTAGCAATAATTACTTTAGAAGCTAGCCATCCTCTTTTGCGAGCATGATAGAGACTCAAAAGATCATCAGTCTTGCGCATCTTCTGAGACCTCTGCACATAAATTCGAAAAACTCGAACATTGAGAAAACCAATAGAAATATCATTAAACTGAATACATAAAATCATTCAGGACCGGAATGACAATGTGTTGATTTAGATAAAAACCAGACACAACCTAAGGAAAGAGGTCTTGTTTTGAAGAACTGCCATGTTTTTATGAAAAACAAGAAGAGGAGACTTGTAAGATAAAGCAGCAAGCTCTGAAAACTGTGCGTGCCGTAGAAATGGGCAAAACTGTTTTCTAGGAAAGAAATTTGAATTCCACTGTATGCAAAGGTTCAAAAAGGCGGATGCCGTAAAGCATTCAACACCAAATTCAAATCCCATGGTGGTACCGGAAGAACATATGCAGGTTGTACATGAAGAACGCCATAAATGAAAATGTGCACATAAGGAATGACAGTAAGTTTTCCTTGAAAGAAGACAGAAAAAGCCGACACCTGACCTTAAAAAGAACTAAGGCGCAAACCTGCATCCAATCCCTCCTGCAAGAACCTAAGTAACCTGGCCAAGCAAAAACAAGAAGTAGGAAATCCCTTCTTTTTACACCAGTCAATACGTTTTCCAGACTCGATGAGAAATCTTTGCAGAGGCTGGTTTCCGAGCATAAAGTATGGTTTGCACCACAAGTTCGGAAACACTTTAGCGCTTAGGATCATAGCTTCAACAGTTTCAACTTTCTTTACCTTTCTTAACACCCTTGAAGCATGGCTACCGGTGGAAAAAGGTACACTAAGCAATACCTCCAAGGGACAGACATGGCATCTACTGCAACAGCCATAGGATCTCTTGCACGGGAGCAGAAGAGGAGAACCTTGTGGTTCATCCGAGATGCCACCATGTTGATATTCGGGTGACCCCACCATTCCAACTGACAAAACACCTTAGGATGAAGGGACAATTTCCGCATGGCCAAGGGACTTTTGGTACCGCTCTGATGATTGAGGTATGCAACTGATGTGGCATGGTCGGACAATCTTCACTAGCCTTCCCTGCAGCAAGTGTTGTGCGCTTATAAGAGCATGAAGACTGCTCACAGTTCAAAGACATTGATTGGAAGCTTGGATTCCTTTTGAGTACAAAAACCCTGAAACCGAGCATGAAGACATAAGGCCTCTAATGTCGAAGGCTGGCATCCTTTTTTATTAAAGTCCAATTTTAAATAAATTGCGTCCCCTGGTTAGAATCTGTTTATGTAACCACCAAAGAAGCAACTAACTGGTCTGCGAAGACAGGTGAAATACCTGGGCCGCCAGATTCAGATGGTATTTGTTGCATTGCAACAGAAGATCCAACTGGGACTGCCGTGCATGAAACTGAGCAAACTGGACCGCCTAGAAAGTCTATACCATGTTGCCAAAACCGCTTATGGCGAAATGTACCGAAGGCTACCTTGCCGCCAAACAAGATCTTATCCTGTTCTACAAGGCTAGAATCCTGTCTTGGTTGGCAAGAACACCCGTTTTGACGGATGTGAAATAAAAATACTCCAAAAAGTCCAAGTTGCTCCCATCTCAGCAAAAGATCTTTTTAAGTTGAGAATCCAACCGTGAAACTGTAGAGTCTGGATTACTACTTGGATATGTCGCCTACAGCACTTTTGGAGACCGTCATTAAAAGAAGATCGTCCAGACAAGGGATGATTGTAATCCTCTTGGACTTTAGCAGAGCAGCCACGACCAGCATGATGTCTGTGAAGATACGTGGGGTCGTGGCCAGACCAAAAGGGAAGAGCCTGAAATTGTTAGTGCTGTGACCGAACCGCAAACCTCAAAAGGAACTGATTACCCCTCTAGATAGGTACATGAATATAGGCATTTTTGATGTCTAGAATCCCCATGAATTTTCCTTGTTCCATGCCGTGAATGACCGAGCTCAAAGACTCGATCTTGAACCTGGGCACTGTGACATGGATGTTGAAAGATTTTCAGAGTCAGAATTGGTCTGAATAAACCCTTTGGTTTTAGTACGAGAAAAAGGTTGTAATAAAAACCCAAACCTCTTCGATAATCTTGCACCGGAATCATCACTCCGGAATAAAGGAGGGATAGAATTGTTTCTCTTAAAACCAGTCGCTTTCGTGGACAAGTGGGAAGCCCTATGGCAAAAACTGTCTGGAAGAAAGACCGAGCAGATCAATCTTGTATCCTCAATCCACTACACCCAAGCATCAGACATCAGTAGTAGACTGCAACCAGTGATCCCTGAACAAGAAAAGACAAGCTCACACCACTTGCGACAGCGGAGGAGCAAAATGTCCGTCATGCAGACTGCTTGTTTGCAGGTTTCGCTGCTGGACGTCAAGCAGACTAGGCCTGGCGCCCACGCAGCAAACCACCCCTAGTAGCGGATGACTGGCCTGTAGAAGATTGGCCTGAGGAATATTAACCCGGAAACCTTCCTGAGGACTGAAAGGACTGGAATTTGGATAATCTGTTTGGGAGCATTAACTGGGAGAAAAGTGCCCTTTCCATCTGTAGCTTGACTGATAATGGAATCAAGCTGAGGTCCAAACAAAAGACCCCCAGAAAACGGTATGGTCTCAAGAACCTTTTCAGACTCCCCAGCAGCCTTCAAGGACTTAAGGCAGAGAATACGACGAGTTGATACTGCAGAGGCAGAAATACGTGCACCAATCAGTCCCGCGTATGTAGCTGCCTCTCGTAAATAATCTATCGCCCTCTGAATTTGCTCCACTAATGGAAGCAGTTCAGAGGAAGGCCTGCCTGCCAACAAACATTGAAAACGGTGTTTTGACCAGCGTTCTACTGCTTTGTTAATCCACGCAGATGCCAAAGCAGGCCTGAAAGAGGCACATGCTGCCACGAAAATTAACTTAATGACTTCCTTAACCTAATGGTCTGTACCATCCCTAAGAGTGGCTATGTTAGGACAATGAATATTAGTTACCTTGGCTAACCTTGTAACTGCAGCATCCACACGTGGAAGCGTCTACCATTTAGCAAAAAAACTTTAAGAGGAAAAGGATAAACCGACTGCAGTCACCGAAATACATGGAACTTGCTATCTGGGGAAGTCCAAGGCTCTGACAACAAATCTTCCAATAAGGAAGAAGCCAGGAAAAAGAAATAAAAAAATTTTTTTTCGTGCAAAAAGAGGAGCCTGTGCAACATGACGAACCTCTTACTCATTACAGATTTCATTTTTTCTTTTTTTGCAACTTTTTATTGTATTTTATTTACCACTTTGTGCACCTATTATCTGGTATATATTTCCTCTTTTTTTTATATGGAGTTCATAATAAACCCTCCTGGTTACTAATAGAGAGCCTACTGTTGTTGCTTTTACTATATTACCCATTCTAGCTATTTCTACATTATCATTGCTATTCATAGCGCCGTGGGTCATCATTATGTTTTTAGGAACGTGAAGTACCTGACACACAACTTGTATTAATTCCTCCACTCTGGCGAATCGAATGAATCTCCTCCACAACCGAAGGAGCATCCATGTCAGAATTCACCGCTAAATTACCTTCATTCTGGGAACTAGTGTCAAATCTGGCCTATTTTCCTGAAGTTGTGGCGCCATCCTCCTACGCTTATGCGAGGAAGACGGTGCCGCAGATTGTAACATCCTCTCTAAGAGGAAGAAACCTAAACCAAACCCTGGACAGAGGATACAATTCCCTGTACCCAAGCAGGCTGTACAGACTCTGCCAGGGAGAAACAGTCAAACCTTGACTTAGCGAACTAGAACCCATGTCAGTTGCTACAGTGCAAGCAGAATCAGAAGATGGAGCGACCACAGTCTGTGACAGCACCAACTGAGCAAGTTCAGCCACTGTATTGGAGAGAGATCGAACCCAGGCATGTGTTGCCGTATGTAAAGCAGCAGCTGCATTACACGGTCTGCTCTTTGAAAGCCAGCAGGCTGCGCGTCTGACCTGATGGTAACTTAACGTGACAGACAGCCCAGGTGAAACTCAACATGGATGTAACACCAGCTTTACCACGCATGGGTTTTCCCCTTCTGACATGTTAACAGATGGGACAAAACACAAACAAAACAGTGTAATAAACAGTGTATCAAAACACAATATAAATAACAAGCAGCCCACAAAACTTAACAGAAAGTGAACCTGCAATACAACCAATAAAGCCCCACAGAGTAAAGGTAATAAACTTTTGAAAATAATCCCCAAACCTTTCTATCAGGATTCAGGACAGAAAAGGGGAGCTATAAAATGGCTGTTTATTCTAGTGTCTGCACACATAATAGTGAGAGACCACCATGGAGGAAGTGTAAGAGATTCCCCCAGGGCCAAGCACTGAATTGGTAACATTTAATAATTCAGTGCCTAGCAGAGCTCACTATGTTAGTGACCCTTGCCTGACCCTGTCTCCTGAGCTTAAAAAAAAAAAAAAAAAAAAGATTCTTTTTCATAGAATGACTGCTCCTAGTAAGAAGCAGCCTGCTCAGGGACACAATGCTATTTTCTACCCCTCGCTCTCAGCACTGTGCTGGGAGAGGGTTTCACTTACCTTCTGCCACCCCTCCTTACGCAGTGTCTGCAGTCTATCCGACCATTAGATCATGAGGACGGACAAGGCCTGCGGTGACCGTGCCCAGCTCCTAGGAGGGTATGAAAACGTTGGGAGAGGGAGGCTGGCAACAGAGGCACCTCTCACAGCACCTCCGGATCCCCCCTCCCCCCCTCCATACAGCACTTGCCGCACGCTGCATACTGTAGATTCCTGCCATAAAATAATAAAAGTATCAGAAGAGGGCTGCTGAGCAGCCTAGACACAGCCCTTTTGCCGGGCACTTAAACTAGACTGAGGCTGGACAGGAGGTGGGGTATAGAGGGGGTGGAGCTAGGGCTTAGTTAAACAGAAGTTTAAAGTGCCAGTTCACCCTGTCCCTACTCTATACCCCAATGTTCCCCCAAAGGAAGACAGAGAAACTGTACTGTGCGCTTTTCCTCCCAAGAGCCAAATGTACATTGATTACTTCAATACAGTGCCATTGAGGAATGAGTGAGGACCCCCTTTGGTACTACCTGCATATGTCCAGCATCGTAAATGCTGCTGGGGATGCAGCAATACCCATCCTCTTCTCAACCAAGGGTGTCTACTTGGCATCTGCTAAGAGTCAAGTATCAAGAAACGGGGTGCTACTTGACAGACATTTTTATTGATAACTTGTTTTTCACGGTTTAATGTACTTTTTAATCCTTGGCCCAGCCTAAGTATATACACCAGAGCATCGGTGTATTATGTGTATTTCATGTTAGGTACATTTTGCCCTTGCTATTACCTGCAATATTGTATGTATTAGAAATAGAAAGAATATTGCCATATTGTGTGAAACAGGACAGCAGAAGTCATTTTGCTTGTGTTCCCTAAAGTAATTACCATTTGTCTCATATGCCCATTGTTATGAGGTGTGTATACCTGGTTTGTAATCAAAAAAAGGTCTGGGTAATTTGACAAAGCTAGCTGGCAGCCCACTTTAGTTGGCTAGGTTAACAGGTAATCTGAGAAGTAATTAGGTTAGAACTTCTAGATGACATGCAATGTGCCTCCACAGTAATACACTGGCTTCCCAATACATTGGGAAATGTATTAACATGTATCAATATAAATGTTATTGTATCAAAATGTATCACACTCAGATTGTTTAATGTGACAGATACAATGTGTCAAATGTCTTGTTGTTTCACACAAGTGTGAAGGGTCATTCCTTGATGTTATATTGTTACCTCTTTGTTTAGTGTATTCAGCCAAATAGCTAATTGAGTTAAGCCATTCCATTGAATAATCAAAGCAAGAGACAGTATTTCTAACTGTTAAAGTATCCACTGATAAACCCCTGCTGAATGGGAGAAGACAGACATGTGACCCTACTCCTTGTGCATACAGCCAAGAATATAGGGAGAGCAGAATGCCGAGAGGTATTCTAGCTTGGAAAATCCTGGTGTACAAGATATCCGTGAAAAGGACTCTGGGCCCAGCATTGTGGTGCCGCTGGAGGAAACCCTACCATGACAGGGTCTCTGTGAGCCAGTAACCCAGACTGGGCGACACCCTAACGGTCTAGGTAGTGATAATATTGAAAGACAGATTATTACTTTGAAGCGCTGACTGCAAGAGGCTGCTGGAGGATACATGCTACCATTTTCCCTGTATCTTGTGAACGTCTTGTGGTGCTGTGCCGTCGTAATAAAGCCTTATTTTGGATATACTCTGGTCTCCCCGAGTGAGTTGAATCCCAGAGGGCAACTGCCATCCCAGCTAAGGGTGGTATCCTCACACCAAGTAAGCCAACACAGGGGGACAACAGAGGATATCACTTCAAGATATTGGAAAAAGGAGGATAAGCAGGGGTGTTATAGAGGAGTCTTTCCTTCTAGAGCCTCGACTCACAGGATTGGGATATAAACCACCAACTGTGTTCCTCTTCTAGAGGAAAAAGATAATTGCTAAAATGTCAATGCTACTTACCCAAGGGGACTATTTAACGAGCAGTAAAAGGATCTTTCTTCGCTATTTCATATTTAACAAAGGGTTAACGCCAGAGAAATCAGATGTTTCCAGCCTTAGCATATTTATTGGAGCTTACCAATGTCCTCATAGACCTCTGTGTGGACAGCAGTATTGGGCAGTTTATTAAGTGGCGTAAAGTAAAGTTTGTTGCAGCAAAGCAAGTCAATCTCAGGATGGTCTTACTAGTCTAACATGGGATCCAGCTGAAACATCTCTGGATTTATTGGATCTCTCCACTATGGTTTAAGCGCTATATGCATAAGCCAACACTAGCAGCACATGTGCATAGCACTCTTTCGCCCAGAGCAGCTCTGGCATGGTAGATAGTTGGGCGGTACAACATTCTGTATTGCTGCGTTTTTTTAATTTTATAACTTTTATATTTAGAAAGTGAAATAAAATTTCTTACCCTCCTCTAGATGATTCGGAACTCTGCTGTACATAGCCTCCATAAGATTGCTGGCTTTCATAGGGTGCTTGGCTCTGTCCATGAGGAGATTGCCCATAGCCTAAAACATTTTATGCTATAACAATCAGTATAATTTTATTTCTGCCATTATATGAAAGTTTGCTTTAGTTAATTTATTTTAAAAAACGGGTATAAAAAGATTGATATTGTAATTCCGGATATGGATCATTTTTGTTACAAACATACTTCAAATGAAAATAGGAAATGAAGACATACCTTCTGACTGACTCTGGCCATAGCCAGAACTGTAACTGCCATAGTTTTGACCATAGGCCGATGACTCTGGTGTCTGTCCACAGACAGAATAGTCCTAAAAACAAGTTAAGAATTCATTGACATTCAACTGCAACTCGCAAAACAAAAAAATGGCAATGTAGATAGATCCAAACTGATGTAAAGATGACTTTTTACATGGACACGGTTATAAAGTTGACATAAAATATACAGTGCTATATTTTATAGCCAAATCTATCATACATCGGACCTATATCACCTCAGTTATCAGATAGCAAAACTTGCAGTGGGACAGTTCGAAAGGTAAACACTAGCACCTGTGTGCATTGCTTCCCCTAACCAAACCATTCTGACATTTGCCCTGCGATTGTACTTTTCCAGAGCAGGGACTGCTTTTGTAGTGACCAGACTATATGATGCTGGACTATATCGCATCAATACCAGAATTTCCTTTATTTTAATGAGGGGTGTTAGGGAGTGTGCTTAAATTATTCAATCAAAATTTATATAACAGGTATTTGTCTATTTCTGACTTAACATCTTACCTTTTAAGGGATGAATAGACATCTTATGGACCAACTGTCTATTACACAGACAACAAGAATGGCAAAGTTGTTGTCCAGAGATGCAATTCATTATCTCTAAGACAGCTTTTCAGTGCAATACTAGTAATCGCTAAAAGGGGTACCACTCCTGCACTGACCAGCCTGGGATCTGGCTATAATATGCCATATGAGTGAGTAGGAGCCCAGGCTGGTTAAAATTTGTAGTGGTAGGGTCTACATTTAAATGTATGAACGCCTTTTATATAACCAGCACTAGCTATCCTGGACAGATTAAAAGCGGAATCAGCAATGCGGCGTCCCACCACTTCCATCATGATAACCAACTTCCAGACTAGGCTGCACATTGCTGGTGCAGTAAATTATTAGTTCTGCTCTGAACAGCAACAAGAGTCTGGTTAGTGAATGGGACTTTCAGAATGGCAGCTTTTCCAGCATGCAGTTCTACCATAATGGACAAGGAAACCATAAGACACTTGTCCATTAAAATATAAGTTAAAAAAATAAAAGACATCCACAACTTATACATTTAAAATCAACAAAATACATACAATGCACTTGCTGGTGAACAAAACAAAATCTTATGTTCTTGATTCAATGACTTATGCTTGTTACCATCCCAAGTAATGTAAACAGAGGCAATCTGAGGTTCTTCCGTTATTGTAAAACTACAAACTCCAGTGTGGCCAAATTGCTGAGGCTTTTAGTTTCAGCAAAAGCTAGCTACGTTTCGTCAAATCAAAAGCTAGGCAAATACATTTTGAGTAGTACAACTCTGTCATTCTTCAAAATGAGGATAGGCGAACTGCAAGATAGGGCAGGATACTCTTTGTATACCAAAGTAAAACCCATTTTCCAAGTAAGGAATTTGATATCTACTGTCTCAAGAAGCTCAAAGGGTGTGTATACTGCAATGCAGTAAGAACCAAATTACAATCCCATTGGTCGTTGGGAGGTACGTAAAGTGGCTGAATGTGTAGAACAGCTTGTAGATAGTCTAAGTTTCAGGAATGAGAGAATTTCTTTTGAAAGGACCTGGACCTTCAAAGAAGAGAACCTCAGACCATCCACTAGACCAGTGTTTCTTAACACGAGTCCTCACACCTCCCCAACAGCTCATGTTTTCTGGATTTCTTCTTTCTAGTCATGCACTAGTGAGTTAATCTATTTTGCTGGGTCAGTAATTATCCCACCTGCTTCCACAGGCAGAAATCCTCAAAACAGGAGCTGTTGGGGAGGTGTAAGGACTGTAGTTAACCCTACTCTAGACAATCCTGTAAAAATAACAAAATCTGAGCCAAATTAAAAGAAAGTGTGAACCTCTCTTTTCACACCATGAAATATATGCCTTCCACACCCTATAGTAATTCTTCAATGAAACTGACTTTACTCGTGGTCTGGATAACTTCCTCATAAACCTTTTACCCTACGGATCATGGTTTTAGGAGCCATGCCACTAAAGCCAGCTGAGCTACATCTTGCTGGTAAAATGGGCATTGGCTTAATAAATCTTTACTTAGAAGATTCCACAGTGGATCGTCTGTCATTCCTAAAATGTCTGTGTACCAAGACCTTCACAGCTTCGAGGAATACTGGAACCCGCTCTTTATTTTTTAGGACTCACGGTAGCATGGCAATCAGAGCAAAGACAATTCAGTTGAAAGTTCTGCGGAATCATCACAGCATCCATCAAATACACTTTCGGAACCCTGGTTCTCTCACAATATCTGTCCACCTTGTGATTAAGCCGTGATGCCATCATATCGCTCCACTATCTGATTGAACACATCTTTGTGGAGGGACCCCATTTTTGGATGGCATGCAGACACAGAAAGTCAGTCTCCCAATTTTTCACTCTTGGAACAAACACTGTTTAAGTGTATCTCCTATGGTACTTTGGGGGGGGGGGGGGGGGATTGAATGTTCGTTGGTACAAGAGATGCAGAAGGGGGAGGAGCTTCAAGCTCAGTGTAACATTGCAAACTTAGTGCCTGCTCTTGCATGAGGATGCTATACCCCAAAGACAGCAGTATGAGCATGGATGAAAGTGAAAGTGTTTTTTCTTCATTTTAGTAATAGGGTCTCTAAACAAATCCACAAACATGATATATTGTGTAAGAGCTGGAGATTTATTGTTGATGTGCAAGATGTGAGCACCTTTGTTAAACTCAAGATAGGATAACACAGGGCTCAACAAACCCCAGACACCAGGTCACCATAGGCCCTCACTCCTGCTTGCACTGCACTCTCAGGAGAAGACTCTGCGAAGGCAGCAGCAGAGAGCTATGTAAAGAACTCTGCTTTTACCAACACAGGCTTCTAACTGCCCCCCTAGAATGCCATGCACATACAAAATGTATCCTTGTTCAGAGGGGACCAGACCAATTCCTCTGCTCAAGCAGATGTGAGAGACAGGTGGACTCGGAGGGGAATGGAAATTACACTCAGAGTAAATGTGGAAGTACAGTGCAGCAGTGAGTGAGGGTGGGGGTGGGGGGGGGGGGGTTGAGGTTTAATTAATGTGCGACTAATAATAAAGGGTAAGGTCAATTCTCAGGCTTTTATGATGGAGGACTGGTATTCATAATGATGCAGGAAGGAGGGTATAATTATGACTGACGATATACGAGGTAATCATGATTGAATGAATGGGTGATAGTGGTAGGATGGAGGGGACATGTTGATTGGGTCACAGTGAGAAGAGGGAGATGGCAAAGGGACACAGGGTTTGAAAAGTGAGATGGAGCACACAGAATGGACTTTGGTGGGAACAGAGATGAAGGGGCTTGATGTGCAGATATATAGGGATAGAAAACACTTCTAGTGTGGGGACTGAAGGGTGTAATGTCTGTAAAATGTTAGCTGTGCGCAAAGAGGGTGTGTATGATCCGCTAGTTATTAGTGGAAACCATATTCATTTTTTATTTTATTTTTTTAAACTTAGCACCTACACTATTAGGCTGGTTCCTAAATTTAAAAACATTTGATTACCAACCTGTGCAGGTTGTCCAGCAATATGACCACCACGATTTCCGTATCCAGAATAACTAGAAAAAACAATAAGTCCATAATGTGGAAAACTTAACAGCATTCAATTTGTTTGCATTATAACAAGATGTACAAATCAGATGTTTTTCTGCTCTTGCAATTTCAGTAGTTTCTTTTTTGAAACAAAAAACGGTTCCATGATTCTTACAGTGTCTTAGTTTTGCATATTTTTTATTATTTATTTTCTTTTTTTTAGTATGTTCTTTACATTTAGATTTTTTTTTTTAAACTTAAACATTTTCAAACATATAAAACAGGAAAAACCTAACCACAAAAAAAGGGTATTCCGTCTTACTGAGACCAATTTATTGCCTTTTATATGCTCACCTGTAACTTCTAATATACTTTCTTTTTAGCCATGGATTTACATTAGTGAGTTATTTACATTGCCCTATGTTCTTTGCATTGGATACAACAGCAATGAGAGTGCAGTTTAGAGTCTTCTTTCAGGGCAAACAATATAAGCTGCCTGATCATATGAAGACAAGGCTAAAAAAAAAACAAAAAACAATGCACTTATAGTGCAACAGGGAATGTTCCAAACAGCCTAACCAATTATAACCATCATCATCAGGTATTTACATAGCACCACTAATTCCGCAGCGCTGTACAGAGAACTGACTTACATCAGCCCCATGAGAGCGAGACACACACACACACACACACACACACTAGGGTCAATTTCGATACATGCCAATCTACTAGTATGTTTTTGTACGGCAAACCAAAGTCCCTTTAAAATGATAAAATTTCATATAAAGAATTTGCAAAAGGCAACAGTTCACAAAAGAATACTACATTTTCTACACATGTGAGAAGGACCATGACTTTCCCATGTCAGCACCAGTTACCATAGAAACAGACGAATCCCCCAACATAGTTGTATATATTGCCCCACAACTAAACCATAATGTCTTGCATGGTCACAGTTATGTATAGACTTAAGCTGGGTACACACTACAGAAATTTCGACCAACTTTTTATGCCGAGCGATTTTACATGCGATCGATGTTCCGATCTCTCGGTCCATGGAGTGCATACACACTAGCCTTGTTTAGGATGATAAAGGAAAGAGCGGACGTCCCTTTAGCGATTTTTTACAGCCATGTTGTCGTGAGCAATGACTAATTTCGTACTCACTGTTGTGGATCGGTCTGAAGTTTATACACACTACACAGCGGAAACGAGATTGGAACGAAAATATTAAATGGTACGACCTACCAAATGAGGCGATAATCGTCCATTTGGGCAGACTTTCGACCATCGTGTCACTGCACACACTGACCCGACTTTTGAATGAGCGGTCGTATGTCGGCTGTTTGAGCGGATTATTGGACGAAAACAGTGTAGTGTATACCCAGCTTTAGATCAGAGCTTTTTTTTGTTTTTTACACAAGTGGATTTGAACACACTAATGTAATCATCATACAGATCACACGATAAACGACCATTTGGAAAGAGTGCAAGTGCCACAATCATGTCTTATTGTGCAAAAACACATTGCATCTGTTGATTTGGTTTAATAAATTTCCAAAAGATCACAATCAACGATGATACGTTGTCAGGCAAATGTAGAAATGTGTATGCACTCACTACCAGCAGTGTAGGCAGATATCAATAGAGTGTACAGAGTCACGATCTTTTCAGCAAATAGATCAGATATGCATCCATCATAACTTTGTGTAGGTGTGTACATATGAATCTGCATGATCATCAGGACTTTCAGTCGTTGGTAAAATAGTTTCAGAAATTTTAAAAGATTGCATTAGCTTCACAGTACTACTGAAGTAACAAATGTAAATATGACCTGCTCTACTTTCCACTGTCCATGTGTTTCACGTTATCAAACAAGCCTGATGACACATACACCCCCAACCCAAACAAAAAAAACAAAAAAACTTTAGAACTAATAAATGGTATAAAAAAAAAAATACCTTTCTTGATGTTGTCCTCCATAACCTCCATAATTACCAGGGTCTATAATAAACAGTAAAAAATAAAAATTAATTTAAGTAAACTGAGAATGTATAACGTTTTAAATCTTTAAGAAAAACATTATTAGTAAGAAAACTTGTGTGCAAAGAATTAGTGGAAAAAATAGTAGTTTTAAAATGTAAAAAATGACTTTTTTTTAGAAATATCATTCACTTTGTTCCTGTTCTGTAACAAGACCTATCACATAAAATAAAAAACTATTTACGAAAAATGTGGCAAAACATTTTTTTTTTTCACGGCAATGTCACAGTTGCCCTGAATTTGCTTTATAAATGCACACAAATACATACGTTATAAAGTGTTTACATTACTTTTTCAATATAGATCCTATATTGTTCACCATACTTGGCATCTAAAAAGGTTACTTAAGCCACTTTAAAAGGAGTAGTAAAAACAAAACAAAAACAAATGTGATTATGGAGTAGGCTGTATGGCCTACCTAAAATTAATCAGATCCAACATTATGGAGGCTCCATTTCAACAGGGATCCCAACAGCTGGGGGTAGGTGCTCCAGAAGAGATTTACATTATTTTGGGCAAGCCAAAATTGTGGGGGTTTTTTCTTTTTTTTTAAGGACACAAAAAGGTGGAGCAAGTGTCGTAAATCAAGAGGTTTAATTTAAATTACAATACATTTCTTTAGTCCAGAAAATGTGGGGCTCACTTTAATTTTAAAGGGAATCTAGCTCTAGAATTTGATTTACTATTTGTCAAATACTATTGTAGGACTCTACATAGTTTCTGTGATGGTGCCAAGGGTGCTTGCAGAGCACACATTTAGTATAAAGTGTTTTGGTTTCCCTCTTCCATAATCCCTCCTTTATCTCCTCCTAGTACCCTTCAATCAATAGGAAATAAATGCATATGCCAGGTTCAAATTAAACCAGTTATCAAGTGATGGTAGCTCTCATTGCACAGCTTTGTAGTACAGGGTCATAACCTGCTGTGCAATTGCAGTGGTCTCATACATACTACAGTGAAACCCTGGTCCTGGCACCTCAACATTTCAGGGACATTGGAGCATGGATCTGGTAACTAACAGCACAGGATATCATAGCACTGTACTATAATGTTGTGCATAAGAGCTCATATAGACAGGAATTAGTTTTAAAGGTTCCCAGCATATGCATTGTCACAGAGGGAGGGTACAAATAACAGGGATTCGTTTTTAGCTGCCATAACCAACCAGGATTTCTTTTAACTATGCTTACTAGTTGTAGAATACGTGAAGGACTGGCTACACGGCTAAGGTTAACATTAATACTAAAGGGGTCTCACAAACCAGGCTTTCAATGGCAGTCTACAGCTTCAGCAACATTCCCTGGAAATGTTTGATTATGTTCCCAATCACTTAAACGAACATGCAGTAGGCCATATTTCCTTAAAGAAGCAAACATTCAAAGACATGTCAGCTATAGGTCAATTAAGTGATTAACCAATTGCTTATATGTATGGAGATCAAACCGTTTTCCCATGGCCTTTTCAGCTTTCAAACATAATTTAAGAATAAAAATATTTTACATATTAAAATAGGATTGCTCTCCTGGACAAGATCTTCTGTTTAGACAACAACAGTCATGTAACATGTCTGTGGACTTCCCCATGGAGCCACTATTACTACCTGCAATTGCCACTGCAATTGCCACACTGTGGTCTTACGGTTTCATTGGCACAACTAGACCATGTAATGGATTCTGCTATCCAAATTGTAGGTGGCCTCAAACAAATGAATGTGGAAATGATGAGTGCTGATATGCTCTGAATTCTCAGAAATCATCAGCACTCATGTCATCAGGAATGTGGCATTGATCAATAAGTGTTTGAGGGCCTCATTTGTTAGTTTACATAAATTATAATTAAGGGATACTACACCTATTTTATCATAAAGATATCATCATGCCTGAAGAAAGGAGCATCTGAACCAACTGTATCATCAAAATGGTTAAGCGGTAGATCAAATGCTATTGTAGCTCAATACAACTTCATAGATATCCAATTCTAAATATAAAAACATTATAAATATCATAATAGTAGCTCATAATAAGGCAACCTCCTTCACGCGAGTCTCTACTTGCAGCCAGAGGTATGTATGTATGTACAATGTTATTAGACAGCCAGACCCATGTGATATGTACGTGCAGCAATGCCCAGGTTGGGCGAAGTGACTGGTAAACATACTGTTCTCCCCGTTCCCCACAGGGATGGCAGCCATTACTGAGCTGTGTAAGCTAGGTCTGGCAGCACGTCACCCTCTCCTTATCCTGCTGCGTCACCGGCCTCGCTGATCAGTAGGCCCCAGACCTACAGTGGGGGGGAAGGCGCCCGCTGTCTCACACGACAAGCCGGACACTGGCATCCTACCTGAGGACATGATGGCGGCGGCAGGGAGGACACTCGGGACCACAGGGAAACTATCACCACGCTTAAGGTCCAGACGTCACACTGGGCACGAGGGGAACGTACTAACGGCGCGAAAGGGTGCTTACGTCACCACGCGGGAGAGGGTCAGCGCTCTCACGCACGGGACGTCAGGAAGGAAACAAGTGACGTCAGTGCGTAAGACGTTGCTCATTACCCTGTCCTGTGACTGTCCTGTTGTATGAGTGTGTGGAGAGCTTGGACCGAGGCTGGATACCAGAAGCTGCCACTCCTTCATAGAGACACTCGTACCAAACACGACACTATCACACTGCACTTTAAATAGCTTTAATAAATCAGTTTATGATTTTTTATGGTTGCATATGCACATGTGAGCAGAGTTTCTATGCCATACTTTTCTGCTCCCTTTTGGTTGCAAATCTGCTCCTGAGCTGTGAATGGTCTGTTAAAAAATACAATATACGTTGTGCAAATCCCTGTGCAGTCCCATAAAAAAGTTAAGGAACGTAAAGCAAAATAAAGGAGTAACTTTATACCTTGGCAAAACCATGTTGCTTTGGGGGGGGGTCAATTCAAAATGGGACGGATTTATAGCATACTTGCCAACTCTCCCTGAATGCCCGGGAGACTTCCGGGAGAGCTGGCAATTCTCCCGGATCAAGTGGGCAGATTTGAAGCCTCCATGATGCGATTCAACGGGAATCACATTATTTTGGCCCGCCCCCCCATGTTAAAATGATGCATTTGTGGCATTACATCATGGGGCGGGGCCAAATTATGTGATTTGCGGAGCTCTGCCCCCTCACGCCCACCTCTACTTCGAGACTCCAGGAGGCCAGTCTTTAAAGGTTGGCAACTATGATTTATAGTTGGGATAGGGTATGTCCTAGATCAACTTTAAATTTCAGTGGAAACATAGAGCATACTTGCCAACTCTCCCGGAATGTCCAGGAGACTCACGAAATTTGGGTCGGACTACCGGGAGAGCTGGCAAATCTCCCGCTACGGGCACCCCAAAATGACGCGATTAGCGGTGAATCTCGTCATTTTTGCCCCGCCCCTACGACAAAGCAGCATTTTAGTTGTGGGGGCAGGGCCGAAATGATGCATTAGGCCGCACTCCACCCTCCAGTCACGCCCCTCTCCCGGAAAGAGTTATGAGAAAGTAGGCAAGTATGACATAGAGCTATCAAGTATTTGTGTGCTACATGAAAAAGCCGCCAGTATTTCCCCTATGTGCACAATAATAAACTAATTTGCAACCCTTGCATTGTAACATGGTTTTGTCCAAGAGCAAATTTACATGACACTTTCAGGCCTTTTGGGTTGCAGATTACCCATTACCCAAACTGTTAGTTTTCACCTGGTTATACTTTTCCTAGTTAAAGCATTTTGATCACCAGACCATTGTTTGCGCTCTGTGTTATGTACAAGCTTTACTGGGAATAACATTTGTTAGTGCACCCAAATTGTTGTTATATTTTTCTGGACAGATACAGTTTTCTTTTGGTAGTATACCACAATGAATATATTTTTTTCTAAGGAGAGAAGAAGGATTTACAGTTTCTTAGCGTACTTAGTACAACTTTAAAAAATTACCACCAAAATAAAGGATCATTTTAAGTTTATTGGTCAAAATAAAGAACCCATACTCACCATTGTTTTCTTACATGAATTGGGGGAGGGGGGGCTTGAGCATGTAAGGACACATGCCCAAAGTGTCTTGGAACCACTGCTAGTTGTTTACTAAAACATAACATAAAGATGCAGGGTACGTAATGGCAAACTGAAAAAGAGGTGTTAAAGAATATAACACTAAAAAATTGGCAGATGTCGCAGAGCTCTCCACCCTTTTGACTCAAGCTGCAATGTGAAATGCAGCCTCAGTTCGTCTCCTAAGGCACGGTGGTATGAGGCCTCTTCTGGTCCCTTGCTGTGTCTAGCAGAGATAATAACTTTAGCCAGCTAATTCTCCAGAGTAAAGAGCAGACTTAGCAATAGATGTAGGTGGGAGCTGTTGCTCGGTGACAATCCTGTTATCCTAGAACAAAGCAAGTTTGCAGGTCGTATAGATTCTGGCAAATTTGTATGTTGGTTGTGGAAAAGCTTTCCCTCCAGCATAAGGGGGTGTGCGGGCTACCACATACCTTGTGGTTACTCTAAGAAACTATCTTTTATAAATCAGATGATCTCTAGTAATATTTTACAAAAGTATGAACAAAGGACTTGCTTTGAAAGGTATGCCCTATGCCACTACCTTAGTAGTAGCTGAACCCCTCAGTGAGTGACCCCTGAAAGGGTTAGTATCGATACCAGCTCTCCTCAAAGTTACAACAATCCATCCTTAAATAGTGGAGGACCCCCCTTCAGATTACAGTAGAGATAGTCTAACAAGCAAGACACCACGTGCAGACTGGATTCTGTAGCATATTGGATCACATCCAATTCCACAATGGGCTGACTGAAAGGATGTTTTAGTGTGCCCTTTCATGATAACACATGGTATCATCCTGGAGCCTACATTAATCAAGGTCTGTAACATGAATGGGAACAGTTCTACACCACAACGCAAATGCTAATGCTAACAGAGAGGCTAATTGGTGTGATAGCTGATAAACATTAGAAACAATATTCACAGGGCCCAAAAAGATCAAGAAAGGATCAATGTACATGTGTTGTCCATGTCTTGAGGGGTAGCTCATGTGAAGCAGTTGAAGAATATCACTTATTCTCTGTTGTTGGGAACAACTATTGAAAGCGCACTTCCATATGATTAAGTTACATAAGCTGCCAACCCTGACTCGTATGTAGTGGCTAAGAAGTTAAGGGCTATATGTAGAAGGGATAAGATGTGAATAGTGTTAGTTTGAGATCGCTAATGGTCAAATTCTCCAATTATAGTGCAATATCTAGTCCTAGTATGGGGTATCAAGGAAGTTAAAGTCTTCGTGGGTGATGTTAATGCAAAATCAGTCAGCAACCAAGTAATGTTGCCATCCACATACAGTGAGGCAGGGTCTCTGACAAATGCAGAGTGCCCTGGATGCAGTCCTTGGAGAACTACGGGCAGCATGGTGGCTCAGTACTTAGCACCTCTGCCTCACAGCACTGGCGTCATGAGTTCTATTCCTGACCATGGCCTTATCTGTGTAGAGTTTGTATGTTCTCCCCGTGTTTGCACTTCTCAGAGCGCTATGTTGAGAGGCTTACTGCCTAACCAGCCTGTTAGGTGTCAAGCCTGCAGACGAACAAAGGGATAGGCATAGTGCACAAATAAAAGGGAAACATATGCATAAAAATGTTAGAAAACTATGCCTCAAACACAGTTAATACAATGGAGGTGCTCCAGAAATCCAGAATCTCAGTGTGAAAATTCACTGTCTTCTAAAAAGGGACTGAGAACCATGGTGGTAAAAAAGATTTGGAAATATTCTGATTTACTTGCTGGCCCAAAGATGGTGAGATATTCAGGATGTATATAGTATAAATGAGTCCCTTCTGGATAGCGGAGTGTAGCCAGAGTATTTCAAACAAAGTTGGGTCTCCAAAGACCTTATTGGGAGAAATGTGGAGAAATGATCTAATTTGGAGATATTCATAAAAGTTTGGGAAAGTCCTAGGGATATATTTACTAAACTGCAGGTTTGAAAAAGTGGAGATGTTGCCTATAGCAACCAATCAGATTCTAGCTGTCATTTTGTAGAATGTACTAAATAAATAACTAGAATCTGATTGGTTGCTATAGGCAACATCTCCACTTTTTCAAACCGGCAGTTTTGTAAATATATCCCCAATGTTTGTTGGAGGTGAGAGAAGCATTGAAATATGCCCAGTCCCGTAAGATCTACCACAAATTTAATTTCTGCTTCAGACCATCTCTAGATGTTACCTGTGGGAAACTTGGATTGTTACATAACAGGATTAGGGGAGAAACTGAGTCAGAGAGAATATTTAATAATACATACAGTCACATATTTTCATAAATAACTTGAGGGGAGAAGGTGGAGTTCCTGAGGTCTATTTATTCTGACAAGGTGCCAGAGGAGAGCTAAAGACACTAAGGGAGGGTATTCAATTGGTTGCGTTACTGTTAAAAGTAACGCGGCCTGCACATTATTACCGTTATTACGGTAGTTCTAACGCCAGCTTTTTACAGAAAGCCGGGATAAAACTACCGTAATAACGGTAATAGTTGTAGCGCGGCAGTACTTCGGGGGGAATTGAATTCCCCCCTAAGCCCAGGTAGGGCAGCGCACTGATACTGGTCAGCATTGCTGCCTTACAGTGCTGGGTAATGGGTTTCATTCTGACTAGGGCCCTATCTGTGTGGAGTTTGTATGTTCTCATGTTTACGAGAGTTTCCTCCAGGTGCTCCGGTTTCCTCCCACACTCCAAAGATATACTGCTTGACTAATTGGCTCCTGATGAAATTAATCCTAGTGTGTGTGGTAGGGAATATATTTTGTAAGCACCATGGGGGCAGGGGGTGATGTGAAAAAGTAAAAATTCTTTGTAAAGTGCTTTGTAATATGTAGGTGTTATACAAATAACTGTTAATAAATACTAATAAATGACGTAGTGAGACTTAATAGCTAGCTAGGAAACTTCATGTTGCTCTACAACTATATTCAATTTTACTCCCACATTCTTAAGTATATAAGTTAAAATCTTTTTTTTAAATGACAACATCTTGATTGATTCATAATGAGAAATTCAATCTCCCCACCGACACAACGCAGCGTTACACATATTACTGTCAATACAGTAATTTTTTGCCGCAAGCAAAAGGCTGGCGTTGAAATTACTGTACTAAAGGTAATTATATGCACTATTGCCATAAGGGGCATATTCAATTGTTGGCGTTACTGCCTAAAGTAACGCGGTGTGCGCACTATTACCGTCATTACAGTAATAGTGTGCGTAAATACCGTTATTACGGTACCTTTCACGCTGGATTTCAGCTCGCGGCTCAGGGAGCTGCGAGCTGAAATCCGGCTTATAACGGTATAACGGTAATACTTTTTCTGCAGCGGAAAACGCCAACAATTCAATATGCCCCTAATAGTGCTCAGGCCGCGCTACTTTTGACAGTGACGCAGACATTTGAATATTCCCCATAATAATAAGGTCAGTTGTTGATTCCCTCCCCATTGTGCCAGCATCAATACCGAATGCCGAGTGTTCCCTGTTGAACCGCCGAGCATCATGCTCTCCTTTTTTTCAGCAAGAATAACAACAATGGATGCCAAGAATTGTAGTCTTCACTGTGCACCGCCTATAGTGGGCAGTAGCCTGGCTTGCGCTCCAGAGTCTTCTACTCAGAGTTCACATCAGAATTGTTCGAGCTATCAGAAGCACAATATTTAGGGGGTGGGGGGGTGTATTTGCATGCCCCAACCCTCCCTCTACCGGTCACATACGCCTTTGCACTCTTCTATTGCCACATAAGCCTAAGCCTTCCCTGGCATCCTCAACCCTGCCTGATGAGGTGTCCAGCTCCCACCATTGTGTATGTGGCAAAGAAGTCTGCAGACAGCGGGTGATTGCCACTGATGAGGTCATTGGTGCGCTGGACAAATATCCTACATCATGGAGCTACAGCGTGTACTGCTGCTGTTTAGTGAAGTGCACCACTTTGACCTCTCCTCCACCTGACATCACAGCAGGGTTAGAGCTGATCAAGTGCCCTGTGGAGGAGAGGAGACCCACGCTGGGACACCCCCTCTCCCACACCACCTCAGTCCCAGTCCAGCCAGACCTGGGGGGGAACAAATTAGATAAATGGCCGTGGTCCCTCAGGGTAGATCAGACACTGCCATGGGACCGCTCCCCCCATTGTCTTTAGCCCTGAAGAGTCACCCAATCCTCCCCTATCCATAAATATAAATGAATGTGAAAGGCCTCTATTCTTCATATTGAAAGCGCTCCTGTGGTGTGGGCTGAGGTTGGGATAAGGGTAGTTTGGTGGTGATAAAATTATTCGGCAGATGATAGAGATATACATGGAGGGAGCCACCCCCTAAAAATGAACCTAGCCTGCACACCCTAAGAAAAGCTCCTGAAAAAAATATACAGTAGCAGTGTAACAATAAAGTGCCCTACGACTCCAAAACCAAACACATAGATAAAACAATTTTGTAAGGGTAAAGAAACCTTTAATATCCGAAAGTGCATGAAATCATCACAAACATTTAAGCCACTGTGGTACTAATTGCAGGTTATATAAAAAAAAACAAAAGAAAAAAACAGACTAACCAAGAAATATTATTTCTGAACTGTTTTTCATGGGGGAGCACCAGGGACAGGCTGGACTGGGAGGCAGGGGGGCATCTGTCCCCCCAGGCCGGTCCCATTGTGGACTACCTTGGGCTCGGTCACTGGGACACCTGCATTTTTTTCCCTTTAAAATGGGATGCTGAGTCCAGTCTTGCACCCCAGGCTGAAGTTTGCCTCCCTCCCCTTGAGAGCACTGTAATGGATGAGATATTGACGGTTTGAACTGCAACGCCCCTTAGTGGACAGCAATAGGTGACATATCTCTGTGTTCACATCTACGTTCCATAGTATATTTTTAATTAATTTTTTGCTATGCATTAAGCAAGATATACAACCATACAGTCCCAATTTTGGCCCCAAATAATAATAGGTTTAAGCTTTGTGCAGTGTATAATAACTTGCCTTCCTGATCATATGCATCAATCTGATATCCCTCAAGCTACATGTTAATGTTTATCAATGCACTTTTCTGCGTCTTTTTATGCCATCTTTAGTGGTAAATTTAATATTTCTATAGTAGGTGATTATGGCACGATTCACCTGTCTATAAGTAGCAGATTAACATTTTATGTACTGAAATGCTTTGCCGGAAAGTCGGAAAGAGACGTCGAACGCACATGGAACGCACATGGAACGCATATGGAACGCGGAAGCATACATTTAGGTTACAGGTAGTCTGGTCTCATAAACAATGGAGGAGGATCGAAAAGTTAATAGATCGTGGTGGAAAGTTCTTCTCTTCTGGTTGCCAGAATTAAAACTAACCCCCGGCTCTGCTCTTACATTATTATTGTCCTTGGCGTTATCTGGACCGGCAGTAACAAGGGGGGCAGATGTTGAAAGTAAACTTGATTTGGAGGCCGAAGTGCTGGAAAGCTTGTCAGGTATGGTTCTTCGTGTCAGCTATGATGATCAGTGCCCGATATGGAGATTAATGTAAGATATTGTTAGTAATAGAACAATATAAGGTATGGATATTCGCGTCATATATGGGGAAGGGCCGTGTCTGGTTTGGGGTTTATGTTTCAAGTATAGAGCAGTGCGAGGCATGGTGGTAATATGATATGATTGGCAAGTCTTTTTAACAGCATGGCAGGGATTGGCTAACGAAAATTGCATTCTAGTAGTTTACAGCATGACTAGGTACAGAGAACAGTGCCAATATTTGTAGCTCAATGATAGTAAACAATATTAAAATGTGTTTCCAGTCCACAGATTGATCACATATATTTATTTCAATGAGGATCTACCAACCCTGGTGTGCAGTTGCCTGATCATTTGGTATTTTGGCGGAGGTTTTGAAGAGAACGTTGGCACAGTGAAGTTCTGCTTCCTTACACCCCTATTTGCTGTAGGTAATGGCCTTATATATTTAGCTATCATTGCCACAGGCATCCCCCTGCAAGTGGATGGAAGAGTTCAAGGATTTACAGCAGTTGCTTTTTCTATGATCAGCGTCTTTACCATGTGTACCAGTCTGAGGCGCTTGATTTTCTGTGGGTGCATGGTGCCCACAAAGGTGATACCTCTGTTGTTTCTGGTGCTTGCACTTTTTATACCTCATGCTCCTCTCCTCAGCAATGTGTGTGGTGTCCTGATTGGTGTTATTTGTATCCTTTTTATAAGTACTTGATACTAAGGTTATTTGTCTTTTTATACATAGTGATAGCAGCACAAATGTGCTGTAACCATCCTACTTAACATTTGTTTTCATTAGTCTAATTTTTTTTGTGCTGACAAAATCTAACTGGTCTCTGCTGGGAATGGCACAGAGTTATTATCTCAGTACTGTGTATCTATTCTCCTCTACATAACCTTCCTGGGGATTTCAGTATCAACTTCATCCATGGCCTTATTATCCAATAATTTGACTGGGCCCTATTTATGCGTGCAAAGTTAATTCAGGGGGAGGTATTAACTAAAATCAATTGTAAAGTATTTGAAAATAGTTGTTTTCAAGAGTAAAAAGAAAACATGAAAGAAAAATGTAGTAAGGATTCATAATGTATTCCCATGGTAAAGGCTGATGATAATGGGGGGGGAATTCAATTGGCCGCATTATAAGTAAAAGTAACTCGTCCTGCGCATTATTACTGTTATTACGGTAATAATGCGCTTTATTACTGTTATTATGGTAGTTTCAACGCCGGCTTTTTGCTCACAGCTCCCTGAGTTGCGAGCAGAAAGCCGGGTTTAAACTACCATAATAACGGTAATAGTTTTAATGCCGCAGAAATTCGGGGGGAATTGAATTCCCCCCAATGAGTCATCCTTGGGCGCTTGAAACTAAGCAAATAGGAGTGACAAGGATTAGCCTGGCCTGGATGGATAATGGGCATTTCAAGCGTATTGAACAGTTTATCAGGCCCTGACTTTATCTAACCTCTCTCACCACTTAGGGGACCATGAAGTCTAAAACACCTTTATATAAGCGAACTGTTAATTACATTCAAAAATATATATTTATGTACAGTGCAAATAGCAATAAATGATCAGAACTGAAGATATTATATACAAGTTCTGAATGTTTTGGCTATATGTATTCCAGTACACTACAGGGTTCTTGTGTTTAAAAGATAATTCCACTTTTAGAATGTTTATAAAATTGACTCGCCTCTGTTTATTAGGTGATAACATTATTTTGAATACAATAAAAACAAGTTAATGTTAAACAAGAGTGCATGCCTGAGTTGTGATGTAAGAGCTGTATATACAGTTTTGGCTCCTTTAGCTTTGAACACAGATGGTTTGGGTGGCTGCTTTTTCCTGGATCCCTCAGAATCCTTGCTGTGTCGAATAGATGAAACGTTACCATTCAGAGTATTGAAGCGCATCCCGCTGTTGAAGTACATCCCTGCATCTTTGGCTGAGAGAAATGCTTCCCAAACCAGAAAGTAAGTGATCTTGGTGTACAGACGTCATCATTGATATGAAACTAACATTTATGTATCACTGTTTGGTAGAATGCACAGAACAATAATATAAGCTATCTTGGTTTTGTAAAATAGTCTGTGTTTTATGTAAAGTCTGTGACCTGCAAGACACTGGATGTATTAATTTGTTTTGTTATTTTATAAAGACACGTTTGACAGGAACCCCACATCACTGTTAGGGGATTCTGCTCCTTCCACTATTTAATTCTCAATACGTGACTGAGTCCATTTGTTTAGGTATCGCTCCCCACACAATGCCACAGCACCATTTGGGCCTACCCCTTACTAACCTAATCACACAAGTGGACAGGTCCCATATCAGCTCACTCATGTCGTGAAACATTGAATTATTAGCACTTCTGCTCAATAAAGTTTACTGTCTGCATTTTGTTAATGAACTTTCCAAATGCTGTCCTCTCAGAACCCAGCTTCCTTAGTACAGTGTCAGAATTTATTGAAGATTGCATAATGGCGAGAACAATGTGAGGAATATAATAAATTGAGGAAAAAATTGCTCAGGTCCAGCTTTTTAAAGGCTATACCAGTGGTTCCCAAACTGTGCGCATAGGCTCCCTGGGGTGCCATGGGGACCTCACAGGGGTGCCTCAGCCAGGGCCAGTGGTAAGCAAGGTGGGGGACTACTTGGTAATTATTTTGGCATAGGGGTGCCTTGAAAAATTTTTGGAGACACTAAGGGTGGCTTGAATGGAAAAAGTTTGGAATCCACTGGGCTATACCCTTTGACCTACACATGATCTACACATGCAGATGATTGTCATCGGCAGACTTGATTTATCACCCTGACAGATCAGTTTCAATCCAACAGTTTTATATTGATCTATTATCTGTTTCCATACACAATGAAATAGACCATTTGGTAAAAATGTAATAAATTAGCCTACCTAGTGTGTGAGTGTGACCAGTGTAAATTATTTTACAGTAAAACTCCAGGGGATAAATTTATCAAGCTAAAGGTTTGAAGAAGTGGAGATGTTGCCTGTAGCAACCAATCAGATTCTAGCTGTCATTTTGTAGAGTGTGCTAAATAAATGATAACTAGAATCTGATTGGTTGTTATAGGCAACATCTCCACTTTTTCAAACCCGCAGCTTGATAAATTCACCCCTAGGAAGCCTGTACATACTGAGTTTTATTTATTTCTGTCTTCAAGGATAAACCCACCCCCTGGATCTTACCCCACCCAGCAGTATTATACTCCGCCCCAAGACTTCCAGGACACCTACTCTCCATATCACCACTTGAAGCCAGCAGGAACGTGGCCTCCTGCTGATGTCTCCACCTATCCAATAGGAGCTGCTCCTGGAGTACATCACCATGACAATCATGTATGCTCAGGAGGACATGCACACAGTCACAATGATAATGGATTTTCTCCAAATAACTTTGAAGCCAGTTTGAAAAACAGCTTTGGAATCTCTCCTGCTCAATCAGAATTACTGCAAGTACAGACACAGTGAAATTATTGTCTTGCTTAGAGGTTGCAGAGTTTACCTGGGACAATGCGGTGATCTGTCATTGCTACATTCCTCTGTGTGTACAGATTTTAATATGGGATCAAGATGGTGGTCGTTTTTATGTGCCTTGCCCATTTCTGCCTAGTTTTTCCTGAAATGCAAACTTATAATTATCATTAATAATAGCCTGGTATCTTCTGATACTCTGGCCTCACTGTTGGCATTCTAACCAATATTACCTTCAATGGAATTATTTTACCAGAGGTAGTAATCAGAGTATTTGTCCATTGTATTTCTGTTATGTGCACAATATACAAAACAAAAGTGCCTGAACAATTGCGGTTTAGTCAGGTATTGTGTAGAATGACATGGTATAATAGTTAACTAGTTCCTGTGAGAAACCTTTATTTTTTTTTTAAGAACATTAAAGGGGTGTGATAACAGCTGAGCTTTGCATGACCCATTATTAAAGACACTGCTAATCGCACATTATTTTAGCACCGATTGACCTTGTATTTGTATTTACTTACTTGTCTCCTGACACCAAATATTTTCTCCAGTTCTCAGTGGATTACTTTTGTTTACTTGTGATGACTGTGTAAAAAATATTTTTTTAAGCTACATTTTAATGAAAAAAATCTTATTTTCAAAATGTGTATTTTGTACTATTCTTTATGTAGAATTAAAAAGTAAAAAATATGAACTTTATCATGGAAGATTTGTAATTTACTATGATTGGGTAACCTGTCTCCAGTGCATTTTTCGGAAAATACAAAGCAATTGGTTGAAATTTTTTTTTAACAAAGTAGCCTATGTTGTTTTATGCAGCACATCACTGTGGAATGTGATATTTTATCACTGAGGTTTCCAACACTTACCGACACAGTGAGCAGCCATTTTGTAAGGTGAATTCAGTGCAGGAATGCAGCCTATTGATTCATTAGAAACTAGTGACATCATTATTTTTGATTTTATTGAAATTATTCACATCATTAAGGCATTTCATATCCAGTATTCCAAAGGTTCCTAGTGAATAGTGTATGTAGCTGACAAGTACACTTTAAACCGCAAGTGATCTCATTTATCGCCTTAGCTACGGGATAAGCAAAATCATGGACAATAGGAAAAACATGTAATATATTTATGTACTGGTAACAATGCATCACATTTAGTATCAATAAAGTAATTCTATATTTAGAGTTTGCAACACTAATGTCAATATTTATTCACATAACTACCAGTTTATTTGCCTGGTTGCTTACACTCCAGTCAGACAGGGCAAAACACAACTCTGCACATCTCTAAAGACAATATAAAGAGTGTGGTGTATACACTGGAACAATTATAGAATGGAAATTGTAGTAGTGACTTTTATAGTAAAACACTTGTGCTCTCTGTTGCACCAGTGTCGCTAATTCTTACTGAGTGCACTCGGCACATTATTCCCATTAATCATCTCTGCTTAAGAACCAAGGTTGGTATTGAGAGTTTTTTTGGGGGTCCTTTCAGCTTAAAGTTGCTTGTTACAGCATCTAGCATTGGAAATGAAAACAGCCTATATTCCAGAATTGTTACTCACATCACGAATACTAGTATAACATTAGGTAAATATGCTGGATTATTATTAGTGTACAACATATGTGGAACTAATGTATGTATGATTTGATCCAGTCTACGGCTGGCCCAATGCTAGGGTAGCTGAGACAGGTACTGCTGTTCATCGGGTAAGTTGAAATGCCTTGAAGGTAAGCTGTGCTGTCCGTGTTCATGCACACCAAAGCATTCCCTGTGCCAATCTGTAAAACAAGAAAATGAAAAATGATCTTGGTTAAATCTATCTATCTAACTACCTATCCAACTATCTATTATTCACAAAGGCTTTAAAAGTGTTCAAATACTGGCCTGGATAACTTGTGGCTCTCCACGTGCTGTCACACTACAAGTCCCAGCATACCCTGCTACCTTTTGGCAGTCTATCGGCTAGTCAAGCATCATAATCATCATCATCATTTATTTATATAGCGCCAACATATTCTGTAGCGCTTTACAATTGGGAACAAACACAGTAAACTAATAAACAAACTGGGCATGATGAATCTTGTAGTTTCACGACACCTGGAGAGTCACATGTTGTCCAGGCCTGCAGTAGTATATAGCAATACAATTGTAAAAAGTAACAATGCAGAGAAATTTGAATTTACTAAGAGACAAAACTTTGTCTTTTTTGTGCTGCTAATTTATCATGCCCAGCCTCAGCTGGGCAATGAGTGACATGTGTCACTTGGTCTGTTTTAAAATGACTGGGGCAACACGGTGGCTTAGGCTAGGTACACACTGGAGACATACGACTGGAAGTCAGGTTAGTGTGTATAGTGACACGATGGTCGAAACTCGTTCCAAAGTGTCGATTGTCTGCTCATTTGGTTGTCCGTACTGTTTAATATTTTCTGACCGCTCATGTAGTGTGTATGCACTAATGATCACAATCTCCATAGAGTTTACAGAGTCGTGCTCTTTTCAGCCAATTGTAGTTATGAATGTCTAAATGACTAAATGTAGAGAGTGCTGTAGAAGGAATAATTCATTTGTTTGTTCTGAGACAGAATGTTTTGTTTCAGAGTCACAGAATCTAACAAAATTCTTTAGGACATGTGGATAACTATAACAAGGCGGTTTTAATCAGTGTGACAAGAATGAATGAATATTGTGAAGACTAGAGGACCAGATGTAGAGCTCAGATCTGAAGGTCAATCGTGTCCGTGTGTGTACATGAATTGCCAGACTGATCGGACTTTCAGTCGTAGGTACATCGTTTGAGATAACACATCGGTCGGAAAATTCTTCAGTGTGTGCCTAGCTTTAGTGGCTAACACTTCTGCCTCACAGCCCTGGGGCCATGAATTAAATTCCCAACCTATCTGTCTGGAGTTTGTATGTTCTCCCTGTGTTTGTATGGGTTTCCTCCCACACTCCATAACTAACATACTAGTATGTTAATTGGCTGCTATTAAATTGACCTGTGTGTGTGTATGTTAGGGAATTTAGACTGTATGCTCCAATGGGGCAGAGACAGCGCTGCGGAATTAGTGGCGCTATATAAATAGCAGATGATTATGACTATAATCGCCCCCAAATAAATCTCTACAACCATTAAGATTTATTTTAAGAGCTGACACTCTGTTTCAGCTATGGTAGCTTTTGAGGCCTAGAGAAACGTTTTCCATTAAAATAGTACAATACAGGAGATATGCTAGAAACTATTGGCCTAAAGTAACAGAGGAAGAGTTAATCTGATCTGTTACTTGATGACATTGATTCTATGTAGGGGTTGGGTGAATATCTGTCCCAAATTATGGACTCCTAGATCGGTGTTCATCTATCCTGTGACCTGTATCCGACTCTGTTAGCTGTCTGCCATTCTGACGCTGCATCACTGACCATTGTTCCTCTTTTGTATCTGGATTGTCTTGCACCTGGATATATTGTTGATGCATGCCGCCATGCTGGTGTTATATTCCAGCATAGAGGACTGTTCAATATAGCTATATTGGGATAAAATCACCCTCCAATGTTAAGACATCTTCTGTAGGTGAGTCCTTAGCCTGTAGAACAACAAGCGAACTCGGTATCAGAATTAAAAGCTTCCTGAGTCTCAATTTTCAAAGTATGCTTATTAACCTGTGTAGCATCAAGTAAACTGGTTTGTTTGTTTCTTAATTGATTATTTAGTTTTTTTTTGTTAAAGCATTGGAACTTTTATTTTTTTCAAATTTTTTTTTGCATTTTACTTTTTTAGATGACCTTTAAATATTTTTCATGCTCTAAAGTAGTGAACCTTTCAGTTATATGGGAATATGTATGCTCTAGTTAATAATGTGCAAAATAAAATGCTGTAAGTATTTGGGTACATTTTTGCTGTACAGTTGGTTAGCAATGGGAAACATAATTGGTACCAAAAACCTGATCTTAAATAGTAAATAAACTCCCTTTTGGTTGTAATTACATAATTTAATAATAATTTAATATGTAACAGCTCAATAAACATTCTGTATACATGATATTAGCATTTCACAGCTATTTAGAATAATAAATTCAAGGTAACAATTTGCTTAGTTGTAATCAGAGCCTATGATATATTGATCCATATATATTTGCAAAATATACTACATTTGCTATACTTTTAGGGGGCACATGAAAGAGCAAGGACATGAGATCAGATATAATTATCAAGATATAAATAATATGACAGGACAGTTGCAAAAACTGACTTTTGCTGCAGACATTTACTTTAATTTGGAATGTGTATTGGGGGGGTGCAACAGACTAACATTTAACTAGGCAGCTGTGAGTGTAGCAGTAAATTGTATCCTGCTTGTCACAGATGCAGAAGTCACCCGTGTAGGACGGCAAGTTTTAGCTGTGGGGGGAAAAGCCCCAGAAAGTTGCAGACCTGGATTTGTGGAAAAATCAGCCTAGGTGGAGTTTCAGTGGAGTAACAACTGCTGCTTGTTTCATCATTTTATCACATTGTTCTTGCTTGTTTAAGGAAATAGCAAGTTACTGCAACTGGTATGTAATAAGAAAATTGGCACTGCACTCTACTGTCACATGAATCACCCAATATCCAGAATACATAGTGTTTGCAAACACATCGGTATCGGAGGAAGGCATCATCCTTCGTCAGAGTCTTTATGTGAATTATTTTACTGCCTATATGGCATTGATAAGCTTTCATACTATTTTGCATCAGCTGGGAGCCTATATGTTTACATGTACAGTGTCTGACAGCATAAACACATCAATTACCCTTTTAATCAATGTTAATGGTGATGATGATGGTGATGATGTGCATGGGATTTGGTGGTGGATGGAGCTCAAATCTACTGTCCAAGTCGTATAATTGGATGAACGAAAGTATATTGGTTAATATTGTTTCATTGTGCGATTGCATTCAGTATGCCACGCTACACATGGCATAACGCAATCGCACAGTAAAATACGCACGCACACAATCGCACTACAACATTTAGTTATTTATATAATTCATATTCATATTGGTTCCGTTACACAGTAATTTATGAGCAGATAGTATTTAGTTTATTATCAGTTTATATATTATGATTATATGTACACCTCAGTGTTATTTAAGGTTCAGGTTATAGGAAATGTGTCATGTCTGATATCATTCTAATCCCCAATTCATCAGCAGCTGTCCGGTTCCATCGCCGAAGAGATCGCATATTGCATACTCTAGTTATTGATGTTAGGCAATATTTTGTCAGATTGATATCAGACTGTAAAATGCTAATGAACTAATTGTAACTGGAGCACATCCCCTGGAGAGATGACCCCCACCTTTGGATTCCTTAGTCTGAACTAGCCTATGACCTGTTTACCCTGGACCCACCCGAAGTCTGGACCTATAGAAGCAAGCCACGTGTTTTATATTGTTCACTCTGTAACACTGAATGTATATATAATCATAGCTGTGCTCCCAGTTTTCAGTCTACTCTGACCACAGTATTCTAAACAGATATACTGTTCACTGGGACCCGTGGAAGCGCATGCAAAGCGCAGCGGTATGTATGTATCTTTTGGTATTGGCTGTACTGTATTATAATATAATCATGTATTGAACTGTTAAACTTTGCATCTGCTAAAATAAATCACTTTGTGCGTTAGAAACACAATACAATCGCTTGGGCAATGCTTATTTGGAAACGATAAAATTACTTTACTACTACGAAGTTTGGTGATCAAGCAACTCACCAAATGTGACCTGGGGTGTATAGTGGCCGAAGCAGCCATTGCCAATGTCATCTGCAGACCTGGGAGGCAGTCAAACCATAGGGCACACCTGGCCAACCTGTGGCTCTCCAGGTGTTGTAACGTTGCATGCTGGGGCTTGTAGTTTCGCAACACCTGGATAGCCACAGGTTGGCTAGACTTGCCATAGGGTATTCCTCTCTCACCTGGCAGAGATCCAGCTTACATTTTAGGATCTCTTAGTACATAACTTGCTATGGATTATTGGGATGTATATAGTAGATTAGTTTAAGTTATTTCATACGGAAGAGGTAAAACATGGTTACAAGGAAGGATTTATCCACAAATATGGAAATTTGGAAACCTAGGCTCTGTGACCAGCCCTGATATGTTTTATTTCCTGTTGTTTTATTGACAACAGAATGATATACCGGAAATTAGCTTGCAGCTAAAATCACCACTGTTTACCTTTTTAAGCAGGTCAAGAGGAAGGGAGGGTTTGAGGTATATTAATCCATTCAATGATTCACTGAGGCAGCTCAGGCCAGAGGTCACAGTGCCAACCAAGCTCAATAACCCACCTGTGGGATAAACGCAAACAATGTTAATAAAGATAGATTAGATCACACAGTTTAAAGAAAGGCTGTATTATTTACCAGTTGACATGTTCCAAGTTGAGGCACTACACACACTTCCCATTTCTGGTTCCTCCATATTCTGTGAAAGGCAGATGGGCATAAGGGATGAGGTGAACCAGACTGGCATTGAGAGGCGAATTAAGGCAATGTTGTTGACTACAGGTGCAGCTGTGAAGTTGGGGTGTTGGATGATCTTGGCTACATTTCTAGTGCTGCTCCGAGAAGGATTGCCAGCTTCCAGGGTTACAGTAAGCAAGGAAAGATTCCTAAGAAAAGACACATTATATGTACCGTCACACCTTATTGTTTCTGACCCATATTATCTATAAACTGAACACACATCAAAGGAATGTGCATCAGCAGCTATTTATATAGCACCACTAATGAGAGAGAGATATATAAATTTGTTAGCAGCCAATTATGTTTTTTATTTTTTTGGAGTGTGGGAGGAAACCGGAGCACCTGGAGAAAACCCACGCAAACACAGGGAGAACATACAAACTCCCATGGTCGAGAATTGAACTCATGACCCCAGTGCTGTAAGGCAGAAGTGCTAACCACTTAGCCACCGTGCTGCTAATGACATCCAATACTGATTATGGCTCTCTTTTTTGATGTGTTTATGTTTTGATTTTGGTTTTTATATACTGTAATTGAGAAGGATCTCAAATGCTACATAGCGGAGACAAAACTAAACTCCCAGAAGCGTCTGCCAATGTAATCTCATAGGGGAGAAAAATCCTTTCATACACTCTAATTAGATTAATCATGTCCTAATGTATACCAATACATTTTACATTGCATTCAGAGTGACTGCTCCCCACTTTAATTTACCTTGTCCACAGTAGCAATGTATCAAGAATACACTATTTATTATTAGTAAGTGAATATAATAAATTAGATTTTTTTTTTTTTTTTCACGTAAATGTGTAAATATAAAGGGATAAATTATAAATAACCTTATCTGGTTCCATACCAAGCATGGATGTCAGAAAATCTGAGTTAATCCCTATACTGTAATCTATTGTACATAGGTCCCTTGTTCAGTATAGGTGAATATCAAGCATTTTTTTCTAGCAGATTTGTACTCACCTATTTTTAACACAGTCAGCTGAGCTCAGTACCCAGAAACCAGTTACTAAGCTTCCTGTGCATAGAGCTATCCGGTTTTCTTGCAGAATAACTTGCCAGGGCCAAGCCTGGTCTCCATTCAAAAACCCTGGACATGGTGTCACATCTGCAAAGTGAAAATAAGCAAGTGAAATATATATATATATATTTATTACCAAGCTGTTTAAAAAAATATTTTGAAGATATAGCAAAAATGATGCTTGAATAAGTGTTATTTCTGCAGCATGTTATATATAAAAATGATCCATCAGAATATTATTTTACAACTCTAGAAACACTAGACTGGGCCAAAGGGAGGACATTATGTAGTCAAAGTAACTGTAAAAGTGGGTAAGGTGTGATAGACACGAGTGTACATTTTGTGACAAATGGGGCTCTGGTATGTGGAAAAATTTTGGAACATTGCAGGATTACTTTGTTAATGTGTTTTCTGCAATTAAGGGTAATGTGCAGCCCATTTGTAGATGGAAGTATTACACATAGTGGGTCACAAATATATAAAATAAATATCAGTTTCCCATCAATAAGCTATGATATGGTGTTAGTAGTAACTATTTTGTATCTACATTTCCAAACCTAAAATCAAAATCAAACAATATGCTCTAAAGTTGTAGTTCATGTATGTGTAACATGCTCTATGTGTTTCCATGTATGTTATTTTATACAACATGATATGTAAGGTTTTATTTCCAACTTCAAAATTATTTTCTACTCCTCTGATTTTTACCAAACTAAAAAAAACCACTCAGCTTGTGTTCGCTTCCTCCTACTCTTCCGAAAAAGAGAGGAACGGTCATCAAAAGCAAATAGCAACTGCAATAAAGCAGCACTATAAGCTCACTTCGCGCTCAGAAGAAAACACTGAAGCTCTTCATCGTGGTTGGTGAGTCTGTACACTTTAGAGCACATTTCCGCAGTTATAAACTATAGAAATGATCCCTGAAAGTATAGTCTTAACAATTTACACCTCGTAAGAAAGACCAGACTATACACGTCCCTCTTTAATAGAGGGGAGACGAATTTAAGAATGTATTCTAACCTTGAGAACAATAATGGTAACATACAGACTACTAATAAGGCAATAACTCTAATTTAATGTTTGAAAAAATACTAAATTACTGAAGATTTAACGTGCTAACAAAATTATTTTTCATAATTTACATAAACCACGCCCCTCGGCCAATCAGAAAACAGTTTTCATTCCTCTGCTGTGGAAGTCATTGCTGGGTAATCGTCATGTTATTCTCGTCACAGTCAGAAAGATCACATCAGCAGAGGGCAACAGGAGATAGGGAACATGGAAATTATAGGAACTGAAAATAAACCCGTTACTCTGTGTAGCGTTATATGTTCTCTTTGTTTTTAGTGTGCTTTTATCTTAGACTCTCAATTTAATTGCATCCGTTGCCTGTATACATAATACAGTTGAAATTGCTCCCTGGGTTTGTAATGTTTGCGGATTTCATGAACTCAGAGATGCAAGTAGTATAGACCAGAGCTTGGTAGAAGCTGTATGGGTTATGGAACGTCAACTTGATGTATGTCTTACAGGGAATGTTAAGGTTTGCACCTGAAGAGTCACAGGTTCCTATTAAGCCTGGCTTACACTAACATATATTTTGTACTATGTGATGAATTTTCATATACATGATTTAGGTACAATATATTGCACAATACAATTTAAAATACAGATACAATAGTACTCACTTACAAAGTGAATAGTGCCAAAGGGTATTGCAAAAACTGCTGGTGGTGCCATCCACCTATATTTCCGTCAGGTGAGGAACACTACAGCGCTGGGCCATGTAGCAAGATTTGGGATGCAGTCCGCCCTCCTGTGGCCTCCTTGTGTTCTTCTAAGCATGTGTGTGGCCTATGCATGCGCAGTGACGCTCCATCTGGGTTTCACTGCATAGGCCAGGCCTGGCCAACCTGTCTCTCCAGGTATTGTGAAAGCTGGGGCTTGCTCTGATAGCAGAAAGCCAGTCGATAGCTTGCAGGGTATGCTGGGAATTGTAGTTTTACAATACCTGGAGAGCCACAGGTTGATAGGTTCTTAGATGACTATGGATGCGGGTAGTGGTGGAATTATAGCTATTGATGGGTGTGTCCCCTGCTCAATTTCGGGGTCTCATAGGCACTACTCCCCCAGCAAGGTGGTAGTTCCACCTCTAGTTTCCTCCAAAGCTCATGATTTACAAATAAAGATTATGGAGCTGAATTGGAGTAATTCGGCAATGAGGAAATTGCTGAGTCGCTTCTCGGTCTTTTGGCTAAGATCAAGTGCAGTTGTGGCAGAGCTGCACTTGGTCCTCTGGCCAGGGGCTGGGTAGGCAGCTTATGAAAGCCTGGGACAAATGTGCCTCCGGAGTGGCGACCCGGGGGTGCCATAAATCACTGGTCAAGGGACCTTAAAACACGTGATTATGTTGGCACCCATGCACTTTTGACCACTTTCTTTTTGAGCATCGCTATATTCTTTGCCCTGGCCTTATGGCTGGGCGAGAACATTTTTATAACCAGCCTAGCCAATAGGCTGGGGCCGTATCAACTCGGCACTATTTATTTTTTCTTCACATCTGTCACCTTCACTTTTATGTACACAGTTTCCGTTTTTTTTGGGTGCAGGTAGGCCCTTTTGGGCTCCTGTCACCAGAAAAAATAGGGGGTTGTTGTGCAGCCCTGAGGCTCCAGCCCACCTGAACACCCACATAGGTCCTTCCTTTCGGGGGTGGACTAGATGTCGAGCCCTGGGTGAAGCTTCAGTGGATCCCAGGGGCTAAAGGGGCCCCCCTAGCCTTGCGGCGAAGGGGGTCAGAAGACCCTTGCCCCCTAAGGGACATTTTGGTTCCAGGGGTCGGAGACCAGGGCCCTTTCTTTTTAAAGGAAGGGCCAAGTACTGCATCACTTTGTGCACTTTTTTATTGGTTTTGCACCTTTTTTGGGCACTTTGGGTTTCGAAAGCACGTTCCCAGGCTTTCAATAAAAAAATAAAACAATGAGGAAATTGCTGAGTAGGTACCTAGTTTTTGCCAAGCAGAGCAAAAACAAGACTATTAAAATGAGAGATACAAGTGGAGAGAGCAGTTTTAGGTGCATCCGTGGCTGAACAATGGGCTGTTTCCACTCTGCAAAACTTGAATTTTTCACCAGCTTAGAGCTGTCAGAGGTTTGGTTTTATCCTAAACTTTTATTGATCACATTTAGTGCATTACAGCAGGGATGTGCATTTTTGCATGCACTTTACACAATGTAAAAGAAATCTTCAAAAACACAAAAGTGAAACATGTAATAAAGACTGTGGTAATGTCCCCTAACTCTCATGATTAATTGAAAAAATCAATGTGGCTCACCCAAGCAGTATTTAGGATTAAAACATAAGTTTTATTTATCGAAAGAGAGGTTCTGAAGCTGTAGGAGGATTTTGATGTGATGTTTACACTTTTGCACACTGAGTAATTAAGGAGAGCAAAGCATAAAAAAATGAGTAACTTTGCACCTGGGCAAAACCATGTTGCATTGAACGGGGAGGTAAATTTAAAATGCGGGGACAGATTTATAGTTAGACTAGGGCATGTCGTAGATCTACTTTATATATCAACTTTCAGTGTAAAAATAAAGCTATCAAGTATTTGTGTGCTAGATGAAAAAACAGCCAGTATTTCACTTATGTGCAGAATAATAAACTAATTTGTACCCCTTGCATTGTAACATGGTTTGTCCCAGAGAACATTTTCATCTTTTTTTTGCATTTCTTTCCTTTATGACTCAGTGTGTCTTCAGACTTTTTTCACCTCACTGTACACAAAAGAGTAGGTGTACACCATTATGTGCGCTGGACAGACAATCTAGAGACCTGTGCACCAATCACCTGTGCAAGACCAACATGTTTTGTGCTTTGCATCCAGCCCAAATAGCAAATTAGATCTACTGTATTCATTTTTATTTCTCAGGATTTTTATGAAAGCCCCCAAAAAATATTTTACTTAAAATTAATAAAACATATCTTCTCCAAGCACAGTTGGTATGGACATAGCTAGACTATATACACACTGAAATTTTTGCCATTTGGTTGTGTGGCCAAGTGAACAGAACTTGTGGGCACTCATGTTAACCGCACATATGAGCCATCAGCAGTCAGTATTTTGAGGCCTACACATATCCCAATTGTCTGTGCATTACGAGTATTTCATTAGTAAAATTAATGGTTTCTAGATCAGATCACATGGTTATTTATTATTGTGGTTTGCCAATGCCCAGACACTATGAGATCACATCTGATTTTTTGTCTATCCTAATTGACATGACATCAATCTCAATAAGATATTGATTGTGCTTGCTAGTACTTCTGGGCCCACATATGCTGCGATTTGCGGCCAAATTTGTGAATAATTGCCAACTTGTCCAACCAAAGCCGCTGTAGTTAACAAAGCAAGATGTAAGAGAATATTTTGGGTACACCTTTATCCATTGATCATTCCTTACAATGTAAAAAAATTCTCAAGTCTGTCATATATTACTATATGGGAAATTTCACAGTGAGACAATGTTCTACTCCCAGTTTTCGTACCCCCATTTATTTACCAAAGGCAGTAACCTAAGCTTTTTTTTATAGTTTATTGAATTCTGCAATTATCTCATGTTGAAGAGTGTTGGTTTTCTTTTCTTGTACAAATATATACGATACTGTCCCATTACATTCTGTTACTTATTTATCCTCATTCCTGCTTGTTGTGTCCTGAAATACATAGGTCTTAGTTACTAGTCACCCTCATGTATTTGCAGGGTTAGGTGTCTATTTCTTGCTTAAAATCTTGCAATAGTGAGTCCTTGACTATACCAAGTATCACAGTGGGCTGCTATAAAATACATAGCCACACTAGAAATGTCTGATTTGATTTATTTTCAACATGTTTTTGTATGTTTGTCTATATTTCTCTCCCTTTACTGCTAGAAAGAGTTGAGCTTACTATTTGTGTTCTTGGAGGCTACGGACAGATGCTACCCTGATTTTTAACTCTCAATTGGTAATGAAGTTGCCGCAAGCATACCTCCCAATATTTATTCAGGTAAAATAAGCCCAATCCCCGATCTGTGCAAACCAAGTCCTCAAAAAACTCTTCAACCCACCCTACTATGCCCATTTTTTGGTGATGCCTTCCACACTTTCCCATAAAATCTCTCATCTTTCAGGGGTGACACTGCAAGCAGGATGGCATATGCACAAGGAGATAGATAGGCTGTTTTAATTGAGGTTGGCTGTGATATCACAGTCAAGTACCCACTACTCTGAGGATTAGTGTGGGCCATTTCAAAGGAGGGAGGGGCACTTCCCAGGACGACCCCAGAGCTAGCACTAGTCCTGAACCTGATGTACATAAATGTTAACACAACTATTGTGATTAATAACTGGGAGAACCTTTCAGTTTATTCCAGGACCAGACAATGCTGTCCTCTTTCACCTCTTCTTCATGTTTGTTGTATAGAGCACTTAGCTTTGTGAATCAGACATACTCCAAACAATCTGAGGGATGACTGCTGTGGGACTGGACAGACATGGGTGATGTCACTTTCTTCTGTGATGCCCAGCGTTCAGTGACAGCTCCTGTGCAAGGGGACACTGAAGTCCTTGCATGTCTGGACAGTTGCTATCAGTGCTGCCATCAGAAATTAGGAAAAAAAAAACGCAGATGGCCCTGTGACCCAGCCCAAGGTAGTCCACTATGGGACCGGCCTAGTGGGGCAGATACCACCCTGCCCCACAGCCCAACCAGCCCCTGTGTACGGGGCACATTTTTATAGTTAATTTTTCCCAACTGTATATGGTATTAGCATTTTACTTTGCTGTTAATGTAAGATTTTGCTCATCGGTTAAAAGGTCCACTTTAATATGCTAAGTAGATATGTTGACACTCATAACTAGACACTAATGGGACATCGTGACCTTGCCCCCCGATCAACCACTGGAAAGGGCAGATGACTACACCTACCACCTCAACCTCTGTATATCCAGCAATTCTTAGTTCCCTCTTTATTTTAGTTTTCAATTATTACTTTTTTAACCATGGAAAACAGGTAGCATGACTCAATTTTCATTTTTAATAAACAGTCTTTGAATTAGCTAGCCTTATTTAGGAAAGACCTGTAGCTTGATGCATCCTTCCAATCATAGTAACAAGTCCCTGGGTTGGTTCAGACAGGGTTGGTTACTTTATTAGAGGCCAAAATATGGAATATATTCCGGCATATGGAAATGATAAAAGTACTTGATATTAGGCAACAAAATAAAATTACTTACCAGATGTTGGTTGCTGCAGCCTCTCTGCTTCTTCCGGCAGCTGGAACATCAGTGTGAAGTCCATCACCTGACAGGGAGAGGATCACATGATCGCAGGGGCAGAGCAACCATTCCCCTGCGATTACATTCAGCTGCCTGGCTGTCACTGTGATAGCTAGGCTGATGGCAGCAGCGGGAATGCCGGGGACTGGAGGACACTGGGCCCCCTGGTAAGTCTGTGCCACCGGGCGCCCTGCTGAGCCTGGGCTCAATACAACAGTACCCCCTGTACCCCCCTTATGGCGGCCCTGGTCGCTATCACTGAACGCTGGTCAGCAGAGAAGAAAGTGACAACATCCATGTAGAACAAACACTTGGCCTGGCCAGGAACTTAAACGTAGGTACTGTGTGCCCAGTAAAACATTTTGTAGCGTTCTGTACTATATGGCCCATTTGCTATGTTTCTCCTTACACACTATGTCAACTTAAGCGAATAATTCAGCGCCCAAGTGAATTTTAATCAGGGCATTTCTGTTGACATGTTTATCAGTTCCCAAAGGTCTTCTCCACAGATGGGATGTTGTTTATATTTATTCATTTTGCAAGACTTTGATTAATGTAATAAATAAAGTACTGTGCAAGAATCTGGTAGTTCATTGTGAGGCAGAGGGGACGGATTACGTCCCTGAACAATTCCTGTTCAATGTTTAAAAAGGATCAGTTCATATATATTTACAAAAAAACAAAATATATGATGTACATAATGGCAGAATTATCCTCCTCATTGAAGATCTGGCAAGAGAGTCGTTGCTCATATTTATGTGTTTGTTTAGGAATAAAACAGAGCATTACCTCCTACCGCCACACTCTGCACATCTATCCATACAGTGACATTTCCCTTGCTTGCATTGTAACTTCTCAGGACTTGAGTCACATTATCAGCTTTTATTTTAGCCAATGTGGCACTGTCATTACAAAACAGCAACTGGAAATGCGCGACGACTGGATCAGGGCTGAAATAATAAACATAAAATATGTACATTATATACACAAATTAAACTACATCCAAATAAACAAGAATATTGCTAACATGTGGTAATGCATGCATCCAACATGGCTTCTTCATTCACTGTTACTCATGCACCTGGAAACCTTATAACATTGCAGGTTGATACATAATGTAAATTTTACCTTAGTGAAAATATTGATGCATTTCTATAGTTCGCTTTTAATAGACTATTATTAAACGTTTTAGTCAGCTGAAAGAAATATGAGAAAATAGATTAAAACTGAGAAAGTATTACTTTGTTCATATACAGTATGTGGAAACAATATTTGTTCATAAAGTGAAAGGTGACCAGTGAAGTCCATTAAAGTATAAACAAATACCATAGAAAAAAACTAAATGCAGAGATAATCAGATTGGCAAAGCCGTTATGACGGTATTCGGAGAATGGGGGAATGGTAGCAGGGTGATTTAAGAGTGAATGGCTGGAGAAATTAGCGTAAGGACTTATATACAGGTAAGGCAAATGAGATGAGTATTCACATGCAAATTTGTAGCTTTTCTTAAAAAAATACAAAATCCACATACACAAACAAAAAATGTGCATGCAAAACAAACTGAATGAAAATGAAATATTGTTTTACTGTCCATTGAAAATAGTAAGACTTGTTTAATAACCTGCCACAACTTGTACAAATATGCATTAACCCGTTAGTTTTCATTAGTCTATCTTGCAGAAATCTGGCTGGTTCAAATAAAGTCTTAAAACATATTATTTTGTATAATGTATATATATATAAATATATATATATATATATATATATATATATATATATATATATATATATATATATATATATAATGTATGTGAAGGTATCTCCATATACTTGTGATGTGTCAGGTTGACAAGGCATGCATTTTATTTTTCCTTATAACTCCATTAGATCAGTTACTTAACTTATCTCCTTAATAAGTGCAACATCATTAATTTACTCCATATTTTAATTTGTTTGAGATAAATGGATATGCATGGTCTTTTATAAAAGTTTTTTTAAAATCTCAACAGGCTCTCAACAGACTCTCAACAGTTATCCCCTATTGCCAGCACATATCAAATCATTGTAACCCAGATCCTAACTGACAAGACCTGATTCAGGATTCCTCTTGTTTTTGCTGCACTCATCTGCCATCAGGGGTTGTTGTAGGGACATCACTCATGACATCACTCTATGACATCACTTCATGACAGCACAAGATTTCCCTTTTCAATACAAATGCAGCATGTGTTCGGGGTCACACATTACAAAAGCATTCAGTGAAAGGAGTGAAAAGTGCTAGAGATACAGTAAGCATAAATTCTAGGTTCTTAATCTATGAAATGTCATCCAAACTATAAGTGATCACACTTGTTTGGGTGGGTCATCTTAATTCTCTGTTTGCAAACCTATACTTTATTAATTAAAATAATTATTAATCATAATATTTATATAAATTTGCATCAAGTGCCCCAATGTGCACGTGCAGTCAGAAGCCAGGGGGCTCGGACTCTTTCAGCATTGGCACCATTAGACTGGGCTATGACATATAAGGGTCTATTTACACAAAAGAGAAAAGACCTAAATATGTCTAAAATGGTAGTTTTCGCTAGATTTAGGGCTTTTCCCTATTTAAGAGGCCCTCCCTGCCAGTGATGGCTTTCACCGGCGATGGGCGAGTCTGTCACAGTCTTTGCTTGAGGAAGCCTATGTAACATGGACAGTGTCAGTACTTGTACTGCCATTGTCTTCATATCTCAGGATGGCGATAACCGGGATTACTGTAAGGAAATGCTTTATTAGTATAATATAGATAGAAAATCTTTAATATGACCAAATATTGATAAATAGGGGCCCTTATCTTTAGATCTCCCTCCCCAACTTACTTCCAGGGCTTCATCACTGTAGTATAGCACTGCCTCCAATTTGGACTACGCTCCAAGAGTTTGGAAGTCATCTCCCTGAGAAGCAGATTGGCAGCATTTGCGGCCATAGCTCACTGAGCTCCTGGTTCATTAGAATGATAGCCTTAGAACGGATGCCTTTTAAGTTTGTTAAATTTGTGTTAAATCTGTGTCAGGAATTGATGGCTTCTGCAGAACCAGACATGACAAGTACCTAGTTTGTATTGTCAAAGTTCTACCCACTTTTTAAAAATGGTACCTTTTTATTGTTCGATCATTGATTCATTTTGTAGTGTTCTGCTTTTCATTGTATAATTAGGAGCAGGATAGTCCTTGCAGCAAGCACTATAATTCTGCTTCAGTGCAGCACTGTATAAGTATTCTAAGCTTGTATGCTTGTAAAGCACCTGCTCTGTATCAGATGGCCAGGTTTATTTCTCTAGGCTGATCTCTTATTCTGTCATAAAGATTATGTCATATGAAAATTGTAATCCCCTATACATTTCCAAACTACGTGCACAAAAGATTTCGGTTTTACTATTCAGCAAGTTTCCAAGAACCCATATTCAGTACATGAAATTATAATTATGTGTAATCTATTTGGCATATATATTCTCTTAGAACACTGCCTTTTGTCAACAACAAATTTTACTATGAATTTATGAAAATGGAGGTTTATCATTAATTATAAAGTCACTCGCTTCTTTGCCCTGGCCTTCTGGCTGGGCCGGAAACTCTTTACTATGCCTGGCTGAGGTCATTTATTTATTTTTCTCCATGTTTGTCACTGTCAAATGTGTGTTTTTTTTCATGAATGGCGGGTGCGGCTGCTCTTATGGGTTCGCCAATCCCTAATATTTAGGGGAGAATGTGTGGCCTTCTAGTTCCTTCCTCCGTGGACCCCTGAGATCCTCCTCTTCCATGAGGGGGGCAGGGGCGTAGGAATGAAAATTTTCATGGGGGGGGCACTACTCTATATATATGAACTACTATAGGGACTGGACCCCTTTTTTCTTGCATTTGGTATCTTATTTTACAACAGTTGTAACAGTGACTGTAGATATACAAAGACTCCCAATCCTATGTTAATCCTATGTTAAATTTTGTCAGTGTTTCAGGGGTTGGTCAAAAATGTATTTATACATTATTAAATAAATATTATTATTAATATTGATTGTCAATTAGTACAATAGCTGTTAGAAAGATAAATCAATTCAATTATAAATCTTAAAATGTATTTTTTTTCATAGTCATTAACCTAGTTTTTATTTAGATTTCGTTGACAGTCTAATCACATTTGATTGGAAGTATATTTAAATCTATAGGCACTGCCTCACTGGTTATGGTATGTGCTATACATTTAAATTGCTACATCTCATGTTTGTTACTGGACGCACCACACGAAATTCAGGGTAAAAGTAAAATGAATAGTTGTTCATCATCAATACAGGTTGTTTATGAATGCAACACCTAAATTGTTTTAAGTAAACTAATCAATCAATCTGTATTAAATCTATACAAAGGCAATCTATAGTAAAGAACATTTGGTAGTTATACTAAGACAATCTATCATTTTAAAAAGTTTCACAAGTTTAGAACAGATACCATGACTTTAGAAATTAGCATGAAGGCTTTTGATGGGGTAAAACACAGTCTTTGCCCACCCAACAGAAACTGAACCCTCTGTCCCCCCTGGTTCCTACACCCCTGGAGGGGGGCAGACATTTTTGAGCCCTGGGTTTAGCGTTGGCTGATCCCAGGGAAAAGGGACCCCCCCAGCCTTGGGACAAATGGGGGACTGAAAACTCTATCCCCCAAAGGGACTTTTTGGTCATAGGGGTCGGGGATAGAGGGGCCCTTGCTCTTTTGAGGATTTTCGCATCCAATTTGTGCACTTTTTTGCATTTTTCACATTTATTTAGTGCACGGTTTGAGAGCCCTGTCCCGGGCTTTCAATGATAAAAAAATGAGGCATTTATATATTTATATTAATGGTTAAACAAAGCAATAATATGGATATAGGAAAAAAAATTCGCGGGGAGAGGGCTGAACTGTAATCTATTTACAATTTCAATAAATACTGAAAAAATTACTCCTAATAAAACTGACATAAACTTAGCAAAAAAGAAAAATATCTTATAAGAACTGGCAGAGATAACTGTAGTCTGCAGCTCCAATATGAAGGAGTATGTACTTTGGAAATTAATCTACACAATTGTAAAATTGTTATTAAACTTCTGCTGTGGCACAGTGTCCCTTTTATGTCCATATATTTAAAGGAAGATTAAACTGAAATGGAAGAAGCATTACTTGCATGCACACCAGGGAGTAAATGTATGAAGCTCCGATTTCTGCAGCCACCCGAAATCAGCAACTGTGCAGGGGAAATGTAAAGTGGCAATGGCCTGTAAAGGCAAACTTGCCTTTACAAGCCATGGCCGCTTTAAATTTCCCCTGCAAAGTCATCGATTTCCGGCGACTTGTAGAAATCGGAGCTTCATACATTTACTCCCTGGTGTCTTGATAGCCTATTGGAATGCAATAGGTGGAACAATAGCATCAAATAATTGGTAAGAAAGATGGATAGCTCTCAGTCACCAGCAAGAGTACATGTGAAACTGCGTAAAGATGGCGCTACACAGGCAGACCTGGCTGTTTCATCCAAGCACCAAGTGGTTGGATCTATTTCCAAACTGGCCAGATTCCATGGGGCATATTATTCAGAGATAATGACCATACATATGGTCAAATTGAGGTGATCATCTGATCTCATTTTCCATCAGTCCCGAACGATATCTGTTCGATCCTAGTCAGATATTTTTTTGGATCAGCTGTCATTTTAGACCCATACAGAGACTAATTTGATTCCTATCAGGTCTGAAACATTTCTGGTGGTACTGGGAGTCATTTATATATATATATTGTTATCATTCTGGCTGGAAGACAATGACAGACTGTATGTTTGATCATCAGCTGATATCACTGGTATTCTGGTCATTTGGTGGTCAGGCTAATGAAATTGAATTAAACATTTGTGGCCAGCTTAAGGCTCAAAGCTAGGTATTTGGGACAGTGTGAATATTATTTATTAGTATTCTACCACATAATACTGTGGTGTGTATACAGTGGTATGCCATACCGCCACTTCTCCGTCTGCCTTCATTGTAAAACTATCAAATTCCATTCACATACATTTTTCATACAGCTACTTCTAAATTTCCATATATCCCTTCTAGATCTCCACTTTGACCAATGTGTGTATGTGTGTGTCAAACTCTATACATTTTTGTTCATGGTGAATAAGCAGCTGAAATGTTAAACTTACCATAGCTTGTAGACGTTGACCAGCTGTCTGGAAGGCAACAGATGATGTGTCGTTGTATTGAGGTAGGTAAGTTTCATTGAACAGTTTGAAGGAACCCACAAACATTTTGCATTGCTCAATGGTAGCAGCTTGGTCAGTTGAACTTGCTGAATATTGTGTACTAGCCATCAATGCATTAACTGACTCCTGCGTGAAGTTCATGGTATTTCGGAAGCCATTTAAAATGACTGGAAACTCTGTCAGAATAAATAATGATTAATGCAAATGCAAAGGATGCAGCTTTACATTACCTGCTGCTAATATTGGGCCCAGTGGATTCCCTCTTTTGATTTGTCTTGTTTTGAATAAAGGTTCAATAATTTCCAGATCAAGCAAGAATAATCTCCAAAGTGGATTTCCTGTTTCCATATGGTATTATATAATTTTGTAACATGATTTGACTAATATCCATAATTAACTGATTAACCAGCTGCTCCTCTTTTAAATCAGCAGTTACAATTTTTCAACTGTCACTGTGGTGATATTGCTCCTGAGCACACCCAATAGAGGTCTTGTATTCAGATGTTTACAAGCTGTCTAGGCCTGACTATTTGAGGAGGTATTGGGATAATTTAAACCTGGTTGACACAATACTACTGAGTACAAAGAATTTTTTTTTTTGCGTTGCAAGGGAAGGGCAAAGCCATACTTCACAAGCTGGCACACCCCAAATTCACCCAATCCTCCCATAGCACACTAATGACAGCCAACAATTGGGACTCTCCAAAAAAATTCAGGGCCATTGGAAGATATGTAAATTATATAGGCAAAATTTAAATTTTATCCAGATGAGGGCCTGAAACTAAGTTTACATTCTGTGCAGAAGTGGATGCACGAGCACTAAAGAGATGTACATTGAATTTACATTGATAAATTATACCCGCTGAGCAATTTGCACAATCTTTGCGGTTTTATTTTGTCCAAAATGAAGCAAAGGCAAACTTTTTTAATTTTCAGAACACATATGATAGCATCATAATAGCAATGGCAATCCCTAAACCTGGCTCCCAATATTGCCCTCTCTATACAGTTGGACAGTTGCTCCTGCGTCAATTGCCTTCTCCAATCAAGTCTCCTTTTCACCTCTAATCTCGAATTCACATCTCTACTAACTGTATTTATCCAAGTCTTATTTCCACCTCTAAATTCTTATTTTTTTCACATAATATTTGCTGGCATGTAGCTTACAGTATATGCAGCATATACATACAGGGGTGCCAAAAAAAGGGTGGGGGCAATCAAAGTTCTGGGGCCCTTGGTCTGCCTGTGAAGAGAGAGGAGTCACCAACCTGGTGTGATCCCACTCCCTTTGGTGGGTATGGAAGAGGCTCCAAGAACTTGCTGTACCAGAGACCGTAATTTCTCTTGCCAGCCCTGTATGCCTGATATATGCTTAGGTTTGTAGGTATTACAATAGATTACAATCCTTTATGTAGGATTGTAATATATTGTACCCTATTAATATATCCTACTTACCCAAGAAGATCCTAGCACACAAGACCAAACCAGCTATTGCCATAAGAAAAATGAATCCACTCAGATAATGGATGCAGCAGGAACAGCAGCCAGCACAGCAGCCACAGGACACCCTTCTGGACTGAAACAGTATAAGAGGATAATGAAATGTGTCCACACAAATTGTTATTATTTTTATTGTTGTTACTGTTATCATTAGTATCAGGGGGGTACAGGGATTACAACAGTATGGAGCCCCTCCAAACCTGGGCTCAAACAGCAGCAGTTGTAGGTAGCAGTTGCTCCTGAGATGTAATGGGTGGAGAGAGGCCTCCGCGCTGAATTAAGGGATACAGCAGTGGGCCCTGGTTGTAGACAGAATGTCCATCTCTACTCCCAACATGGTGGGGCCCCATGCTGCTGCCATTTCATCATCATCACCATCACCATTTATTTATATAGCGCCACTGATTCCGCAGAACTGAACAGAGAACTCACTCACATCAGTCCCTGTCCCATTGGAGCTTACAGTCTAAATTCCCTAACATCCACACACAGAGACAAAGATAGAGAGAGTGACTAGGGTCAATTTTGATAGCAGCCAATTAACCTATAAGTATGTTTCTTGAGTGTGGGAGGAAACCAGAGCACCCGGAGGAAACCCACGCAAACACGGGAGAACATACAAACTCCACACAGATAAGGCCATGGTCGGGAATTGAACTCATGACCCCAGTGCTGTGAGGCAGAAGTGCTAACCACTAAGCCACCGTGCTGCCATTTGCCATTTGCTCCAGCCCCAACTCCCCAGGTGCATATCTTCCCAGGAGAGGTGCCTGGCTCCTGGACAGAGAGTCACGACAAGGCAGAAAGGTTCCCTGCAGCATCTCTGATGTCATGTAATTAATTATGTCACAACACTTTCAATGGAGAGGAGGCAAAACGAGCCAGCAAGAAGAAGCAGAGAGATAAGTAAACTATTGATAGATACTGGGACAGGGGGTGGAACGAGGGTGATGGGAAATTTTGTGTAGAGGATAACTTAAAAATGGGAGTGGGGCAAGGAGGGGGGCCCTTGTTGTTACATTTGTGCTGGGCCCCGCAATTTCTGGTGGCAGCCCTGATTACTATTATACATTAATTGTCATTGTTCCACTTATGTCAGCAATATGGCTACATACAGAGGTGGAACTAGCGAGCTGTGGGCCCCTGTGCAGGGAGGTGGGGAGGAGGAAACCAGGGCCCCAAACCCTCTGCATCTGCCATGCAGCAGGCCCCATTATCTCCATGGGCCCGGGCACCTGCCGCACCAATGGTAGTTCTGCCTCTGGTTACATACATACTGGCATTTGCAATACATTTCAACTTAAAAAGCATATGCAGTAAACATTAAACAATAAACAGCATTATGTTTATGTACATGTTTATTATAAGTGTAGATGTGCTTTCAATCTGCATTATTTTAAACTTGTCTTTTTCAAGCCAAATGAGGGTAAAACTCATACAGTATATAAACACTTCTTAACCAAATCTTACTGCATTACAATATGCTTCCATTGACAGCACGTGTATTGAAATGGAATAAGAAGTAGGTAGCGCACTTGCTTAAAAAGGAATTTGCCATTGGATATATAATACCAGTGTGGACTTAGGGTAGCCTGGAAAGGGAGAGGAACTTGCGTTCCACAGCGGAGCATAGGGTGGTGGTGCGAGAAAAATTGGCAGAGTAAGGGACAATAAGAGACAAGAGTGGGTATGTGGCCAGCTCAGGAGAGAATATTGACGGGCATCCCATTTTGTTTGTAGTCATTCGGTTGGATATATGTAATGAGGCAATATAATTTAAGGAGGATGTTGGCGAGTTGGGAAAGGCTCACTTCAGCCCCACATTCCGGGCGGCTGCTTAAACAGATTGATGACAACCTCCAAAGAATGGGTTGGTCTCAGTTTGAGTAAGGTCACAGAGTAAGATCAGAAGTTGCATTTGGCGTTGTATTACACTGTCATTTATAAATACTGGACCCATCAAGGTGAACAGGGACAGAAACTGGGACTTGACTTTAAGCAACCGTAACTGTGCCGGTTTGGACAGAGCCAGATAAGGGGGGGCCTATTAGATCATCTGATGGTAGGTGATCTGCCTTCATAAGCATGATGGTGTCCACATCTGACGTGCTGTGGGGACCTCTATCAAGCAGTAACAACCTGCACAGGCTCAGTGCATTGACAGTAGCTGCACAGAGTGCAGGGAATGAAGGTGGCTCACCAAGTGACATCATTGAGCGAGGAGCTTGAGTGTGAAAGCACAGCCGAGGGTCCGTCTAACTGCTGTTACCTATCTAATAATGATATTCCAGTTAAGTTGTTTTCTGTGATGGACATTAGTTTACTTCCAAGCTATTTTAAGCTTTTCTTTTTTTTTTAAGAAGTAATTGAAGCATGAATCGTGTTAGTTTCATCAGATACAGTACATGCTTCAGGCCAAAAGTACCTCTTCTGTAGTTTATAATTTGGTGCTTATTGAGCTGAAAGTGGTGTATTAGGAGGAGCAATGAGGGTTGACTTCTATTATCCTTTTTTTTTTTTTTCTTCAAAACCTCATTAAGTCCTTAAGTCCTGTTTGTACTCTGCTGCTCCTTTCCCCAAATTTAAAATACATTTTAATGGCAGTTTTCATGTTGCTAAGCTTGTGGTTTGGATTGTAAAAACATACTGCAACAGGGGTGACAATTTTAAGACACGGTAATTTGTTAATTTGACTTCTTCTAGTTTGACCAGTGATAAGACTTCCATTTGGACATTTTATTAGGTACACCATGTTGAAACACATATAGGCAGAACTGCATTAAGAGGGGGACACAGGGTTCCTCTCTCTCACTGAACCCCTCTCCCCCACCAGTTGGATCATCTGTTAGTGGTGAACTGCATTGTCAGCATGATTGTGTCTGCAGTTGACATGCTGCGGACACCTCTGGCAAGCAGTGAGAACCTGAACAGGCTGCACAGAATGCAGGGAAAGAGAGGGATGATGCCGAGTGACACCATTGAGTGAGGAGAAAGACTTTTTTTTTTTTTTAAAACTCTTTATTTTTGACAACAATACAAATATTGCAAAATAATTGGGAAACAGGGAAGGGAGGGGGAGAAAATAAAAAGAAAAACACTTTCAAGAGTATACAATATGGTACAAAGTCTGAGAGTACAGGCAAATTTATCCTTTGCTGCGATCTTAATTGTACACTTTCTTTCCCTCAGTTCTCTAGAATCTCTTTTTGTTGTTGTTTTATTTTTATTTTATTTTTTGGTTAAAATATAGAAGGGGGAGAGAGGAGGAGAAAGAGAGAGAAAAAGAATGAAAAAGAGGGGAGGGAGAGAAGAAAAGGTAGAAAGATTCAATGGATTCCCCTAAAGGGGAGCGACCCGCGCAACCCACCTACAGGAGGCATCGTATCTCATAGGAGAAGCTAGTGAATAGGATAAGGAAAGAATTGGTGTCCACCTTCGTGGTGAACTGGAGGTAAGTTAGTAACAAAGAAAGACCAAATCTAGAGGGGGCGATGAAACAGGGGATTAAAAGAACGAAATGAGGAGGAGAGATAAGTTACTGGATGGCAGGCATAGGGGACTGGTGAAAGGAGTACCATGGATCCCAGGTTTTGTGAAAATTGCTGACTTTATCATGTAGAAGGCTTGTGATGTATTCCATCGAGGCTATGTACCATACTTGGGAGGTTATGCTTTGGAGGTTTGGAAGGCAGGATGACTTCCAATTCTTAGCTATTTGGAGGCGTGTTGCGGCACATATACTTTGTGCCAGCTTGTTGCTGAACTTATTAAGTGATTTGTCTCGAGAGCATAGTAGCATAACCAATGGGTCCGGGGAAACCACAACCTTCAGAATTTTAGAGATAAAGTCGGAAACCTGCGCCCATAGATTGGATGTAAAAGGGCAAGTCCACCAAATGTGATAAAACGATCCCACCCCGCCACATGATCTCCAGCATAAGTCTGACGTACCTGGGTAAATTTTGTGAAGTCTTGTAGGAACCAGGTACCATCTTGTGTAGACCTTAAATGTGTTTTCTTTGATCAACGTGTTAATGGATATCTTGGAGATCCTGGTTCTGAGCCGGGACCATCCCTCCTGATCCAGAGTTTTGCCAATGTCCCGTTCCCAAGCGGACTCGAAGAGTTCGATAGGACTGCTTTCTGGCTTTAGGTATATATGATATATCAGGGATATCAGTCCCTGAGCTCCAACTCGGTTGGTACAGCATCTCTCATAGGGCGTGGGGCTATGTAGTTTGGGCGATCTGCAATTTGACTGTATAAAGCTTTTTATTTGAATGTAAGCAAAAAAACAAGGACGACGGGAGTTTAGACTTTTCTCTCAGATCCGAGAAGGATTGGGGGGCATATGTCGCTGAAATATGGGTAAATTGAGTAATCCCCGCTTTTTGCCAGGATGGTGCATAGGATTTGGTGTTCCCGGGAGGGAAATCTGGATTGTGCCAGAGTGACGTGAGAGGAGAGGGATATGAGGTGAGTTTCCATCTCCTGTGTAGTTTATCCCATAGATCAAGTGTAAACTGTAAGGTGGGATGAGAATAGGAGAAAGCCTTTTTAATGATAAGCAAACAGTGATGCAGCCCAAAGGCCCTTTAGTGTTTTTGTCTAGCTCTTGTAGAAGTGAAGGTGGTTTGAGTGTAAAAATAGCACTCGTTTAAACAATGAGCAATCAGGGGGAACATGTCTTCTGTTATTCTGCCTCTGTGTGCAAATATTGCATTTATTAAAAATTGGATGACAACAGGACATGACTATTTATCTTCACACATTGGTAGGATGAAATCCTCAGTCATAACGTGTCTTGTGATAGATCTCTTTGGGGCGATAAACAAATCTCATCATAGGAGTGAGTCATGTGTTTAGGGTATATATGCAAATCACAAAATATGTATTTATCTGATAGGACTAAAACCTTTTTCGTCTCTTTAAGACATATTTATGGATATACAGAGAAGCAATAAATATCCATAGTGTGTTTACAGTGTCCGATCCATCATCAACATTTATTTATATAGCGCCAGCAGATTCCGTAGCGCTTTAACCCACTGGCTACCCAATGAGGTATCTGGTAGCCAGTGGATTGGGCACTGTAAACGTGGCCTTTGGATTTTGCATTATTTGGCATAAGCAGCCCGTGTGGCCAATTGGTTGCCTGGTATGCGCTTCCCCTTAAGGATAAAAATGCAAGCATTTTTAAAAAAGAAATATATATATTCTCTCAACTGCTTTGTGTCACATTGTCACTCACCAGACTGTGAGTGCTTCTTCCCGTGTGTTTAGGAACCGTGGCCGTCCACCATCCTGAGGGTCTGCGCATGTGCAGCCCTTTCAATACCTTAAGTACCTGTTCCTTTTAGTTAATTGGCTGATCAGGCAACACTCCCTATTTAAAGCACCTGCTGTCTATACCTCGTTGCCTGATCTTGGAGTCTCATTCCCCATGAGCCTCTGAAGGTGTTCCTGTGTTTCCTCGTGTATTCAGCCTAGCTGATTCCTGTGGTTTCCAGACCACTTCTACCCTCCTGTGGTTTCCAGACCGCTTCAACTCTCCTGTGGTTTCCAGACCACTTCAAACTCTCCTGTGTTTCATCGTGACTGCACTAGCTGATTCCTATCCGCTTCCTCCGTGCACTACAGTTATCAGCTCACTTCAAACTCTCCTGTGTTTCATCGTGACTGCACCAGCTGATTCCTGTCCGCTGCCTCCGTGCACTACAGTTACCAGTTCACTTCAACTCTCCTGTGTTTCATCGTGACTGTACTAGCTGATTCCTATCCGCTGCCTCCGTGCACTACAGTTACCAGTTCACTTCAACTCTCCTGTGTTTCATCGTGACTGTACTAGCTGATTCCTATCCGCTGCCTCCGTGCACTACAGTTACCAGTTCACTTCAACTCTCCTGTGTTTCATCGTGACTGTACTAGCTGATTCCTATCCGCTGCCTCCGTGCACTACAGTTACCAGCTTACTTCAACTCTCCCGTGTTTCATCGAGACTGCACCAGCTGATTCCTATCCGCTGCCTCCGTGCTCAACAGTTCCAGCTCACCTCAACTCTCCCGTGTTTCATCGTGACTGCACCTGCTGATTCCTATCCGCTACCTCAGTGTATCTGCAGTGTCCTGCTTATCGCTACCCTCCAGTACTCCTCGTGTCTGTAGCCAGCTGATCCGCTCTCCGTGCTTCTACAGTGTTCCTGCCTGTGTCAACTCGCCTGTCTGCATTGGATCAACGCTCCGCTGCTGTCTTCTCTGCCATACCACTTCTACTCTTGAGTGATCTCCAGGTGTCCAGTTCTATATACTACTGCTTCCTGAGTATTGTTTCCATCGTTGCTGGTCTACCTACCTGTGCGCTGCACCTACTTGGTTACCGCTTCCATTTGCCTGGGACTTCGTATCCTGCCGGCCTTCTGCCGCTCAGGTATCTCTGCACTCCTTTCTGACAGCCTGCTCTTCTGAACCACGGTATGCATATTTATCATTGACTGTGCTCGTGTATTGCATACCTTGCTGGACTGAGTTGTTCTTCTCTGGAGTTGCCTATCCACTGAGACTTTTGCCATCATTTGACTGTGTTACCTCGTAGTCTGGATAGGTCCTGTGACTTTGTATATTTGTGCAGTGCTGCTCAGTTATTATTACTTTGTGCATATCATCGTGGGATCAAGTTCAGTGTGCCCGTGTATACTCTGCATTACATTTATCTCCCCGTGCTCCTCCTCACATATATATTTCAGTGGTACAACTTGCTAGAGGCAGACCACTGATTTCTGTTTCCTGTGTCACCTGTTTCCAGTATCCTTCCACATAGCAGTGGTACAACTTGCTAACGCAGACCACTGAATTCCCGGATACCTCCACCTGGATTCCATTCCCTCACCTAGACAGCGGTACAACTTGCTATAAGCAGACCGCTGACTCTCATCACCTCCTCGTTACTGCTGGACAATCCTCCTCACTATAGCAGTGGTACAACTTGCTACCCGCAGACCACTGACTACCCTTACGTTTCCTTTGTCCATTCAGTTCCTCGTGTACTATTATCTATATATTACCAGTGCTGCTAGTCATAGACTTTCCACGAGCATTCTCTACCATCTGCTGTCTCCTGTTCCGTGATCACCCCGCTACCAGAGTACCATATTACCATCTATACTGCTCTGGTAAGTCCGTCATCTGGTGATCCCTGGGTAAAGACTCCTAGTGCCAGTGACAGTATGATCAGGCCATGACAGACCCAGATTCGGAACCGACAGCTAAAGAGATGCTGCAGCATCTGGTTACCGATGTGGAGCAACAGGATGCTCGCCAACAGCGGTTACTACAATGTTACCAGGCGTTAGCCTCCCAAGGAACATCTGGACAGAATATTACAGCTAATGTTGAAGCTCCTGTGCTTTCCTCCGTTTCCCCAGTGCCATCCCAGGTGTCTACGGCTTCCACGCTGCACCTGCCTACTCCGTCAAAGTATGATGGAGACCCCAAAACTTGTAGGGGTTTTCTCAACCAATGCTCAGTTCATTTTGAGCTCCAACCTCAAAATTTCTCTACTCATCGTTCCAGAGTGGCCTATCTTATTTCATTGTTTTCTGGACAAGCTCTGGCATGGGCTTCCCCTCTGTGGGAGAGGAACGATCCAGTATTACAGGATAGTGCCAAATTTATTTCTATGTTCCGAAGTGTATTCGATGAACCAGGTCGTGTAATCTCCGCTGCTTCCAGCATTCTCCGTTTACGTCAGGGTTCTCGTACAGTAGGCCAGTACGTCATTCAATTCAGAATATTAGCCTCTGAACTTCAGTGGAACACTGAAGCGTTAATTGCCGCCTTCTGGCAGGGGCTCTCCGATAAAATTAAAGATGCACTGACTACCCAAGAGCTACCTACGTCATTAGAAGATTTAATTTCCCTCTGCCATCGTGTAGACATGAGGTTTCGTGAAAGGGAGTCTGAAAAAACAACTTCAGTTAAAGCATCTCTTCGCTCAACCTCTCAACTGCATCCAGTTTCATCTCCTGTGATTCCCATGGAGATAGGACGTTCCAAATTAACTTCTGAGGAGAGTAACCGAAGAGTAAAGAATAGACTTTGTATCTATTGTGCTGATTCCACACATATGCTCAATTCATGCCCTAAGAAATCGGGAAATGCCAGGCCCTAACTAGTTCTGGAGAGGTGAAGTTAGGGTCCCTGGAGTCCTCTCCATGTTCTACGAAATTAAAAGTCTGCGCTTTTGATGTTACGATTTCTGTTGCTACCAAATCCTTTGAGTCTCAAGCACTTATTGATTCTGGAGCAGCGGGAAATTTAATTTCTAAATCCCTAGTGAATCAATGGTCCCTACCAGTGATTACTCTGAAGACACCGATTACTGTGACTGCTATCGACGGATCACGTCTTATCAATGGTCTCATCACCCAGAGTACGTCTCCAGTAACGCTTCAGATTGGTGTTCTACACCAAGAAGAAATTTCGTTTTTAATTCTTCCTGTTACTACAAGTCCGATTGTTTTAGGCCTTCCATGGCTTCAATGTCATTCTCCCCAGATTGACTGGCGCACTCCTCAAGTTACGTCTTGGGGAGCTGAATGTCATCATCGTTGTCTCTCCCGAGTCATTCCTCTTAAAATACAGCAATCTTCCATTTCACCTTCCTCACCGGGACTTCCTCCTCAGTATGCTTCATTTGCCGATGTTTTTGATAAAACTCAGTCTGAACGTCTTCCTCCTCATCGTTCATGGGATTGTCCGATCGATCTTCTACCTGGCAAGACTCTTCCCAGGGGTCGTGTGTATCCACTTTCGTTACCTGAAACTCAAGCTACATCTGAATACATCCAAGAGAATCTCCAGCGAGGATTAATTTGACCTTCCACTTCTCCCGCTGGAGCCGGGTTCTTCTTTGTAAAAAAGAAGGATGGATCACTACGCCCCTGCATAGATTTTCGTGGACTTAACGCTATTACTATTAAAAATCGATATCCCATTCCTCTGATTACTGAGTTATTTGACCGCATTAAGGGAGCTCGGATCTTTACCAAGTTGGATCTTCGTGGTGCCTATAATTTAATTAGAATCCGGTCCGGTGACGAATGGAAGACAGCTTTCAACACCAGAGATGGGCATTATGAATATTTAGTAATGCCTTTCGGGTTATGTAATGCCCCCGCTGTTTTCCAGGGCTTCATTAATGAGATCTTTCGGGACTTGTTATATGTATGTGTCGTTGTCTACCTGGACGACATATTGATTTTTTCACAGGACCTGCCGTCTTATCACCAACATGTGGCAGAAGTTCTTTCCAGACTCCGGAAAAATTCATTATTCTGCAAACTAGAAAAATGTTCATTCGAGTTGCCCCAGATTCCATTTTTGGGTTATATTGTCTCCGGAGTTGGCCTGCAAAAGGATCCAGAAAAGGTGAATGCTGTGTTACATTGGCCTCAGTGGCATTCAGCGTTTTTTAGGTTTTGCCAATTACTATAGACGCTTCATTCAACACTTCTCTTCAATTGCATCTCCTATCGTGGCCCTGACTCGTAAAGGGGCCAATACTAAGCAATGGTCATCTGAGGCTCTCCAAGCCTTTCAATTTCTTAAAGAGTCCTTCTCCTCTGCTCCCATTCTTCGACAGCCTGATGTGACGCTTCCCTTCTTCCTAGAAGTAGATGCCTCTAATGTTGGCTTAGGAGCCATTCTCTCCCAAAGATCGGAGCAACAAAAATTCCATCCTTGTGCCTTTTACTCTCGGGGTCTCCGGCCTGCGGAGAGGAATTACACCATCGGGGACAAGGAGTTGCTGGCTATTAAAGTAGCATTAGAGGAGTGGAGATACTTGTTGGAGGGAGCTCGTCATCCTGTGACAATTTTCACGGATCATAAGAACTTGTCATATCTACAGTCTGCCCAATGCTTGAATCCTCGTCAAGCAAGATAGTGTCTCTTTTCTTTTCTCGTTTTGAATTAATCATTACCTTCAAACCAGCTGCAAAGAACAAGAAAGCTGACGCTCTATCCCGAGCCTTTGTGACGTCCTCTGACGTTGAAGAGGTTTCCAACCACTCTATATTAGACCCCAAATGTATTTCGCTGGCTGCTTCTTCCACTAAAGTGCTACCATTTGGGAAGACCCTCGTGCCTCCTACTCTTAGGAGGAAAATCCTTTTGTGGTTCCACTCTTCTCGTTTTTCTGGACACGCTGATGAGCGCAAGACCTTTGAGATTCTCTCTCGAAGTTACTGGTGGCCTTCTATGAGGAGAGACGTCAAAGAGTTTGTAGCCGCTTGTGAATTGTGTTCTCAGTTTAAGACCTCCCGCAGAACTCCAGCGGGTTTGCTTCAACCACTACCCATTTTGTCCAAGCCCTGGACCCATATTAGTATGGACTTTGTTACTGATCTTCCTCCTAGTAAAAACTGTAATACTATTTGGGTAGTGGTGGACAGATTTTTGAAGATGGCGCATTTCGTCCCTTTGTCTGGTTTGCCTTCCTCTTCTACTCTGGCTGAGCATTTCGTCAAAGAAATCTTTCGTATTCACGGATGTCCTTCTGAGATTGTGTCAGATAGAGGAGTACAATTCGTTTCCAGATTCTAGCGGGCCCTTTGTAAGACCTTGGGCATACGATTAGCACTCTCATCTTCCTACCATCCTCAATCAAACGGACAAACTGAAAGGGTCAATCAAGATCTTGAGACCTTTATAAGGATGTTCTCATCAGCCAATCAAGACAACTGGGTAGAATTGCTTCCTTGGGCTGAATTCGCTCATAACAACATGTACCATGAGTCATCTTCCAAAACTCCATTCCTTGTGGTTTACGGTCACCATCCGTCTTTTCCGGAATTTCCTGCCCTCCCTCCCACCCAAGTTCCTGCTGTAGAGACTGTTTGTCAGACCTTCAAAAATATTTGGTCTCAGGTCAAAACCTGTTTAAAGAAGACATCTGCCAAATATAAGTCTTTTGCAGATAAAAAGAGGCGGGCTATTCCACCACTGAAAATTGGAGATCGTGTCTGGTTATCCACCAAAAATATTCGTTTGAAGGCCCCATCTATGAAATTCGCTCCTCGTTTTATTGGTCCGTATAGGATCATTCAAGTGATAAATCCAGTTTGTTTCAAACTTCTACTTCCTAAGAATCTTCGTATTTCCAACGCCCTCCATGTGTCCTTGCTCAAACCTCTCATCATCAACCGTTTCTCGATCCCTCCTTCAGCACCTCGGCCAGTTCAAGTTCATCAGGAGGAAGACTTTGAGATTACTCATATATTGGACGCAAAAATTTTGCGAGGAGTTCTTCGTTTCCTCGTTCATTGGAAGGGCTTTGGTCCTGAGGAGCGTTCATGGATCAAAGCTGAAGATCTCAACGCTCCAGCTCTTCTTAAGAAGTTTTATTCCAAATATCCGGACAAGCCCGGTTCCAGGTGTTCTGTGCCCACCTTTAAAAGGGGGGGTACTGTCACTCACCAGACTGTGAGTGCTTCTTCCCGTGTGTTTAGGAACCGTGGCCGTCCACCATCCTGAGGGTCTGCGCATGTGCAGCCCTTTCAATACCTTCAGTACCTGTTCCTTTTAGTTAATTGGCTGATCAGGCAACACTCCCTATTTAAAGCACCTGCTGTCTATACCTCGTTGCCTGATCTTGGAGTCTCATTCCCCATGAGCCTCTGAAGGTGTTCCTTTGTTTCCTCGTGTATTCAGCCTAGCTGATTCCTGTGGTTTCCAGACCACTTCTACCCTCCCGTGGTTTCCAGACCGCTTCAACTCTCCTGTGGTTTCTAGACCACTTCAAACTCTCCTGTGTTTCATCGTGACTGCACCAGCTGATTCCTATCCGCTGCCTCCGTGCACTACAGTTACCAGTTCACTTCAACTCTCCTGTGTTTCATCGTGACTGTACTAGCTGATTCCTATCCGCTGCCTCCGTGCACGACAGTTACCAGTTCACTTCAACTCTCCTGTGTTTTATCGTGACTGTACTAGCTGATTCCTATCCGCTGCCTCCGTACACTACAGTTACCAGCTTACTTCAACTCTCCCATGTTTCATCGAGACTGCACCAGCTGATTCCTATCCGCTGCCTCCGTGCTCAACAGTTCCAGCTCACCTCAACTCTCCCGTGTTTTATCGTGACTGCACCTGCTGATTCCTATCCGCTACCTCAGTGTATCTGCAGTGTCCTGCTTATCGCTACCCTCCAGTACTCCTCGTGTCTGTAGCCAGCTGATCCGCTCTCCGTGCTTCTACAGTGTTCCTGCCTGTGTCAACTCGCCTGTCTGCATTGGATCAACGCTCCGCTGCTGTCTTCTCTGCCATACCACTTCTACTCTTGAGTGATCTCCAGGTGTCCAGTTCTATATACTACTGCTTCCTGAGTATTGTTTCCATCGTTGCTGGTCTACCTACCTGTGCGCTGCACCTACTTGGTTACCGCTTCCATTTGCCTGGGACTTCGTATCCTGCCGGCCTTCTGCCGCTCAGGTATCTCTGCACTCCTTTCTGACAGCCTGCTCTTCTGAACCACGGTATGCATATTTATCATTGACTGTGCTCGTGTATTGCATACCTTGCTGGACTGAGTTGTTCTTCTCTGGAGTTGCCTATCCACTGAGACTTTTGCCATCATTTGACTGTGTTACCTCGTAGTCTGGATAGGTCCTGTGACTTTGTATATTTGTGCAGTGCTGCTCAGTTATTATTACTTAGTGCATATCATCGTGGGATCAAGTTCAGTGTGCCCGTGTATACTCTGCATTACATTTATCTCCCCGTGCTCCTCCTCACATATATATTTCAGTGGTACAACTTGCTAGAGGCAGACCACTGATTTCTGTTTCCTGTGTCACCTGTTTCCAGTATCCTTCCACATAGCAGTGGTACAACTTGCTAACGCAGACCACTGACTTCCCGGATACCTCCACCTGGATTCCATTCCCTCACCTAGACAGCGGTACAACTTGCTATAAGCAGACCGCTGACTCTCATCACCTCCTCGTTACTGCTGGACAATCCTCCTCACTATAGCAGTGGTACAACTTGCTGCCCGCAGACCACTGACTACCCTCACGTTTCCTTTGTCCATTCAGTTCCTCGTGTACTATTATCTATATATTACCAGTGCTGCTAGTCATAGACTTTCCACGAGCATTCTCTACCATCTGCTGTCTCCTGTTCCGTGATCACCCCGCTTCCAGAGTACCATATTACCATCTATACTGCTCTGGTAAGTCCGTCATCTGGTGATCCCTGGGTAAAGACTCCTAGTGCCCGTGACACACATCTATTGTTGATGGAGTGATTATAGATTGATTGCGGGACAGAGGGGCTGGTTTTGTGAACTAGTTCTATTTCTACTTTTGACAGCAGCCTGCATGGATTTAGGTATTTGACTGCTAAATTAAAGCACCACTTCTCCACCGATCTCATATCTCTTTGTTATGTTTCTATGTATGATTTGGTTTTTGTATAATTTTGCAGACTATCCGGCACAGCAGTTGTGTGGTGCCTTCTAAGTAAACAATGATGGTGATGATGATGATGATTATCATGATTCACTCACAATAAATAAATACAGCCCTTTATGGTACAGAATGCCAATCCCTTGGATTTGTGTCCAGAGGATGCACAAATGGGAGACATGTAAACTGTCTAGTCATGGGCAAACAGAAAAAGGTAACACTTAATCTGAATGCTGCCATGTTGCATATATTTTTGCATATTTATTTTATGATTATGGTGAATATTAACAGGTTTAGAAAATAAGCCACCATCATGAAAAACTCAAAAAAGACACAATATACATTATCACTTAACTGTATCTGTAGCATTTCATAAATTTAATCACCTTCTTCTGCAATAACTGCTGATCTCCATAATTTTCAACTGCTTCTGACATTAAAGCCATCAGTCCGCAGATTTCTAAGCACACCAGTGTTTTAGCCGATCAGAAATTCTTTACACCTAAAGATGGAAAAGATTGTCTTGAAATCAATCAGGAATTGAAAAATATTAGGCAATTTATTACTTGTCTAACCAGAAAGTGTGATATTTCTAAATAGCGACCAATAAAATCTGCTCCTATCATCTTACGATGCTAGTCCTTAGTCAGTCAGCAGGGTACAGGAGATAAACAATCTTTATTAATGTCAAGAACAACATTATAATGATGATAATATTGTCCTTTGGGTATGTTGGGATGGTCCATCTAGAGTATATGTGGCCAAAAGTTCGATGGTGATCTTCCGGTAGATGATGGCAATCTACAGGTAAGTCGCAGACTACACACTGTGGATCGGGGGAAATTTTGCACTTCTTGTTTTGTTTTGGGGTTTTTTGCTTATGTCACAGAAGTGTGGTTCCAGAAATTTGGCGCAGTGTGCAAGCCAATCAAAAGTGCCTTGGAGATTTGAGGTCAGAATCGAGTAAGAACGGAGGCTGTTTGTCTCCATATGGAGAGGAGTTCATTAATTGATTTTTGGCATATTTTGCATTTATGTATGTGTGTGTATAAAATAAAAAATAAATATGTTAGCTGTGTATTTCACTAGGTATGCGTATCTCATATTATATTTAAATATATAAATTGACTGCATTTACATGTATATTTTATTAAATATGTGCTAGCTAGCTTTAATATATGCATTAGCTGCATGTTTAAACATATGTATTAGCTGTGCACTAATCTATCAGAGAAGCCTTGTTAATAGCATGTTAACTTTGCAACAGTTGTGCTTGTACCATTTATTATTATTAAATATAGATACTAAATTGGACCTTTTTGCTGCCACATAGTTTGCTAGTGGAATCCTTTATTTTTCATTTCATTTTTAACGTTAGCACTTTGCTGCAGGAGCGTAACTAGAAATGTCTGAGCCCCATTGCAAAACTCTGATGGAATCTTATACGCACCATCATAAAGGCATACTGCCACAATGTCTGCTCCATCCTCAGTCAGTATCCAGTAAGGTACTAATTGCATTCTGGTATATTAGTCTGAGTTATATATTTTCATATATTCCTCATTGTATATCATATTATATACCTGCCTGGGTAAATACACAATGAAGTCGCATTAAGTTTAAACTTTAGGCACATTGTTCAGGACAGACCCCCCTGTGCTGCTCAGCCGTATAGTAGTCACATGGGGTCTGATTCATTAAGGATCTTAACTGAAGAAACTTCTTATTTCAGTCTCCTGGACAAAACCATGTTACAATGCATGGGGTGCAAATTAGTATTCTGTTTTGCACATAAGTTAAATACTGACTGTTTTTTCATGTAGCACACAAATACTTGATAGCTTATTTGTACACTGAAATTTAAAGTTGATATTTGTGTGCTACATGAAAAAACAGTCAGTATTTAACTTATGTGCAAAACAGAATGCTAATTTGCACCCCTTGCATTGTAACATGGTTTTGTCCAGGAGACTGAAATAAGAAGTTTCTTCAGTTAAGATCCTTAATGAATCAGGCCCATGGACTACTATGGCTATAGTTACACCCTTGCCTTGCTGGTTAGGTGGATTAAACAGCTTACCATTTCAGTATATATGGCTATCCGAATATGCTATGGCATACACAAATCCACAGCACTCATGTCACCAAAATATTCTGCTGTCAAAAATGAGTTATAATATGTGGACCCCAGTGGTGTTTCAGTTCCTTAAGAATGGATTTGCTGCGCAGACCTGTCAAAATTCTATGAAGAACATATGGAACAATGGAACGGGTGATGATGACAAGAAATTGGAAAAACGCTGTCTGCTTATGCTCTGGTGTATGTTAGGTAATCATAAGTCAAGTATCCTTGAAGATAGAGAGCTGTATTGCTGAGACAGAATACGTCTTTAAACTAAATTAATATAATGTACTTCTACAGGCTACGACTGGTCCAACAGGTATTAGTGTAATACCCGTCGACCCCATAGTCTGATGGATACCCTGTGGCTCGCTCTCTACAGTGAGGGGTCCCTGGTCTGGGCTATAGGGACCAGTACTGGCATGGCCTACTGCTGCCACTGGGATCAGTTCCCTGCACTGATTGACACATCTGCCTGTCTATCCTAAGACCCACCCTAAGGTCTCTGTATTAAATGTGGGGGTTAGTAATTTAATGACAGTGGGGGGAAGAAGACCTGTGTAATAAATGTGGTTGTTATTGATTAAATGCCTGTCTGGTTCGGGAGGGGGGGGGGGGGGGCTTTAGCTTGTTACTTTGTTTTCCTGTAGGTGAATAGTATCTACAGTATCTCTATTCCAAACAGGGTTCGATCATTACAGAATCTGGACAAACAGCAGCTTATTACACCAGCAGTAGCAGTGGGTAATGAAAGCTGCAAGGACAAATAGGAGATAACAGTTAGGTCTACCAGTTGTCCTGATTCTGATGAGGCAGTCCCATATACTCAGGGACGCTTCTCTTTCAATCTGTGCCTGCCAGCAAAACTTACCGGGCTGTGCTGTCTCGTGGAGAGGAGTGAGAGTGCTGCACTGCACTACACAGCAGCAGCTCACACTAAGGGCCTGATTTTGAGTTAGCAGCAAAGCAAAGAAAAGGAGCAACTTTGCACCTGGACAAACCATGTTACAATGCAAGGGGTACAAATTGACTTATTTTTGTGCACGCAAGGGAAATACTGGCTGTTGTTTCATGTAGCACACAAATACTTGATAGCTTTATTTTTACATGGAAATTAGAGTTGATCTATGACATGCGGTATTCCAACTATAAATCTGTCCTACATTTTAAATTTACCTCCCCCTCCAATGCAACATGCTTTTGCCCAGCTTTTGCAATGAAGTGCAAAGTGAAAAAAATTCTGTCCCTACATTTCTGCTACCCTAGACGTAGGCTTATGTGACGTTTCCACAAACTCATGTCAACCACAGGAATTATTCTTGCTATGTAAAATCTTTAGTACATATCACTGTTGTATGGGAGGGTAAGGGTTAAAAAGCAGTTAAAGTTGTGTCAATAGGCAAGAAGTTGAGAGGGCTTAAGAGAGTAGGTAGTTATATATTTGAGTTAATGTGAGGTCACTTCCTCTTGGCTCTGTGAATTTCCCACCCACCCACACCTTATTATGTTTAAGATGTGTTATGATATGTCAGGTCCTATCGGTGGCACAAGGGACGGTCGTTAAGCACTCTCATTCAAAGTGAGGCTTTAGCTGAAACATCACCCTTGCTGGAGTTCCCTGGCTCCACGCTTTCAGTTGGGTTTCAGTACTGAGCCAGGGAGAGAGTGGATTCTTTGTGACCTCATAGCACCAATGCTTTATTTGTTGTTTGGCTGGAGCTGATGGTTTGCTCGTGCCACCATTGCAGAGATAATTAAAGCTGTGACCTCTTTTGCCAAATATGTCTCCTGGTATTTATTTTATTATACGAGTTAAAGTTGGTTTTGAGTCATGTGCAGAGGGGAGTACATCAACTAATAGGTGGTTTAATAGCCGTTGTACTGTCTCTCTTCTCATTTTAAGTAGTTAGTCTGGTCTAGATGGGAAGATTCCAGGCATCTGTAATCCTATTTCACACACCACCCCTGATGCTTGTTTATGGAAATGAAATTTCAACACAAATTATTCATCTTTTAATGTAGTTTGAGACAGTACATTTTGTTCCTTGCTCAGCAGCAGTTATATAACTATTTTTTGTTATCTTTCCAGCTGTTACACTACTAAAGATACATGAGAAATGGTGAAAAGAATTTTATATTATTTATTATTATTATATTTCTGTACAGGCCCTTCCTTCATTGCATCTGTATAAAATTAATCAGCCTTAATTGAGCCCATAGTTAGACGTTTATCTTATGTATATAACAAGTGTTAATATTCCAATTTGTAAATTGTCTTCATTATGGCAATGAAGTGCAAAGTGAAAAAAATTCTGTCCCTACATTTCTGCTACCCTAGACGTAGGCTTATGTGACGTTTCCACAAACTCATGTCAACCACAGGAAGTATTCTTGCTATGTAAAATCTTTAATACATATCACTGTTTTAGATGAAATGGAATGTCAATTAAGCACCCAAGGAGGGATTTAACTACATGTTGAGATGTCCGAGTCGGAGTTACATGCATGTGTATATGGGTTGGACATAGGGAGTAATTAGGACTTAGAGATTGAGTTCTCCTCAGGTCCCCTCAAGTTTACTGTGACAGTCCCCTTGAGTGCTGCTGTCTAGGACTTGCTGTCTGACTTGTTCAAGTTCAAGCTATTCAAGATAGTCTTGACCTTGCCGTTAGTCAAATGGAGACAGAGTACTGATCTACACCAATAAGTGGTATTGCGCTGTATGCCATAACCTGAGATCTGAGATGGATCTGTGAGCTGAGTGGAGACTGAAAGTACTAGCAGGCAGGCAGAAACTGATTGTGCTCCAAGATCAACATTGTTGGGTTGACTTGAGAGACATAACAGGGACAGGTTGCCAGAGTAAAATGACAAGAGCCCAGGTAACTGTGAATTGTGTTGTTCATAAAACAGAAAAAGACCAAGGGCCTGATTCATTAAGGAACTTAAATTAAGAAGTTTCTTATTTAAGTCTCCTGGACAAAACCATGTTACAATGCAAGAGGTGAAAATTAGTTTTCTGCTTTGCATATAAGTTAAATACTGTTAGGCTGCTGGCCTGATCACCAAACCACAGAACTATATGACGGAGGTTTTCACCTTTAGCAGCCGCCTTTCCCTTAGAACTTGATGCGCTCACCGGTACTCAGATGCGTCCAAGACTTAGCTCCAGATGTAGTGTGGGTTGGTAATGCAGGACCACAGCAGCAGGCCAGGAGACTGGTAGAAAGCAGCGGGAGGTCAAAACGATAGCCAAGGTCAAGGGTCACAGGCAAGCAGGGTAGTCAATTAACACGTCAGAGGTCGGGGTCACAGGCTAGGTAGCAGGGTCCAAGGTACAGGCCAAAAGGGTCAGGGTCACGAGCAAACAGGCAGAGCCCAAAATCCAAGCAGGGGTCATACACAGGAAATCCAACAGAGTATCCACAGGACAGGAAATAGCAAACAGGAGCGGGTCAGCATGACTGGGTCAGACACGTTATAACCGGCAGGGAGGCTAAGCCCTCCCTGCCTTAAATGCCTGGATCCACCAATCAGGGGTTCATCCCTGAATCACACATAGGCCAGATATAATTATACATAAATCAGCCCACAGGCTGAAACTATTTGCGCACGCGCGCGCCCGGCCTCCTAAATTGCCGGGACGCGGCGCTACACAAGAAGCGTCCGACCGTTGCCTTAACAACGATCGGGTCCTGCCCGGAAGTGACGTCCCGGTCGTCAAGGTGACGGCTGGGACGCTAGAGGGCACTGGAAGCGAGCCACGGCGCTGTGAGTACCGCCGCGGCTCGTAACAAATACTGACTGTTTTTTCATGTAGCACACAAATACTTGATAGCTTATTTGTACACTGAAATTTAAAGTTGATATTTGTGTGCTACATGAAAAAATCAGTTATTATTTAACTTATGTGCAAAACAGAAAACTAATTTTCACCCCTTGCATTGTAACATGGTTTTGTCCAGGAGACTTAAATAAGAAACTTCTTAATTTAAGTTCCTTAATGAATCAGGCCCCAGGTGACAAAGTCAAGAGGGAGAGGGAGCTCTGAAATAAATATGTGAACCACTGTCTATGTTATTTATTATCTGTAACTAACTGAAGTGCAAGAGGAGTAAACAAAGGAGAGTGATTTAAAAAAAAAAAAAAAATGGTATTGTGCCCATTCTTTTAACAACAAGTACAATAGTACAGTACCACCTGTGTTATCACAACTAATGAACTAGTTACTAAACGTGCATGTTTAGGGACCCATATACACTTTAAAGCCCACAGAGCAGGCCTAGACAACTTGTGACTCTCCGGGCATTGTGAAACTACAAGTCCCAGTATACTATGCCAATTATCGCAGGCAAAGTATGATGGGGCTTGTAGATTCACAACACCTGGAGAGTCACAGGTTGTTCAAGCATCCGTAGAGCATGAAAGATCAGAAAAGGGGAAATCCAATTTGGTTCTTGTTGTTATGAATGTCAGAACTATCTCTAATGCCACTTTCATACTGCCGCCCCTGCAATATCCCGGGTTTTTGAAGCCGGGTTTTTGCAGGGGCTCGGAGCGTCCCAGCTCAGAAACACCATTCATACTGCACCTTGGACCCGGGAATTTCCCGGGTTGACCCCATTCATACTGCACAAGTCTGTGCCCTGGCAATTTGTGAGAGTCATCACCAGAGCAGTTTTCATTGGCTGAAAGCTGTAATATGAAGAATCTCTCTCTCTCTCTCTCTCCTATCTCTCTCCTCTCTCTCTCTCCTCTCTCTCTCCTCTCTCTCTCTCTCTTCCCCCCCCCCGGGTTGCACCATTCATAGTGCAGGCAACCCAGGAATTACCCCTCGATAAATCCCGGGTTTTTAGACCCGGGATTTTTCACTTGTACCATTCATACTGCACCAACACCCGGGTCGTTTGAGCTCCACCCAGGAAAAACCCGGGATTTTGGTGCAGTATGAATGGGGTATAAAAGGGCAATTGCACAGTTCTGCAGGTTAATTATTTTTTTTTAACAACCACTCTCACCTTTTCTACCCAATCCTTACTTTTCAGAGTGTATAAAAATTATTTTGTTTTAATAAAATAAACCCAATAAAGTATCATAAGTGCATATTAATTACTAGTAACCAGCATTGGACTGGCCCACCGGGATACCGTGGAGATCCCTGGTGGACCACAATGGCCCTGCCCCCTTTCCATAGGGGGCGGAGCCTGAATTCGATCACCAGGGCCCCCACAGAGGAAGACTTGTAGGAGCAGACTGTGCTGCTTAGTAATGCAGAGGAGTTTCCTGCTCATGCAGGTACTATTTTTGTAAAAAAAAATGATACTTTAAAAAAAAAAAAAAGTTCCCCAGCGGGTGGCACATTCGTGCACATCCGCAATTTTTGGGGTGGGGAGGGGGCTATGGGGTAGGAAGTGAGCTGACAGATGTCAGCAGCTCCCAGTCCCCGGACAGTGACATGATCACACTCTGTCCCAACAGCCGGCAGAGCAAAAAGGAGGAGGAGGAGCTCTAACACAGCACAGCTTAGGTAAGTATGTTGTGTCAGGGGTTCTTATGTTGTGTCTGAGACTTAGGCTGTGTCACGGGGGGGCTTCGTCTGTGTCTGGGGGGGACTTCGTCTGTGTCTGGGGGGGACTTAGGCTGTGTCTTGGGGGGACTTAGGCTGTGTCAGGGGGGACTTAGGGTATGCCAGGGGAGACAGGCTGTGTCTGGGGGCTTAGGCTGTGTCTGCAGGGGTTATGCTGTGTCTGTGGGGACTTAGGCTGTGTCGGGGGGTTATGCTGTGTTTGGGGGGTCTTATGTTTTGTCTGGGGGTCTTATGTTGTGTCTGAGGGGGACTTATGCTGTATCTGGAGGGTTAGGCTGTATCTGTGGGGGACTTAGACTGTGTCTGGGGGTACTTAGGCTGTGTCTGGGGGGGATTTAGGCTGTGTCCTGGGGGGGTTATGCTGTGTCTTGGGGGGACTACAAATTAAGAGGTGCTCAAAAACACACACACACACACACACACACACACACACACACACACACACGCACACACATATATATATATATATATATATATATATATATATATATATATATTTATTTATTTACTGAGGGTGGAGATTCCTGCTGTAATTGCCGGCAATGTGCACAGTGAAAATTCCAACCAGCCCCAGCATTACATCAAAATTAATACTTAGACCTTCCTCCAGACCCAATATTAAGGTAGTAGTATTCCCATTTAATAAATAAACCTATTTCCGTCCCTCCAGCCCCAGCAATAAATTAATAGTATTTACGTATAATAAATATACCTATTTCCCGCAACTGTCACTGCCATTAAATAATTCATATTCACATTTAAAAAATAGACCTCATGCTCCTCAAACTCAGCCCCGCATTCAATTAATAGTGCTCAAGCCATCCCATCTTAAATTAATAGTCACTTTAAAATTAAATTGCCCCACCATCACCCCACAAACAAAATAGCACCCATTAGTTAGCCACACCTACCACACACACATTACATTGCCACAAGCCCGCTGTGCCATCACACACACATTACTGTGCCTCCTTATGATCACACTGCACCTTGAATGCTGCTTTTGCTCCCCCCTTCTCCTTGCCCCCCTTTATCACACTGAGCCATGCTGCTTTTGCTCCCCCCCCTTCTCCGGGCACCCCTTCATCACCCTGTGCCATGCTGCTTTGGCCCCCCTTCACATTCTGCCATGCTGCTTTGGTCCCCCTTCACACTCTGCCATGCTGCTTTGGCCCCCCTTCATATGCTATGCTACTTTGGTCCCCCTTCACACTCTGCCATGCTGCTTTGACCCCCTTCACACTCTGCCATGCTACCTGTGCTCCCCCTTCACACTCTGCCATGCTGTCATTGCCCCTTTTCACTCTCTGCCATGTTGTCTTTGCCCTTTTTCACTCTCTGCCATGCTGTCTTTGCCCATTTTCACTCTCTGCTATGCTGCCTTTGCCCCTTTTCACTCTCTGCCATGCTGCCTTTGCCCCTTCTAACTCTCTGCCATGCTGCCCAGGGGCGAACACAGGATTTTTAAGGGGGGGTTTTCTCCCCCCCGAAAAAAAATTATGCGAGAGAGAGCTGCTGTGCATGCAGCCGCACATGCGCAGCAGCTCCATTTTGGCTATGCTGTACTGTACAGCAGCCGCGGCGCTGTCAAAGAAGCATCCGCGGCAGTGCTGTATTGTAGTACAATACATGCTGTACAGTACAGGGCAATGTTTAGTGCCCATTCGTTCGCAGAGGGGAGGGGTTTCTGGAGAACCAGAAACCCCCCCCTGCGTTCGCCCCTGCTGCCTTTGCCCCTTCTCACTCTCTGCCATGCTGCCTTTGCCCCTTCTCACTCTCTGCCTTGCTGACTTTGCCCCTTCACTCACTGCCATGCTGTCTGTGATCCCTCTTCTCACTCTCTGCCATGCTGCCTTTACTCCCCCTTGCTTTCGTTCTTTCACTTACCTTTTCTATCGCCTTCTTTCTTCTCTTCTTCTGTCTTCTTGCCGACTCCTCTCTGCGCCGCTCATCACTGAACGTCGGGCGTAATGACATCACGCCCGACACTCAGTGTGAACGGAGCACAGAGGAGTCGGGGAGCGCCACGGTCACGTGAGTATTTTATTTACTTTTAAAGTTACCCGCTCCCCCCACCAATGAAGAGGGGAGCGATCCCCCCCCCTCCAGACTGTACATTGTGTTGCTCCCCTGTATATGTATATGTTCTCTTTATTCCTGCTGTCGCCTGATCTGCCACACTCCCCCCTCCCTGCTGCTAATCTCCCCATCTGCTAAAACCCCTTCCCCCCTCCCTGCTACCTTTCACCCCATGCTGTCACTGGCCCCGCCAACACATTGCTACTCCGTCCTGCCATACATCTCTGCTGCTGTACCTCACCTGCCACCATTCTCCACTACCAGACAATGCACTGCTCTCCCTGCACAACTGTCATAGCTGCACTGGAGACATCAGAAAAGGGAAGATAGAAGGGAGAGCAAAAGAAAGAAGGAATAGATTGCATTAAATTTGACATAGGTAAGTGCATGTATATTATTTTTTCATATTGCTATTATTATAAACATATTTAAATTTTTTAGGATTCTGGTGCAAAATATTTTAAATATAGATAATATATAAAGTGGCATATAAAAGTTTTTTTTTCCTTTTGGTACTAATTATACAGACGCCACTGTATCTTGCCGGTGCTGTGCTGCTTCTTCCACTTGAGACACTGTTTTCAAATCTTCTGCTGCTTGGGTGATGCAATGACTTATTCACCTACATCAGGCCGGCTGCGGGGGATATGAAAAAAGCAGTTGAAGCGGAAGAAGGGGCACAGCGCTGAACAGCTACAGTGGTGTCCCTATAAATAAAGAGAACCACGCTCCCTCTAGTGGCTGGCCACACCCATCCTGCACAAAAAAATATTTTATGGCACCCTATATATAATTCCATTCCTCTGGTGGACCCTTCATACCCCATACTGACACATCTAGTAACCAGGAGTACCAAACTGCCATAAAAAGATTTGTTACAGCTTTGATTTTTTTTTCATGGTTAGGTCATTATTTCTCCCATCATAGATAATCAATCTTGGTATAGAAATGTGCTTGCAATATGTAGAAATTGAATCTTTAGGTGAACCAATAAGTGCCGGACTAGGGGCCTGATTCATTAAGGATCTCAAATGAAGAGGATACTCATTTCAGTCTCCTGGACAAAACCATGTTACAATGGAAGGGGTGCAAATAAGTGTTCTGTTTTGCACATAAGTTAAATACTGCCTGTTTTTTCATGTAACACACAAATATCAACTTTAAATTTCAGTGCACAAATAAGCTATCAAGTATTTGTGTGTTACATGAAAAAACAGGCAGTATTTAACTTATGTGCAAAACAGAACACTTATTTGCACCCCTTCCATTGTAACATGGTTTTGTCCAGGAGACTGAAATGAGTATCCTCTTCATTTGAGATCCTTAATGAATCAGGCCCTAGATTATTATTTTGATTCTAAGCTGCCTTTAAGTGGACACATGATTGTAACCTGTAGACAATCCTTGCCTCATGGATTAGGAACAAATTCAGCTAGAGGTTCAAGTTCCAATGCAAGAGGTGCAAATGCAATTAATTTTTGTTTTTCTGCATGCGGGTATAATACAGTCTGCTTTTGCACACATTTTTACACTGTGATTTAGACTTGAGCAACAGTAAGCACATCCCCCTTCCAACTCTGAATCTGTCTGCACATCTTGAATTTGCTCAACTTGGGTTTGTTCAGTTGCAAAATAGTATATGTTGGTATTAATAAACTATTCCTAGTGCACTGTGCCTAAAAATTGCCCCATCATTTCCCACACTGCCCACAGAGCTTCACTACTCTTTATATGGGTAAGTACATAGTGATCACAGTGTCCATATGGGAAAACTTTGGGTGACCATGTGTGTATGTTACAGTTACGGCATAGTATTAAGTATGAAATAGTAATTTATTTATTTTTTTTCTGGTGTTTGAAACTTTCTGGATAATCAGATTCGGAATAAAATATGCTATATCTGTAGAAATTATATTTTGTATGAAGACAGAAGTCCTGTAAATAAAATATAGAGCAGGTTCAAACACATTTTACAAATCCAGCAAGAATGTAATAATAAATTCTGTCTTGTCAATGTGACATATTATATTAAATGGATGGGAGGTGCCATAACTAATGAAAAGTATTATAGGACACGGCAATGAATTTTGCAGTCGTGCCACTATATCTTGTTTGTGACTGAATAGGATACAGAATATACTGTGTGAACAGGGTTTGCCTAGTGCTTCATTTGGGCATCAAACATTTTGTATCTACTGTAGAAGTTCCAATTATGCAAATCAAGCCTTAAAAACATTGTTAGGATCCATAAATCTTGCATATTTGGGAACATCCATCAGTTGTATATTGGTCAATACATTTACTTTTACAAATGAGAGAACAATCCCCCAATATATTTTCCTGGTTCCAGCTTCCAACTATAACCATAGACCAGGATTTGGCTTGTATAGGATCCATACTGTAATAGCAGAATTTGATAATACAATATGAGATATACATAATAAAGTTTTATTTTTATTGAAAGCGGTTGCCCACTTTTGGACAACCCCATTGAAGAAGGCTTGAGGAAAAAAGATTCTAAGGACCAATCAAAGTCTTCCATGTACAACAAATATGGGAAACCCCCGTTACCTAAAACTGGGAGTTGGATCGTGACACAGCCTGCTCATTTTCCCTGCTTAAAATACAAATACTATAAGTTGTCCATAGCTCTTTTACATAGCTTTATGGAAGCTAATTTAAACAAGATCTACTGAAGAGGTATGGACAGATCCTGCAGATTGTGAACAACAACACAATTTGGCTTTTGTTCAGTGGGGTGATTTGCAGAGGGGGGATGTTATATTAAGAAAGGATTTCCAAAACGTGCAAAAAACAATCATTTCTAGATATAGGACAAGGCTGCTGCCATAGCTGAACGATACATGTGCAGACCTTACACTGTAGTATTGCCAAGCACATATTCTACATTCTTACAATAACTGATCAATGAGTGACACTGTTCTGTGTTTGTCTGTAGATATTATCTAAGCAAAATCACAGCTCCCTTTATTTCTGTAAATGTAAACATGCTTAAATATTAAGGAACATTCATAGGAAAATAAAGTGAAATAAACACTATATATAAGGAAAGGCTATTACCCTTAATCCCTTAATTAATTAATGTCCATATTAAATTTCCCATTCAGGAGAAGTATTTGTATCACTGAGAAAAACATTTTTTTTTTCCCATTTACCCGAAAGAATGTTATATATTTTTGGATAAACAGGGTTTTCTTTTGGTAGAGTAATGAAGCAAATACATAAAGGGGAAAAACATTTCCATGATTTGGTTATTTTCTCACAAGCTCTGCAGAAGTTATAGATCCAGAAACAAAGGTCCAGAGTTCAATTTTAAAAGGTTTTTCGCTGTTTTCAATAATATCTTCCGTAACAGCCTTCGTTTGTAAACGTTTTGGTGGAAAAATGAAGAGGAAGGGCCAGGAGTGGAGATAAAATTAGGCGTATGTGGTTGGTGGTTCCACATGCCATTCATACACAATGCACCAGTGTCAGGAGATGAGAACATATTTAACTGTTATTTCCATTTTTTAGGTTTTGTGTACTATTTATTTATGTTTTTTTTATTACCTTTTTCACCATGGGTGCAGGTCTCTCTGGCACATATGACAGTGATCAATTATTAGCAGGCATGTCAAATAGGATTAGCATTTAATCACAATAAATATATTTTTGCTAAGGTCCCCTTTAGACCTAGATTGTGCCCATCCTTCCCTAATATTACTTACTATCTCTGGAGGCAGCTCTTGGTGGCATACACTAATGTCATCGGGTTTGCCTAGCAATTTTAATGCAGAAGTTCTGCTTCTCCATTGGTGACACAGCAGTCGTAATGAACATTGTCTTTTACTGCCCAGGACTAAAATCAAACAGTCACCAAATGCACTACTGGTACCAGCAGGGGACACTGACAGTTTCAAATAAATCAACTTGAGATTTTCTGTTTTTAGAACCGGAAAACACGAAGTGGGCAAGACCATGTTTTCCACACTGTTATATGTTTATAATATTGGTTCACGTTTAGGTAATGTGGGAATGTATAGCTGTCTTAATTGCTTTTCTAAGTTGTAATTACTTCTGAGATTTTTCTGTAAATTAAGACACGGCCAGTCCTGAGCCATTTTTAACCTATACTATATTCCTTTTAATATTGTATACATTTTTAATTATCTACTAAACGTCAGTGTGATTGATATATGCATCGTCAAGTTCTCCAGACCACAAAACCCCAACACATTCAATATTTTAAATAATTTCCATTTTGCAGCTGATCAGTGCAAGTAAGTACGTTACGTGTGGTACTGTCTAGTTCTGACTTTTGTGCACCATTATCATTATATGATTATTGAACTTAGTGATAATGTTTGTGTTTTAAATAATCCTTTCAATAAAGTTGAAGTCCATACTGCGTATATTAATGTATAGCAATGATTTTATTTAAGATGTAGAATAGGAGTAATTGAATTGTACAATTTGTCATTACTGATAACTATGGACAAACCTCTAAAATCTGGGGTAGAAATGACAGACGGTTGGCAACTGTATTGTCACTCACCGGACCGTGAGTGCCTCTGTGCTGGTGCGTGACTCACTAGCCTTCCTGCCGGCACCTATCCTGAACCGCGGCCGTCCGCCATCCTGATGGTCTGCGCATGCGCAGCTCCCAAGAACTCTTGTGACTGTTGCTTTTAATCCAAATTGGTTGATCAGCAACTCCCTATTTAAAGCACTTGTGTGCATTACCTCATTGCCTGATCTTGGAGTCTCATTCCCTGTGAGTCTCTGAAGGTGTCTCCTGTGTTCTACTAGTGTCTTCAGTTTCCTGCTGATTCCTGATCTACTCATCGCTGGTTTCCATACCCGCTACTATCTCCTGTGTACTACTAGTGTCTTCAGTTCCTGTGGATTCCCTGTGCTACTCATCGCTGGTTTCCATACCTGCTACAGTCTCCTATTTCCTGCCTGTGTCCTCAGCTGGACTCTGATTACCGGATCTACTCACCTGTGGTTTCTACACTCGTCTCTGCCGTCCAGCGTCTCTGCAGTTCCTGCATCTCCCTGTGGACAGACTGTTCTACTGAATAGCGGTATGCCTATCTGTTATTGACTTTCTACGTTTACTCTGCATATCCGCTAGGACAAGTTTCCATGCTCAACAGCGGTATCCATACCCGCTATAGACTGTTATTGTTATGCTGCATACCTGTTTGGAATTACGGTATTACTCAGTCGTTATATGCATAACTGTGATTGACTTTCCATTATTGGCCTGCATATCTGTGCTGAGCAAGTCTCTACCAAGCATCACCACACATACCGTTATATAGACTTTGTTGGATACGCTGCATACCTATTGGGATCAAGTTCCTCTGTGCTTTCAGTGTCTGCATCCTATTATCTTTGTATGCTTCCACTCATCAACACTTGTACACATCCTCACCTATTAAGCAGTGGTACAACTTGCTATACGCAGACCACTGACTTCCCCCCTACCTACCTGCACCTGGACAAGTCTTCTCACTATAAGCAGTGGTACAACTTGCTATACGCAGACCACTGACTTCCCCGCTATCTAACTACCTGCACCTGGACAAGTCTTCTCACCATAAGCAGTGGTACAACTTGCTATACGCAGACCACTGACTTCCCCGCTACCTACCTGCACCTGGACAAGTCTCTTCACCATAAGCAGTGGTACAACTTGCTGTACACAGACCACTGACTTCCCTGCTACCTCCCTGCATCTACTCACGTCCATCCTGATCTCCATGTTCAAATCTACCTTTCCACTATATCAGCTAGTCGCTGATTCATTGACCAAAGATTGCTGCAAGTCACTGACTTTCCTATTATTTATTGGCATTCTCTCTCCATCTGCTGTGATATTTGTTCCGCTAGTCACCCCGCTACCAGAGGACCGTTGTGTGAACTTCACGACTCTGGTAAGCCCAGTCATCTGGTGAAATCCTGGGCAAGACTCCTAGTGCCCGTGACATGTATATTGTATACACACACACATTTGCATCATGTAGCTTTAATTGCTAGCCGATTGTTCAAATGGCATGCAAACTGCTGAAAACATAGCAATCCCTGATTCCTTTGGTAGTTGTATAGCCTGCTTTTCTGGAGATTACTGAAATGGAGGGTGTGTTGCTTTTAGTCGCAGGTTGGCTAGGACTTTTTTGGGTGTTTCCTGGCTCAATGTAAAATGGTAATTTTGATTTTCGGACAGAGGCCAAAGCTATATCATTTTATTTCCTTTTAACTTAACTGTTTTTTTCTGATGAATGTGGTTTACCTATGGCTATCCAAGTTGTACAATATGTACTGCCTGGGATGTGAAAAGGTAAATCAAGCTAATAGTTGAATTGAGGATAAAGACAACAACAACGCTTTTACATTGGAAATATGACCTGCCTAGCTGCAACTGCTCACATATTAGTTCAGCTTGAATAGAGTACATTATATCCTCTGCTAGGGAACACAGGCCATTGTTCCTGATGGTATCTTGTACACAAGCAGGTGGATGATTGTTTGTTTAATGGGTGGTGTTATATTAACAATTGTCAACAGCAAACAGCTTACTGGATAATACAAAGGATAATGTGCTACCTGGTACTGCATTACCAAATAGGTCATTTTCCGTTATATAATAAGGCTTTCACATGACAGTCCTACATGAGTCTGTTATCCACAATTATATTACAAATTATAAAGAATGCACATAATTATCCAATATTAGGTATAGCATAATATATTGCAGCCAAATTAAAAATGGTTAAAAATATACTGTATGTAAAAAATGGGGCTGTACAGTCATAGATTTCTTTTCCTGATATTTTGCACATTTCTGTTAAGAATCAAAAATGAGGTCTACTTACTTATGCTATACATAAGTTATGTTAGTAAGTTTCATTTGGTAAAACCTGTCCTAAGACTAGTTTGCTAGCATTCCATAGGTATGATGGGAATGCTGGCAGCTTAAATACATAGCTGGTTATTCCATCTTTAGCTTTTGCATTTAAGGCTAAACTGTTCATATGCTTATTATTTGAAATACTGCTAGAATGTTACATTAGTGAACTAAAATATTATTATTACTATTATTATTATTGTTACTATCATTATGTCTAAAATATGTAATTTGTCTGACGATTGTGCATTCACATTAAATCTGAATATATCATATACAAAGTATAATATATTTTGCTGCTGACAATTGGCAAATAATCTGATTTCACACAAGACCACGGATGTCCTGTGGGAATTTCCTTTTGTTGTCTGTATATACTACATGGCCAAAAGTATGTGGACATCTGAAAAGTCAGAGTTTCAATTCATCCCAAGGTGTTTGATGGGGTTGAGATTGGGGCTCTGTGCACTCAAGTTCTTCCACATCAAATTGCAAAAAAATATTTTTTTATGGACATTACTTATCATGGGGGCATTATCATGCAGAAACAGGAAAGGGCCTTCTCAAAACTGTTGCCACAAAGTTGGAAGCACAAAATTCTGTAGAATGTCATTGTACACTGTAACATTCCCAAACCTTAATTCCTCCTCCACCAAACTTTACAGTTGGCAGTACACATTCGTGTAGGAAGTGTTCTCCTAGCATCCGCCAAACCCAGTCGTTCTTCAGACTGCCAGAGGTTAAGTGTCATTCGTCATTCCAGAGAATGTATTTCCATTGCTCCAAAGCTCAGTTTTGGTGTGCTTTGCACCACCCCAGATGATGTTTGTCATTGCGCATGGTGATCTGAGGTTTGTGTGACTGCTTGGCCATGGAATCCCAATCCATGAAGCTCCTGACAAACATTTCCTGTGCTAACAATGCTTCTAGAGGCAGTTTGGAATTTCCTAGGGAGGGTTGCAACCAAGGATAGACTTTTCTTGCGCTACACACTTCAGCACTTGGCAATCCGTTCTGTAAGCATGTTTGGCATAGCACTTCACAGCTGAGCTGTTGTTGCTCCTAAACTTTCCACTTAACAATAATAGCACTTACAGTGGACCAGGGCAGCTCTAACAGGGTTAGAAATTTGATGAACTGACTTGTTGGAAAGGTGGCATCCTATGATAGTGCCACGTTGAAAGTTACTTCAACACTCTACTGCTAATGTTTGACTATAGAGATTGCATGGCTGTATGCACCTGTTAGCTATGGGAGCTGCTGAAATGACCAAACTCCTAATTAAAAGGGGTGTCCACATAAATTTGGCCATGTAGTGTATTTAAAACACTATTGCAATACAATGCACTGTTTTACAGTGGCTGTAATGCATGTCTAAGAAATATGTATCAATTTGATCCTAACACTTGGAGATTAGTGTGATTCAGAATATTTGCAGACTTTGTCCAAGTGGCGTGCCTCAATTAATTTCACCTGCTGGTGTGCTATGGGATTTTCCTTTTGATCTCTCAGTCCATGTCAGACACTTCTTTAACAGGTGTCCTTGAAAAGTGATTTAAAATATTCGGAACTATATTTAGTCAAAGATAGAAAGATGTACAGAGTAACAAAAGATAGGTGGGAAAACAATTTTATACCAGTATTTCTGAGCTTTGGCATACTTCCATTAAAACTGAGAAAATAGCAGAATGGTAAGTGTATTAGTATATCAGTGCCAAAGAGGTAAATTTTAAGAGAAACATATGTTTTAGGGGACAATTTAATAGTTGAGCCTCAATTTTAAACTTCAGTCACCAAAAGAGGGACAGCTTGGAGAAAAGGGAAGGGTGACTTACTTGGGTGAAAATGGGGGACTGTACTTTTATGAGAAGGACCGTTGGGAGGTATTGTACAGTGTTTTAGTTTAACCTAGGTACTAGTTAAGTATAAGCACAGTTTTCTATTTGTAGTATTTGTAGATTGTTTCCACTACCATCAATTGCTATATAAGAAAATGATCCTCCTCTATAGCCATTAAGATATAGCAATATTAGGATATTTTCTGCATTGTTCCACTTTGGCCAAATTGTATAAATGACACCTAACAACATTACATATAGAAAAACTGGGTATGTCGCACTCCAGAACTGCCTATATAGAGCCCTGATTCTCCAACCATACCCTCATTTACATACAGATCTTCCAATAGATTGTTAAGATCAACTTCTTATTCAGAATGGAACTTGAGTGTCCCACAAGAAACCAGTTGATGGGTATGGTATTAGGTGCCATAATATTTTTTGCGCTTTTTCTCTTTGCACATAATTCACACCAGACATCACCCCTCTCTTCTGCCCTCACATCAACCAATGTCTTCTGCTTTGCCCCCTGCAGTTGTCTCGAATCAGAGCAAAAACACACAGCATATATGGCACCTGGAGCCCACAATTGGTGACAATATTTGACCATAAAATGCTAGAAACAGCCTTTAAGGAAACTCCAAGAATACTTATGGACATGTTCCTTTGAAATCAACACAATTGCTTTAAAAACCAAAAATTCTTTACCATAATGTTATAGCAGCTTTTGCCTGTCACTGCAATCTACCACCTTATTTATGAATTAAACTTTGATTATAAATATGTCGTTGCATTAGCAGCTTCCCCACCACTCCCCTTTTGTACGAATTAAAACAAAATTGCGACCTATGTCGGAGTTCCATTTATAATTTTGTTGCAAATAGAAATAGCTATAAGGATTTTTTTTTGGTCTGGATCTCCCCTACTTTCATATATTATAGTTTAAAATTATATTATATATATCCCTCCACCCAACAAGAAAATTATCTTAACTAAAGAGTTAATAGAAGCATTATTACGGCAGTGCAAGTACTGTTGTGATATTCAATAACCAGGTTCTCCCATGAATGGTTCAGACTATTCAGAGCAAATGCCGGTCATACTTACACAGTATTGCTGGAGACAATGGTCAGGGCCTGATTTTAACATTTTGAAGGTACTAAATGCAGTTAACCCAGTGACCCAGCCCAATATGGGACTGGCCTGGGGCAGGAGATGCCGAGCCCCTGACAATGGTGGTATCACTGGCAGTAATCCCATTAGCTTGTTGGGTGAATAAAAAAAATGCCCTTTCACATTTTGCTAAATATATCCCTACATTTCTGTACGCTTGTACTTCTGTTGTTTATCTATGCACATCCGTCTCTGATGCCTCCAGTTTGATTAATCTCCGCCAGCCCTGACCTTTAGCTTCACCTGACCTTGGTTTTGCCTCATGATTTTATACCTTGTTGTCAGATCTGACATTTGACCTTACTTTCCTCCTCCATTTGTCAATACCCTTACCCTAAGTGATGAACACCAATAACTCTGTGCAGAAGTCCTGGGGAGAAGGGCAACATAGTATCGGTGAAGAGCACCTGTAGCTTTCTTGTTGGTGTTCATATAAAGGGTTCTAAGTACGCTGACATTAGATGATGGCTATGAAATTGAAAATAATGTGTTTAACGAGTACTGAATGCAAACAAAAATGTTGCATTTATGTGAATTTCATATAAAAAAAACCAGTTCAAAATAAATTGGATGGCAGATTTATTAAAAACCATGTGACCTTGTTTTATTTATTTGCTTCTTTGCTGTGGTACTATTTCATTCTTCACATTTTTTATAAATGTTGCTCTTTGTCTTCATATGACTATCAATAGATTTACTAACCAGATACATTGTTATGGAGGTCGGGCTCTCAATAATTATATGCTGAGATTTAAGATTGAACCCCTAGACTTGGAGAAGATATCAAACAGCCTATTCATTGCCGCATATATGCAGGATATTTAAATCCGTATTAACCACTTTTCTGCAGTACTCACCTGAATTTTTGCTCCCAAAATGTCCTGTACTGAATGCAGTATGGTCTCTTCCCAGCAAGCACAACCCTCCATCTAGCCTGAGCTCTGGCTTCTGCTGCTGCTTCAGGAAATGATGCTCAAAAAGCACAGCACATCAATAATAATAGCCATCATCATAGCAATATATATAGAAACACCTGCTCAAATAATGACCTTTATTTGTTGGATATTTCCAGGCTGTATTGTAGTCAGTTGACATACACTGCAAAATATTTATTTAGACGTCTCATATGTACTTCCTTTTACTGTTATTTAGTGGCACAGGGGAGCCTGTTTACATGATTTATTTAGCTATCTTTCATATGTAAATGTTCAGAAAGACATTTACAGCCTATTCATCTTGTGTTTCATTGAATCCATGGGTGACAGGACATATATTTAGAATTTCAAAAATTAGATTTTTCTTTTCCATTACTTAAGGTTAACATTCCGGGGGTTATCAATCTCAGTGGATAATGATTTCTGTCAAAAGCTCAATGAGCATATATTTTGTGTTTATATATAAATATTATTGAAAATAAATTGCCCCCCTATGAAAATTCATAATCATTTTTGCCCCTCTACAACGAAAAGATGGTTTATTAAAACTTCCATTGGGCCTCCTGTTATATTAACATTGCCCTGCAGTGTAACAGTGATGTGGTTGCTAATCTCACCTATAGAAAGTAGCGTGTTGTCAGGGCTGCCATCAGAAATGGTTAGGCCCAGTACAAATGAAACAGACCCCCCCCCCCCCCTTCAACAAAAAAAATCCATCCCATCCCAGCCCCTTTGTTTTGTCCAAGGACACATTTTTCTTCTCTTAAGCAGTCACCACTGTTCCCTCTAAGCTGCACATCTTCTGCAAATTAGTGTGTTAATTGCCCCTTACATGTCCCAAAGACCTCCCTGCATGTCCCAAAGACCTCCCCACCTGCCCCTTACATGCCCCACAGATCTCCAAACGTTTCCCACAGACTTCTCCAAATGCCCTTTACATAGCTACCAGACTCCACTGGCCAGCTCCTCAAACTTCTCCCCATGCATCCCTACCAGTGATTGATGCCATTTTCAAATGCTTGCTTCACTATTTTTCTTATATTGGTCCTTACTAAGTTCTATAGATGTCACAAGATTCAATTACTAATTTGACATATAAATAAAAATATTTTTACTCAATGCTTATCATCAGAAGAATTTATTCAAATTAAGGGCAAAGTTAATGATTGCTTTTAAAAATAAATTTGTAGTCTGAGAGATCTTCAGATTATCCCCATGTTAACAGTTATTGTCACGTTAGCTAAAAAAAATCTTTCTTGGGCAGGTGGACTTCTCATACATCTCCAACAGTACTGGAATTGAAGATGGAATTGTTAAATACCCTCTATTTTGATAGACGCGCTACCTTCTCTTTTATTTGGAGAAGGGGATTAAGAATTTTCATGCCAAGTGGGGTGTGTGTATAGAAATACTGGATAGTCATGCACAATCTTACATTATGCCGGTATTTGAGGGCACTAAATGGTCATTACTGAGACGGCTGTGATGTTATAAATCCAGAGGCAGAAAGTATGCTATGTTATAGTATGCTAATATGTTATGTTATAATCATCATCACCATTTATTTATATAGCGCCACTAATTCCGCAGCGCTGTACAGAGAACTCACTCACATCAGTCCCTGCCCCATTGGGGCTTACAGGCTAAATTCCCTAACATACACACACACTGTCTAGGGTCAATTTGTTAGCAGCCAATTAACCTACCAGTATGTTTTTGGAGTGTGGGAGGAAACCGGAGAACCTGGAGGAAACCCACGCAAACACGGGGATATACCAATTGTACACCTCCGCTTAAAAGAGGATTTTGGAGGCTTTGCTTCCCTATACTCTCTTACCCCTCTCCAGGCGCGGGCTGGAGAGGGGTAAGAGAGTATAGGATCCTCCGTTCCTCCTTCTCTCCCCTGTGTCTCTTTGTCTGCCTACCCCACCCCTTAGATTGTACGCTCCTTTGAGCAGGGTCACCCTCTCCTCCTGTCTTCACCACTTTTAACTCTGCTCTCCAGCTACCTTTCCCTCCTCCTCTTGGACTCTCTTCCCCCCCCCCCCCCTGTGCCCTCTCATTTCCTCCTCTCCCCCCTGGGGGTCTCCCTGTCATCCGTGCCTTCCTTCTTGGGCTCCGTCGTATGCAGACCTTCCCCTCCCCCCTCCCCCACCCCTAGCTGTGCTTTGAGCTCTCAGAGTTATTGTGCTTATTGTTTACTGTACTGTGCTGTGCTGTCTCTCCTCGTATTGTAATTTCGTTTGTCCCTGTACGGCGCTACGGACACTTAGTAGTGCCCTATAAATAAAAATTAATAATAATAATAATAATGGAAGCCCGGGGGGCAGACAGGCGGCCGCATCACATGACAGGGCCGCATCAATGACGCGGCCGCATCCCCAGTCATGTGATGCGGCTGCCTGTGCGCTGATGCGGTCGCATCTGATATCATCAGATGCGGCCGCGGGGGGAAATCATGTATTTTGCATCGGGGGGGCGGCCGGCCGGCCTACCCCCCGGCCCTAATAGCCGTCTGACCCAGCGGCCCAGCCTGCCCCTGCCCCTCTCCCCCCTCTGCTCCTCTTCTCCTAATCTATTTTACTCTCACGGGGTCTCACGTTGCGTTACACACAATCTTTAAGAATAGAAATGTAATACGGTTTATTGAATGTTGATTGGATGCATTTGATTTGTGCTTGAACTTCTGTTGTCATAATCCACAACTCACCCCTTCTCCTCTTCCCTCTCTTGCAACCTTTCACACACTTATCTTATCCTCGCTCATGTTTGCCTCGCCCTTTCACCCCTATCCCCCCTACTTCATCCCCTCCCCCCTCTATTTCTAGCTACTTCTTTCACCTTTAAAATTGTTAAAATTCGAACTCGTACAGTGTATATTTTACAGCATAACTGTATGGTTAAGTGTAATATGTAATATCTGTACAATAAAAAGTTTTTGAAAAAAAACCTGAATTTGTTGTGCTGCAGTATAAACTTTTTGGCTTCCCGTTGGAATTGCTACCAGTTTTTCATGTGTGCAGCCACCATAGACAAATCAGTTGAGTTTCAGGATGTTATTGATTTTGCTGGAGCCTCTGCAAGTGCTTACCCTCTCTAATACCATAATCATCAGCAGCAGCAGCAGCAACAGCAGCATTTATTTATATAGCGCCAGCAAATTTCGAAGGGCTTTAAATTTGGGAACAAACATTAATAAAACAACACTGAGTAAAACATACAGACAGAGAGGTAAGAGGTCCCTGCTCGCAAGCTTACAATCTATGGGACAATGGTAGTTTGAAACACAAGGGCATGTGCTACATCATATTGCACATTGGACCAGATAGAAAGGTTAAAAGTATTGAGTGGGCTGTGTGATCAGTCACACAGCAATGTTGGTCAGAGGGTTGTTGTTTTGTGTTAGCGGTGTAGAGGGTGGTAATAGGGTAACATAGGGAGATTAAGATGGTGGTTGAGGAATATTATAAACTTGTCTGAAGAGGTGGGTTATCAGAGAAAGCTTGAAAACTTGAAGGTTTGAAGACTAGAGGAAAGTCTTACTGTACAAGGGAGGGAATTCCACAAAGTGGGTACAGCCCGAAAAAAGTCCTGTAACCGGGAATGGGAGGATGTGATGAGAGTGGAAGAGAAACACAGATCTTGTGCAGAACGGAGATGTCGAGTTGGGAGATATTTTGAGACAAGTGAGGAGATGTATGTCGGTGCAATTTTGTTGACAGCCTTTATTGCCAGAGCAGCAATAGTACTAAGAACAGCGAACAGATAGTTATTACCCAGATAACTTGCAGCTCAAATGAGGCTAGAAAATACATTTATTCCTTTATGCATTTCTGCTTTACTGTACTGTACAGACCTCTTGTGTGTAGATCAGGGCCTACTTTCTCTCCTATCTTCTACTGAAAAGTGAGAGATAGCTAATGCATTTTGCCAACATTTACTAGGGCTAGTAAAAATTAGCTGGATGGATGGGAAAGGGTAACTGGACACCTTCTGATATGAATGTTTTTAATTACATTTATCAATATGGCAAAAAAGGTTCCTGTTGAAATTATTTTAAATCACATATCTAACAGTATAAGAGGAAAGAAATGTACAAATAAGGAGATTGGAAGGACATCTATAGTTTAGTGACATAGTCCTAGGTAATCATGCCAAGTAGAAAACTGTAAAAACATTCAGGAAGGAGAAGAGATCTGTTCTAAAGTAAGGTGGAGGCCCCTCAGCTCATTAGTTGCAGTTATTACTGTGAATCTGTGTCATTTCACCTACATTAGGGAGTAGACTCTTTTTCTCCTACCTACTGCAGCATGCAATATGCTATGTAAAGAGACAAAGCAAAGGGCAAAGTAATGGAAGGGGAACAATACATAGAAACATAGAAAGTATAATAAAACATCAGGCATAGTGAATATTTTGAGTAAAGCAATTTAACATGTGAACAAACAGAGCTTCCACTTCGGGAATTATCATTACCTTCCCCAAAGAAAATTAAACTTAATTAATCTCCTATTTACATTCAAACAAAGACATTAGCCAATTACTTAACACTGTCCACATAGCTACATTTATAGCACGAACTTTCATGAAGTGGGAGGAATTTGCCTAACCAGATTGGCAGCATATCACTAGGAAGTGCCAGGCCCAGTGAAAGAGAGCACATTAGTCATACTTGCCAACTCTCCCGGAATGTACGGGAGACTCCCGCATTTCGTGAGAGTCTCACAGACTCCCGGGAGAGTGTGGCAATCTCCCGCGTCTGGAGAATTCTGCCCACTTCCTAGTGAAGTGGGCAGAATTAGGTCCAAAATCGCGGCGTTTGGCCCCCTGCTGTCAAATGATGCGTTTGCGTCATTACATCATGGGGGCGGGGCCAAAATTAAGCGAATTTTGGAGCCCCCCCCCTCACGCCCACCTCCCCTCGACAGGCTCCCAGAAGCCAACTTAAGTAAGTTGGCAACTATGACTTTAGTCCCACGTTGTGATCACTCAAATTGCGCATGGTGGAGTGGAAGAGAGGAGGAGAGGGGAGATGGAGTTCACAGTAGTTTGATAAGCTCCAATCACTGGTGTGAGCAGAGCTGCTGTTAGTATTGGCGGACGTACTATCAGTGCGGGCAGAGAGGTTTTCCCCAAGGTGATTAAAGAACATGGAAGGTAATCAGTGTCATCACGGGTGGTGGGCCTCCTACTGAGTCTGGGCCCCTTTGTGGCGCCGTGCCCCTTACATCAGTACACCCTGAACCCCATGTGATAGTGGCACTGTGTGTTGTATCTGGCAATTTTGAATTCAAACTCGGGTGAGTTTGCAAAATCGCAGATTCATACTTTTGACGATTAGTATAGCTAGAGAGGCAAAAAATCTATTTCTGGCATGCATTAAGATTATTATATAAGCTCCATTATTCCGTTTATGTACACAGTGATAATGCCAGCGAGTGCTTTGCTGTACAGTTTGCAAATAAACAGCAACATTAAAAGCATAAACTGATTTGATATCAACTCTGTTACCAACTAAAACAACTTTGCAAATTTAGAAATAATCGGTCTGATACATTAAGGCACGCAAAATGAAGGTATTGTGGTCGATAACAGAAAATACACTGCAGTATATGTCCAAAACATATTTGGAATATAAAGTCCCCCCACAAAAAAAAATTAAATTAATGACACCTGAATAATATAGTCATTAATGACAAAACATTTTTTCCGCCCCATAAAATACATTTATTAGGATGTTATGATTGTCTACAGTGCATAAATTTAATTTTTACAGTTGCTCCTGATTGCAAACACGTTCTAGCTTCCATATACGACTGTCATCACTAGTATTTGGCACATACACCCAGGGGCTGGCTGGGCTTGGGGGGCTTGGGGGGCTTTTGGCCATGGGGCCATCTGCTTTCCGGGCCGATCCCATAGTGGGGCTGGGTCACTGGGCTACCTGCATTTTTCCTTCCTTTAAAATGTTGCCAATACGCTTCTGAGCCAAGTCTCACCCCCCAGCCGGCCCCTGCTTACACCAGACCTGTAGCTGCCGAGATTGCCGAAGTGTGCATCAGATGCTGCTGCATGCGTTTGAGCATGGCACTCCCTTACTGTACACTGACTCTGAGAAAGAAGATAATTAATCCTCCTATTTTAACCCCATTATATGTATGTCTTTAATAAAGGTTTGAGTCTATGTTCTCTCTCCCCACACTTCAGACACCTTCACATACCTTAAACTTTATTGATAAAGTCATCATCCTCCGTAACGACTGCATACCGTAGTGCATGGTGTATGATATAGGGCAGGCTTTCTGAAATCTGGTCCTCAGGGTTACTAATAATGCATGTTTTCATAATCTCCTAGCTGGAGCACAGAGGTGTATAAGAATTACTGACACATGGTAAAAGAGCCATAGGTCGTATTAAATATTTTACCTTCACTTTCTAGTGGTTCCTGAGAACTGGATATTTGACCAACCACACAAGAAAATCCCTTTTTCTGCATGTCAGAGCAATTCTTACTATCTATTGATTGTTTTATATAGAGATTACCAAGTGATTCTAACTTTTGACAATAAAAAAAAAAACAGGTGAAAGTATGTTTACATTTGGCAACATCTATTCTTTTGTTTTCTTCTGTTTAATAGTACCTATACCTTTTGAAACAAATTAGGACTATACTATAATAATAAATATCAAGAAATAAGAATCATTCTCTAAAAGACTTTAGTTCCATGATTGTACATTTCCTTCCTGGATGTACAATTTATTGTAAGTGAAAACTTTAGCATAAGATACAAGAGTAGTGTCTGCATGTGTGTACTCTAACTGCAGTCTTATCATATGACCACTCTCTTCAAAGAGCAACAGAACATACATAGAAGGGATGGACTGTGTATAGACAACAATATCAAGAAAGAGGATCAGTTTAGAAAATGATTAATACACAGTAAGACATACATCCCAGAAACCAAGAGAAAATAAAACATAAAAAATGAGCTGTAGTTACACTTTTGAGCAATAGGTGGAGATGTAACATCTTTCCATTATTTACTTTCCAGGTGGTGATAGACTCAACAATATATATTATCTATTCTCTGCAACAAAAATAAAATTAAAGTTTTCATATCCTTCTGTAGGGAAGACATTTGAAAGTTAGGCTGGGTACACATTAATACATTACAGGTTTTTCACCTGATTATTGGGCCAAACACAAGATAAACGACCATTCAGCCCGATATCGGATTAGTGTGTACGCTGCAATGATTATCATTCCAAAGCACATTATATTGCTTGATTTGATTTTATAATTGGACTAAAAATCTCAGTAAACAATCTAACAATGTCGTTCCAATTCTGCAGTGTGTATGCACTCACGACTAGATCTCCAAAGAGTTTACAGAGTCATCTGTTATGACAGATGAAGAGCAGAGATCTGAAGGTAAATCTTGTAAGTGTGTACACATGAATCGGTATGCTGATCGGGACTTTCAGTCAGTGGTAAAATCATTAACGATATCGCATCGGGAGAAATTTTCTGTAGTGTGTTCCCAGCTTTAGTAATGGAGGTGTTTTACAAGAGATCTGAATACATCTGTATTGCACAATACAATTAGTTATACCTGCTTAACCACTTTTATAATCCAATTGTCCTTCCAAAACATATTGTCTATTAATCTATACAATATTGAGCCACATAGATATTTCACAACAGCTTATTTTAATCCTATTAACATGCATGATGACAAAATTAGAATCAAGGGGACATGAAGATAAAAAGTGTTAGAACAAATTATACTTGGTCAGTCAAGAGAGGTATCTGCGGTAACAACATTCAGGTAAACAAGATGACTGTGAGACTGTTGTAGTTAATAGAATAGTTTGTTGTTCCGTGCTAATGAAATGCAGTCTGCAAACTACATTTAAGATCAATGAGAGACTGTAGACCAGAGTTTCTTTGGGACTCAAATTATATATATGAAACAGCTTAGTATTTCCCCAATAATTTACTATATTGTATTACTTGATTGTTTTCTACAAGTATATTGTTAAAATATCATGAATAGTCAACCAGGGACTTGAAAAAAATGCATGGTTAGTCATTAATTTGTTAGAAGACATAGATACACAGAGGGTCATGAGGACCCAGCCTAAATGATTTGATTATATTGATAAAAGTGCACTAGACAACTGCATGAACATTTTAGCTATGACACATTTATTGCACACATACACATCAGGTTTACAAACTGTTCAGCATGTTTCAGTAGTCTTGTTCTTAAATTACAATATTTTGATTCCAAAAGTACATTTGATTATTTACATTTGTTTATTTTTCTGTTTTATAATTCACATTCATTTTGCTTCTTGACTCACAGTGAATGAGACTGAATGTAAATGTCGGGTGAAATATATTTGAAATGTGGAAAGCCACAAAAAAAAGGGTAAAGTGGAACAGATTTTAGTGAATACATTATTTTCAGGGCACCTTTAGAAAATATTATGACAGATTAATATACATTTAGCCTAAAGATAGCATGAATTACGCTGTAGTCAAGCAAGTGACCAAATGCATTCAAGTGCAGACTTATTGTGGTATGGAGCCAGTGACATTCATGAGGCTAGAATTCTAGTTATCAGGTACTGATTTGTAGTGAAATAATGTTACATTTTTATGAATATTAGTTCAGTCCACAAAATGACTGTCTTCAGTGTTTATTTGTGACAGGTGCTCATTTTTTCAGTATATTTTTATATTTTTCAGTATTGACAAATAAGTGACTTTTGTATATATATGAAAATGGGATGCATTTTATGTTATGTTATGCTTCATGTAATTTGTAAGTGTTTTTAATGTCTTTGTTGGTATATTAAAGTTGATTTTCAGATCCATGAAAGAGAGTATAGATCCGATCTTGTTGGGCAATGACAATTCAACTACCTTTTAAAGTGAGGGGACGGGGGATGGGGGGTGGGACCAGGTGGTAATCAGGGCCGGATTAAGGGAAGGGAGGCCCCCGGGCTAAGGATACTGTGAGGGCCCCCCCCCCCATGAGGCCCATTCCGCTGTGAACTTACCTCCTTTCGTTGTTCCACTCTCTGTAGCAATTATGTGGCGCACAGTAATCTCCTTACTGAGAAGATCTTGTGAGAGTGAGACTATGAGTCATAGTCTCACTATCACGAGATCTCCTCGGTAAGGAGATTACTGTGCGCCGCGTAAGTCGTACAGTGACAGCAGGCAGCTAACAGCATAACATTTGCTGTTAGCTGCCTGCCATTTTCCTTGAACAGGTGACAGTCGGAGCTGGGGGCGGGGACGCCACCGACCCGATGAATGCCTGTGGGCCCCCCAGCTGCCCGAGGCCCTGGGCTGCAGCCCCTTTAGCCCTATTGTTAATCCGGCTCTGGTGGTAATTATAATAAGGAAAATGCCACATCAACATTTTTATCAGGGGTTTATCAATACCTAGATTTCTTATACTTACTATTCAATAAGTAGCTGTGAAAACCTAGATGGATCACATCTAGGAAATTGGAAAACATTTATGATCATTTTGGTTCCAATTTTGTTATTTATATTATTCTGCTAAATTACTTATCTATTAATGTATCTTTGTTACTGTCACTTACATCTTATTATCTGTATACTCAGCGTGCTGTACATTATTATTTGTTTATTTATATGCTCCAATAAAAAATATTTTTAAAATGAAATAGAGCATAGACTGATCCTAAAAGAGTTGTGATAGAAAACCAGTTATTTCCCCCTGAATTTATGGTACAACTCATTGAAAGTCTTGGGGCCTGATTCATTAAGGATCTTAACTTAAGAAACTTTTTATTTAAGTCTCCTGGACAAAACCATGTTACAATGCAAGGGGTGCAAATTAGTGTTCTGTTTTGCACATAAAGTTAAATACTGACTGTTTTTTCATGTAGCACACAAATACTTGATAGCTTATTTGTACACTGAAATTTAAAGTTGATATTTGTGTGCTACATGAAAAAAGAAACAGTCAGTATTTAACTTATGTGCAAAACAGAATACTAATTTGCACCCAATGCATTGTAACATGGTTTTGTCCAGGAGACTTAAATAAGACGTTTCTTAAGTTAAGATCCTTAATGAATCAGGCCCCTAGGGTATAATAACTAAACTGTGGGTTTGAAAAACTGGAAATGTTGTCTATAGCAACCTATCAGATTCTAGCTATCATTTTGCAGAATGCACTAAATAAATGAAAGCTAGAATCTGATTGTTTGCTATAGGCAACATCTCCACTTTTTCAAACACACAGTTTAGTAAATATATCCTTTGGTTTTTAACTGATTTATCATAATGCTGTGTTAGGAGAATAATGTGGAGATATGGTTTTGAAGTAAGCTTATTCCAAAGATTTTACATAGTGGGATACCATTGATTTTGTTAATATTATTGTTGGTTGCTGTCTATTTTTTATCTGATCTATACTTGATACCATGAGTTATTAATTTTGTAAATCAACTTATACCCCATTCACACTGCCTAAAAGACCCCGGTTTTTGCCAGGGCGAGCCCTTGATGACCTGTGTCTAGGCTCAGTGTGAATGGGTCCAGGGACATCTACCCGGGTCGGCTGACCCGGGAATTATACCTGGGCCTCTTGGAGGGTTATTCCCGAGTTGGACCCGGGTAGCCACCAGTGTGAATGATGAGGCCCGGATCTCACCGAACACCATTGAAAAGTAAAAAAAAAAGAAGAAACTCATCATCACAAGAGGAGCCAATCAGAGGTCCTCTTGTGATGTTACTAGGGAGACCCGGGCAGACCCCTGTTCATGATGAACACAGTCTACCTAGGAATTTGCTAGGGTGGGAGGCTCTGTCCCCCTGCAATATCCTGGGATCATATACCCAGGATATTGCAGGGGCGGCAATCTGAAAGGGGTATTATTTCTTTTAATTAGGTGGGTCATGTCTGGCTATAATTTGGCTGGGCTGCGCCACCTTTATTCTGGAATAGATAGGCCCAAACTTTCTGCGGTTGTAGGTCTTGCCAGTATTTAACATTTGAATCTAGATTATTTTACTATATATGGATTGTATATATCAGTGCTGTGTCAGGAACATTAATACGTAGGGTTTGGAATAAGTAGCGAAAGCATAGAAACATTAATTTTTCCATTTATTTTTCTGATCCAAGAGATGTATAAATATGACCATTTCAACAAATATTTTGTTACACAGTTTATAAATTCAGCATTATTTGGTTCATAGATGTGCTTTTATCCATTGATTAGATGGATTTGTAAATGTTTCATTCTGGATTGTTTCCCTTTGAAGTCATTAAATTCCAGGAGACTTTTGCCATGTGCCAGGAAGTTTATGCAGAGAGCTACAGATTTCTGATTGCTAATCTTGTAGCCAGATTATGAGCTGTAGATGAACAGTTCCTGGATTAAATTATAAAGTGTGGTTATTGGATTGGTAAGGGTGAGCACTATGTCATCGACAAATAATATTTTGTAGAAAACAGCTCCAATAATTACTATATTAGATATTAGAATTCATTCTGCAGCATGGGGTTTGATAGTGAGGGCAAAAATCTGTTGTGAGATAGAGCACCACTGTCTGTACCATTTTAATAATAAAAGGGTGAAGATGTTGGACTATTAGTTGTAACTACTTTGGATGAATTATTGTGTAATAAATTGAAAGCTTTAAAGAATTTACTTTTGAAAACAATATTTTGTAGAGTTTGTAGCACAAAGGATCGTGATATCATTTTGAAAGTCTGTTCTGCACTCAAGACAGGGAATAAAGAAGCTGTTATATGGTTATTGAGGTTGTTTATTAGGTTAATCGTTATTGCTATCCAAAGCTTGTCTTTGTGGAACAATTTGGGAATAAATTTACAAAAGGTTGGTTTATTAAATACAACTTTTAAGATGGATTTTCCAGCAGTTTCAAAACCAACGGATTTACTAAAGGCCAAAGAAACCGCCTGAAAATCACAGTTCAACAAAGAGCCACATTACACGTCGCCATCCCAATTTTTAACATGATAAGATAGCAAACTGTCGGATATATTAAACTGGGGTTTTTACCAGAAAAACAGGCAGAAAAAAGTTGTAGTTGTGAGAAGTGAGATTGCTCAAACTGCATGTTTTGAACTATCGTGCCATTTAGAACAGAAGATGACGCATCTTTGACTTTTGAATTATGAGGGCAATCAGTATTTATTGATTAAGGGGGTAAAATGAAATTATAATTAACTATTGGGGCTAATTTAATATTTCATTATATTATTATAATTTTGCCCCTAAATATAATTAAAAATTAAATTTCCCCCCTTAATCAATAAATAATGATTGCGCCATAATTCACGGTGCCTCTTCTTAACTCTACTTAAACAGGATGCAGTTTGAGCTATCTAGACTATCAGAAGCTGGTATAAAAAACATGACTTTTATCTGGAGATTTTGACTAAACCAATGGCAATTTTGACTATATGAGCGATGGTTTAGGTTTTTTGAACATTTAAGCCTCAAACCACCCGATAGTAAATGTGGCGATTTGGAGCACTAAACCAAAGCAATGTGTAGTGGTTTACAACCGCCTAAAAAAATCTAGTAAATCTAATCCTTGGTCTGGGTCAAAGTTAGTAGTAGAGGATTAATAATAGTTTTACCAGACTTTGGAATGACTACTATTTTGACTTCGGAAGAAATTTTCTGTAGTATGTACCCAGCCTAACCCATCGTAGTTTTTAAATGTAGAATTCAATGGTCCTGCAATATGATGTAGATTATTTTTACTACGGATTTTAAGCATGTTAAGCTCTAGGTTCTTTCAATTTGTTAACTTTACTATAAAAATTTTCGATTGAGCCAGCATTATGTTTTTTTTTTTGTTTTCTCTGAGTATGGCATTCAGTTCTCTAACTTTTTTGATCTGTTTCTTGTAAAATTTGTCTTTTTATGGTCCTTATCCAATTTATTTATCTGTTTTGTTCAGGTGTGTATCTTGTAAGTTGTTATTTTTTGCAATAGGAAGCATAGCTAATGATCTTTTGCCTCATATACTTCAAATATAGTAACCATGGGGACGTCGGAGCTGGAGCTATTGTGAAGTAGTGCTTAAGGAACTAGATATAGTCGCAATGAATAGAGTATTTTCAAGAGGGTTTGATAAAGCAAGTGGCCTTTTTGGGCAATTAGGAAGTTGATGGTGACTAACTTGTGAGTGGTCTGACCAGGTAATAGGATTTATATGAGAGTCTATAATAAATTAGTATGTCTGACAGTCTGTGAAGACCTTATTCCTCTTTGAGGCTCTGTTAATTTTCAAACTCTAACAAAAAAACCTCTGATGGCTGCACTCAAGAATGACTGTAAATTGAAGCAGCAGCCAACATTGATTGGTACAGTGGCGGATCGCCCCCCCCCCCCCCCCCCCCTTCACCAGGGGCTTGCTGCCGACAGCTGCACACTGTGCAGGTCCGTTCAGCAGTGACAGTGGCTGCTCTGATTGTGTTTTAAACACAATCAGAGCAGCGGGTCAGCACACTGCCACTGCTGAACGAACCTGCACATACTGTGCAGCCGCCGGCAGCCTTAGACATCAGAAAGGGGGCGGGGCCTAAATTGCCCCTCCTAAAATCGCCCCGGGTAGGACAAATGTCTAGATCCGCCCATGGATTGGTAAGAACGCTCAGGTTTAAGAGAGGAAAGGTGTCAGGATCTGCCTGCAAGCCCCTTGCAGTACATACTGCTTTGCTTGGCAGCTCCTGCCTTTTGACTTTATTAGTGTGTATTTGCAGCAGTACCTCTGATCACCAGAGGTGCTGCTATCTTGCTTTTCATCTTTACATTAGGGTTAACACTTTCTCCAATTATCCCATGCACCTGGGTGTGGTTTCTTTTCCCTTATATATACCTGTTCCTCCCAGCAGTCATTGCTGGTTATTGTTGTCATCCTGATGTCATATCCTGTGGTTACACCATGTGATTCTTCCTCCTGCATTGTTCCTGTGATTCTACTGCATTAGGATCTCATCATTCATTCTGCTGATTTGTTTCATATGTGAACCTGGGACTTACCTGTGCATTTCCCTATATCTGCTGCCTGGAATCTTCCCTCACCTTCCATTTACCTGCATCTGCTGAATATCTGGTATTTCTGCAAACTTATGATTTCATCACCTGTTTATATTTGCCAGCAATAAACATCGTTTGTTCTTCACCTATTCATGGCTCTTTAGCTGTATTTCTACGTTGTATCGTGACAAAAGGCAGCCCAGCATTCCTATCAATCATAGCTCTAGCAGCCTCTTCTCTTAATTCCCAGCAACCATTAGGGACTTGATGAGAAAAAAATATATATATTTTTGCTGGTGGCAATAGGTCTATTTATTAAATGTGAATACTGTCCTTAACCTAGCTTGAGAACACTGACCATCATCTTATGTGGAGACTTGTGTGGGGCAGTTAACATTATGTGGGGACTGGTGTGGGTAAGTTAATGCTATGTGGTGGTGGGGCGTCAGCTGCTGGCTGCTACTGCATCATGTCAGTGGTCAGTGCACCCCGTAGAGGCACCGTGGGGAGCACTAAATTCACTGGATAAGTCACAGTATGTCACTTATTCAGAGTGTTAGGTGTCCCCTAACCATTGGCACCCTACACAACTGATTAGGTTTGCCTAATGGTTGCGCCGACCCTGGAAGGAGGTAATGTTATGTGGGACTGGTGTGAGGGTAGCACGGTGGCTTAGTGGTTAGCATTTCTGCTTCACAGCACTGGGGTCATAAGTTCAATTCCCGACCATGGCCTTATATGTGTGGAGTTTGTATTTTCTCCCTGTGTTTGTGTGGGTTTCCTCCGAGTTCCTCCCACACTCCAAAAAACACATACTAGTAGGTTAATTTGCTGCTATCAAAATTGACCCTAGTCTCTCTCTCTCTCTGTCTGTGTGTATGTTAGGGAATTTAGACTGTAAGCTCCTATGAGGCAGGAACTGATGTGAATAAGTTCTCTGTACAGCACTGCGGAATCAGTGGCGCTATATAAATAAATGGTGATGATGATGATGAGGGTTAATATTACATGGTATGCCATTGGAGGAACAAACAGTGGCTGAACATGTAGGACCCCCTGAAGAAACGTGCGCACGTCTAGTAACAGAAATAAACAAAGCTAAAACCAGGACCTTAAGGGACACCAGACGCAAACCCTTATCCAGACCAACCTGAAGGAACTCCAACATTCTAGCCAGCAAAAAGTAAAACGTCAATACGTTTTGCTTCTCACACCAACCAATGTAGATACAATGTACATTCCAGATACAATGATAATAGCTGGACGACGTTGGTTTCCTGGCCTTGACCATGGTCTGAATGACCTTATCCGAGAGCCCATGTCTCCGGAAAATCAAGACCTCAATCTCCAGGCTGTCAAAGCCAACCGTGCCAGGTCCTGATGGAAGAACGGGCCCTGGCTTAGAAGATCCTCCATAAGAGTGAAGCGCCGAGGCGGATCCACGGACATGGTGATAAGATCTCTGTACCAAGCCCTTCTCGGCCAGTTGGGTGCCAAAAGAATCACTGGAACCTTTTTGCACCTTACCTTTTTCAATACCCGGGGTAACATTGGAATTGGAGGGAATAAATACACCAACCTGAAGTTCCAGGGAACTGTCATAATGTCTACCAGAAAAGCCTGAGGATCCTGTGTCCTGGCACAATACTTGTCCACCTTGTGCTGCAACCGAGAGGCCATCATGTCGACCTCCAGCTGACTCCACCGGTGAACTATCTGAGCAAACACCTCCGGGTGAAGGGACCACTCTCCTGGATGGAGGCCATGCCGACTCAAGTAGTTGGCTTCCCAGTTGTCCACCCCCGTCGGTTCCTCCTTGAAGATTGATGTATGCCACAACTCTGGTATTGTCCAACTGAATCCAGATCATCCGGTGTCGTAGATAAGACTGCACTTGAAGCAGTGCTTCGAAAATTACCCTCAGCACCAGGACATATGGGCAACATTGCTGC